>NC_048595.1:376295256-376929560 GCF_003668045.3 Cricetulus griseus | reverse complement strand
CCATAATAAATAAATAAATAAATCTAAAAAAAAAAAGAAGAAGAAGAAATGTGGCTGAGCTAGACAGTGGTGGCACACACCTTTAGTTCCAGCACTCAGGAGGGAGAAGCAGGCCGATCTCTGTGAGTTTGAGGCCATCCTAGTCTACAAAGTGAGTTCCAGGACCACCAAACCTGTTACACAGAGAAACCCTGTCTTGAAAAGCAAACAAACCAAGCAACAACAAAAACTGTTCCTGTGATGTGTGGTCTCATTTGTCTGTGTAAATTGCTAGAAGGTTCATCATCACAGTGGTTTGTATCCATGCATGTCAGTACCTCTGAGAGGGGAAGCCCTTTGGTTTCATTCTAGGATGCATGAAACTGGGATGCAGAAGCATCCTGAGTTGTGCAGGGCTGGTGGTCACTTAGGTTGTGGTCCATCTGTTTGTGAAAAGCTCTGCCTGTCATTAGATACCCAGATCTTGTGGGGAAGGGCTTGAACCCTGTCCAAAAAAAAAAAAAAAAAAAAAAAAGCTAGACCTACCATATCCTCATTGAGTTCCTCTGTGAGCCAGGGGAAGGGGAGACAGCCACTGACCCAATGATATCCACATGCCTGGCACTGTGTGCTGCTCTGCATGCCTTGTCTCATTGACTTCCCTGTCATGGGTGTGGCCCCAGTCACTGATGAGAACTCCTTTGCCCTGGGCTGTGCTTCTAATCATTGGCTGAACTGGTACCAGTGACTGGGCCTTCCAGCTCCTGGACCAGCTAGACAGGACCTGGTGGCTCTGGGGAGAGTAGGCAGGGACTATCAAGGCAACCAGTGTGCCAAGAAAGCCATCACACAACACTGCTCCTATTTTGCAGAGCAGGATCTTGCAGAAGGGACCCTTCCCTTAGTAACAGGCCCAAATTGTCAGTGGTCATCTGTGCATTTGGCTTCCTTAGTACCAGACAGACTGCCACTGGCACTCAGAAACTGTCCTTGCTAATTGGTAGCTCTCGGCTCCATCCCTGGCCTGGCCCACAGTCAGTATCTGTCTTGACAATGACAGTGTGTTCTTGCAGCATCTCAGGTTGACTCACCCTCCATCTGCAGACTTGCTGGCCATTTGGGAAACGAGGCAGAGGCGTTGAGATGGGGAGGTGTCAGATTGTCGCTGAGACATTTCTAATTTGTAATGTGGTTTGAAGCCAGCTCTTCCCCCTGCTTTCCCTTTTCTTTGCAGCGCCCCTTGGGGGAAGACATTTCTTCTCCCGCCAAGTTGGCAAGGCCTGTTTCCCGAGCCTCCTGGGCTGCGTGACTGCTGGGCCCAGCGCCTCCGACAGTCCCACTCTCCTCCTGAGGGCACACTGGGAGGATCATGGGAGAGGCAGAAGGGAAGAAAGAGGAGGCTGACTATAAGCGACTGCAGACCTTCCCCCTGGTCAGGGTAAGCCTGGGGAGGGAGGAAAGTGGCTACCAGGCCCCACAGCCTGCAGGTGGGTGGAGCTTGCTGTGAGAAGGAAAGGGCTCTGCTGGCTCCAACCCCAACATCTAACAATCAGTGATTCATCCTTTCATCCATTCATTCATTCACCAAGTTATGTTCAGGCCACCTGCACTATGCCAAGAATGGTCTAGGCACTGAGAAAATGGTGGCAAACAAGGCAGCTGATGGTCTGGCCTGTGTACAAGGACACAATGGCAGGCACTAAGTGTTATCAAGAAGAACTGAGCTGGTGCAGAGGCCAAGTCCTGGAAGAAGTCAGTCAGGTCAGTGACCCTCATCAAGTTAGGTGGCAGGCCTTGCAAGAACCCAGGAAGTATCTGCCTCTCAAAGAAGCAGGCACAGGGGACTGAGTGGGACAAGCTTGACATAATCGACATAGCTGGCTTGAGCCCCTGAGGAGTGGCAGGTGTGAGGGTCAGAGTGATGGTGGGGTTAGTTGTGCGGGTCTGGCTGGCAGCCTGTGAGGAACATGGTCCCCAAAGGCCCAAGGAGCAGTGGCGGGGCAGAGTTTGTTGGTGACATTGTCTTGTGTTGTTAGAAAATCACTCTTGCTGTAGTTAGGAGAGTGGACTCAGAGGAAGTGCTGAGACTGCCATTGCCCAGTGATATAAGATGCAGTGGTCAAGCCCTGTAGTGCAGGTGTGAGGTTGGCCCAGCCAGGCTGCCAAGGGAAGAAAGCCAAGGACAGCCAGAGTCGAGAAGAAGTCCGTGTCCCAAGAAAGCGAAGCTGGAAGCAGAGCAGGTTTGGGGGGACGAGAGATACTTGAGACAACCAAGTGAGGTTCATCTGGGACATGGAGTCTGGAGCCCAAGGAGGGCACAAAGACGTGGGACTGTCCCTGCGGAAGGCACAGCTGTGTGAAGGACTGGGCTGCAGAGAGAGAGGATGAAGACAGGCCCTGGCCTCCATATGGGAGGAGGAGGAGGAGGAATCTGGCAAACTGCCTGAAAAAGGAGTCAAAGAACAGGAGGAAGTGGGGCCTCCAGGGATGGCCAAGCTCCGAAGGAGAGCCCACCTCCTGTGCTAGGACTCCCTCTCACACATGCTCCTTGGTAGGAACATGGACCCTTGCAGAGGGGCATGGCCCCAGAGCATTAGCTCATTACCATCACACACACTCTGCCCCAGCTGTAGGCCCCAGCCAGGGATAAGTCACTTGGCTAGGACTGGGCCAGGGAAGCTGTCTAGTGTCCATGCCTTAAGCTTAAGACTAAGAGGCTAGCCCGGAAGGCTAGGCAACAGGCTAAGCCTCTCTCTGTTTGTCACCCTGCCCTGTCTCTAGCACTCGGACATGCCAGAGGAGATGCGAGTGGAAACCATGGAGCTTTGTGTCACAGCCTGTGAGAAATTCTCCAACAACAACGAGGTATTGCCATCAGTACAGGCGGCCCCTCGTGCCTCTGGTGACCCTGTGTGTGATAGGGTGGCTCCAGAACCCTGTGGCCAGTTCCAGAGTCCTGCCAGGACAAAGCTAGTGCCTTGCTTGGGAGTGGTCACTGTTCTGGAAGGCCAGTGAGAGAAGAGGTTGGTTCTAGCCAGGGTACAAAGGGCCACACCCAGCCCCAGAGGGAGGGTAGCCAGCAGGATCTCCATACCACCTCCACCCCAAACTCAAGTAAGCTAGGGCATCTTTCTGGGCAGAGGCCTGCCAGGCATTCATCCATGAATTCATCTATCCATTCAGAAAGGGTGGAGTCCCAGCTTGGTGACAGGTGTTGCTCCAGGTTTTGAGAATGTAGCCACAGGTATCAGCCCAGCAGTGCCATTCATGAGGCTGTGGTGAGAAAGATGGTGGTTGTGGCCACACCCTCACTGTGTTCTCAAGACAAGCCATTTCTCAGTTCTGTACTCAGAGCCCTAGTCTGTAGGCTAGGGGTGGTGGTGCCTCTTTCCTGAACCACTGAGGTGATGGGGACATGGTGCTCAGTGTCCCTAAACCTCTTCGTGCTGAAGGAAGCTTTGGAAATAGCCTACATGGGAAGTGGAATGCCATTGCTATATCTAGGGTCTTTCTGGGACCTGTCGCACTTGCTGGTGACAAGCTTCTGTCAGCCCCTCTCGGGGCCCACGTTGTGCCCTCACACTGAGCATCCCCAATCAGTTATCCCTCTGGTCCCCACAGAAGCCTTGGGCCCCATTTTTCTGCTTCACAGCTGAGGATGCTGATGCTGGTCTGGAACCCAGAGTGACACAGACAGCCCTCAGCCCAGGCTTCTCAAGCCTCTCATCTCTTCCTGCTGTCACCAGTTCCTTCCTGATGAGGTGCTGTTCCCATGTCATAGCCCTGCAGGAGGTGCTGTACAGAGCCATCTGTGGTGATCTTGCAGGCAGACTGGAGGCAGGCTGGGGCACAGCCATTTGCCTAGAGCTCAGTGCTAGGCTTCTCCTTCCTGGTGTGGGAACTGGCTTGTACCTGTCACTACCCCTGATTGGCACCTTCTCCCTTCCAGAGTGCTGCAAAGATGATCAAAGAGACAATGGACAAGAAGTTTGGCTCCTCCTGGCATGTGGTGATCGGCGAGGGCTTTGGGTTCGAAATCACCCATGAAGTGAAGAACCTGCTCTACCTGTTCTTTGGAGGAACCCTGGCAGTGTGTGTGTGGAAGTGCTCCTGACACCATCTCGCTGCTCGCTCTCCTGACTCTCCTCTGGACTGGGGAGCAGCCCTAGGCAGAGCCTGTTCCTGCAAGGAGAACTCAAGAGTCTTTTCTTTTGTCCTTGTGTACCAGTTTCCTGAGCCACACCCAGAATTTAAATTTAGTGACATCTCCACTCCCAGGCTCTCCACTGTCTCCCTGAGTCCTGAGCTGTGGACAGGCCTCTCTGTGTGCATTGAGGGTAGGATCATGTGCCAGGTGAAGTGGGTGAGGTCATGGGATTTTTCTCCTTGGACTGGACTGGTTCCACCTTTCATCCCAGGAGTCCCAAAGCCCTTCTACCCGAGGGACTGCTGGGAAGTATCTCTTGCCCTTGTCATTAGTGGCTTTGTGGAAGCAGCCTAAGAAGAGGCCTCTCTTCTCATGAGACACAGGACACTTATCTCCTTGTCATTGGGGGAAGGGGGTTCCCTCTCCTCTTCCCCAGCCTAACCCAGGACTGAACAGAACACCATTTCTTACTGGACCAGCAGTTCACAGCCCTGGCTTTGGCGAGAGAATCACAGTCTTCCTGTCCCCTTCTCCCAGCCCGGGCCACACAAACCTTTCATACCACCTCCATCAGGTCAGCTGCATGGCTGAGAGCCTGGGCCATGGTGTAGAGCGAGTTCTCAAGATGTTGCTGAACTCTGGTGAGACACACAGGCCGGGAGTGCTCTCACCGTGAGGCCCGTTAGCAGGGAAACCTGGCCTGCCAGGGACTTCATCAGGGACCGCATGCTATTTGTACTTCTTACCTTGCTGGCTTTTCTAGATTCTTTTTGAGTGTGGGAAGAAGGGTTTTAGTAGAAGGGTGAATCATATTTTACACAGTGGTCTTATTTATATAAACGTCTTGGTTTTTACAATTAAAATGACTAAAAACTAAACTTAGTCTATGGTGTATTGAAGTTTCCTGGAACAAGGGCTCTGTTCTGCCCTACTGGGCCTGTGTGTCCAATTGTAGCGATTTCCATTGGATCCCCTGGAGAATGATGCCACAAAGACCAGTGCCCCCTGGAGGGGTGAGTGTTCTTGTGCATGTGTGCTCCTTCACAGGCCTAGAGAAGCAGTTGGGAGGAGCACGAACTAGCCCTCCTGGACTAGGTGGGAGAGCTCCTTGGCTTCATTGGAGTTGCTGCCAGAGAGCTGGGCAGCCCTGTGCATGGGACTGGAGGGGTGACCAGGTGGGGTGGTGCAGGAGGCGGGGGAATAGCTGTGGCTGATGAATGCCTGCCTTGCATCTGTTCTTCCCTTAATCTACCACACGTGGGTGCTGGCAAGTGAGGCTGGTTTAGCAGCAGCCAAGGTGAAATAGTGGCTGGGATTATGGGCTCCAAGGTCCCCAGATCTGGTCCCTCTGTTATGTTCTAGGCCCCAGCAGCTTTGTCTGTAGAGTGGGCATGACACTTGCCTCCAGAGATCATGTGGCCACTGTCAGGCAGGTAGGTGATGGGGGCGCCATAGCAGGGTACTACCCTGGGCAGTCCTCCTTCTTCATAGTGTGTGAAAACATAATTATACTTTAAGGGTAAAAGCTAAAAAGATGTTATTATAGCTAGAAATCAAGTGACCCCTCCGTGCCCCCCCCATAAAATTATACTACTTAAAGACCTCTGATAGTTAGCTTTAATTGTGGACACAACCTGGAACCACCTGGGAAGAGCCTCAATGAGGGACTGTCTGCATTGGGATGACCTGTGGTGTGTCTATGGGAAGACCAGCCCACTGTGGGTAGCACCAATCCTAAGAAAGGGGTCCAGAACTGTGTAAGAGTGGAGAAAATGATCGAAGCTCAAGCAAGCAAGCATGTCTGCTCTTGACCATGGATGTGATGTGACTGGTTGCTTCAAGCTCACTGTGACCTCCCCAAGGTACTATAACCTGAAATTCAGACCTAAAATAATCCCTTTCTTGATGTTTTTCTGTCGGCTTAGTGGCTGCATATGAGTCTAATGATATTTTATTGTCTGTGGCCCCATGGCCCTGCAGTCAGTGCTCTGCCAGCCACTCAGGGTGCGGCCTGGTGAGCCCTGTGGTCTGCGTTCCTGCACTGCTGCAGCCTCGATATGTAGGTTTAAATTAAGTATCATTCTATTCACCAAAAAAAAAAAAAAAAAAAAAAAAAAAGGACTCAGAAGTCAGATGCAGGGGTGAAAACCTGCTAGATCAGAGAAACCCAGAAGCAACCAGCTGACCTTGCTTTTTGGCTGGAGATCCATCAAGAGACACACCTCTTCACTTGCCCCCAAATCAAAAAGTCCCACCAAATCCCAGTCACCGACCTGTGTGTCTATCCAAATTGCTGGCTTCTCTATGGCTAATTCGGGTCACCTAGTTGCTGGCTCCGCCCCCTGATTCAAGGTAAACTTTATTGATAGTCTTGGAGTGTCACAGTGTGATCAAAGTATCCTGCAACACTTTGTCCCCTAAATTTTTTTCAGGATATTTTATCATGGCAACAGAAATGAAACTAGGACACCCCAACCTTAGTTTTTGTTCAGTACAAGGCAAGCACTTCCCGCAAGAAAAAATGTGTCGTAATTATTTCTGCACACAAAGGAAGTATTTATTATAATTACTTCCATGGCTCAGCTAACATGCAACACACATGTCTCCAAAACTATCTTGGGAGGCGACTAAAAAGCCACAGTCCCAAGTCACAAACCCTCCTCCTAAAATACACAGGGCAAGGACAGGGAGGTGGCTCAGGAGCATGCTTGCTGCACAAGCGTGAGGACCTGAGCTTGATCCCCAACACCTGTGCAAATGGCCAGGCGTGGCAGCATGCTCCTATGATCCCTGAGCTGGAGGGGCTGAGACAGGAGGATCCCTGGGGCTCTCTAGCCACCCAGTCTAGTCATGTTAGCAAATTTCAGGGACTCTGTCTCAAACCATGAGGTGCGGGTAGGTTCGATGGCTGAGTGGGTAGTCACCTTCTGCCAAGCCTGATGATTGATCAGACAATTGTCTCTCATAAATTGTCCTTGACTTCTGTGGCATACACACACCCAGAATGAATAAACAAAAATGCAACAAGGTGGAGAGCAATTGAGGAAGACACAGAATGTCAACCTCTAGCAGAGAGGACTGTATCGGGTTAAATACGATGCAGCATTTGGAAAAGGAACTAGTCACATCAGTGGATGTCAGGACCCCAAATCTAAAGAATGATGAATGTCACCAGGCCATGTGGCACAAGCCTTTAATCCTAACACCCAGGAGGCAGAGATAGGTGGAGCTCTCTAAGTTTGAGGACCCCCCCCCCCGCCACCATCTACAAAGTGAGTTCCAGGACAGCCAGTGCTATTACACAGAGAAACCATAAAAATAAACCAAGTGGTGGTGGCTCATGCCTTTAATCCCAGCACTCGGGAGGCAGAGGCAGGTGGATCTCTGTGATTTCAAGGCCAGCCTGGTCTACAAAGCTACACAGAGAAACCCTGTCAGTATTCAGGCATCTGTACTGGCCTGTCCTTGGGGTTCTGACATGATATGTCCTCAGCTGAAGCCACTAAAAGCAGCACCTGTGCACATTCACTATGTTCCCTTTTAAAAGGGCCCAACTCCCATCCTTCTCTCTTTCTCTCTCTCCCTCTCTCTGTTCCCTCCTTTCTCCTCCTCTTTCCTCTCTCCTACCCTCTTTCCTCTCTCCTGTCGCCAGAGGCTGTCTCCTCCATTCCCTTTCCTCTTTTTATGATCCTGCTCCCTAATAAAAAACTCCTCTGCTTGAATCCTGTCATATGGTATCTTTCTTGTGCACACCACTTTTCTTAAATTACAACACTCTGTTTCTCTGTGAAACCACCCTGACTGTCCTGGAACTCACTCTGTAGACCAGGCTGGCCTCAAACTCACAGATCTGCCTGGGATTAAAAATGTGTACTACCACTACCACCCAGCTCAGGTCTATTTCTTTTTTCTTTTTTATTATTTATTTATTTATCTTGGTTTTTCGAGATAGGGTTTTTCTGTATTGCTTTGGAGCCTGTCCTGCAACTCACTCCGCAGATCAGGCAGCCTTGAACTCTCACAGAGATCCATCTGCCTCTGCCTCTGCCTCCCGACTGCTGGGATTAAAGGCATGCACCACCATCACCCAGCATCAGGTCTATTTCTTAAAGGCCTGTTTTGGCCAGCTGACCTCCTCTGCTAAAGGTCTGGGCCATAATTCTCCAGGATATGTGTCCAGGGGGTTCTTTTCTTGATCCCAGGAGCTCTGCTTTCTTCTGCGTTCTGAGGTCCATACCATCCATGGTCACCCAGGCCTTCCCTTTGGAGTGGCTGACAACTGAAGAAGAGAGTGGCACAATGTCTTTGTTTGCCAGTGGCCAGGCAAGTGGGATATAGACCTGGGAACTAAGATACACTAAGGGGGTCATTTGCCAGGAAGAGAAGGTGGGACTTAGGGAGATCCAACAACTCATTGCCTAGGGGAGGATGGAGGGAAGTTGGGGCTGGCTCCTGGAAGAGTTTGTACCCAACTGGGCTTTACCATTTTCCGGGGGAAGGTTCTTCCTCTGTGAAAGTCCCCCGCTTGACAGCCCTTGGGCTTCCTCCCTGTGTGACATGTCATGTAATCCTCAAAAAACCTTTGAGATAGGAATTGCCCTCATTTACAAGTAGAGAAACTAAGGCTTGGAGAATGAATTGTTAGTCTAAAAATCTGACTAGGAAGCAACTCCAGCCAGGATTACACCTAGGCTACAAGGCCCATTGTCCTCCTGGCACCTGCTTCCTCTTGGGGCCCTTCTCTTTGCCTCTTCCCTGATGAGGGGCTGCATATCACAGGTTGGCCCAGGCTCACCAATTGCCTAGCTACTTCTGCCCTCAGAGAAGGCACATCCACCTGTGCGTGGCTCTCCAATGCCACCTGTAGTACAGGGAACACCTTGGCCCCCATCCTCCTGCACCAGCATGAGTCTGAGTCTCAAGGGGAAGTGGATAGCCTTCTCACACACGGTTGGAAGCCAAGTGCCTGGAAGAGAGATGACTGGTCCCAGCCAGCTCAGAGAATGGCATCCTAGTGCCCCCCTGGGAATTACAAAGACCAAAAACAGTCTCCAAGGAGAGTGGAGGACACTGAGGGCCTGGCCTAATGAGGTAGAAGGTAAGAACTTCATCATGGGCTCCATAGCAACCAAGGCGGGTGGGCAGCTGGAGGGGCTCAGCCTTTGAAGTCCATGGGACCTACAGAGAATTTTCTAGTGAATATTTCATGTTGCCTTGGCAAGGGGTAGAGAAACCCCCAGGACCTCACTTAACCTACTTCCTGATTCTCAGAGGTGAACCCTACAGCCAGGCAGGAAGTGTCTCCTCCGGTGGTGGAGTGCTGATCCAAACCAGAATTGTCCTATTGTCGTATTCCAGCAGGCAAGCCTGACTGCACGCAAGGCTCACACAGGATGGTGGTGGCTGGTTGGTGGCTTGGGACCCTAGATCCGATCCCTCCCCCAAATTTGGAGGGGGACGATTGGTATAGCCACTAACCACCCCCTTGTTCTATTTTCCCTTTGTTCTCCTCATCTTATATTTAAAGCAACCACCTCCCACTGCCAGCTGCTGTCTTTAATCCTTAGAAAGATATTGGGGGTGGGGAAAGCAAGCCACCAGGAGGCTGAAGGTTTGTATTATTATTAATAAGACCTCTAGACTCTAGGATGCATGGATGTGCTGGGCTCTGTGCTGAGCATGCTGTACACTGGGTCTTGTTTGGCTCTTCTGTCCATTCTGGGATGATGCTGCAGATGGCCCTCTCAAAGGTGAAGAGTCAGGCCCAGTGATTATAGGGCAAGAGCAGGATTCAGGTAGGCAACTGTGACCCCAGAGTTCAACTCAAAAATGCTCAGGTAGTTGCTGCAAGCTAGAACAAGCTCCTCCCATCTCTGTATCATCTGCAGGAAAAGGATCCCCCTCTGAGACTCAGGAAGAGGTGGCCATGAATCTCAAATGTGGATTGCTAGGGTTCATGGATTTGGGTCAGGGCTGGTGTGGAGCCTAGGGCTCCATCCCTGACACAAAGTGTTTGTGTGTGTGTGTGGCGGGGGTCTGGAAGACTGAGCTGAGTGGGGCAAAATGGTCACTATGGTCCTCTTTTAGTACCTAATCTCTGCAAAGCTAAATCAGGAAAGGCAGGGTGACCAATGCACACCCCTGAGCAGTGACAGAGGCCACATGCAGCTGGGACCAGACCCTGACCTTTCATCATGAGCTGAGGCAGACTCCTACAGCATGTGCATCCATGTAGAGGGGTTTTGCTACTGACCAGGCAGTGTTCCTGCTGTGTGTTCTTTTAGCTGCAAAACAGCCCAGTGGAACAGACCAAGAAGACTGAGTAAGAACTTTAGCATCGTGGAGAAAATAACTCACAGAAGACATCTTGTGGCTCAGGGTGAGGGTCTCACTGTGTGCTATAACTCAGGAATGCAGCAAGAGTGGCATAGACCCCACCCTAACATCCCCCTGCAGTATTGACACCTATCCAGTCATTGTGCCCTGCGCCGTGCCTTGTCATCTTCCACCAAGGCATTGGCACCTGCTGTACCTTAGCTGATCCATAACTGAGGAGTGCTGAGACTGTGCTCTGCCTGGCACAGGGCTTCACAGACATCACAATGCACATGCAAGCCACATGTGGTTCTTCACACACTGAAGTGTAAAATCCCAGCACTTGGGAAGCCTCAGTGGGGAGGGCACTTAGAAGACCCTGGGGAAATAAGGAGGGTCCCAGTTTTTCAGTCAAAGATGCGACGAGCAGGGATTGGGCAGAGCTGTGACAGGTGGGGTGATACTGACAGAAAGAAGAAGCCTGGAGCAGTGGGCAGTGTCTCACAGGCAGCAAGGCCACAGAGTAGGGACTGGGAACTCAGCATTGTGGGTCTGAGAGGGAGCACAAGAGAGCCAGGCCAAGAATCTGCTCTGCTAGACAGAAATGGATCTGGGCTGCAAGGCATGGGAGAGCAGCGACCTCTTCACTCATACACTGAGCCTGCTGACCAGGGTATAACCCCATACCCAAAGTCCCCCGTCGCACTGCATAACAGCAGCTTTCCATCCTGGCTTGCAAGAGCCAGGTCCCTTCATCTCTCCCTAAGGCCAAGGGTCTGGTGTCCCAGGACTTTCAGAACATGAGCCATACCAAGTCCATGCCCGGGGACATCAGCCCCACCCAGTTCCACCTTCACATAGCCTGTGACAGAAAGAGAAGCTCCGATGTCAAGCAAGTGCAGGCCCACCATGCATCTTTCTGTAGAAAAATGTATCTCCTGCTCAGCTTTCTGCTGCTGGTGGTGCAGGGCGACCTCTTGTGGCCATATATGGGCACAACATGGCTAGCAGTGCCTTCTGGAGAATCCTGGGAGTGGGCTGCCAGCCACTGGCTACCTCTCCAGGCTCATCAGGCCAAAAAAGAAAAAAAGATATAGCAGGGTTTTTGTTGTTGTTTTGTTTTGTTTTTGTTTTTTCGAGACAAGGTTTCTCTGTGTAACAGCTTTGGTTGTCCTGGAACTCACTTTGTAGACCAGGCTGGCCTTGAACTCCCAGAGATCCACCTGCCTCTGCCTCCTGAGTGCTGAGATTAAAGGTTTGTGCCACCACTGCCCGGCAGTTTTTTTTTCTTTGGTTTCTCAAGGCAGGGTTTCTTTGTATAGCCTGGTAGTCCTGGAACTCCCTCGGTGCTGGGATTAAAGGTATGAGCCACCATTGCCCAGCTTAGTTTTTTTGTTTTTTTTTAAATTTATTTTTATTTTATGTGTACAGTGTTTTGCTTGCATGTATGTGTGTGCACCATGTGCATGCCTGGTAACCGTGGAGGCTAGAGAAGACATTGTAATCCCCTAGAATTGGAGTTACAGACAGCTGTGAGCCACCATGTTGGTGCTGGAAATGGAACCTCCATGTCCTCTACAAGAAAAGTGTTTTTTAACCACCAAGCTCTCTCTCCAGCTTGGTTAGTTTTAACTGTCAACAAATCTAAAATCACCTGGGAAAAGAGTCCTTTAAAATTTTGTCATTACATTTGTTAATTTTATGGGACGGGGTATGGGTGTGACAGAGGACAGCTTGCAGGGGTCAGTTCTTCACTTCTATTGTGTGGCTTAGGAGGCCCAACCCAGACAGTCAAGCTTGGTGACAACCATCTTTACTTGCTAAGCCACCTTGGAAGAGAGACTTATTTCCCCAAGACAGGTCTTGTATGTAGCTCTGACTGTCCTGGAACTCATTATGTAGACTAGGCTGGTCTCCAAATCTCTTCAGGCTGCATGCCCCTGCTGGGATTAAAAGCATGAGTTCCCACTACCTGGCTATGGCAGGCCGTTTCTAACATGATAACTACAGGAATTGTCAAGCCCCTTCCTGGTTCTTGCCCAAGCTGCCCAGCTTGTATCTTTACTGGCCAGGCATTCTCAGCCCCTGGCCAGCAGGGCCAGGCATGGGCCAAAGCCTATTTCACAATCAGGAGCCTCTTCCACTCCCCTTACAACCAATGTGAGACCCTTAGTGTCAAAAGGAGATACCAGCAGTAGAGAGCTCCCTCAGCCCTCAAGACAAGCATTTACAAAAGAAATGAGATCTATTGATTTTATGTGCAGTGTTTTGCCTACATGTATGTATGCGCACCATGTACATGCCCAGTACCGTCAGAGGTCAGAGGTCAGAGGTCAGAGGATGGCCTGGGATCCCCTGGAAATGGAATTACTCATCACTGTGAGAGGTGAGCTTCTGACAAAGGAATGACCACTGCAGGTATAGTTCATGAGCTTTACACTGGACTAGCCTGGGTCTGAGCACTCGTGGCCCTTCCAGGAACACTGAGTTCAGCTGCCAGCTCCTTGGAGCTATCAGGGCCACCCCAACCTTACAACCCCCCCCCCAGACGAGTCCACTTCCCTTCTGTATTTTCTTCTAGACAGTGACAGTTTAGCTGTCACTCTGCTAATGAGTTGTCATCCTCACTCTCCTGCAGCAGCTGAGCTGCCCCATCCTTGCCCAAAGATCTCAAGACTGAGGGAAGTGACATGCCTGAGACCTCTGCCATTCTTGTTACTCAAGACAGGGTTTCTCTGTAACTTTGGATCCTGTTCTGGAATTCACTGTGTAGACTCAGAGATCCACCTGCCTCTATCTCCCCAGTGCTGGGATTAAAGGCATGAGCCACCACAGCTCCGGCCCTTGTTACAATTTATAGATGGCTCTGTCCAAGTTTGCAGACGTGTTCAGGACCTTACTCTGGCTCTGCTTCAGGAAATTCCTGCCAACAGCAGAGAGTCCTGTCAACCACTGGCCGGAGCACAGGAGCAGAGGGCTTGCAGGCCTGGTGAAGGCAGAGGGAGGGCAGCATTATCCAGGGTTTGCCAAGCGGACACAGAGGAAGTGATGTTAGTTTAGAAAAAGGAAACTTTGACCACTCCCACCAGGAGGCTCTCAGGGCTCAGCGTAAAGTGACACTCACAGAAGTGATTCCTTACAGTGAGGGTACAGTTAGCGAAGGCCTGAGACACAAAGGAAGGTGGGTACAACTTCCTGGCATCTTTTCCAGGGCAGTCACCCAGCACACATATAACTCCTCCAGAACCCAGCTGTGACAGCCCAGCTGCTGACTGAGTTGCCCTGGGTTTGTACTGAGGGCTGGTCATGTGGTCGCCCTCTGCCTCACACACCAAAGTTCCCAAATGACAGAAGGGCAGTCTGTTTGTATAGCACAGTGTTTGAACAGACAGATTGAGCACAGAAAGCTGGTCTTATCATAAAATGATGGGAATCTTACCCAGACCCAGTTGCCAAAGTCATCAGACACCAGAAAGGAGGGAGACTATGAAAGTGAATGGGGCACAGGGCACCATCTAAGCCAGACTTGGTCCCAGATGATAAGCAGTGTGTGTGTGTGTGTGTGTGTGTGTGTGTGTGTGGTGATGAATAGATGAAGTCTATACTCAAGGAAGATCCTCTGAGAGCATGGTAAGGCTGAAGGAGACAGGAAGGAGGGCCTCTAGGGAGCTGCAAAAATGCCTCAGAGTACTGGGGAAAGGACAGCCATACTAATGAGGCCCTTGGGCTAAAGAGATGGCTGGGTGGTTGAGAGTGCTTACTGTGGCCGGGCGTTGGTGGCACACACCTTTAATCCCAGCAATCAGGAGGCAGAGGCAGGTGGATCTCTGAGTTCGAGGCCAGCCTGATCTCCAGAGCCAATGTCAGGATAGGCTCCAAAGCTACAAAGAGAAACCCTGTCTCGAAAAACCTGCTTACTGTGGAACCACAAGGGCCTGCCATTGGATCCCAGCACCCTCATAAGAGCTGGGCATTGGAGCTGGTGAGGTAGCTCTGCTCTTCCAGAGGTCTTGAGTTCAATCCCAGCAACCATGTGGTGACTTACAACCATCTGTAATGGGACCTGATTCCCTCTTCTGGTGTGAGTGAAGACAGGTCATGCATATATATTAAATAAACAAGAGTTGGTCATTGTTTTGTGGGCTGGTAACCCCAGCACTATAGGGGAAAATTGCTGGGGCTTGCTGGCTTCCAGCCTAGCTGGAAAACACAAGCTCCAGTGTCAGGGAGAGTCCCTGTCTCAAAGGAATAAGGTAGAGAATGGTAAGAGGAAGACACCAAATGCCCTCATTTGATCTCACCTTGGAATTGTTTGAGTCTGGGGAGGAATGCAGAGGAGGGTCCAGGATCTAAAGAGCATGTCCTGGGAGGAGAGCAGGGTCCTCATGATGAATAGCCACAGCCACCCTGGCCCCAAAGCAAAGCTGTTTAGCCTCTGAAGAAGAGCACAGCAGAGAAGTTGGGGCAGAGTGGGAAGAAGACAGAAAAGGAAAGGAAGGAGTCTGAGTATTGTGGACTAACAGGAGAGAGGTAATAGGTAAGTAAGGGGCTGTGGGTCTTAGGGCCTGCATGGCTGGATCTTGCCAATCAGTGGGAAAAGAGAGTTGGCAAGTCAAACTGACACATGTGTACTAGCCCCCAACCCTCCAACACTGCCTCCTTCAGTTGGCAGCTCCTGGCCACTAAGCCACAAAGCCTGGAGTCTCTGGCCACCTAGAGGTCTTGTGTGGCAACTGCAAGCTGTGCTGCCTACAGCGTCCTGGGCATGCTTGAATAGAAGGTGTTGGTAGAGAGGACTCACTGGCTGACAGCTGAGCAGAACGTATGGCCACACTGGCTTCTGCAGGCCTGCCCTATGCTATTCTGTGCCATAAAGGCCAGCCACCCAGCCTGGAGGACTTGGGCTAGCAGGAAATTTCTGAGGAAACAGGGACAATGTGAGGATGTGATGGTCACAAAATTTCTGGTGTCCCAGATCGGGACACACTCATCATAAACAGGAGCTCTCCAGGCTTTTGTGCTTTCTGGGGAACACTCTAGGGGCTTAGTATAGAATGCTCCCCCTATGTTGGATGCTATGGAGGCAGGGTTCTCACATGTCCATCCTTGCTTAGGGAAACAGGCTGGACACGCATAACAACACTGCTATGACAACCCAGAACCTCCTCTGCCCCCAGTGGATCTCTCTCCCCAAGCCCCTGAGGACCTTCACATTGCTACTCTGTCTCCACAGCAACCTGTGAGGAAAAGGTAGTAGGGTGCTATCCCCATTCTGTAGCTAGAAAAACTGAAGTCAAGTAGCCGCAGCCTGGAGGGGGGGTGGAAATTTGCTGGGGGTGGGGTATTGGTTTATCCTGGAGCCTCCCAGGCCACCAAAGGGACAAAGGGACAAGGTAGAGGTTTCAGAAGCAGGGCCAGGATGGGCTGAAGGAGCTTCTGTAAGCTATCGTCAGTGGACTTGCTCCTTCCACAACTGCCTATAACTGTTGTCCCCTCTTGTCCCTCTTCCCTTGGCCACTCCTCCCACATTTGGGGCACCTTTGCAGGCAGCTCTTTGACCCTTCAAGTATGGGCAGGCCATTGTGCTAGAATCCATGAAGTTTTAGAGGGCCGTGGAAACTTCTTATTATCAGAAAGAAGAAATGGATATAATCAAGTTTGGAGTATGTTTGTCTTTATGTTAAAATGGTTGAAAATTGTACTTTTAGTATTTCTATGGAGGGAAAATGTGTATATGTGTGTGTATGTGTGTATGTGTGTGTGTGTATGTGTGTGTGTGTGTGTGTGTGTGTGTGTGTGGTGTGACCACTCATGTACATGCACAAGCACTTTGGTGTACATGCCTGTGGAGGCCTGAGGTTGACATCAGATGTCTCCCTTTATCACTTTTTTTATTAAAGATTTTATTTATTTATTATGTATACAACATTCTGCTTCCATCTATATCTGCACACCAGAAGAGGGCACCAGATCTCATAATGGATGGTTGTGAGCCATCATGTGGTTGCTGGGAATTGAACTCAGGACCTCTGGAAGAGCAGTCGGTGTTCTTAACCTCTGAGCCATCTCTCCAGCCCCCACTTTTCATGTTTTTAATTTTTAATTTTATTATGTAAATAGTGTTCTGTCTGCATGTATGCCTCCTGCACACTAAAAGAGGGCATCAGATCTCATTGTAGATGGCTGCTGGGAACTGAACTCAGGACCTCTGGAAGAGCAGCCAGTGCTCTTAACCTCTCAGCCATCTCTCCAGCCCCATTTTGTTTTGTTTTTGTTTTTTGTTTTTTTTTTTAAGACTAGGTCTCACTATGTATCTCTGACTGGCCTGGAACTCGCTCTTGTAGACCAGGCTGGCCTCAAACTCACAGAGATCCACCTGCCTCTGCCTCCTGAGTGCTGGGGTCAAAGGTGTGCACTGCCATGCCTGCTCTACCTTATTTTTTGAGATAGCCCTTTATTGAGCCTGGAGCTCATGGATTCAGCTCAAGCTGGATAAGCAGCAAATCTCAGAGGTCCTCCTTTCTCTACCTCCCCAGTGCTGGACTACCAGCAAGTTTACATGGGTGCTGAAGATCTGAACTCAGGTCCTCATGTTTGCAAAGCAAGCATTTTATGAGCTGGGTCATCTTCCTAGTCCTGGAGGGAGGACTTTCTTTTTTTTTATAACATGCTATTGAAGTCATGCTAAGGGCCTGGTTATGGGGCTCCTTGTGGCCTGTGACCCACCTGGGACTTATGTCTTATGGTGATGCACTAATCTGATCAGTAGATTATCTTTACAGCCTGGTACCGTCCTGCTTGAGACTACCAGAGCAGGGCTGCTGAATAAACAGGTGCTCCTTAAGAATGAACACAAATCCCATTACTGACAGAGCTTTCTGGGGATCATACACTATACTAAGTTCATCATCCATATGCCCATTGTTCAGATGGGGACATTGAGGCTAACAGTTAAATAACATGCCCCACATTGTTCTTCAAGAGTATCTGAGTCTCGGGCCTGCTTTCTAAACCACTAGCCCAGTAATGTCCCTGTGGCAGCTGGCGAAGCTGGTGTTTATGTCAGAGGGATAACCGCTCATAGACATGAAGCAAAACCTTGATTTGTGGCCTATTAAGGACCCTCAGTCTGCCCCTGCCTTGCTTCTGGGTGCTCAGCCCATCCAGGCCACTTCTCTGGGGCCCATCCCAGAACAGAGAGCAGGGGGCACAGGGACAAAGCGATTGTGGAATGTGGGAGCAAGCATGGACGCCACTGCTGTGCCTGGGAATTTGAGTTGGGTGTCAGGGAAGATACCTAGGAACCTGTCACTGAATGACTGGCAGGATCTCATCAACGGAGAAAAGGGAAAAAGACAACCTAGTCCCCAGCCCAGCCCAAGCAAGGGCCTGGCCTTAGGAGAGGCTATGGGCAAGGCTCTGGGAGTACAGTTGAGGCCCAAAGGGCCACCTGAAGGCTGGGCCAAGGAGTCAGGGGATTGAAGGTCTAGAAACTATGTTTAGTGAGCATTTTATTAGAAGCCAGGCACTGAAATAGGCGTGGGGGTCAGAGATGATGAAGACATGATCATTCCAAAAAGTCTAGGCCAACTGCTGTGTGCCTGGGAGTATCCACCTAGTAGGAAACCCACATCCCTGACCTATTGTGACATGGATCCCATGTTTTCTTTCCTTGGATCAGGCTCCCTCCATAAAACAGCTTTACTGGGCTGGCCCCTGCTGACAGACTCTTGGAATTGTTGGATGAAAGAACCCGTAGGTGCCTGAAGCCCCATGGCAAGGCTGGGCGGAGTGCAGCATCAGCCCACATCAGATCCCAAGGGGGTGGAGAAACGGCCTCTGGGACTGGGGGCACCAGGTTTCTCAGGAGTTCCCACCCTCTGATAGCTACCAAACGTGTTCCTGCAGCTAGGAAGCATGACATCAAAGTCCCCACCCTGCCAGGTTGGCCTGTGATGGTTAAATGACAGACGCCAACACCCTGACTGCTGGCTGGTGCCGACATTGGCAGGGAGAAGTGGAGGTGGCTGTGGTTGCTCAGATGTGAGTCTCCCTCAAGAGAACTCTGCACTTGCCACTGGCTGTGGGGTAGGCAGAGCCATATAACTTGATTCCACAACCAGGTGGGTGTCACAAGGCAAGTCCCCAATGTTGGCTGTAGGTCAAGGACAAACTGAGGGAGGACCTTGGGCTCTCCACAATGCCTGTGCCTTGAAGTCTTTGCCTGTCCTTTCCTGGTTTGACCTCACAGGGGAGTCCAGAAAGCCTCGTTAACTTCTTCAAGGCCTCAGTTACTTGGTGTGGCAAACAGGATGACTGTTATTATATTTTATAAAAAGAGAAAAATGGTTCAGAGAGGTTCAGTGTCTTGCCCTGGGTCACAGAGTGAGTAAACAGGACACTTGGCCTAGGTCAGAGTAATAGAGTCTTTATCCTTATGCCACCAAACTCTGCAGTAGTGGGCCTTCTTTCACTCACCGGGAGAAGGGGGCCAGTAGCCAGGGGCTGTCCTGTTGTCCTACGTTGGGGTGGGGGTGGGGTGGGATGTTACAATCTTTGGTTCACACCACTGAGCTCTGATTCTCAGAGTCTCCAGTGCAGACAACTTTATCAAGTGCACTGGTTAGTTTTTGTCAATTTGACACAAACTAAACATATTTGGGAACATGTGTAGAAACATAAACTTTAAATTATTTCTTTTTCTAGATCTGGAGTTGGAACCAGGCCCTCGTCATACTGTCCATGCAAATGCTCCTCCACCATGGAGTTATAAGATTAGGGAAGGCATCACTAGAGGCAAAAAATGGAGAACAAAA
Organism: Cricetulus griseus; assembly: GCF_003668045.3. Taxonomy (NCBI): domain Eukaryota; kingdom Metazoa; phylum Chordata; class Mammalia; order Rodentia; family Cricetidae; genus Cricetulus; species Cricetulus griseus. The sequence goes on along the minus strand of NC_048595.1, from coordinate 376,910,303 downwards.
AGTCAGAATGTGGCCCCTCTCTGACTGTCAGCCTCTGTGATTGCTCCTATTCTACCCATCCCTCTGCCAGACAGAAGAGACAAAGCAGTGGGGGACCCAGGGGACGTGACGGCAAGGAGAAGGCTGTCTTGTGAATGCCAGATCTCTCCAGAAGGGACAGAGGGGTGGCAAGAGGAAGAAATGATGGAGACACTAACTTGAAGGTCTGATAGAAACTGTCATGACAATGGTCAGGAGACGTCGAGGGGCCCAGTAGTCATGAGAACCTGGAATACCAAAGCCAAGAACTTCCTAAGACCCAGCATTGATTTCCTATGGTTGCTATGACAAATGGATACCAATTTGGTGACTCAAAGAAACAAAAATATATTTTCCCCAGAGTTCTGGAAACTGGAAATCTGTCACTAGATCCATAATCAAGGTGTGGCAGGGCCACATTATCCCCTTTGCTCTAGGAAGCATCCATCCTTGTTCTTTCTAGTTTCTAGTGAAACTCCTCCACTGTCCAGACCTCATCACTTGATCAGAGATCATGCTGCCTCCTTTCACCTAAACCTGCCTTTTCCTGAAAAGAATTCTTGTCACAGCCCCCTGATAATCCAGGATCATCTCACTCCCTTCCATTCAGGTTCCAATCACAGAACCCAGGATTAGTACCCAATGATGTATGGAGCCATCCCACACATGGAGAGATTTGCCTGCAGCCAGCCCTGAACGCACAAACACGAACTTGGGAACAGAGGGAAGCAGGCCCTGTATTGGAGGAAGAGACTCCATCGGACTGACCCAGTACAGAACAGGGAGTTGAGAGCTAGTCCCCTGATTAGGGGCTGCTTCTAATCAGTGCCTTCCTTCTCTGTCAACATTCACATAGGAGTCAGTTCCCAGCAAGCTTAAGTTGTTCAGAAGTAACACTAGTTAGCACAGTTGTCCTAAAATATTGTAAGGGCAGGCAGCATCTGGTTTCCAGATGGGACAGTGAAAGTCTAGAAAGGGGGTCTGGTTTTCTATAGAGGTGGAACCAATATAATATGAGGGTTTCCTCAGTCTCCTACTGCCTTCCTAAACCAGCTTTTGTTATTTTATCATTTCTTGTCCCATTTTTTTTTTCTTGGCTCTTTAAAGCACCAGATCTCATCTTCCTTAGAAGAGATTGCACCAGAAGTGTTTTGTCCCCCCCCCCCCCCCGCAGCATCTTTTTTGGGTTAGGGTGGGGGTTGGGAAATAGGCCCTTGGAGTCAGGCACTCACTCTAGGGGAGGAAAGTGGAAGTATGTGTCACCAGCCCTACCTTCTCTTGCCACCCTCTGTGAATGGCGCCTGTGAAAGTTTTGTTGGGGGAAGGAATGGGTTCTATCCACTTGGTTAGGCATGGTGTCCAAGCACTCAGGAAGCAGAGGCTTCTCTGTGAGGCCAGCCTGATCTGCAGAGCGAGGGCAGCCAGGGCTGTTACACAGAAAAATGTCTCGAAAAACAAAACAAAAGGAAAGAAAGAAACTCCTGACGTTCTGGCTAGGTATCCTGCCCATCCTGGAATCCAAACTTCAACCTCAGAATGAAAACAGAATTAATCTTCTAATCTCAACTTTACTTCTGAATGACTCTTCAAAAGAAACAGAAAGCCTCCACGAACCTATTCCCTCGTCTTTAAAATGGGCAGGCACGGATGGCTTTGGCAAGCCGTCCACACTACCCGCACGCCACCCCCCAGCGCGAGCCCCCGCACGGACCTTCCACCCGCACCCTTCCCGCGGGCCATTTCCACAACATCCTGTGTGCGCCAGCACCTAAAGCCGTTAGGGCCCTGCGCCGGGCCGGGCTCGCGTGGGCAGGGGCGCGCGAGGGCACACTCAAATCTCACAGCCTGGAGGTCGCACTCGCCTTCCGCTTCCCACGCGCGGACTCCAGGGCCCACGCGGAGGGCGGGCCGAGCCGGAGCCTTTGTGTTCAAACCGGCCAATGGGAGGCGACGGAGGGCGGGGCGGGCCGTCTGGGCCCGGCCAATGGGCTGCAGGCTGTCAGCATTGACTGACAGGCGCACACATACACACTCGGCCACGCGCGCGCCGCCCTGCCCCACTCGCGCAGCGCGGGCCTCGGTCGGCTGCATTGTCCGCCCACAGACCCCGCGCCGTCCCGCGTCTCCGCTCCGCGCGCGTGACAGCCCCGGGCCCGGCTCGGACCAGCGTGAGGCGCCGCCCTCGGGACCCCGACGCGGGAAGAGCCACGCAAGGTAAGGGACGGGGTGGACCCGCCTCCCGCGGACCCGCGCCTGCCTGACTCCGGTCGCTGTCCGACCGAAGCGCCGTCCTGCGCCTCCCTGTCCTGCCAGGCCGGACCTCTCCAGTCCCCGCGCGGCGCACGCCCCGGGCCACTCGCGGGCCGGCGCCCTGACGCATCGCGGTCACGGGGAGGGCGCTGTCCCCAGGCGGGACTTCCCCAGCAGCCACCGGGAAGGAGGGCAGCCAAGACCCAGCCGCCCCAAACCGGCCCAGGGCAGTACCACTGACCGATTCCTGGCACTGGAAGTTCCCAGCCTGCGCCACCGCCGCCTGTCACAACTCTGGGTGGAGGAGAGAGAGAGGCCCATTTAGCTCCGTTCCAAAACAGCTTAACCCAACCAAACCAAAACAAAGCCATCGCGCGCAGGGAGGGGTGTGACTTAGAGCCAGGACAGGGGGTGAGCGCATGGAGCACTCTGCGTTTCCCACGGAAAGTGGAGTGGAAATGTCACGTGTAAGATTCCCCAAGCTAGGGGCCAAGTCTCGGTTGTAATGAGAGCTCTGAAGTGGGGAAGGATGTTTTATTTGAGGGTTTTGTAACTGCTGTCGGGGTAGAGAAGTGTCTGTCCTAGCGGCTTCCCACAGTGTAGACCTTTGTCATCTTGTGAAACCTGTATGGCTGCTGTGGTAAACTGTTTTGTGACAACAGGATGCAGCATGAAAAAGATAAGGGCCGTACAGCTCTGGGAGTGCTGGGAGGCGACACACTGTAAGTGTTCAGTACCCTACCTCCCCACCTCAGAACGTTTAGATTCTTGCCAACAACAGCGTGGGTACTGTCTAAACATGTTGCAATGTTTTCACCCCTGGCAAAGGCTTCATCTGCTGCAGCAGGGCAGGGGTTAAGAGGAGGAAGGTGTAGATATCTGGAGCTGTCAGGTGGGGGTGGCAGTCATGGGTGGGACTACCTTATAAGGACTAGAATACAACCCAGAACCCAGGCCAACTTCCTGCTTTGGCTACTACTAGTTGGTCCCTTTACCAACACCGCTAAACAGAGTCAAGGATGCCAGATGGGCATCCCTCCTGGGAAGGCGCCAGTTAGCCCAGACAGGAGGCTACTTGTCTTGCTAGCTAGATGAACCTGATGTTCTAGTTTCTATGGTCAGGGTTTGGGTGTGTTTCCCACCACTGGGAGGTCATTGTCTACCAGGAATATCAGAAGTGATACAAAGTCACAATACCTGGAGCTCTTGTTAGGATATACATTTTTGTAATCCCGCTGGCCCAGGCTCTAAACTGCCTGTTTTGGTAATCTGAGATTGAAAGGTTTGTTTACCTTCACTCTAGTGGTGGAAGATCAGGTCTTTTCACCTTGGCCTTCTTATCAATTTCACTCCACAGGGTGACTGTGACTGTCCTGGAGGGCAGACTGCAACAATACACAACAGCTCTACCTTCCAAGTTAGTTTGTTAACAAATATTCATTGTGTAAGCGCTGTGTAACCACATAGTTTACAGCTGTGTTCCAAGTGTGTGTTATATGGAGCTGTAACGCTATCCAAAAAACTTGTAAACCTTTTGATGGAATGCAAATGTCCAGGCCTCACAGCCCCTCAGGTCCTACCAGAGAGAGACCTGGCTAGTGTCCCAGGTTCCTCCCTTGTAGGAGGGTGATGATGGCCACCTTGCTTATGCCAGGGTCATTAATGAGTAGGAAAGGAACCAGACAGCCAGTAGTCATTTATCATTGTCATTGTCACATCGCAATGTGCTGAGGGGCTGCAGAATATGAGCACCATGACAATGTAGGTGTGAAGGGTTTCTGCAATCGGGATGTGGCTGGGTCCCTGAACCAGTGATTGTGACTAAAAGGAAGGGAAGGAAAGCATACCCTGTGGAAGGGGAGCAGTAGGTGTGAGACTGGACAATTTAGGAAGAGAATAAAGCACTAGTTGGGAGAGGTGAAGGGCTGGAGAGCATGCCCCAGGAAATAGTGAGCAAAACACCTATCAAGTGCCTGTCACACGTTAATCTCTGCTGCACATCGGAGGCCCAATTCTTGCTCCCACAGAGCTCAGTGCCAAGGAGGATAAAGACAAGCAACCTATAAACTAGGAAACCTTGTGAAAGGGGCACTGGAAGAGGCTCCCTGAGTCCTAAGTAAACCCCAAGGCAGGTAGTAGCCAGAGGTGAGTGGAGAGAGATGCCCCACATCACAGGGCTCCCTTGCCTGGTGTGCAGGGCATCTATTCTTTGCAGTGAGGGAGTGCCAGCGTCTCTCTTCTGGGTAGCCCCACACCTTAAATGTCGTCCTGTGTCCCCCAAGTCTTTCTTCAGGAGAAGGGTCCCTACCCTGCCCCATCATGTCAAGACGAAGCCAGCGCCTCACACGCTACTCCCAGGATGACAACGATGGCAGCAGCAGCAGTGGTGCAAGCTCAGTGGCAGGAAGCCAGAGCACCCTGTTTAAAGACAGTCCTCTCAGGTAGGAGCAGAGCAGTGGCTCTTCCTTTTGCTGCTCCTGGGAGATGAGAGGCCTGTGATAGTTTGGTCAAGAGAGGTCTGCCTTTCTTCAAGAACCTGTAAGGATGCCAGGACCCAGGATGCTGTCTTCTCCACACACTGTGAGCAGGGGCAACCCAGTGTCAGGTTCAGTGAACAGGAAGTGGGGAGAGGCAGCTTCACACAAAAGCCAGGCAGGAAACACCAAAGCTGTAAGCTGGGCTTGCAACAGCAAGTCTACTGTGGACAGGTGTGGCAGTCCAGCTGCTTCCCCCAGGCCCACACCTCACATTTCACCATCTGTAGGGCCTCAGTAGCTGGCCGGTGACACCCCCCCCTCTGCACACACACACACACTCTGGACAACCCCTTGTGATCTTGCCTCCTTGCAGCCATGAGACCCCAAGGCTCTGGTTAGGTCTGGGAGGCCAGGTCAGGTTTGTCCAGATTTTCACTAGGTTGTAGAAACTCCTAGTCCCAGTAGGAAGCATGGGAAAGTGTTTGGGTTTGAAGTTAGAAACCTGAATTGACTAACTGATGAGCTCGCCCCTCCCTGGTGAGATTCAGTGATAGGGACTAGGAGCAGAGGAATACCTGTGCTGGGAAGTAGTCAGAAATAGATGGGTTGTTGGTAGCCTGGCAACAAGACCTACCCACACAAAGTGGACCTGCCAGGGCTGTTGGCTTCCCCCGCCTGGCTAGGCTCACTTCTCTGCCTCTCCCCTCATGGCTGACCCACAGGACTTTGAAGAGGAAATCTAGCAACATGAAGCGCCTGTCGCCAGCTCCGCAGCTGGGCCCCTCCTCTGACTCCCACACCTCCTACTACAGCGAGTCTGTGGTTCGGGAGTCCTACATAGGCAGCCCCCGGGCCGCATCCCTTGCCAGGAGTGCCCTCCTGGATGACCGTCTACACAGTGAGCCATACTGGAGTGAGTACCCCAGATATCCCTCCTCATACCTGGTTTCCAAATTCTTGCCCTCTCAGTTCCTGATGTTCCCCTGAGCACCCCTCAGCCCCAGGCCCACCAGGGTGGAGGCTGTGGGAGCTCACCCACTCCCCTCCCCTGCCAGGTGGGGACCTTCGGGGGAGGAGGAGGAGAGGCACAGGTGGCTCAGAGAGCAGCAAAGCCAATGGGCTCACCACAGAAAGCAAGGTCTCAGAGGATTTTTTCGGCTCTTCCTCGGGCTATTCTTCAGAGGATGACTTTGCAGGTAGGTTCTGTCTCATTAGCCCATGTGAGTGGACTCTAGGGCTACAGGGGACTGAAGACAAGGGGCACCCTGACAGTGAGAAGATCTCACATGGGGGCACTTCACAGCTTCACTGAGAGCCAGGGATAGAGTGTGTGTAGTAGAGAATTTGCCTAGCAAACATACAACCTTGGGTGGTTCTCTGTCTCGTGTGTGTGTGTGTGTGTGTGTGTGTGTGTGTGTGTGTGTGTGTGTGCGTGTGCGCGCCCACATGTGCACACCTTACTGGGTGTTGCACCAAAGTTCTCCCTCTTGACCCAAGCAGTCCTTTACCTAGGACTTTTGTGTCCTGGTTGTCTTCCACTAGTCTGTGGATGACCCAGTATCATACCACTGTGTTTAGGGCAGTTTAACCTGGGACTCAAACCTGGTCAATACTCAGTAATTTCTCTTACATGCAGGAGTGATCCCCTTGCCTGATTCTAAGCAACTCCCTAGGGATTGTCAGCCAGGAGAGGGGTACAAAGGGGAAATAAATTGTCAGGGCCTGGGGACATGGCTCAGAGGCACAGTGCTCTAGCAAGCACAGGTCTCCAGCACCAGGAAAAAGATGTTGGAGATTTCCCATTCCATCAGTTCACAACATTCCTTGACCTACTGTGTGCTGGGCCAGTCTGATACTCTGGGAGGAAGATGAGAGGCTTCAGCTCAAGGAGAGATCAGGTTCCATATTCAGGGCTCACAATGACTGTGAGGAGTTGAGTTTGCTTCCTTACCTTCCCTGCAGGCTACATGGAGTCTGACCAGCACGGTTCAGGGTCAGGGTTAAGGAGTGCAGCATCTCGGGCAGGCTCATTTGTCTGGACACTGGTCACTTTTCCAGGTGGGTGCTTGCTGTGTGCTAGGCTACTTCCACATTGCAGTAGTCTCTTCTTACTCTGTCTGATTGGGCACTCAGGCCTACAGAGTCAGGAAGCCTGTTGTGGAGTAATCACTGGGCGTCAAGAGCTGTGGGAAAGCCCTGGCATGTTTGAACAGGAGCCACTGCAGAACAGATTGGGGTATAGGAAGACTGGGCAGGTGACCTTGGAAAGGAGTCACTGTGGTGTGGGACGGAGGGGGCAAGGGTTGGGCAGGGAGCACACAGATGGGGAAAGGGTAGTGTGCTAAATATGACCAAGTCTTAGGCTTAATGGCCACTTTTCAGGCCGGCTCTTTGGTCTTCTCTACTGGTGGGTTGGCACCACCTGGTACCGCCTGACGACTGCTGCCTCCCTCCTGGATGTCTTCGTCTTAACCAGGTGAGCGGGACTCCAGCCTTGATGATGAATCAGAAAGACGTGGTAGCACAGGACTTGATAGAATATCCGAGCTTGAATGTGGTCCATTGTGTAGCTTTTGGCATAGACAGGTTTTCCTTCCTAGTTAATAACTCTTCCAACCACACTCTGGAACATAGGTTTTTGCATCGCCTGAGTCCTTCCTAGGAACCAAGTGCCATCCAGCTCAGCCACTTCCGATTCTCAGAGAAAGGGTGGCTTTGCTCCCGATGGCAAACCACAAACCATGAGGCACTAATTCAAAAGTGGGGTAAAAGTCCTTATTCCTCCTTAAGCCTGTGACAGGCTACATTCTGTTCATGGTCAGAAGCAATGAAGAGGCATTGTCCAAGGATGCTGTGGGGTTATTCCCCAAGTTCCCAAACCAGCAGAGCAGAGGCCTAGAACCATGTGGGTGGTGAGCAAAGGCTAGACCAGGAGGTTAGGACACCTCTGGCCAAGTCCATGTCATACAGCATGGCTAGTGCTGCTGGGAAGAAGGGCAGTTACTAATGGACCTGAGAGAATTGAGAATCAGTCAGGAGAACTCAGTCTGAAACCAGTCTGAGCTACATAGAGAGTCCAGGTCAGCCTGAGCTACCTATTAAGACCCTGTCTCAAAAATATATGTGTGGTGGGTGTGTGGGGTGGCTGGAGAGATGACTCAGTGGTTAAGAACACTGGCTGTTCTTCCAGAGAGCAGATTCCTAGATCTTCCAGAGTTAGATTCCTAGCATGCACATGGTGGCTCACAACAGTTTGTAACTTCAGGTCCAGGGGATATAACGCCTTCTTCTGGACTCTAAAAGCACCTGCACATATGTCTACACACATAAACATAATTAAAAATAAGTTTTAAGCCGGATGTTGGTGGCGCACGCCTTTAAGCACTCGGGAGGCAGAGGCAGGCGGATCTCTGTGGGTTCGAGGCCAGCCTGGTCTACAGAGTGAGTGCCAGGATAGGCTCCAAAGCTACACAGAGAAACCCTGTCTTGAAAAACAAAACAAAACAAAACAAAAAAGTTTTAAAATTCGTAGAGCCTGGGCCTAGAGAGATGGCTCAGAGGTTAAGGGCACTGACTGCTCTTCCAGAGGTCCTGAGTTCAATTCCCAGCAACCACATGGTGGCTCACAACCATCTGTAATGAGATCTGGTGCCCTCTTCTATCATGCAGGAGAACACTGTATACATAATAAATAAATCTTAAAAAAAAATTAAAGCCCTAATTTCCCTACTCTTAGGACCTATAGGTACCATTCTAGTGGACTAGACTGGCCCTAGTCTCATGGGAAGCTCAAGGGTACTGTTTAACTCTAGTTTAGAATTGTAGAAAAGTCCTAAGGGTATGAGTGGAGCATGGAGGCCCAGATCCCACATGCTGAAGTCAGCCTTTTGTCTGCCCTCCTGAGGTCCAGGCACTTCTCACTGAACCTGAAGACTTTCCTGTGGTTCCTCCTGTTCCTGCTGCTCCTGACTGTTCTTACCTATGGTGAGCAGGGGTGGAAGAGAGGGAAGCTAGAGGCAGGGGTAGGGTGTGACAATCTCTGGGCTAACTGATCTAGGGGCAGGGTATGGCAGTGGCTTGGGCTAACAGTGATCCAGGGGCAGGGTGTGACAGTGGCTGGGCTAACAGTGATCCAGGGGTAGGGTGTGGCAGATGCTGGGCTAACAGTGATCCAGTGGACTGGGTCACAGGCAGACCCTGGACCTGACTTTCTTATCCCCCCTACCCCCGCTCCGCTCCCCTCCTGACCCAGGCTGTCCTGTCTGAGAGTATCCCAGGGCTGAGGGGCTGTGCCTCTTCTGACCTTGCTCTTGCTATAGTACAGAGCGCCTCTGGGAGGAACATGCCCCTGGACAGCCACTTTGTGGGTAGCAAGCAGGAACTCTGAGCTATTATTAGGAGCAGTTATTTTCCCTCTATTCCAAATCAGGACAGAGTGTGCAAGTGGATTGTTTTTAACAAGATCAAGTGAAACCTTTGGCTGCCTTTAAGCTAGAAGCTGTGAAACAGCGAAAAAAGAACTGGCTGGGACATTAAGAGCTGCTCACCCACAGCTCTGCCTCGTTCTGCCTGTCACAGGACCTTCTTGTCATCTTTGCCTTGTGTATTCTGCTTCTCATTGGACTGTTTCACTGAGTTTCCAGTTTCATGTGATGTGGCTGTGTAATCCCAGACTCACTTTTAATGACTGCAATAGCTTGTAGAGAGTTGGTTTTTTTGTTTGTTTGGGTTTATTTTTTTTGTTGTTGTTGTTGTTGTTTGTCTTTTGGGACAGGGTTTCTCTGTGTAGCCCTGGCTGTCCTGGAACTCTATCTGAAGAGCAGGCTGGCCTTAGGCACTCCACCACCACTGCCCCGCGTGCTTCTTTTATTAAGAAGGCAGGATATTTTCCCACATGTTGGTTTCTTTTTTGTTTCTATTACAAGAACAACTTGTTCATACCTAGTGGAAACTGGGCATCACCCTTAGCATAATAATTATTTTATTACTCATGATAGCGTAGTGTTTATCCTGTCAGCACTTTCCCAGGTGTTGAGCACAGGTCATTCTGAGCTTCACTGTTTTCTCATGGTGTTGGTAGAGCTGGTGTCACAGCCAGGGCATGTGTAGGTGTGAGTTGGGAGGGCTCAGGGAGTGTGTGTATGGTGGTGTCTACACAACCTAGTGACTGTGTATACGCCATTCCCCTTACTGCTCATGGCTGATAATGAAGTGGCAAACATGACTTGTTTTTCAGGCCCTTTCTGTTTCTCTCTGGCTGCAGTCTTGGGCCCTGATCCTGGGACCTTAGTGTCCCACCTTGAAGAGGGTGCTGTGTTCTCTTGAGTGATGCTCGGTGTCAGCAGCATCACTGGAGCTGCACAGCTGCTAAGCCCACTCACAAATGTCTGCTTGAGCTATTTAACCCTTCTTCTGGATAGGGCAGCCAGTGGTAGTTGTTGTCAGAGCTCTCCAGGAGACTGTGCACTGAGACATGGAGGTCTACCATCAGGGCTGGGTTCCACCCCTGGAAATCTGGAGCTGGTAAAGGAAGGTGCTTTTACATAAGTGTCACTGTCTTAGAATGATCGAAATAACCCAGAGACTGATAGAAGCTTGAATGAGCTGTGAGGTCAAGGGGGTCGTTTCCACCCCTAGCAGAATAGGACTCACAATGAGTGACACAGGCCATATGACAGATTCTAAGCACTCTCTCCCTGTGCCTAGGTGCTTGGTATTTTTACCCCTTCGGGCTGCATACATTGCAGCCCACCTTGGCCTCCTGGTGGGCAGCAAAGGAGAGCAAGAGGCAGCCGGAGGTGTGGGAATCCAGAGATGCTTCCCCACACTTTCAGGTGAGTCCATGGGTGCTGAGGGTGGTGAGTGGACTTCATCCTGACTTTGCAGGTAGCACCCCAGCTCATACCCCATTCTTGCTGTTTGAGGTATAGGACATGGGGGAGCTAACTTTCCCCTAAACATGACTCAAGTTGTGTACATGCTCAGAAAGCAGAAGGAAGGGACTGGCAAACGGTCTTGTTGCTTTCAATGTGATTTCTCCATATTGCCATGGCTTCTGTGTGTAACGTCCTGATCAGGCACCCCTCCACCCTTCCCCCAACTTAAATTTGACTTAAGACTTCAAGTATGAGCAGGGCAGTGGTGGTGCATGCCTTTAATCCCAGCACTTGGGAGGCAGAGGCAGGTGGATCTCGGTGAGTTCGAGACCAGCCTGGTCTACAAGAGCTAGTTCCAGGACAGCCTCCAAAAGCCACAGGGAAACCCTGTCTTGAAAAACAAAAAACAAAAAACAAACAAACAAACAAAAGATTTCAAGTATGTAGTAGTTGTGGGTCTGGAGGGTCCAGTGGGTCCTTTTGGGCTGAACAAGGACAGGTGGTGCTGGTTGCTTAGTGGGGCAGCTGCCCCAGGTGCTCTTTGTTCACCTGCCAGGCTAGCCTGGGCTTGCTCCCATAGCAGCTCAGCTGTGTTGTAGGAGGGGAAAACAAGCCATATGAGTTGGGACCTGAAGAAGCAAGTATTAAGGACAGACCAGATTCAAGGAGGGGGAGGCAAAGAGAGGGAAGCCCCTCCAACAGGTGGCCTGCTGGGCCACTCTGCAGAAGCTGCAGACATGGGAATGAGAGACAGTGGTCAGTTTATAATCTCTTCAGGTCTTAAGATGAGGCAGTTCCAGGGGCCTGTGCTCTCCAGGTGCCTGCAGTCAGTAGTGGTAACAAGTGGACATATAACTAGAATGTAGTAAACATACAGGACACCCAAAACTCTGTTCCAGGGCTGGGGTGGGGGGGTATGAGTATGTGAGTATATGTGAGTATATGAGTATATGTGAGTATGAGACCTGAGTTTGGATCCCCAGTATGATTAGTGCATACCTGGAACCCTGGTGCTGTGGGTGGTGATGGAGTCAGGTGGATCTTGGCCAATAGGCTAGCCGAAATAGTGAGCACCAGGTCCAATGAGAGAGCCTGTCTCTAAAAATAAGGTGGAAAGCCATAGAGGGAGACACCTAATGTCAACCTCTGGCCTCCCCTTGTTCACAAGTGAGTACATCTTCACATACATGTGCAAACACATATGCACACACACATGAGCATGGCACACACACAAATCTCTCTGTCTCAGGAGGACATGGTGGCTCACACCTGTAGTCCTGCCACTTGGGAGGCTAGGGCAGGAGAATCACCATGAATTTGCAGTTAGCCTGGACTACATAGTAAACCACAGGCCAGTCTGGACTGGGTGAGACTCTTTCTCAACAAAAATGAACAATACACCCCCAAATCTTTACAATACAATACACCCCAAATCAGTCCTCTAGTGACTGATTTGAACTTTACTTGTATCTGCTGAGTTAAGCTTTTAAATTACATGTTCCAGCAAGGTCCTTTTCCTCAGCATGATTTTAGTTCTTGAAATGATGGCCTCTTGTGTCAGCTGCAAACTCCTTTTAAAATTAATCTTTCAAGAGATGAGGAGCAACTCAGTCTTGGGCCACTTTTCATGTGGAAAGGGGAAGTAAAGCCAGGAGAGCTTGCCTGGCTTCTGCTAGAGTGGACACCAATGAAGACAGCTGGTTTGGAGAGGTGATGGCAGGAGCAGGGTGGGACAGGCTCGGAATGGGATTCTGTGCTTGCTGCCTTTTGAGTCATGCAAACATATGCTTAAAACAGAATTTCTAAAACCTGAGATCTCTGCCCCAAAGTCCTTTGCCCTTTATTCTTATTTACATTAACCATGGAGTTTACTAAAGGGGGGAGCGAGAGGGGGAGAAGAGAGAGACACCAAGGGAGGGGGAAGCGGGAGAGCAAGAGAGCAAACAAAGAGAGGAAGCAAGAGGTCCTTTGCCCTTTAAGGGACTGCTGTTAGATTGCATTTTGTAATTTCTCTTGGCAAAGGTTTTGTTGTTTGACCAATAGCAGTCTTCAGAATTCATGACACACTATCAGATGCCACCCTTGATCCAAATGGCTGTTACTGTATCTTCTCTGTAGGACATTCATTTAAATGAGGAAAATGCAAAGCTTTTAAACCATTTCCCCTTTGGCGTAGTTATCTATGGAAGAGCAAAGCATGTGAAAGCCAAAAGCTGCCCCCCATCCCAACCTTACACAGCTCATGGGATGCTTAGGTGGGTTGCCTAGGTGACCATCCTGCAACTTCATGAAATTTTTCTTGCTAGTTCCTGTGTTCACCTTCCCCTCCATGTTGAGATCTGACGTTTACTTGTTTAGGGAGCATTGCCCCACCCGCCCCGCCCCCTGCAGTGCATGCCCTGTGTCTCCTGGCAGATGCCACAGCTACTAGTCATGTCCCAGCTGGTTTTGCCTTTTTTTTTTTAAGTTTTTTTTTTTTTTAAGTTTTTTGTTTTTGTTTTTGTTTTGTTTTTTTCAAGAGAGAGGAAGGAGTCTCATTAGCACTTTGTAGACCAGGCTGGTCTTGAACTCACAGAGATCCGCCTGCCTCTGCCTCCTGAGTGCTGGAATTAAAGGTGTGCACCTTGCTTTTATGTCCCAGCTGTGCTGAAACAGGAGCCCCTTGAATTCTCTTTCTACTAGCTATTTCAGTGGCCATACCCAGGAAGCCTTGTGGTAGGGCCCCTTAACCTCTGTTCTTTCTCTCTGCCCCACCAGGCTGAGCAGCGGATTCTTTCCCGGGTATACTCCCTGGAGCGGCGCCTGGAAGCTCTTGCTGCTGAGTTTTCCTCCAACTGGCAGAAGGAAGCCATACGGCTGGAACGCCTGGAGCTGCGGCAGGGGGCTACTGGCCACGGAGGTGGCAGTGGCCTGAGCCATGAGGATACCCTGACTCTCCTTGAAGGATTGGTGAGCCGTCGTGAGGCTGCCTTGAAGGAGGACTTGCGCAGGGACACAATGTCTCGTATCCAGGTGGGGGAACAGCATTACCTGGGTGTGGAACTGCACATCCCCAAGGGTAGTGCCATAGAAACCCCTGAAAGTACACATGTTGGGTGCAGGAATCCCAGCAGGGCGTGGGGGAGACAGTAATGTGTAATACAGAGTCACTTGCCAGGTACCCTGTCAAGATGGGGATGATCCATCTTCCATGGTGGGAGTGCCTAGCATAGTGCCTAACACCAGTAACGTGTTAGACACTAGGCAGTACTCCTTGTATTTCAGAGCCTTGTAGCATAAGGCTAGAAGCTGAAACCTAGGAGTTAAAAGTCCCAGGAAGAGCCCAGTTAGACTACATCCTGGTCACAAGTGTTCCTCCAAGGGCAGCTGTCAAACTTTAGTCTCTCAGGGCATGGTGACGCATACCTTTAGTCTCATCACTCAGGAGGCAGAGGCAGGTGGATCTCTGAGTTTGAGACCATCCTGGTCTACATCTTGGAGTTCCAGGACAGTCAGGGCTACACACAGAGAGACCCTGTCTAAAACAAAACATAGCAGACACAAAGACTAGTTTCCTCCTCATATCTGGCAGGAAGAACTGGCCACCCTGAGGGCAGAGCATCACCAAGACTCAGAAGACCTCTTCAGGAAGATTGTCCAAGCCTCTCAGGTCAGTGGGCTAGGCATGTGGCCCTGTACTGGGGATCTCACCCAAACTTAGATCTGTCCTTGGATCTTCCACAGGTATTGCTGGGGTGTTGAGTAGATGGGAGTAGTCTCATGCCTTCTCTAGGGCTGAACTTGCTCAGATAGGCTCCGTGGGGATGTGTGTGGGACAAGGATGGTAGTTGTGTTGGGTGTGTTTGTGCTCAGGTAACATAAACATAGGTGAGAATGAGTCTATCGAGACTTGGAGAAGGACTTCAACTGGTTTGATCTTTGCTGAAAGGGCTGGGAGACTCCAAGGCAGGGATGTGTGGTTAATCAAAGAACAGGTCCTCAGATTTCTCTGAACTCTTCATTTCTTGTCCTTGTTCCTTCTTCCTGCTCCTAGGAGTCTGAGGCTCATGTCCAGCAGCTGAAGACAGAGTGGCAAAGGTAATAGCTGCCATTTGGCCAAGGCCTGTTCTACCACCCCATTAGGGCTCTGCTGGTTGAAACTTTGCTTAGGACCCTGCCTGCAGCCTCTAAGGTACAGGGCAGGTTGGTGCGCACTGGGGGTGGCAGGGACAGGTAGGTACTGCAGTGAAACTGGAGCTTGTGGGCTGGTCTGTGTGACTTATGCTCTGTGACCAAGCTGTGAAGGCATGGGAAGCCATGGCATTGTGAATTGTGTACTCCGAGCTTAGAGGGAGTCAGACCAGAATTAGCTCTGAGACGGGCAAGCTAGTTCCCCAGTTCATGTGCCGTGTTCTGCTGCCAGACTCCAAGGGCAGTCCTGCTCCTGCACACACACAGTGAGTGATGGGCAGACACACCTTTTGACAGGAGTCACTCAGGAGGGTCCTCTTCCTTCCTCACCATGGCTTCCCTCTCTTGCTTCCCTCCCTCTGGGATTAGGATGACACAGGAGGCCTTCCAGGAGAGCTCAGTGAAGGAGCTGGGACAGCTGGAAGCCCAGCTGGCCAGCCTGCGGCAAGAGCTGGCTGCCCTGACTCTGAGACAGAATTCAGTGGCAGATGAAGTGGGGCTGCTGCCACAGAAAATCCAGGCTGCCAGGGCTGATGTGAGTTAGAATTACCCAGGGCTGGGGTGAACATCCTCCCGAGACCACCCACCTGGGGACAGGGTCTATCAGTGGGGCAGTATCCCTGGCCTGTTGGTCTGGAGGCATATGCACTGTTGGACTGATGCAGACCTGGACTCTGGGGGAAATGCTTCCCGTTCCTGGTTATTGTTCCCTGGAAAGTAGTTCCTAACCTCTTACCTCTCTCTCAGTGTCTCCTTCCCTTCCAGCTTTGCCCCTCCCTGAGTGACAGCCCACAAGCCCTGCCGTAGCAGCCCCTGCCATTCTGCAAGCTTCTCAGTGACACTGCTTTTGTCCTTAGGTGGAATCCCAGTTCCCTGACTGGGTCAGTCGGTTCCTTCTCCGAGATAAGGGTGCCAGTAGTGGACTCCTACAGAGAGATGAGTTGCATGCTCAGCTGCAGGAGCTGGAGAGCAAGATCCTTGCCAGCATGGCTGAGATGCAGGGCAAGTCAGCCAGGGAAGCTGCAGCCTCTCTGGGACAGACACTGCAGAAAGAAGGAGTGGTTGGGGTGACGGAGGAGGTAAGGGATGACTACCTTTATGGTACACTGCTTTCTTCCTGGAAGCTATAGATTTGAACAGTCCTACACTGCCAGCTCTTCATATGTTCTAGGACATAAGTGATAGACCCTCCTGGCTGGAGGTTCAGGTGTATGATGTCCTGGGCCAAGTGTGGGTGGTGGAGGTATACAAGACTTGCTTGGTACTATTGGTGCTGGTCTAGCAGTCAGTCCCTGGGTATGCATGCAGTGTCTGTGCCCCATTCACATCACAACTGTCTTCTGGGGACATGTTTTAGCAAGTGCACCAGATCGTCAAGCAGGCCCTGCAGCGCTACAGTGAGGATCGTATTGGAATGGTAGACTACGCCCTGGAATCAGGAGGTGTGTGTGCTGTCTTCACCACTTTGCCTTATCTTACAATAACTAGTGCTAAGCCCAGGCAGCCCAGTGCTAAGCAGACAGGGCTTGAGCCAGTACCAACCAGACACCCAACCTGGACTCCCAACCAAGGCCAAAGGTGGCTGAGGGAAGCCATGAGGCACTGAGTAGTGTCTCTGGCTGGGAGAGGCCTTGTGTTAGAGCTAAGCACTGGGCTTGAGGTACACATCCCTCACGTTATGTGAGGAATCAGGCAATGTCTCTTCAGCCCTGGCACCACCAGAGCTTATTGGGCCTCCCCACTGTGAGTTTTAAAACCTTTCTTTCCTGTGATAGGAGCCAGTGTTATCAGTACCCGGTGTTCTGAGACTTATGAGACAAAAACGGCCCTCCTCAGCCTCTTCGGCATCCCCTTGTGGTACCACTCGCAGTCACCCCGAGTCATTCTCCAGGTGGGCAGTCATTGAGGGCCCAGTGCACTCTGAACACAGTGGGGGATACCCCTGTCTCAGTCAGCAAGACCTGGATTAAAGCCCCTTATCTGACATGCCTTTCACCCCCTCCAGCCAGATGTGCACCCAGGCAACTGCTGGGCCTTCCAGGGACCTCAGGGTTTTGCTGTGGTCCGTCTTTCTGCTCGAATCCGCCCCACAGCTGTCACCTTAGAGCATGTGCCCAAGGCCTTGTCACCCAACAGCACTATCTCCAGTGCTCCCAAGGACTTTGCCATCTTTGTGAGTACCTGGTCTGTGAGGGTGGGGCAGGTAGAGGGGAGTGTCTTTGCTGAGAATTACATTTAGGTGGCTCTGGCAGCGAGGGAGTTAGTGCATTTAAGAGGAGAGCCAGTTTGAGACCTGGCCCTTCAGGGTAGCATCTGAGGTTACAGTGAAGACACCTGGTGTGAGAGTGAAGTGGCCCTCCCTGACTTTTCCCATTCCTGTATGCTTTTCTGCAGGGCTTTGATGAAGACCTGCAGCAGGAAGGGACACTTCTTGGCACATTTGCCTATGACCAGGATGGGGAGCCCATCCAGACCTTCTATTTCCAGGTACAGGGTTGTGTGCTCATGGAGTGGTCCCTCACAGCATCAACAGCACTTGCAGTGCCAGGCACGGGGCTTAGAGGGCTATCCTTCGTCCTGCCTTAGTTCAGGGTATAGGGTAGAGATGACTCTCCTGTCTATGACACAGAGATGGCAGGGGCACCACTGAAGTTGAGTTTTATTAAAGAAGGGTTGTAACAAGGATGTAACTATGGCGATGTTCAGGATGATCATGTCGTCAGCTAGAGTCTCAGACAGGGCACATGGGCTGAATGTAAGTGGGAATCCAATCTTCTGTGCCTGGCAGAGGCAGGTTCTGGTGCTAGCGATGGAACTCAGGTCATTTTAATTCTTTGTTGTGTTGTTGTTTCTCTCTCTCTCTCTCTCTCTCTCTCTCTCTCTCTCTCTCTCTCTCTCTCTCTGTGTGTGTGTGTGTGTGTGTGTGTGTGTGTGTGTGTGTGTGTGAGAGAGAGAGAGAGAGAGAGAATTTCGCTTGCATATATGTCTGTATTTGTTTGCCTGGTACCCTAGGAGGACAGAAGAGGGCTTTGGATGCTTGGAACCAGAGTTACAGACTATAAGCTACCATATGGGTGCTGGGAATTGAACTAGATCATATGGAAGAGTAGCCAGTGCTATTAACTGCTGGGCCAGCTTTTCAGCCCTGCAACACTATGGCTTTTAAGCATAGAGTACAGGCTAGATACACACTTCAAAAGAAAGCAAACCCTGTCCACAAGCCTCCCATGAAGTTCTATGCACTGATAATGCTAACTGTGGCTGGGAATGAATTCATCGGTCTCAGATGAACTGTGCTGGTTCTTGTTAAACTGTTCATATGTGGCCCAAGGGCTGGCTCACGTGCCTAGTGTGCCCTAGGAACCCTAAAGTCCCCCAGGGCTTTTGGCCTGGAAACTTTGTTATAGGAAATAGACAGAAACTTTAGAAATTCAGTTCTTTGGTTTTTTTGTTTTTTGGGTTTTTTGTTTGTTTGTTTTTGTTATTTTGAGCCCCAAGGGAGGAAACATCTGGCTGCTGGAGTGACTCCCCTAGCTCCTTCTGTTGGTGAGGTGCCAAGGGACGCTGTGACATTGAACCCCTTTTCTCTACCTAGACCTCAAAGATGGCCACATACCAAGTTGTGGAGCTTCGGATCCTGACCAACTGGGGCCACCCTGAGTACACGTGCATCTACCGTTTCCGGGTGCACGGAGAGCCTGCCCACTAGCCCTTTGAGACCTTGTGCCTGCTGCTAGCCACCTGGGAGGCTCACCCTTCCCAGCATCTACCCCTGCTCTGAGAGTAGGTGCATAGCACCCCACCACTGCCCACACATGCTTAATAGCGTTGACTTCCAGGAGCAGAAACGAAGAGGCAGCGTGTGTAGGATTCCCTGCACAGCCAAGCAGTTTGAGGTTGCCAGCAGGCTCTCATGCCTCTTTTAGTCCTCTTTCTAGAGCTAGACACCTGCCAGGGTGTATATATGTAGCATGCTTTGGAGGACTGAGAGTCAGGAAGTGAGGCTGTATTTGGTGGAGGGACTGGTATCAGGGGGCTCCTGGTAGGTGCCAAAGCCCCAGAGAGTTGAGCTAGGGGTCTTGTGGCCTTTTAGGGCAATGCTCAACACTATGCAGTAGGGATTGTCTCTGGAAGATGCCTGGTAAAGGCTGCTGTGCTCTTCCAGCATGGCAGGTACCATGGCCCACAGGTCCCCTGGGGTTTCTTGTATCCTGGAGGATACCAGCTCCTGTGTGCCTCTGAGGACTGCTGTCTGTGCCAACCAAGAAGGTCCCCAGTGCTGGGGATCATTGCTTTTCCTCCTGATGTGGGGTGAGGGTCTACTTTGTACTTCATCCCTGCTGTACCCTGCCTGTGCCTGGAGCAAGCTTACCATTCCCCAAGGGAGGACCTAGGCTGTTTTTGGGGCCATTCCATCAGGGTAGCCTAGAAGAGAGGGGAGATGACTTTGCAGGTTCTCCTGGACCAGTGCCAAGGTGTCAGGTGGAGAGGCTACACTAGCCCACTCCCATCCAACGAGACCCTAGTGAGGGCCCTGCCCACTCTAAAGCAACTTCCTTAGGCTCTCAGCTCAGGCTTAGATTCTGTTTCCTTTCTGGCTCCTCCTCTATGTGGGTAGTTGGGTAGGGGCTGGGAGGGAGGCTGACAGAAGTTACCTTGTGTGGGGATGAGGAAGAGGCTTTTAGACTAAAGGGCCCTGATGTATTATATATAGAATTCTCAGTCTGTTTTTTTTTTTTTTTAACTGAAAAGCTACAGGCTTGATTCCTAGCCCCATTCTGAGGGGCACCAGCTGTTACTCCATTCCTAGTTCTTGGCCTCTGAGGGATTTGGTCCTGGCCTATGGGAAGGGCCAGGGGGAGCTGCCAGGCAATTTGCGCTCTCCTGTCACAAATGCTGCACTGTTGGTTCTTTTTTAAAACAAAGCAAGAAAACAAAATCTCTCCAGACTCTAATTTATGCCTATGCAAAAAAATAAAATAAATATAAAGGCTGCCCAGGAGCAATGCATTATTGCCCCCCCCCCCCCCCCCGTCATCTGCTCTTAGAGATACAGGGGACTGAATTCTTAGACAAACCACTGTACCCAAAGACATAGTTCTAATACTGAGAAACCAGGCCTTTGGTTAAAAAACACTGGGATGAACTTGGAACCCCAGCTAAGGTCCACTCCAGTGTTTTCTGGATTTGAGGGCTGGCAGGAGAGAGTAAGATGACTTTAGGAGCTGTCAAGAGTACCGTGGAGGAGGGCTCCCTGTCTCTGCTTAAACACATGCAAAGGGTCTCAGGCTTAAGGAGGTATCCCTGAAGGGTCTACAGGACCTGCCAGGGTCTGGGGGAGATTCAGCTCAGGGTGATACTTTCACCAGGGCTCAGATGCCTCCTACTGACCATGGTCTGGCATCTTGCCCAGAGCTGGTTCTTGCCATGGCTGAAAAAAATAAAAGCAGGAATTGGTCAACAGGCAGGAGAGGGCACTGGCTGGAGTACAAGTTGGCCCAGAGCTTTGGTCCAGAGCCCAGGGACACGATCTGTACTCATAGTCCTTTCCACAAAACAGACACCACTGGGCAGGAAGAGCCCCAGAAAGTCCTGTAACTTGCCACACACCATCAGACCATTCAGTGTCTTTGCCACCTGAACAGGTTCAAATCCTCTGTGCCTTTCACAGTCTAGCTTTCACAGCATTGTCTCCCTGACTTCCCAGCCCCAGTTGGTTGCACCCCTACACCATGGCACATTCCTATTACATCATCTCAGTGCCAGGCACCAATGACCCTGAACAGCTGCTGCCTGTGATGTGAGGACCTGGCCACCTCCATCCCGCCCCACCCTATACAGCCTCTGTCCTAGGAAAGATGCTGCACATTCAAGTTGCACATAAAGAAGGCTGGGTCTTGCCCTCATGAGACTTTATTCTTTATTGACTACAAATGGGTTGGTATTTTCTCTAAATGGAGAGCTGAGAGGGCTGAGTTCTGCACAGACCTTTGTAGTCCCTATTAATGACAATTCAACACTGAATTCAGTCAGCTCCCCTGGCCATACCCAGACCTACCTCCCTGAGGGGCTGTGGTAGCTATGGCTCCTGAACACAATAGTCCTGGTGACCACTACTGCTTATAGGGGCACAGTTAGGAAGAAACGAAGTTCTACTGTGGCCCAATGCTGTAGGAAGTCACAGCCTCCACTGAGCCATGGGCCCCCATGCTTGCTTCTAATGCTGAAAACTCATTACTACAAAGGCACCAGCCTAAGTGAGCCAGAGCCACAAACAGGTGAAAACAGCTGGAGTCAGAGAAGTGGCTTCCAGCTGGCTGGGAAAAGCTGTGGAGTGAGCAGGAACTATCGTACTGGAGACAACCCTTCCCTGAGCTTCAGTGTTGTCAACCTCAGAGGCGGCAGCAGTGGCCACCCATCTGTGAAGTGAGCAAGCCTACCCACAGCAGCACCACACTGCGTGTAGCTTGTCCAGAACACCTCTGTCTCCCTCACTCTCTCAATGAATCCACACAACCTGGAGGCAGGGATCTGTATGAGGAAGTGGAGAGGGGCCCTCGGGGGTCAAAGATAGCTAGTGGAACATTTAAACCTGCAGAAGTGGGGCTCCTGGAAGCCCTACTCCCTTCAGCTGCCACCAGGTTCATAGAGCAGGCAGAACCAGTGTCCCTGTGTCAGCACCTCCACCTGGAAGGTTGGGCAGGGAACATGACACTGTCAACTTAGAACAAACTTTTATTGTGAATGCTGGTCTGGTCAGTCCATGGCCACGGGGCAGTGGCAACTAGAAACAGCTGGGAGAAAGGACAGGGAGGTAAGAGCAGTCAGGAGCAAAGGACAAAAGAGAGCTTAGGAGTCGAGGTGGGGCTGAAGAGGGACCCAGCCAGCTGGGTATGTCCTGGCTGAGAAGGAGCACCCCAGCCTGAGGTCACGGTGCAGGGCTTGCCCACCCTACCCCAGAAGCAGTGTTTTTGATGGCCTAGAAGAATCTCCACTGCCACCTGCCGTTATACACTCCAATCGGGGCATCTGGGCTCAGGCCTTTCACTGCTGTGATGCCATGGCTGTAGCAGCTATGTTGGGATGACATGGCTCAACTCAGAGGAGTACCTCCCCTCCTCCACCAAAAGGAGGTATAAATCCTGATTCCAGGAAAGCCCAGACCCAGTCTAGTACCCCACGCTCTGAAGCTCAGCCAGAGATGTAAGTGGAAACAGGAAGCGCCTCCAGCAAGTACAGAAGCCAGGGCCAGCTAGGCAAGCCCAGGATTGTCTCCAAGGGTAAGCCCACCCAGTTCTCTGGATCCATGGCAAGGTTCAAGAATCAGGGTGGGCAGCCAGGCAGTGGTGGTACACGCCTTTTATCCCAGTACTCAGGAGGCAGAGGCAGGTGGATCTCAGAGTTTGAGGCCAGCCTGGTCTACAGAGCAAGTTCCAGGACAGCCAGGGCTACACAGAGAAACCCTGTCTCCAAAAACAACAAAAAAATTCAGGGTAGGTGGACCTATAATGCAGTCACCATGCCCTCCACATATCACAGGTGCCACTGAAGAGCTTTTGGCATTACCTACTTGGGAGCTTAGGAGGGAAAGGAGTTAGGGGAGGCCACCATTCCATTAAACTCCCCAAATCTTAGACTGGGGATCCCTGTTCTGGCAGAAGCTACCAAGCCAAAAAGGAGCTTCTAACTAAGAGGGGCAACTGGCCAGGGGAGACAGGTACCTTGGGCTCCTGAGGTTCCTTCCCTAAAGGCTCTGAGGATCTCACTGAGACAGGTGCAGATGGATGGAAGAACAGGGGGCAGCTCTTGGAGTCTAGTGGCCAGCCAGGACTGAAACGGAGACTGACAGGGTCAGCTGCACTCCTGCACACATCCCCTCAAAACACACACACACACACACACACACACACACACACACACACACACACACACACACACACACACGACAGAGATATATAATAAAAAGAATAGAAATTAAGGGCCCAGATGTACGAAAGATGTGTGAGTAAGGGAGGAGTCAGGTGGGAGACGGTCAGTCCTCGGACATCTAGTCCTTCCTCATCTTATAAATTACAATCCCCCTCTGGAAAATGGGGGTGTGGCAACAAGGATGCTCTGGCTGTGGGCTGGAGTGGGTGGGTGGCGGTCAAAGATGCTCTGCCCAGCTGGTGAGCAGTAGCCAGAGTGAGGATCCCATGGGTGGTCAAGTGGACCAGGGATATTCAGCAGCCGCTGGCAGGAGTCACACAGGCCCCCTGGGACTTCACCTTGTGGCGCTGGCCCCCTCGTCGCCGGCCCCCACTGCTGGGCTTGGGCTAAAAGAAAGAAAGCAGGCACTTGAGAAATGGTGGTCCTCTAAAGCAGGGCCAGACAGTAGCCATGTAGTAGCCCCAACCGGGAAAATGGAGTCTTCCTGGGAGTTGTGGATATGTGTGGCAATGGCGAGGAAACGGGTCAGAGAAGCACAAAGGAAACAGGAGTCAACATGCATCACTGCTAACTGGGAGAGGGGCTCAGAAAACAGAATGGGGGGTTACAAGGAGAGGGAGGCGGAAGAGAGTGAATATTAGAACTGCAATAGTAACAGATAAGGAGCCTACTCCAACAAGACCAGAGAGAAATGACCAGGACAGGCATTATGGAGAGGGGCACTAGGCCTCTGTTAGGTCAGCAAAGAACTGAAGAACAGGCAGGTGAGCCAATCAAGTCTGGTGCATAGGTGGCACAACGACCAGGCAAAGGCCACCTCCCTCATGCTGCAGAAGGAACTCTAAGGCAATGAGTGTCTCTCAGGTGTGTTGGATCTCAGCCACACACAGCACTAGAACCCTAATAGATTCTTATTATGAATGGGAAGACTGCATTAAGTTCAAGGCTGGTCTAATAACCTTCATAGTAAAGTTCAGGCCAGTCTGCCCTACAAAGTGAGAGCCTGTCTTTTTAAAAAAAAAAAAAAAAATCAAAACAACAAAAAGGGGACCCTTGACATTTTTCTGTTTTTTATTGATTATCAGTCCTGTCCCTCCCATCATCATGCTGGAGGCCATACAGACCCTGCTTACCTGCGGCTGGAGACTACTGCATGTAGCAGCCTGTGTAGTCCCTAGAGAAGAAGCTTCATCTCCAGTTGGGGTCACCCCTGCTGCTGGCACCCCAGGTGGACCTCCTTCTTCTCGTTTGCTTGGGGGACCCTTTTTTGTGGACTGCATTTTAATCTGCTGGGGCTTGGAGTTCATGGGGGAGTTGTTGGTTGTCTGGAGAAGCTGTGGAAGTCAAGTGGGTAGCATAATGTCACAGTTGCCTGCCCAGTTCTGGGCGAAGCAGATGACAGGAAGGCCACCTCAGGGGCAGAGCAAAGAAGCCTTCCCATCCCCACTCTGAAGCCAGTAACCCCATAGCACTAGTACTGATACCTCATGTCCTGCCCCTCCCTACCTAGAAAGGCTCCAGCCCTTTCTGGGCCCAGCTGCCAGTCCTGCAGAGAGCTCTCTGAACTTCTGCCACCCTACTCCTGAGCCAGGGTTTGCGCTGCTTGGAGCCTGCTGTGGACCACACTTTAACTTCAGGCCCCCTGAAGCAAAATAAATGCCTCTCAGAAATCATAAAAGCTACCACCTACAGTAACTGACTGAGAATCTCCCCTGTGACCCAAGTTCAATCTCAAATACAGCAGGAAAGTAGACTGGCTGGGTCCTACAGGACACTGCAGTGGGTGCTATAGCCTCTACCAAACTAAAGAGGACAGGACCAAGGGAAGCTTCTCAGGAAGAAAAGCGAGCCTGAGGTTCATTCCAGTCTCAGACATGGAAACCATGTCTTCCTCTATATGGGCAGGGTTCAAATCCTCCACCAAATGTCCTACTCAAGACCATGGGTGAGATCTACAGCAGGCAAAGGGTGGGCTCCAGGAAAAACAACCCAAGCACAATGGGACCTTCCAACCATGTTCCCATGATACCCAGCACTTGCTCCAAATGAACTGACCATGTGGTGGGAAGCCCTCAGGCATAGTCTCAAGCAAGCCCCAGGATTTAAAGGTAGCTTCCCAGACACTCTGTCCCTCCCACTGCCTCCTATGCAGCAGCATTGTACCCCAATGCCACCTTCCCTCCTTCAAGACAGCCTCCAAAGCCCAAGACAGGAGGCCTAGGGACAACTCCTGGGATGCAAAGACTAGTCCTGGCTCAGCTCTGCCAGGGCAGGGACTATGCCTCTAGCCCAGAATAAAGAAGACTCCTGGGTTCTCAAGAGGAGATTGTGGTACTCATCCCCAATCATATACCTTGGTGATGGTGCCAACAGCCTTGGTGCGACCTTCCCGGAACACCAGCCGCTGGTCTATGTGCAGGTACTCAGGGGTCTTGATGAAGCGGAAGTGGACAGTGGCCTTGTCTCCTGTGCGCAGACAGTCTTTATCCATGCTCAAGATGGTAGCTGTCTGCCGGATGCTCCCACAGTGTACTGCCAAGAGACTCAGAGTCAGGACGTATGACCTACTCTGTTGGTCTCTGGCTAGAGCAGTGTGTCTCTAGGACAGGGCAAGAACTCTTGAGAACCAAATACAGCAGGGCAGCCTACTTTTAGATCTGATCCTGCTTCCTGCCATCTCTACCCTACCTAGGCCTATGTGGCAGAGCCTCAGTGCCTCTGTGTGTACATGTGCCTTCCCATAGAACTGTTCTAGCACCTTGATGATGCCACCAGGCACACAGCTATGCTCAACAATCTTGGCTCAATAAATGTTGGCAGGTGGTCCCTGAGGACAGGTCTGGGTCTCAGAGCATCTGCAGGACTGAATGAACAACTAGTGCTGCTCAGGGATTGAACTAAAGGAATGGCTTCGCTAAACAGGAGAGACACCTGCCTTGCCTGAAGCTGGAACTCCTTTGGGAGGGCACTAGTACAGAACCTCTAAGGTTGGTAGGACCTTGGACACTTACCCATGGCTTGATAGCGTGGACTAATTGTGGTGGGATGGTGGAGGACAAGAATCTCAGCCTCAAATTCCCAGGAGGCTTGGGGATTCAAGCGTGGGGAAACCATCACCATGCCTTTCCGGATGGATGAGCGCTTTATCTGAAAGGAAAAAAGAGAACACAGAGCTCAAGGACCATGCTGTTCTTCAGGGTTACCCAGCCCAGTCCTAGAGATCAAGATGTTTCTCTAGGAGTGGGAACCATTCCAACAGCCCTACCCCTCACTACTATCTAACGCAGACAGTACAAGGCAGCCTCGGTGCTGTGAAGCAAGCTAAACACTGACTGCTACTAGAAGGCGGGAAAGACTGCACAGATGCAGCTCTCCAGCCGCTGGACCCTGAAGGCTGAGCCAAGGGCACAGGTTGGCAGGCCCTCAAGTGAAAGAAATCAGAGCAGACCTGACCACAGAGGAAGACAAACCATATCCCACTTTTCCTGGTCATTTTGGCTTATAGGAAGTTAGGTGATGGATCCCAGAGCTAGTACTCACACCTAATCCCAGGAGACGGAAGACTGAGTAGCAAGCGTATGTGGCACAGATTCCATCCACCCTAAGCTTAAGAGGGTGGCACTGTGCACAGGAGGGATACTTCCCTCTGATTGCACTGTGAACAACTGACAACTGCTCGGACCACAAAAGATGAGGAACAAAGCTTAAGAGACAAACAACTCCAGGGATGAGTCTCCTCCTCTGTGAAAAAAGGTCAGTAACTTTCACCTAGCAATGCAGCAACAAGAGCTGGAGACAGTAAAGCGCTTGGCCTAGACTTAGGAGAATTCAAGGAGAGTTTCTGGAATTATCCTCGCTCACCTTCTTCAGTGCAAAGGAGGCTGTCTGGCCCCCCCGCACCTCCTTGACAGGCATGCGCTTTCGATGGATTGACTTGACAGCAATGGACAGGAAGTTACCCAAGGGGTCTGGGCCCAGGAGCAGTGTGTCATTCAGCTTGATCAGGCCTCTCAACGTGGTCCCAGACACCACTGTCCCCACACCCTGCCAAGGAGAAGACCCCAGACTGTTAAGTCCATTCACACCACAGACTTGTTCACTGAGGACAGAGTAGGAAGTGCCCACCAGCCACCCACCCTGTGTAGTCTCAACCAAGGCACTCACAGGGACAGAGTAGGTGTCATCTATCTGAAACTCAGCAGGTTCTTCTTCCTTGTAGCTGGTGCGGGGGGACAGGAGGTTGAGAAACATCTTGAGCAGATCGAGGTTCTCGCCTGTGACATTGGAGATCTGGAATATCGGGCACATCCTAAATGGAGGAGAGGAATATAAGAGGCACCTGGGCAGCCAAGACCTCCGGACAGTAACCTAGTCCCTTTGGCTCTACTCTTCATTGTCTTATTTGTCATGACATCAGGAATTGCATGGTCTCCCGAGTACCTTCACAGGCTAGGGAGTCAAAGGAGCTGGAGCGGAGCTGTACCCCTGAAATATAGTCCCCTGATGAACAACTAGTGGTACTGAAGACAGCACCAGGCTAGAGAAACAGGCCAGGACTGAAAGATGGTATTCTAGAGGTCCTGAGTTCAATTCCCAGCAACCGCATGGTGCCTCACAACCATCTATAATGAGATCTGGTGCCCTCTTCTGGCATGCAGGCATACATGGAGGCAGAATGTTATATACATAATAAAAATAAATTAAAAACAGAGAGAGAAAAAAACAGGCCAAATGCCAGGCTGCTCTAAAGCACAGACCATGTGAGGGGATAGGTGGCTTCCAATAAGGCCCCAGCTCTGAGCAAAGGAAAGGAACAGTTATCAAAAGATGACCTTGGACCAATGAGCTAAAGAGCCTTAGACTGTGCTGGTCAACATCGAGAATCTGGATGCATGAACATCTGGAGGAAGAGCTTGGTAGAAGTAATGTCCAATAAACATGTATACAATGAAAAGACCCACTGAATAAATGTCAAACTGACCTGTGATTAGAGGGGTTTTGAGAGACAGTATAAAGTCAGTGAGTCATAAAAACAATGTACCACCAGCCACGCAAAGGCTGATGCCTTCTATGCTCATGACTTCCATTCCAGCACCCAAGTACCCTCTGGGGGAGTGTGAGGATTCATCTTGGTTGCCAGCTTGACTGGATCTAGAACCAAGAAACAAGCTTCTGGGTGGGGCTGAGCCTATTTCTGGGAAGGAGCAATTGAGTAAGGAAGCCCCTCCACAATGTAGGCAGGGTTCTGTGTGGAATGCTGGGAGACCCCTCATAATTCAGCCTGTATTATGTAAGCCAATCTAATATATCCCCTGTATGATACATATTCATTCGATCAATTCTATGGTTCTAGAGAAGCCTGGCTAGTCCAGGAAGTTAATAACATCCCCATTTTCCACATAAGGATGTGATGTCCTAACGGATTCCAACCTCAGAGATCAGTAATTCATAATGTGAGATGCCCCACTCAGGTCTGAACAACACTGCTGGCCTAGGAGACTTTGTGCAAAGATGGAACCTTCTATTTCCTCCAACCATGACCATGAGACCTCAGGCTTGACTGGCGGTTTCCGGCCTATGGCTTGCTGTGGCCCTGCTGGCACTTGTGCTTCCCCACCCTTTAGTCTTGCCCTCATCACCTCTCAGAGCTGAAGTTGGAGGCTGTGACAATCACATCATCTTTGCTCTGCACCAAGACAGGAATCTTCCGGCAGCCTGGTGACTTCAGCAGTCGCTGTAGCAGCTTCAGGGTTTCTTAAAGGGTGAAATGGAACAGAATTAGGGGACACAGGCTTCTCTCTGGCCAGACTTCCAGGGTAAGATGGGCGCACTCAATACTGATGCAAGCAGGAGACAGACAGACAGACGGACCAGTGTTAAATGCCACAATGCCTGGAGGAGCAAAAAGGAAGATCGAAGCTGGGTGGGTACATGCTGCCAGTGTACAGACAGCACAGACGGGCCTCTTTCCTAAGGCCACGAGTCTGGACATACAGACAAGTGCCTTGGGTTCCCAAGGATGATATTCTTCCCACAATGCTCTGTTTTCTGGACAGTCTCATCTCAGGAATATCCTGAGCATTTACAAATCTGCAGGGACCCTTCTGATGAGACCTAATAACGGGACAGTTCTCTGTTCAACTTGCAGCACCACAGAAGAGGTGCAGAGCCTAGTCCCCAGGCCTGTGTGGAAGCTTTGGTGGCTCAGGCCACAAGACCCTCTGCCCAAACTCCACCACACATATCTGCTTCAATGCCCAATGCCTGCTGTTGGGGACCATGGGGGAAATGGCAGACTAGGGATTTCATGGATCCTGGACTTGGAACCAAGAGGGAAAAAGAACAGAAGGAAATTCTAGACTTTGCTTAAATCAAGAGCTAAATAGGAGAGGAAGATGTAAAGGACTCAGCTGGTGGAAACTGAGGCCAAGGTCTAGCACAAACAAGGATGCAGAAGGTGCTGGGTTGAGGCTCTGGAGCAGACCACCCTGAACTGAAGTACTGAAAACCTCAGAGGCTGCCATAGCTGGAGGCTTCACTTACCTTGAAGGATGTTGGCAGGACACATGTCAATCTTGGTGACAACCACAAAAACAGGTACATTGAGTGCCAATGCCAAGCCCAGGTGCTCCTTGGTCATCCCCACGATACCAGCATTGCTGCCCACCTGCCCCAACAGAAAAGAACTGTCAGGGCAAGGAAGGCAGAGACTGCTTCTTGGGGGAGGTGTGGTGTGGTGGGGCTTCAGCCTGCTGGTGAAAGCTGGGCTGGGTGAAGTTAATTGAGTTCTGGTGATGGGAACTTAACACCTGAAAAGCAGGCCCTGGCAACAAACCCTCAACCCTAGCCACTCAGAAGCCTGAGACTGAGGCCTGCCTGTGCTACAGAGAACTTTTAGGGCCACCTTGGGAAACTCAGTGACACCCTGTATCAAAAAAAAGTAAACAAAGGGCTGGGGATGTAACTTAGAGGTAGACTCTGCCTAACACCACCAGACCCAAGGTTCAGTTCTCAGTACTGCAAAAAATAGACACAACAAAAACTCAAATCAAATCAACAAAAAAAAAAAAAAAAAAAAAAAAAAAAAAAAAAAAAACCAGAGAAATCTTGTAAATAATAACGGCAATTCTAAGAGTCTGGGATGCACAATCATCTATTTCCCATCCTTGGTCTTCAGTTATCACACCTTTAAAATAGGGCTAAACACTTCTACTTTAGAGGGTCACCTGATGTTTGAATCATAGTGGACACTTGCTATATGAGACTGGAGAGGTGGCTTGGGTTAAGAGTACTGGCTGCTCTTCCAGAGGACCCAGGTTCAGTTCCCAGTAACTACATGGTGGTTCACAACTATCCAAACTTCCAGTTCCAAGGGACATTATGTCCCCTTTTGGCCTGGTACAAATATATGCATGCAGACAAAGTGCTCATAAGCAGAAAATAAAAAATAAATAAACCTTAAAATTAAGAAAATATCTCTGGCAAGAACACAAGAAACAAGATACTGGCTGCCTCTGGAAACAGAGGAAGCAGGGAATATTTTTATTTTTTATTTTATTTTGGGAATATTGTTAATACATGTTTTCTGTTGCCTTTTTTAAAAACATATTCATGTTGGGCATGGTGGCACACACCTTTAGTCCCAGCACTTAGGAGGCAAGAGGCAAGAGGGGCTCTGTAAGCTCAAGGCCAGCCTGATCTACAGAGTGAGTTCCAGGGCAGCCAGGGCTGTTACACATAGCAACCCTGTCTTGGAAAAAACAAAAAACAAAAAACAAAAAAAAACAAAAACAAAAACCAACCAAACCAAACCAAAAAAGAAAAGGAAAAAAAAGGGTACAAGTATGTAACTCAGGTTGGCCTCAAAGTCATGACCCTCTTATCTCTACAAGGGTTGGGATTCTAGGAAGGAGCCACCACCACACTCAAGCTATTTTTCTGCTGTCTACACAAGTTTAGTAAATGGATGCTGGCTTAAGTCAAACGGAAAATTGTGTTTGGGGTGAAGAGTATCCCATCATTATTCTTACTCATTACAGCTCAGATAGAAGATGCTGTTTTATTGTATGAGGAACCTGAGTCTCTAAGAAAAGACTTGAGGAGGACATGCATTAGGCTATGGTGAAACAGTAGTATGTCTTTTCAGGAGATGCTAACTAGCTGATGTGGTTCATACACACTGTATATAAGCACCGAAATATACTAGATCTCATAAGTGGCACAATTACTATACATGCTAGTTAATTGTAACACAAATAGGAAAAAAAGAAAAGGAAGAAAAAAAGAAAAGAAAAATGCTTATGTTAAGTTGGTTTCCAAACCTTTCTTATTTTAAAAAAAATACATGCAGGATAGGAACTTTTTAAAAATTATTATTATTAGGGGCTGGAGAGATGGTTTAGCAGTAAGAGCACTGGCTAATCTTAACTCTTCCAGAGGACCCAGGTTCAATTCCCAGCATATACAAGGCAGTTCATAACTCTTTGTAATTCTAGACTCTGGGGAATCTAATACCCTCTATTGTAGAATATTTGTATAACAACACAAAGATGTGTTATATTTGTTTATGCTGCATTTGCTTAATTATGTAAATATATGTTGCTGTTTAACCTTGCCTGCCCAAGGCACCTGATTGGTTTAATAAAAAGCTTAACGGCTGGGCAGTGGTGGTGTACGCCTTTAACCCCAGCACTCAGGAGGCAAAGGCAGGAAGATCTCTGAGTTCGAGGCCAGCCTGGTCTACAGAGTGAGTTTCAGGACAGCCAGGGCTACACAGAGAAACCCTGTTGGGGGCGGGGGTGGGGGGGTGAGTGGGTGAGCAGCCAATAGCTAAGCAGTAGAGGGATAGGTGAGGCTGATGGGCAAAGATAAAGATAATAATTGGGAGGAAATGGGAGGAGGAATTTGGAGGAGGAGGGGGGAAGAACGAGACAGAAAGAGAGGAAGATGGGGCCAGCAAGGTAGCTGCCAGCCAGACACGAAGTAAGACATACAGAAGGAAAGAAAGTTGAAAAACCCCAAGGCAAAATGCACATGAAGAGAAACAGGCTAAATTAAAGTTATAAGAGTTAGTGGGACAAGCATAAGATAAGGCCGGGCATTCATAACTAATAAGTCTCTGTGTCATTATTTGGGAGCTGGTTGGCTGTCTGAGAAAGCCTGCTACAACCCTCTTCTGACTTCTGTGAGCATTTGGGCACATATGTGGTGCATAGGCATACATGCAGACAAAACACACAGACACATAAAATTAAACAAAAATAAAATTTAAAAAATTATTATTAGCTGGGTGGTGGTGTCTCACGCCGTTAGTCCCAGCAATCTCACTCTGGTGCAGAGGCAGGCAGATCTCTGTGAGTTTGAGACCAGCCTGGTTTACAAGAGTTAGTTCCAGGACAGCCTCCAAAGCCACAGAGAAAGCCTGCCTGGAAAAACCCAAAAAACAAACAAAATAACAGAATTATTATTAGTGTGCATGTGCATGCATCAGAAGAACAACTAGATGGAGTCAGTTTTCTCCTACCTTTATGTGGGTGCTGGGGATCAAACTCAGGTCACAAGGCTTGCCTGGCAAGCACCTTTACCCACTGAACCATCTTGCTCACCCTCCAAACCCTTCCTAATGGCCACAGGCCCAGTGGCCCCTATGGACTTCCACAGAGAAGCCTTCTGGTATGGCAGCTTTCCACAGTCAAAAGGCAGTGACAGCCCTTTGCAAGGTTCAAATAATTGAGAGCAACTGCTGCACAAGGAACTCAGGCAGAGGGGATGGGTGTCCCCACAGCCAATGCTGCTCCCTCCTGGCTCCAGTTTGAGGGCTGACCTGAGAACCTGTTTGTGGGGCAACTTGAGCACGTTTTGTAGGAACAGATGCTTCTGTTTACAACACTTATTAGCACAGGCAGCTGAAGAACCAGGAGGGTGGAGGGGCTTTAGAAGAACTTGAAAACTCACTCACTTTGCACGTGTGCGCACTCTCTGCCTCTCTCCCTCCCTCCTCAAAGCTATGGATAAAGTACAGGAAGCTCAGCAGAACATACATGCACATACGTGAGCAAACCTGAGCCCTCTGCCCCTCTCCTTTTCAGGGATGCTACATGAGGAGTTGCTCCAACATTGTGCAAGCCACCAGGTAAGCACAGGGCCAGGCCCATATCACCTTCCCAAAAAGAGCTGTACAATGGCTGCTGCATTTCCCTCCCAAGTACTGAAGACACGACCAGAGGCCCTACTAACTGCTGCCCTTGGTTCTGGATATGGGGTGCTCTTCTCCTCTCTTCTTCCCCAGGCTGATCTTGAGGGTGCCACCAGGGGTGGCTCTCTCAAAGTACTTTAAGGCACTAGAGAAGACATTCCTGAAGGGACTAAGTAAGGAGAAAGCCCCTATGCTTTTCCAAAAATGAAATCTGCAAGTGATACCTTGCTTTATTCCAGGAGGTCCCTTCCTGATCTAAATGCAGGAGAAAGGTCAAGGTTCACCTGTGGAGAAGACCACAGAGTTCAGAGGGCTGAGCTCCCCGAGACCCCAATCCTGACATCCTTACCCTAACCAGCAGGCCCCAGTCTCAGAGTGATCCCAAACCTCTCTGCAGAACACTCCCAGGTTCCCTCCTGAGGGAAACGTCACACTTACCATGAGCATGCAGAAGTCAGGCAAATGGCCAGTCATGCCAAAAACAGTAGTCTTAAGGTACTTCTCATGGCCAGCCAGGTCGATGAAGGTAATCACCTTAGTGGACTTCTCACAGATCTTTGTCCATTCAAGGCTGCCACCATGGCTATCAGGCTTGTTCACTACATTGCCTTCACTGTCAAAGCCCAGAATGTCATTGCCCACGCTGCTAGTTCGACCAGATTCAATCTCATGTTTGTGGCGGAAGAGCTTTTGTCGGGCAAAGCCACGGCCATTGTCCAGCTCCCCGTGTGTTAGGACTCCTAGGAGTGTGCTTTTGCCAGCATCCACGTTGCCCACTACGGCCACCCTGCATGGACATGAACCCAGTGTGAGAGCTAGTTCCTGAAGAGACCACGTCCCCGCCTGAGGGGTCACCCCAGCATCCTCACTTGGGCATCCCTACTCCTGGATGAGCACAGAGTGGGTGTTCCTGGAGTTGTACCCAAGTAGCAGAGTTAGTCAGGAGTGCCCCCCCCCCCGCTCCTTTAACACCAACAACCCTAACCCCACTATCGGGAAGACCCCCAAAGTTACAAAAGGCACAAAGTATCTGCCTAGCTCCCGATTTCTAGCCTCCCAAGCTGATGCATAATACATGGCTGGGCCTTCTCCCACATGTCCCAGATGGAATACCGAGGGATGGAACTCAGAAACAAAGAGCAGCATTGCCAAGACCAGTCCCCATATTCTCCCATCTTGGGAAGACTGACTCGCCAGTATCACAGCCTTTACCACATTCTTTGTGAAGCCCCAAATAGTCATGCAGCAGGGCCCCTGCAAGTGTTCTGTGGCCTTCTCACCTGACCTCCAGGAAGTCATTGTCTCCAACTCGTTTCCTGACTAAGTAATCACGCACGCGGCCACCAGCTTCTTGACGCTCTCGCAATAGGATGACATCAGCCTCTATCTGTTCCGCCATGCTCTTCACAGTGGCATAGGAGGCCTCCATGTCGGCTTCACTCAGCCCATACTCAGTCCCATCTGGTGACAAGAACCCAGACATCAGCACGAATGGGAGTCCTGACCAACCAGCCTGCCAATAAGCCAGCCAGTCAAATCTATCTAAACAGACTCCCTTCTAGTACTGCAGAAAAACAGCGATCGATAACTTAGGCACACACAGAGTTAATGTATGACAGTTCCACAGCTTCCCCTCCTAGCAGGGCAGTGGGTAATCCATTCACGAGTCACCGAGAGTCTCCTTGAATTTATGCCAAGCTTCATACTGGGTGCTAGGAATATAAGCGCCCTCCGTGAGCTCACAGCCTCAAGGGAGAGATACAAGAAATTAATTAATGCCAATATGATTTGAGTACTACCCTGTAGAGCTGAAGTAAAGCACAGCCTAGAGATGTCGAGGGCAGCTTTGGGAGTGCTGACCCCATACTGGATCTTCAGAAGGTGAGAAAAGGTATCACAGCAAAGCCAGAAGCATGGCAGACAATGATCAGGCAGGGACAAGAAGATGCGCTGTGTGTGGGGAGCTGGATGGTATCAGGGAATGGAGCCAAGGGGAAGCAGGAATATCACCAGACAATAGCAAATGTTTTATGCCAAGGCTGGGAGTCAGGCAGGACAACAACATGGCCAGAGCAAGGCAGGCTGGAAGACTTTCTAGGCAATAAGCAAGAGGCCAGAGCAGGAGCCCAGCAAAGAAGAAATTCCATTGCCCTAGGTAAGCAAAGAGGGCAGGAAGACAGAGATGGGGGGTGGGGGGCAGGATATCGTAAAGACAGTTTTTAAACTATGATGGCTCAGGTACAGTATCAGGCCAACACTTGGAAAAAGAATTTGAGTCAAGGATGTGGATGGAGGTAGGCAGGAAAAGGCTAAGCAACTAGCCTCCGAGAGTCTAAGAACAGCTATGCACCAGGTGCTTCTGTGTAGCAGGGGGTTCAGTGCCCACCACTCCTCTGCCCCTCTCTCAATCCCTCCTAAGCACACCTTGTATCAGGGTACCCTCTTCTTTTTCATCACCCAGACATCTTGCCAGTCAAGCCTGTTCCTCCACCTCTTCCTCAAGTTCCCTAGAGCAAGCTCACCAACTCCAAGGAAGGAAAACCACTCCCTCTCTCATTGTCTCTGCTCACCTGAGCTACCAACCATCTCCTCAATTCTTCTGAATACCAAGGAACTGAGATTAGCCAATCTTGCCGAAACTCATCTCCAGTGTTCTGAACCAACCACTCCTAGAGGAGCTGCCATCACCAGTGACCCCCATCATTTTAACCCACTGCAACCCTGCCTATCCAGCTAGAGTTCTCCCCTGCTCCCATCCCCTGAAAGCCATCCTCTGCCAGTCCACCCACCAAAGGCCCCCTTCTTCCTCCAAACTTTCCCCTAGCTATCCTTCTATGGACTCAAGTGTCACTGCCAAGACTTCAAAGACATTCTTATCTAACACTGGCCACCTCGCCAAGCTCCACATGGAATCCAATGGCCTAGATGAAAACTCCTACAAGTCTGATACTCAGACTCACCACCCACTCATCCTGTAAATAGCAGCATACAAATCATTAGCATCAATAAAGCACTGGACACTCCCTGGAACCCTGTGCAGCAGGCAGTGCTGTTGCCTTTTCACAGGGGAGTAAACAACCTTACAATTCCAGCACTCTACATGAGGCTCCCCTCAAACAAAGAACAAGAGGGAACCGGGAGGGAAGAACAGGGTAAACAGAAACCAGATACTTCAGAACTGGGGGCTGCAGAGGGGCCACAGTGTAAATTGGAGTCTTCTGATTCCAAACGTAGATGCTTTTCCTTCCCCACTCTCCCTCTCACTCACTGGCTGTTCTTTCTTGTGCTATCCCCATTCTGATAAAGACAATACTTTGCTTCTAGTCACCTAAGCGTAACCCCCTCATCAGCCAAGTCCTGCTGATTCCAGTTCTTTATGCTGCCTGATTCGGGCCCATATTCTATCGACTAACTGGTCTCAGTGACTCTAGTCTGTGTGTCTTGTCCCTGCACCACCCCCACAGGTCATCTAGCATACTCCCCACACATTTAAGCTCTCAAAGAAGCCATAGTTCTAACATCGCCACTTTCACATCAAAATCTGAGTGACTTTCCAGAACCAACAGAGTTTCTTTCCACTCCACTCCTTTAAGTCACTGCCCCCCACCCCAATTAATTCTACACTCCTCATTCATGTGCACTGTCAGCTCTGCCCCAGTGCAAGTGACCCAGGAGCCCCTCCCTCTGGGTTCCCACACAGTCTTAGCTCTCCCCTCATTTCTCACCCTAGACAGCCAATCAGCATGTCCCCTCTTGGCAAGAGGCCCCACAAGCATCTGCCTTCCTTACCCTTGTGCACATGCTCCCCTGAGTACACAGAACATCCTGAGGATGGGGACCATATCTTAACCATTCTGTGGTGAATAGCTTTCCTATCTCAGGTCCTCAAATGGAAAATGGAAAACAAGTGAACCAAGGAAGAGCTGGCAGAGGCCACAGGGTTCTAAATGAACCACGGAATGAACTCTGGTCCCTTCTGAGCTGGGGAAGCTGTCATCCTCACCAGACTATCTTCCTGCCTTGCTGGTTTGCAGTAGGGGCGAGCACCAATGTCACCTTGACCATCAGAACTCTCCAGTGGTCACATTACCCTTGTCTAGCATGCACCACTTTCATCATGCTAGGAGTAGACTAAAGCCAAGGAGAAAAGCCAGAGTCCAGTTACCAATGATCACACTAGCCCTCATCAGGTTTCCATCCTGTCAGCTCACTTACCTTGCCCACAAGTGTTCCTCTACTCAAGGTGCTGTGACAGCTTCCCAGGTTTTTGCATGGCACTCAAGGACCATGAAAGGACCCTGCCTGCCTCTACAGACAGACCCTTGTGACCTCACACTCTCCTCTCCTCATTAGAGCACATCTGGCCCTCCAAATGCATGCGCATCTCCAATGCCTCCATGCCTGTGCCTGTGGTCTCCTCTGCCCAATTCCGCCACTCACAGAGGGACAGCTCCTCTGTGTGGCTGTTCCTGACTCCTACAAATACAAACACTGCAGCCCCTGCTGTGCCATCTGTCACTCGGCTCCACTAGAGTTGATCAGGCCAACCTAGCTGGCTAGGAAGGCATTCCCTCCCTCTCTCAATGCTCTATCTGTGTCTTCCCAGAAGTTGTGCTCAGCTAAGATGATGTCCTTCCTTGACTGAGAACCATTCTTCAGTGATGGGTATAAGAAGCGACAGTGCTCCCCTGCTGGAACCTCCAAATGAGCCCTCAAGTCACGGCTTAGTATTTAAGAAACATTTGAGGTTCCTTCTGCAAAGCAATCCCATAATAAAACAACTACAACCTAGGACCCTGAGAAACAGCCACTACTAACAGTAACATTTCTATGCCAAGTGCACTCACTCCTTGAGTGCTCGTGTAACTTTCACTTGGACACCCTGAAATGGATTATTAGTACTCATATTTTCTTACTCTTCATTTATTCTGAAAGATTTCATTTATTTATGTATTTTTTTTTCAAGACAGGGTTTTCTCTATGTAGTCCTGGCTGTCCTGAAACTCACTCTGTAGAGCAGGCTGGCCTCTAATTCAGAGATCCACCTGCCTCTGTTGGATTAAAGGTGTATACCACCACTGCCCAGCTGAAAGATATTATTTTTAATTATATGTATGTGTGTGGGAATGTGCACCTGCGTGTAAGTTACCCAATGAGGCCGGAATAGGGTGTCAGATCCTCAGAAGTCGGAGTCATAGGTGGCTGTGGGCCTCCTAACATGCATGAGAACCAAACCCAGTTCCTCTGGAGAGCAATACACACTCTCCAGCTCAATATTACCTGCGTTTTAAGACAAGGAAACAAATCAGCAGGTAAACCCAGACCTTGCAGGCTCCAGACCCCAAATTACTAGATGGTCACTGACTTGCTTCCTAAAATATTAACCTCATATGAAGAACACACAGATACAGAACAGATTCCCCTTGGATTGTGTACAAGGTTTTAATGTATTTATTCAAGTAACATTTCTCTGAGGCCTGGGCAGTGGTGGAGCATGCCTTTAATCCTAGAACTTGGGAGGCAGAGGCAGGCAGATCTCTGAATTGGAGGCCAGTCTGGTCTACAGATCTGGGTTCCAGGACAGCTAGGGCTGTTACACAAAGAGCTCCTGTCTCAAAAAACAAAACAAAACAAAAAAATAACCATTTTTCTGAGGAAGGTCTCCTTGTTTCCATGCTACAGTGGAAGGCCCTGGTGGAGAGAAGAAACATAAAGACACAGGAGAACCTGGAGATGAAGCTGACCTCTGGGGGCCTTGTCATTGATTCAGTGCTGTCTGATGTGCAACCTGTTTAACCAGTTCAGATCTCTCTCTGCCTCCAAAGAATCCAGCAGACGGAGTCTCCAAGATGATGTGTGGCTAATGGTGGGTGTGTAGGAGATGGGCAGGTGAGTATTACATCTTACCTTCCCAAGGAGAGTTAATTAGTTCTGAGTTGCTGGGCTATGGTAACATTCAGACTGCATTAAAGGAGGAGAGAAAAGGATAGTCTGAGTCTTTGGGGAAGGCCAAGACAGGAGGATCAAAAATTCAAGGCCAGCCTGGATTACAAAGCAAGACTCTATCAAAATAAATAAATAAATAAAGTCTGGGTCTTTAAAGACTAGTCCTACCCCTTGTCAAAACTGACCTTTATGTAGCTTCCTAAGAAGTAGGAAGTGACCTATGAGTGTTTTGTCTTCTTAAGACAGGAGACAGACAGAGACGTACTTGCGAGCTTGCACAAGGAGTCAATGATTCAAGTAAAATGGCCTTTGCTGAACCTAGCAGCACTTGGCAATGCTGATGGACTCCCTCCCCTCCTTGACAGGTGACCTAAGTCTGACTATCTCTCTGACCAGGTCTTCTTTTTAAGAGATAGGCGCCACAGCAGAGGAGTGGCAGGAGTGGGAAGGGCAGGGGAGATAGGGCAGCTGTTTCAAAGGCAGTCATGATGGGATTTAGAGACCAAGCTGTTTGTCCCTGGTTGTCATCTTGAGGCATTTTTAAACATTGTTTTATTTGTGTACATGCCATTTTTCCTTCTTGGGAGCGAGGACCAGCTTTATGCTATTTTGCTTGGCTTTCCATTGCTGGCGATAGAGCACAGGGCCTTGCACACAGTAGGTGAGCCTTCCACTGGTAAGCTACCAGCCCAGCCAGGAAACCAAATTTTTAGTATCCAAAACAGCCTTGAAAAGTATCCAGATTTAGAGGAGCCTTAACATATGTGTCAAATAGTCTAAGAACAATTTTTCCCCAGTACTGAAGATTCAGCCAGGCTGTGCATAAATCAGGCAATGAAGAATTGTTCCTGAGCTATACCTCCAGCCTTTTTTATATTTCTTTTGAGACAGTGTGTTAGGATGGTTTGGGCTTGGCCATCCCCCTGCCTCAGCCTCCTGAGTGCTAGCATCACAGGCAAGCACTTCCAAGCCTGGTAAAAGGCCTGTGAGAGCTCCTTAACTCAGACTCAGACTGCCAAAGAACTATTATGTGCCTTTCTACGAGTCTACTAAGAAAACTGCCCCTAACAGACCAAGCCTGGGCTTCTTGCAAGTGATCCTCAATAATTTCTGTTTTCATTTCCAAAAAGATAATGTAATGAAGATGAAGGTAGTAAGTAGGTTATGGCAGGAAGGGTGTAAACAAGGAGTGACTGGAGGGTGGCAGGGGTGGACAAAACCAATTCCATGATCTCATCTGGGACTTTGACATGGGGTCTACCTGTCTAAAACTAGAGGCTCCATTATGATGAGTAAGTAGGTTGGAGGATAATAACCAGAATGGTCACATGACTATAAGTCTGCCGAGATCTAGTGGGGGCCAGGGGGGACCTCCGTTATCACAGTTATCCAGACTGAGTGGTCAGTGTGGTCTGGGCCAAATCACCTTGGCAGAAGAAGAGAGGAGCTATAAGTGTCTTTTCCTTGGTGGCTTTAAGAAGAACCACAGAGATTCTCAGCTAAGTAGGAAAGAGAAAACAATGGGATCCATAAACAGGGCCTGAAGGGAAGATCTAGAGTTATCCAACACAGGGTTAATTCTAGACCTAGCTGGGACTTGCTTGCTTATGCTTACCTCAGATAAGAGGTTCCCTTGCCTAACGCTTCGATTCTCTATATGTAACTGAGGAGTCCTGAGGTGGAGAGGAAGCATATGTAGGGCCCCCTGGACAAAGAACCTTGACCCCAAACTTGTTCTGACCACTAAGGTAGGAGCTGGCATTCAGCTGCCGGTCCCCACTCCAGACGGTTCCGCAGGTACTACAGTATGGCTGCACAGGAGACACATGAGTCAAAAAGGTGGTGGTGGTGGGGGTGTGTGCCCTAAATAATGGTTTAAAATAAAGGAAAGGAAAACTATGCTCACCTGATCCCTGCCCAATGACATATATGGTCTCTCCGCATCCCTCGTCCATTCTCTCCCACATCTGCCGAAGTAGGCTGTCATACTGCTCTGATGTAGGGCTCACTAGAACCAGCTAGAAGAGAAACCAACAGCCTTAGGACCACACTCACTGAAGAGTTCCAAAGCTAAAGCTGATCATCAGCCTGACCAAAGACCCTGAGAAAACCCCAGAGCATTCTAATGGAACACAACTGTGCATTTCTGCCTCTCCTCAAACAGCCTTATTAGACCCAGATGATACACTAAAATGAGTTATATCTGCACCACAACCCACAGGAGGAGCGGTGTGCACAGCCTGCTGCCAGCTGCTTCACAAGAGGGTTAGGTCCCAAAAAAGGGAGAAGACGGTCTGACACTGCGGGAAAGCTGCTGAGCAGAGCTTTGCACCTCCACATCTTCTGCCTACAGTGTGCATCAGGGAGTTCAAGGACAAACTGCTCACTTATAGCGTGCCCTCCACCCACAGGCTAGTGCTCCCACAATAACACAAGAATTCTGTCTAACTTGTCAAAGCTGTCATGATTACTACAGTGAAAATTGCCTGTGAAAGGCCATCTTTGTCAACAAAAATCCTAAGGCCACAAAGGTTAGTATTATTAGTACCATGGGCTGTGTAAATCCTGTCAATAACAAAGTATCAATCACTTATTTGGAGTGGTGACTGCCATTAGGCATGCCAGGTTTCATCCTCTAGCCACTCTCCTATGTGACCTTGGACAAAGAACTTAACCTCTGAACCTCAATTTTCTATTCTATAAAATAACATTGGGCTCATGTCTGTGATACCAGCACTGGTGTAGCTGAGGCAAGGAAATCACTATGAATTTGAAGCCAGCCTGGGTTATAGAATGAGATCCTGTCTCAAAACAAAACAAAATAAATAAAAAACAAAAGCATCTAGGCCAGGCTCAACTAACACTCAATACAAAGTTATCTTCACCCAGTCATTTCTACAAAAACTGCATGAATCTCACCATTAATTGTTTTTCTTGCTGGAAGCTCTAAGAGCCTTAGCTCCTCACACTTTTAGCAATAGTGAGCTATAAACATCTAGAATCTACTTTTTCCAAGGCTTAAATCTATTCCACCCCTTCTCTCCTCCACATGGTCAGTCTCTCTCTCTCTCTCTCTCTCTCTCTCTCTCTCTCTCTCTCTCTCTCTCTCTCTCTCTTCTCTCTCATCCCAAGGATTTTTCCAGCTCTGTGATGAAGTAACACTTCTGTTCCAATTTCCCACTAAGTTTTCAGGTTTCTTCAGCTCCTTGACCATGTACTGACATCCAGCATGCCCATTTAACTCATCAGAACTTGTAATTGTAACCCAGATGCTGCCAGGGTTAAACAGTCTCCTACATTTTGGATACAGGTCTCCTTGAGCTTGGCCACCTCATTATGGTACTAGAGGAACCAGATAGGACCACCATGACAAAAAGAAGCTAGCTGGCTTCCAAATGCTCACCAGAGACTACAAGAAG
The DNA here is from genome assembly GCF_003668045.3 of Cricetulus griseus. Classification (NCBI taxonomy): domain Eukaryota; kingdom Metazoa; phylum Chordata; class Mammalia; order Rodentia; family Cricetidae; genus Cricetulus; species Cricetulus griseus. The sequence continues at coordinate 376,868,023 of NC_048595.1, read as the reverse complement.
AAAGAACAATTGGGGAATCTCTTACTTAGGTTGCAGGGAAAGGTTCTTTCCAGTTTAGAGCCAAGTTTTATGTAGTTGTGCCACCATGAAATGTCACAAACATTTTCAAAGCTCCATAAAATCTCCCATCCAAGTAGTAATCAGAACATATCCAGCTTAGCTTTGGAGATCAGACGAGATCAGGCTCGTTCAGCATAGTATGGCCATAGACATCAAAGCGCCATAAAATCTCTATTGTAATTATCCAACAAAGGGCAGGGGTGGGGTTATCTTTCATCAGCTGCTTTTTAATCCTCATAGGGAATTATCATCTATCTAGTCCAAATGCTTACTTGCTGAGTCTCAGATATGGCTCTGGTACTATAATGGGTATCTTAACTTGCACTTCTAATTTTTGCAACACATCCGTAGTTTCTTGATGGAATAGCTGGAGAATTGGGAGGTTAAGAAACTTTCCCAAGGTCACAGAACCCCTTTAATGACAAGAGTTGGGAGGGAAACCCAGTCCTCCCTGTCTCTCCAAGTGGGCATTAGTTTCTTTAGTGACATTAAACACTTTCTAAACACCAGTTACATCTTATACTTACATTTCTATTTTTCACAATGCTAAGTAGATGGTGAGATCTTAATTTCTGCCTTCCTTCTCAACAACTCAGAAGACACTATTTAAAACCCCTTCTTATTCCATGCATACAAGAGATGTCTATTTTTCAAATTTTATTACATGGGGGTGAGGAGTGTGCCACGGCGTTTGTGTGGACATCAGGGGACAACCTGTGGGAGTCAGTTCTCTAAGTGGGTAGGTCCAGGGGATCGAACTGAGGTTGTCAAACTTAGGAGGCAAGCACCTTTACCAGCTGAGCCATCTTGTCAGCCCCATCTTTTTATTTTGTTTGGGTGAACACCGATAGTGGACACTCCTCGGACAGCATTCTCGTCGACTGAGCAACTACTTTCTGTTTCCTTTCCAGGGACCAGGAAGAGTAGCGGCTGCCACCGTATACACCCCCTTCAGAATGACTACCTGTCTTAGCGAGCATCCCGCCCCCTGCCCAAGCCACCGTGACCCTCGGTCATCCCGGACGCTCCAAGAAGAGGAAGACCCTGTGTCTCGGGGACCCCTCCTGGGGAGGACAGGCTGGCCCACACAGGGACAGGGATACAGGGCGCGCGGCCGGAGTTGGGAGCCCCGTTCCACGTGGCAGAGCCAAGGGGCAGCAGCGATCGAGGCGGGAGCGGAGAGCGCGGGAGGTCGGGTGGACGATTCCGGGTGCGGAGAGTGGGCCCGGGCCCGGCACGTCCCGGAGCACGGCAGGTGGATGGGCTGCGTCCTTCCCGCGTCCCGGTGAGGCGCGCCACTGGACGGCCGGCTGCCCGCCGTCGCCTCGGAGACCATCCGGCCCGCTCCGGTGCCCCTGGCCCCGATGCCGCCTCCCGGGCCTACCTTGCTGGTGAGGTCCAGCTCCGGCTCGCCGTTGAGCGCCTCGCCGTCCTCGCTGCAGTCCGAGTCGAAGCCGCCATGGAGTCGTGCCGCAGCCGCCGCGGCCCGGGCCGCTCCCGGAGAGCTGGGCTCGGGAGCGAACATCGAGGCCGGTACCGGCGAGTCCACCGGGGAGCGACTCCGCTCCGCCGCCATCTTTAAGAACTTAGGCTAATTCTCAGCCCGCCGCCCGCCCTCCCTCCCTGGCTCATTTAACTAATTTATGCTTGGCCCCGCCCTCCTCCTTGGAATAATTTATGCGCAGCTTCTCCCGCCTAGAGAGGGTGACACGTATCCCTAGTGGAGACACAAACGACCCGATCTCTCAGCCACCAATCGCTGCAGCCCTCTCAAGTGCCTTAATGAATAATTAATGAGGCCCAAATCCCAACAACAAATGTCGGAGAAGTCGGGAGCCGTGGTCCCACCTCGGGAGGGGCCAACACGGCGTGCACGCTACCTGTTTGGAGCTGTCTCGCCAACCAGAGCAAAGCAGAGGTGTGACTGACTTGACAGCGATCCAATGAAAAGAGATATTCATGCTTTTTTTTTTCTCCCTATACCGCCCCCTCACTTTCCAGAGGTGGAGCCAATTTCCAAATCACACTGCAAAACAGTCCCGCCTGGAGCCTCAGGATGATGGACAAGAGCGGGACCCAATCTTGTTCTCCTTAGGTCCCGCGCATCTGGCCACTGCTCATCCAGATAGTAAACTGCCAAATGAGCCTGGCACTCCAAATGACTGAAAGCAATCGCTGGAATACAATGCCCCGCATGCTGGCAGGCGTAAGACAAATTTTATAGTAGAATCGATGCTATGTATTCCAAGAGTTGTAATACTATAGCAGCCAGACCAAAGCAATGAATTAAACACTGACCTTAGGGAGCTTCATTCATTGACTCCTCGGAGATCGATTAATTGAACAGAAAGGAGAATGGCAGCCCAAATACCAGCGTAAAACACCTCACCACGCTTGTGGTGAACGGCTAAGCCAGAGGTCTAGAATTTGTGAAGGTAGTTTCCTATGGATTATTTTTTTTTTTTTTCCGTGTTGTCGCTTGTGGAAAGTCCCGACCCAAAATGCTATCCGTGTGCCTGAAATTCCTGTTTCGAATGTTTGAAAAACCTAGACTTTGTTAGGTGAGTTCTGGTTTTACTAAAGTCTTATAATGCTGCTTGGCCCTGTCCACTCGTCCTAGTTGGTAGAGAAAAAAATAGCAGCTGTCTGAGGAAGCATGGAAGGTTTAGGGTTCAGACCACAGGCTATAGTGAGCAAGAGAAAGGGTTCAAACTAGCCATTGGCTACATTTGGGGAGTCTATCTGAGACAGCCAGGTACCTTTAGAAACCTGGTCTTAGGTTTGTTGTTGGTGGTTGAGATTTCTTTATTATTTTTATTTCGTGGGTATGAATGCTTGCCTGTGGGTATGTCTGTGCACCACCTATGTGCAGTGCCTGTGGAGTCCAGATGGAGCGCTGGAACCCTTCTAGACAATTACAGATGGTTGATAGCTTCCATTTGAGTACTGGAATCTCACCCAGGTCTTTTGGAAAAGAGTCAGTGCGCTTTTCCATCTCTCCAGCCCTTGTTTTTGACAGTCTCAAGAAACCCAGTCTGGCCTTAAAACTCATTAAGTCAATGAAGATGTCCTTGAACCTCTGATTTTCCTGTCTCCACCTCCCAAGTGCTGGGAAAGCAGGTGTGCCCCAGCAGCAGTGCTAGAGATGGAACCCCAAAGCAAGCACTCCACTAACTGAACTACATCCCCTGTCTGATAAGTTATTTTGATGCCCTCCTCTTTCCCTGGATAAATTACTCATTACTCAGCCTATATACTCTTTTATCTGATGTAGTTAAGATATTAAAACTTTGTCAGGCAGTGGTGGCATATGCCTTTAATCTCAGCACTCAGGAGGCAGAGATAGGAGATCTCTGTGAGTTTGAGGCCAGCCTGGTCTACAAAGTTCCAGGACAGCCAAGGCTACAAGAGAAACCCTGCCTCTAAAAACCAAAATAAATAAAATTTTGATTTGTTAGAAAATCCAGATATCAAGGCATTTTTCTTCATTAACATTGTACAATGTGAAAGGTGTATTAGGTCTTAGTCTGTCTCCTGTTAAATAGTTCTTTAAACTATTGGAATCTCCAGAGTGACATTTTCTTTTTGTATACCAGCAAGTCACCTGGACAGAGTTTTCACAGACAGATTAAAATGGAAGATTTAAAAAACAATTTGGGCCTATGCACCACTCTTTGGGGAAAGAAAAGACTGAAGCTTAGGTTGATCACCCATGGCAAATGACTTCACCCATGATACATACATAACGAAGCTTCCATAAAATCCTTGGAAAGGGGGTGTTTGAATGTAATTGGCCCCCATAATCTCATAAGGAGTGGCACTATTAGGAGGTATGGCTTTGCTGGAGTAGATATAGTCTTGTTGGAAGAAGTGTGTCACTATAGAGGTGGCACAGTGTCTCAGGTGACTTCTGTTGCTGACAAGATGTTGGACTCTCCAGCACTGGACCTGCCTGCATGCTGCGGTTCTCCCCAGCATGACAATAATGGAAGGAACCTCTGAAACGAAAAGCAACCCACTCCAATTAAATGTTTTCCTTTATAAGAGTTGCCATGGGGTTGGAGAGATGGCTCAGTGGTTAAGAGCACTGGATGATCTTCCAGAGGACCTGGGTTCAGTTCCTAGCACTCATATGGCAGCTTACAACTGTCTATAACAGGCATATATGCAGGCAAAACACCAATGTACATAACATACAAATAAATAAATAAATAAATAAATAAATAAATAAAAGATGACTAAAAAAAAAGAGCAGCCATGGTTGCATTGTCTCTTCACAGCAATAGAAACCCTGAGACAGGGGACTAGAGAGATGTGAACCATGTGGCAAAAGCATGGCTGCTTTTCCAGAGGGCAAGTGTTTGATTCCCAGTACTCTCAGGGTTGCTCACAATCATCTATAACTCCAGTTATGGCATTCTAGGGCACTAGGCATTCCCCGTGGCACACAAACATTCATGCAGACAAAGCACCCATACACAAAAATAAAATAAAATAAAAATAACAACCTTCCTTCCAATGACAAAGTCTAATTTGCATTCTAGAGAACTGGATACATGAAGGTTTGTGTGTCTTGTTCATATATGCACATGGGTACTTATATGTGTAGAAGTCAGAAGTTGATGCTGGGTATCTCCTCAACCACTCTTCATTAAAAAAAAATTCATTATTGGGCTGGAGAGATGGCTCAGAGATTAAGAGCACTGACTGCTCTTCCAGAGGTCCTGAGTTCAATTCCCAGCAACCACATGGCAGCTCACAACCACCTTGAATGAGATCTTGTGCCCTCTGCTGGCGTGCAGGGCACATTCAGACAGAAGACTGTATACTTAATAAATAAAATCTTTAAAAATTTTCATTATTGCGTGTGTGCTTATATGGTGGACACATATGCCATGCACACATGTGACACCTTGAAGACAACTTTGTGAAGTTGGTTCCCTCCTTGCATCTTTACATAGGTTCTGGTGATCAGACACAGGTCTTTGCACTTTTACAACAAACATCTTTACTAGAAGAGCCATCTTGCCAGCCCAATCTCCATCATATGTATCCTCAAACTCACAGAGATCCATCTGCCTCTGTCTCCCAAGTACTGGCCTTAAAGGCATGGATCATAATACTATGCTTAAAAAGATTTATTTATTTATTATGTAGAAAGTTTATTGGAGGACCGTAAGGGAGTAGGGAAGGAAAGAGAGACGAGAAAAAGAGAAAAAGACAAAGACAGACACAGAGCGATTTATTTTTATTTTATGAATATAACTGTTTTGCCTGTGTATGTATGTGCACCATGTGCATGCCTGGTGCCCACAGATGTTGAAAGAGGGTATCAGATCCCCTGGAACTGGAGTTACAGATGGCTGTAAGTGCCATGTGGGTGCTGAGAACTCTGTGGTCTTAACTGGTGTAAATCTCTCCAGGCCCCCCTCTTATTTTTGAGACAAGTCTCTCATCTTACTGATTTGACTAGACTAGCTGCCCAGGAAACTCTAAGGACCTTCATACTTCACCTGAGATTACAAGGGACATGCACTCTTTGCCTGACTTTTTATGTGGGTGCTGGAGAGCCAAACTCAGGTCCTCACATGCTGCAAGCAATTCACTGAATCAACTCCCAAGCCCTAAGAAGGTTTCTGAGGATGTCTCAACCAGAATGGGCCTGGAAGCCCTTTCCCACATACTCTACTATATCTCTCTATCATTTGACTGTTTCTCTGTACACTTCATGTTATCCTTAGTAATAAACTGATAAACAAAAGTATAGTGCATCCCTGGGTTAAGTGAACTATTGTAGCAGATTGAGTTAGATCTAGGAAGGGCTGTGAGAATGTTTATAGAGCAGGTGGGCCAGAAATTCCGGAGGTTCAGACTCCTAAGTAGCACCTGAGGTGAGAGGCAGCCTTGCAGACCATAGCCCTATATTTGTGGCTTCTGACAGTATTTCCAGGTGTTCAGAATTCAGTTGGTGTTTGATCACTGCTTGTCTGAGGGTGTGAGCAGAGCGCCAGTCATGCTAACTCTGTTGCTTCAGTTGATATTTACATCTTATGAGTAGGAAGAGTTCAGTTTCAGAATACATCGATACCTGACTGAAAAAAAAAAAATCCTTCTCACTATAGGATTTTGCCCAGAAAGGATATATGGAGCAGTTGCTTTTTGAATTGAAAGGGGGAATAACTGTAAAAAGTGACATTTTAGAGGTTAATTCCCTATCCATCTTTAGATTCTCATTCTGAAAATAGTTTAGACCAAGTTCAAACCCTTAATTCATTACAGACAGAGTGATTTCAAACAACTTAATCAACTTCTTTGTGCTTCAGTTTTCTCCCTCGAAAAGAGAAATGCCTAATGTGACACTTGTCTGTAAACGAGTTAATTTATATATACAAAGCATTTATAATAATGCTGGCTGCCCAGCAAGTCCCTAGGAGCTAAATCCTATGTAAGTACACTGCAATTGATTGGTGGTTTACAAATCACAGAAACTTTTATAAATAGTTTAGGTAGAGGCAGAGGACTCCCTACCACGTGGTAATCACTTATAGCACAACAATGTTGATTGGAATAGTCTTTTGAGGTGTTGGGAAACCACCGCTTTGAAAGTGTAAATCTGTTGTATTCCAAACAAAAATCCAAAAAGAAGGGAGCTAGAGACAATGACAATTTAAATTTATGGGAAACTTCAAATAGTCTGCCTTTTTACACAATGTACTCAGCTAAACTCAGAAAATAGGAAGCCCTCGTTGGTAGAGTACCAGGCCCTGCACAAACTAGGTATTCTTGGTCATTTAATGAGTTCGAGGCCAGCTGGGCTAGGACACACACACACACACACACACACACACACACACAAAGGAAAGAAGAAAACACAAAAAGGAAGGCCTAGTGACAGCCACCAAGAGGAGGTTGCAGAGCAAAAGGGAGTGGTTTGTGTGGAGTGAACGTGAATATGACACTAAGGATCTGAAATAGAACGCTCGTTTCCATTTGAAATATGACTCCCGGCGACGCTCCTGCCCTCCAGCGCTCAAACAGGAGGCGGTCGGGTTCACCAACCAAGATTATGCCCGACCGCGTTGGTAAAATGTTTGGAAATCCGGTGAATATAAGTGAGCCAGGGCAGCAGCCGCTACCCAGGTTCAAGAAAGCACTCCGCCCGGAGGAGGGCCATGCGGCGTCCAGGCGGGAGTCGGAGCCGAGGCGGAGCTGCAGAGAAGCTACTGCAGCCCTGCGGGTCCGCTCCCTGCACCACAAGCCCGGGGACATCCCCCTGCAGCCGGCGCAGGCTTCACACGGACGTCAGGGGTGACGCGAGGTTGGCGGGCGGGGTCAGCGCGGGGGCGTGTCTGGGGCGCGCGCCGTGCGAGCGCCGCTGACGTCGGGCTCAGGTGCGCGTGCCCGGCCGATCTGCCTCCTGCTTGCCCGCGGGCGGCCCAGGTGGTGACCAGAAAGCTCCCGGTGAAGGCGAAGGGGCGACGAACGGTCCCCGTGAGGCTGGCAAGGAGAGGGCGCCAAAGGTCGCCTCACGTGACAGGGGGTCGCCGCGGGTACGGCCAGTCGGGTGGGCTAGGACTGCGTGGGGCGAGGCGGGCGTCCGGCCGCACCCTCGCGGGCCAGGCGGGACCTCCTTGCCGCGGCGCCCCGGACGCCGCTCCCCTTCCCCGGCCCTCCCGCGGCTCCGCCCGCACAGAGGCAAAGCGTCTCCTCCGCTGGGCCGAGTCCGCCAGCCTCCCGGCGGGCATGGAAAACTGTCCCCGAAGCCCCCGCGCGGCCCGCGACCGCACGCCCGCAGGCCCTCGCTAGCTGTTGGCATCGGGCGTTTTCTTCATCAGTCTTCGGAGTCTGTGGCGTTGAGATTCGGACGAAATGGAAGAAAAGGAGCGATGTGACCCATTCGGTTTTGCCCTCCTGCATTGAGGCCTACTTGGCATCTGCAGAGAGGAAAACACAGTCAGGAAAACGTGTTTTTTTTTTTTCCACCCCCCCCCCAAAGGGGGTAGGAGGGGAGGGTAGTGAAAGGGAGGAATCTTGCGTTTTATATGTTCTTTTTAAATTCTGCACTTTGAAAGTGGTGGCTAAATAAACTAATCCAAAAGTTTTGTTTTTTTTTTCTATCAAGAAGACAGAAGAGGTGGATTTTTTTTTCCCTTTTGATTCCAACCTTTTCTCCCAGTGACAAAGCATAAATCATGGACACTAGAGAATAAGGTGAACCCTCAGGAATCTGAAAACAGAGAAGCCTAGACCTTCTGAATCAGGAGGGAAGGAGTGGGGTGTTTATCAGCTCTGTCTGGAACCTAAATCAAAAAACATGAGTTGCATGCCATGGAAAGGAGACAAGGCCAAATCTGAATCCTTGGAGCTTCCCCAGGCAGCACCCCCACAAATCTACCATGAGAAACAACGCAGGGAGCTCTGTGCCCTTCACGCCCTCAACAATGTCTTCCAGGACAGCAATGCCTTCACGAGGGAAACGCTGCAGGAGATTTTCCAGAGGTAAGGCTCCCTTGCTTGGCATTCTCGATCCCCACTTCTTGGTATTTCTGAATTTGTGTGGGTGGTTCAATGCCTCAGGGACAGAAACCTTCAAACCTACAGGTTTGGAATTGGATGCTGTCTGACACCATAAGGAGGACAGGAATGGGAGATGATCACCATCTCTGGTCCATTTGTTGTGGAGTAGCCTCAGTAGTGCTGTTACCACGAATCTGGTCAGATAGGGGACTCCATGTTGTGTGTGTTACTCCCATTTTGTGGTGAAGACAGAGCTCTGCAGAGCTCCTTAATTTCCTCCAAATAACCCAACAAGCCATGGACTCAGGGTTGAGTTCAGGTTCATATCTCTGCTGGTGGTCACTGATATAATGCCTCCCTTCCAGACCCTGTTACCAAGGAATTTACAGTCTAGAAGGGAGACAAGATTCATCCACAGGCAACTGTCACCAAAGGTGGGATGTGATGGGCACCACAAGAAAAGTGTACCCAGAGTGCATAGCTTTTCTGAGGCCATGCATTGGCTGCGGTGCTCTTCATACATTATTTTGTATGATGCTCCTCACCGTTGTTTTACTGACAGAGAAATGGACAGAGTAATTTGTCCTAAGCAGCTTCTAAACAGCAGAGCTGTGAGAGGAGCCCACTCTATATCTCTCCTGCTGCTGTATGGTGACCTTCTTGGGGCTGGTGAGAAATTGAGTGATGATGGAGTGTGCACATTATGCAGAAGGTCCTAGGTGCAGCCCCTAGCACTATGTCCCCAAAAGAAAAATGATTGCCTTTGGGCCCCTTAGAACAAACACATCACTCCACAAGTGGTCAGAGTTCAGCTTTATGCCCATTGCTTTGGCTTTTGAAAAGTCTTTTACCAGCGGCCTTGAGAGTTGTGTAGCATCTTGCTGTACCGAGCAGCATGACTGCAGTCTGTGGCAGCTTTGACGGTGAGCCTGTCTTATCCCTGCAGCTGGAAAAGGCTTGGTATACCCAGATCTCAGGCAGAGCAAGTTCATGGATGCTTTGAAATTCCAGAGGACCTTTTTAATAATCCTCATTTAGAGACAAAATAGCTGCTGCACAGCATTACGGCTAGAATCAGCCTGTTTGGGGTGATTTGTGGAGCCTAGGTGTGGACCACTTATCCTGAAGGAACCATAGGTCTCTCTGGAAAGAGCTCCAACCTGAGTGCTCTTACACAACTATAATGAGAGTAATTCTTTCCCAGTGCCAATAAAGACCATAGTCTACCTTTGCCTTAGCAGGACACATGTGCCATTTGCTTTATGACCACTATCTGCACTTAGAATTCATTCCTTAGGAAAATGTGTCTTTGACCATCCAGTCACGTGACAGAAAGGAGGACACAGGCTTCTGACTGCTTCCTTTTGGGCAGCTGTCATGTTTCTTCTGGGCAGTTCTGAATTGTTTCCTAATCTATAACCAGGGAGAAGGAAATGACTCACCATGAGTACCTGAGTATGTTTGGTACTTTGTAGGGTATACTGACAACCTCAGAGCAACCTTAGCAATGATCTGAGGAAGCAGGACAAGATTATGGAGTTGCCTAGTTTTACCCACCAGTAAATAAATGTTAGATTATTTACAGGTTAGTTAGTCATATTATGTAGTTAGTTGTACTCAGGTTGACAGATTTTGACCTCTATGAGTTTGGCTCCTGGACTGACAGAGGAGTTAACTATCTTGAGACCACTTACAGATCAACACTGTGCGCCATTCTGAGGTCAGCCTTTGTGTCGGCAGCTGAGTCCTCATATTCAGCTCAGGAGGTAGGCTCTGTTGTTTCCCATTATATTCTAGAAGAAGAAATCAGGACTGGGAGTTTGTAGTTGCTAATGGCTGGGTTTGCGACCAAGCTTTATAGCTCCAGGGCCTGCCTCCCGGCTGCTTGCTGCACAAGGGAAAAGCTTGTCAGAGAAGCAGGAACTTAAGTAGCTGCCTTTCCAGTTAGGAAGTGGGCTGGACTCTGGGTGTGGGCCACATCATCGAGTGTTTGTGGGTAACAGTGGGCGTCTTTCAGATGAGTTCTCCCTGAGTGAAAGATACTGCATATCTGCTGAGTACCCATGAGGGACCAGGGCCCTGTTCCTTTCGAAGCTTTTGCAAATTGTGTTGTTTCTGTCTTCCCAATCAGCACAGTACAGGTTGACCTAAGAGAATTCTAGAAAAGGAGTTATATTATAGAGCATTTTTAGCTGTGTGGGTAAGTAGGGATGTCGTCCTCGCTCCAGTGTTGGAAGGAATCTAGAAGAAAATGTAAAGGAAAAAGAGGTGAGAGAGAGAAGACCAACCACTTGCAGTGTGCCAGGTACTGGGAAGTATTGCAGAGAAAACAAGTTAAGCAGGGCACCTCAGGGCAGTTTGTGGGACTGGTCTAAGAGACTGAGGTGCAGAGAGAGCCATGGACACTGGAGCAGTTTAGAAATGAATAGATGGTCTCTTTAGAAGACCATGGCATTCATGGGACTGGAGAGATGGCTCAGCAGTTAAGAGCACTCACTGGCTGCTCTTCCAGAGAACCTGAGTTCTATTCCCAGCACCCACATGGCAGCTCACAACTGTCTATAACTTCAGTTCCAGTGATCTGGCACCCTCACACAAACATGCATGCAGGCAAAACAACAATGTGCAGGCTGCGCGTATGTGTGTGTGTGTGGGGGGCACACACACATAAACACAAAACCTTAAAGAAAAGAAAAGAAACTGGTATTCAAAGAGAAGAAAGCTGACAAGGTTAATCCACACTGATTTAAACATGTGGCTCACGAGTGGTGGAAACGGGAGGGTAATGATAAGAGCCATTTGCTGGGAGGAAGTTCATCATAGCAGTTGAGTTTTAGCCTGTTAAAGGAGGAGAAATATAAAAGCAGGGTGGAGTTTTAATAGAGTTGTGGATATGAGATGACTCATGCTAGGAATAGACAAGAGTAAGAATTTAAAGCTAAAGCTGATCAGCAGCAAGGGAGGCGGGTTAGGTGTAACTGAGGCTTGATCCTGGAGAAGACACCTCAGACAGTGGGCACATGTCATCAGTGTGTATTTCACCTCATACACTTTAATACGTGTGTGTGTGTGTGTGTGTGTGTGTGTGTGTGTGTGTGTGTGTGTGCGCGCGCGCTTTGAAAAGGAAGGGCTTAGAGGTGAACTCATAGAATAGCTTTTTGTCTTTTGTGGTGCTGGGGATTGAACTGGTGACCTTATGCATGTTTGGCAAGTGTTCTGCCATTGTACACATCAGCTTGTAGTAACATTGTTTATTTACTGTGTTTTATGTGTAAAAGGGTTTTTTTTTGTTTGTTTTTTGTTTTTTGTTTTTTTTTTGCCTGTGTGGTGATATTTTGTTTAAGATCTAACAAAGCTTTCCTAAAGATCAGAATGCAAAGCTAGCCACAGCCATAGAGGGCAGGCATTGGTGGTATACACTTTTAATCCCAGCACTTGGGAGAAAGGCAGAGCTCTGTTAACTCAAGGCCATCCTGGGCTACATGAAATTGATCCAGTCTAAAAGAGAAACAGAGCTCACACAAAGGTGATCCTAGTATTTTGTATCCCACGCCTTTAATCCCAGTGCTAGAGAGGGATATAAGGCAGAAGGAGACAGGAGTTCATGGAGTCTGAGGTTTGGTAGATCTCCTCTTTGGTCTGAGCATGGTAGAGATGAGAACTCCCTAGTAGTTGTCCATTTTGTTTCTTTGATCTTTAGCTTTAACCCCAATATTTGTCTCTGGGTTTTTATTATTCATACTACATGCCTGTATGAATGTCTTTGCAATACTTACATGTGTTGGATTCTTTGGAACTGGAGTTACAGATGGTTGTTAGCAGCCATGTGCCTACTAGGAACCAAACCTGGATCTCTCCAGCCCTTGTAGTAGCTAGGTGCTACTTTTTTTTTTTTTTTTTTTTTTTGTTAGGCTACTTTGGAAATGCTTGGGCCTGAAACATTTTGTTTGGCCCTTCCCCGTTATTTTAGTGATCAGATAGATGCTTTTGCAGCTAGTTGTGCACTCCGCTTCTAAATAGAATAGTTAGTAAATTCTGATTAGACAGAAACTAGCCTGGTAACAGAGGAACATCCTAATGAAACGAGGAACCAGAAGGTTGGGCATGTTGGTGAATGGTCACAAAGGGAAAGCACTTTGGTTTCTCCACCTTCATTCAGTGATGACACATGGGAGGAGCCACATTTAAAAGTTTGAGAAGGTAAGAAACTAAGAAAAGTGCTGAAGTTTTTTGTTTATTTTGGTTTGTTTATTTTGGTTTCTGAGACAAGGTAGCCCTTGTCTTTTCTATGTAGCCCTAGAGAGAGACTGTCATGGAACTCACTCTGTAGACCAGCCTGGCCTTAAACTCAGAGATTGGCCTGCCTCTGCCTCCTGAGTGCTGGGATTAAAGGTGTGTGCCACTACTGCCTGGCTAAAGTGCTGATTATTAACCTCTAGAGATTGAAGTAGTTCATCCAAGCCCGTGATGGGAATAGTTGACATGTACCTACTCCTATGAGAACATACCAGGAAACTCTGATGAAAGAAACAATTAAGGAAGAAAAAAATTGATGAAGTCTCTCTCTCTCTCTCCCTCTTCCTTAAAATCCAAAATCACCATCATAGCAGGCATAGTAGTGACTTTGGTGGGGACTGAAGCATTAGTGGCAACCTAGGCTGGAGCCCACCTTAAGCTTTTCAAATCTCCCCCAAGTTTGCTGTAATAGCAAACACCAGAGGCTTGCTGTAAGCCTCCAGGGTTTCTGTAGAGACCAGCAAGGCAGTTCTGGGCAGCACTCACTACCCAGGAGGCTCTGGTGGAGTGCTGCTGGACTATTGTGGGGAAGTGACCATGGGCAATTCAGTGTCCTCTTAGAGCTAGAGCCTCGCTATGCCACTACCTGGCAGCTGTGCATGACTGTGCAAGTCGCTGTAACCTTTGCACTTCAGCTTCCTTATTTACAGTAAAGATTGTAGAAGGATTAAATGATAAAGCCCGTGAAGGAGCTAACCCAGTGGTTAGTTATCCTTAAAAGTAAAAGGAAGGACTTTTGTGGGGCAAGCGGGAAGAATTAGGGGTAGACAATCCCTCTTCTTCAAATGACCAGCCCTGTAGAATGGAATGGAAATTGTTAGCATTTCCTATATTGATGAGTTTGAATTTGTCTTTGAAAGGAGATCTCATGTAGCCCGAACTAGTCTGGAACTTGTTATATGTAGGAAGATGACGCTGATCCTTGGCCCTCCACCTCCCAAGTGCTAGATGTTGACGCCTATATTGATCAGTTTGGATGTGTTTATTAGATGCCAATGCCTGGCTGAGAGATAGCATTAAAAGAATTTCAGGGACTCACTGTTTGAATGCATGTCAGGTGAATTCTTTAATAAACTGATGGTGTTTGGATGGACTTGGATTATGGGGTCCTCTGAGTCCCCTTCCATTTTCAGAGTCGGGAAGGATTCTGTGGATGAGGATGTGAGGTTAAGCTTGAAGAAGCTGTAGGATTTGGCTTGTAACAGAAGTAGGATAAACCACTAAAGGCCACATAGTTTTCTGTGTCTGAAGTAAACCAAGCTCCCTGGAGAGGACAGCAGTGGGTTGAATAGGGTGGGACCTGGAGTTGGCCAACCAGGCTGTGTGCTGTACTGTCTGTCCTGGAGAAGGGGCTGAAATGATGCCTTAGTGAGTGTGGCAGAAATTGTGCACTGAACTGTGGGAAGGAGAGTTTGGAGGCAAGGAGATGAGTTTGGGAGTCTTTCAAAAGTCAGTGTGAAACGGGGGGGTCTCCAGTTAGGAAAGAGTGGGAATAGGCAGGAGAGGGTCTGAATCTTAACAAGATGTTTAAAGAGCTGAGAGCAGGACAAGAGATCTTGGAACAGCAGTCCTGATGAAGCAAGCCTTCAGAACAGATGTCTGTATAGTTGTTGGTGTTGAGCACCAAAGCACAAAGTAAAACCTCCTTTAGACTCAGGATGAAGACTGTGTGCTAGGGGACTCATGGAGTTTCTATAGGAAGCTGCTTTACTTGCTGGCTCAACCTCTTGTTACTGTATTGAAATATTAGGTGCCTCTCAGAGTGCCCAATAATGAGCATGGAATTGGGAGACTCAGGAGAGCACTGCCTCGGGCGGGAACCTGCAGGGAGGTAACCAATAGGAGGTCCAAATCTTAGCCTTATTTCTGGTGGTGTCATCTTCCTTGTATTGGTCAGAGACTCTCCAGGAAAGATTGAAGCCACACAATAGGCTCCTGAGGAGTGGGTTGAGAGAAAGGATCTGCTACCCCCAAGCTTGGCCTCCTCTCTGCTGCTGTTTCCCACTGCCAGGAGAGAACCTTTGACCTAGTCCTGCATGTTTCAGCCTCAGGACTCAGGACCCACAGACCTTTCTTAGCAACCTGATACCACCTCCCTTCCCACCCTGAATCTTGGGTCTCCGTTGTAAGCAATATGACTGGATTCTCATGAACCCAGGTTTGAACTTAGTTCTTTAGTTGTTAGTGCTCATGGATAAGTCAGTTAAAGTCACCTGACTTCAGTGTGGTGGCTCACAGTGAAGTGGTACAAGCCTAGCATTCCCAGCACCTAGGAGTTAGAAGCAGGAGGATCGGGAATTTGAAGTTATCATCGACTACATAGTGACTTTGAAACTAGCCTAGGCTACATGAGACCTTTTGGGGATGATTAGAGGGTTCAAAACAGGGTTTTTGGGGCTGGAGAGATGGCTCAGTGGTTAAGAGCACCGACTGTTCTTCCAAAGGTCCTGAGTTCAATTCCCAGCAACTACATAGTGGCTCACCTTGAATGAGATGCAGTGCCCTCTGCTGGCATGCAGGCAGAAGACTGTATAGACTGTTTACATAATAAATAAATAAAACCTTAAAAAAACAAAACAAAAACAGGGTTTCTTTGTGTAGTCCTGGCTGTGTAGACCAGGCTGACCTTGAACTCACAGAGATCCTGCCTCTGCCTCCCAAGTGCTGGGATTAAAGGCGTGTGCCACCACCTGCCCCCCCCCCCCTTTTAAGATTTATTTTTATGTACAGTGTCTTGCCTGCATGTATGCCTGCAGGCCAGAAGAGGGCACCAGATCTCATTACAGATGGTTGTGAGCCACCATGTGGTTGCTGGGAATTGAACTCAGGATCTCTGGAAGAGCAACCAGTGCTCTTAACCTCTGAGCTGTCTCTCCAGCCTCTCCCCCCCCCCCATTTTGTTTTTTGAGACAGCATCTCACACTGTCATCTGATTGCTGGGATTACAAGTGTACATTACCATCCCCTGCGATTGGAGAATTTTTAACAAAGCCAAGAGCATGTTTGTTTTTGAAAAATAGGGCTCATGATATAGCTCAGTTAGCAGAGTGCTTGCTTGGCATGAATAAGGCTTCAACACTGCTAACACCCACCCCAAATCAGTACAGCTGTTATGTTTGAAGTTTTTTTGTTGTTTGTTTTGTTTTAAGCAAGATTTCTTTTACAGATGCTGTTTTTTTTTTTTTTTTTTTTTTTTTTTTTTTTTTTTTTTTGAGACAGGGTTTCTCTGTGTAGCTTTGGAGCCTATCCTGGCACTCGCTCTGGAGACCAGGCTGGCCTCGAACTCACAGAGATCTGCCTGCCTCTGCCTCCTGAGTGCTGGGATTAAAGGCGTGCACCACCAACGCCCGGCTTAAGCAAGATTTCTTAATGTTTTAGTTTTTTTTTTTTTTTTTTTTTTTTGGCCCAAAGTAGATATATTCTCCGGAAATGACTCGGTGGCAACCTCTGGATATCTTCCTTCCTGAGGAACCTGCCACGTTTTCTTCCCCTTTACAGGGATGTTAGAGATATAGCGACCCATCATCATGTGGCTCACACTCCACACTTGGGAGGCAGAGGCAGCAGATTTCTGTGAGTTACTGGACAGCCAGGGCTATGTAGACACTGTGCCAAAACCACAACAACAAAAAGATATGCTGACCCTCCCGTCACTGCCTTCCCATCTTCTGGTTTGTCAAGACTGTGAAAACTAAATAATAGGATTGGAAATGCCTTCAGTACAGGCCTCGGCTGGAAAATGGAATTGCAAAAAGGAGCAATAAAAAGAGCTTGAAATAGGTGGGGTGGTGCATACCTATAATCCTGGAAAGAGGATTGGAGCTGAGGCAAGAGGATCCTAATCTCAGGGCCAGCCTGAGCTAGTATGGAGACCTTAGTTAAAAGCTGAGTAGATCACCAGAGCTGCAATTGAGTTTTCTTTGCCTGGTTTAAGGTTTTTTGTTTGTTTCCAAGACAAGGCTTCTCTGTGCAGTCTGGCAGTCTTGGAACTCAGTCTATAGATCAGGCTGGCCTCAAACTCAGAGATTCACCTGTTTTTTTTTGTTTGTTTGTTTGTTTGTTTGTTTGAATTGGTTCTTTGTGCTTTTAATTTTTTTTTTCCCGGGATACACGAAGGCACGCATGCATAGACACACACACACACACATGCACACTGCATACCATAGAAGGGTTCTACATTCCAGTTTAATATAGCTCTCATTAAGTTTTTATTGCATTTCACTTGGCTCTAGTTCATGCATTTATGCTGCCTGTTTCAGCTACTATACACCTTTGAATATTTAACGATTACTGAAGTACAAGTCTGAAATAGAGCATTTAAATTGCAAAAAGCAGGAGTAACAGTTGCTCCGTATGCCATTTAAAACATATCAGCAGTGTCTTTTTACTTTACAGTGAAGGTCTCACTGTGTAGATCCGACTGGCCTACAACTCACTAAATAGATGAGGCTGGACTTGAACTCATAGAGACCTGCCTGCCTTTGCCTCCTCAGTGCCAGAATTAAAGATATGTACTGCCACCACTACCATGCCTGACTTTGTCAGTGTTTTTTTAAAAAGTTTGTATCAAGTCAGAAGTAGCAGCAGTAGGAAGGCTGTGGTGACAGTAGTTCATAAAGGAAAGCAGCACTTCCGTGGATCATTTCTTTTTTGTTTTTCAAGACAGGGTTTCTCTGTGTAGCCTGGCTGTCCTGGAACTCATTTTGTACACCAGGCTGGCCTCATTCACAGAGATCCACCTGCCCCTGCCTCCCTAGTGCTGGGATTAAAGGCTTGTGCCTCCACCACCCAGCTGGTGGATCATTTCTTGGGGTCATTCCTTTCTTGTAACACTCCTCCCAAAGGCCAGATAGTTCTCAACCTTCCTGAATTGTTTTACACTGGAGAGGTAATCTCTAGGTGAGCAGGAGCTAGGCATGCAGCGCTTAGGTAGAAACCTGTGGGACCGTTCTGCCAAGGGAACCCGCTTCCAGGGCAGTGCTGCATGCACCATGTTGTTCTGGTGGTCCAAGGCTGGGGAAGCCAGGCAGATCAGCAAGCCTAAGCTTTTCCTTTTACATTGTAGGTTGTCTCCAAATACTATGGTGACGCCCCACAAGAAGAGCATGCTGGGAAATGGGAACTATGATGTGAATGTCATCATGGCAGCACTTCAAACCAAAGGCTATGAAGCTGTTTGGTGGGACAAGCGCAGGTAGAGAACCAAACTTGATGCTAACCCCCAAGTGAATGGGGCAACCCCGGAAGAGTGGCTGCCCCAGAGCCTGACACCTTTTCTCTCCTGCAGGGACGTGGGTGTCATCGCTCTCACTAATGTCATGGGCTTCATCATGAACCTGCCCTCCAGCCTGTGCTGGGGTCCCCTCAAGTTGCCTCTCAAAAGGCAGCACTGGATCTGCGTTCGTGAGGTGGGAGGGGCCTACTACAACCTTGACTCCAAACTCAAGATGCCGGAGTGGATTGGAGGCGAGAGTGAGCTCAGGTGACCCCCAAAGGCTGGGCTGCCGGGCTTTTAGCTTGCTGTGCTGCAGAAGTCAAGCTCATCTGGTTATTTGACAAAGGAAATGAAATTCCTATATCCTTGGATCCTTGTCCTGCCTTCTTGGAATCATATTCAAATATAAAAACAAGAGAATAGGGGCTGGAGAGATGGCTCAGAGGTTAAGAGCACTGACTGCTCTTCCAGAGGTCCCGAGTTCAATTCCCAACACCCACATGGTGACTCACAAATATTTATAATGGGATCTGGTGCCCTCTTCTGACATTCAGGCATACATGCAGACAGAATACTGTATACATAATAAATAAAAATAAATCTTGAGAGAGGGAGAGAGGAGGAGGACATTCAGTCTAGACAGGGTTAAGTTTCTCTGTGACTAAAGGTGTTTTGTTTTGTTTGTTAGAGACAGTCTCTCTATGTAGTCCCAACTGTCCTGGAACTCTATGGGAATTGAAACCAGGTCCTCTGGAAGAGTAGCCAGTGCTCTGAACTACTGAGCCATGAGCCAACTCTCCAGCCTCCCTTTATTATTGTATATGTTCAGATGTGTGTGCTCCTGGTCATGTGTGGAGGCCAGAGAATAATTTTCAGGTGATGGTCTTCTTTCACTCTGGGTTTCTGAGATCTTGTTCAGGTTGTGCTTTACCTTGAGCTGGCTCAGGTTTTTTGCTATTTTGTTTGAAACTTAGAACCTGTGAATATGTAACCATTAGACTACACTGTGGGGCTGGAGAGATGGCTCAGCTATTAAAGGCTAGACTCACAACCAAAAATATAAGCATTACACTGTGTTCAAGAATTCACCAGCACATTAATGGCAGTAATATCTGAGAGTGAGAAGAAACTGAGACTGGAATTTTAATAGGAATGGAGGAGTAACCAAACATGGAAACTCTAAGTCAGTCACTGTTGGAGTTTTAAGATAGACAAAGGGTGGTAGTGATTCATGCCTTTAGTCCTAGCACTTAGGAGGCAGAAGCAGGTGGATCTCTGAGTTTGAGGTCACCTGGTCTACAAAGTGAATTTTAGGACAGCCAGGGCTATTCAGAGAAACCTTGTCATAAAATGAAAAAAGATTGCTATGGGCTTTAAATGGGGAGGTTTCTATTCTGGTGAATGGGTGGCCCCAAGACTGCAATCTTCGACTCACTAGTATCTCATTTCTTGTTGCCTGTTCCCTCTTTCATAGGAAATTTCTAAAATACCATTTGCGAGGAAAAAACTGTGAACTCCTACTGGTGGTACCAGAAGAAGTGGAAGCCCATCAGAGCTGGAGGGCAGATGTGTGACAGTTCTGCTGGACCCGCTCTTTGCCTCAACCCTCCAGCCCTCTTTGATGTGCTGTGGCCTCT
Organism: Cricetulus griseus; assembly: GCF_003668045.3. Classification (NCBI taxonomy): domain Eukaryota; kingdom Metazoa; phylum Chordata; class Mammalia; order Rodentia; family Cricetidae; genus Cricetulus; species Cricetulus griseus. Next base: position 376,848,298 of record NC_048595.1, on the reverse strand, counting down.
CTGCAGTGGGTCTGTCCAGCCACCTCCTCAAACATCTCATTGGGTTTCCCCCTCAGATTTGCCAGTGCAATAGGACAGGTGTGTGGACTGTCACAGAACCACCAAGCACTGTTTGTGCCTGGGGGAAGAAGGTAGGAGCTCTGAACACTTAGAGCAAGCCATTGAATACCTTTTTTATTTCAGAGAGGGAACTAAAAGAGGGGTCCTTGCGGGGGCTTGCTTATTTTCCCTTCTATGAGGACTCACCACAGGTTCTGCTAGTACTTGTCACTGATGCTCAAGGCTCACAGGGAGGTTGCCTCTCCTTCTCTCCTGTGACACCAGGAGGTGAGGATACAGTACATGCAGAGCCCAGTGACTAGCTCAAAGGACCCAGAACATAAGCGTCTCAGGAAACTTGTCAGACCCCCAGCAGTGGCACCACATGCCATCTGCAATCCATAATACCACCTCTTAGCTCGTTTATCATCCTAGCCAGCCTTGGAGTTTTATAATGAAAAGCTGTGATATTCCAAAGTAGGTAAATTGCACAGTATTCCAGCAAGACGATGGTGGGAAAGATGCCTAATAATGTGTGGCAGAAGCCACGTTAGGACAGCCAGTCACGGGTAGCTTTTCACTCCAATTATGTCCCTACCGTTTCACTACATTGACTTAGGAGGCGCTGGGGCAAAAGACAATGAAGAGGGACAGTACTCCTCATTGGCCCGTTTCGGCAAAATCAGAAACACATCTACCATTGACATGAGATCCCACAGTTAGGGATAGAGTTGGGTGAGGAACTGCCATGGTGAGCCTTAGTTTGAGAGCGAGGACTGACAGGGACATCCTGGGTTCTAGAGTTGTGGGAGCAGACTCTCAGGTTGGTTGTGTGCATCATGCTAGAGGCTCTGCGTTTGATATCTTTGTGTAGTTTCCTTTACAAACTGAGGGTTGGCTCACCCCCACCTCAAGTAGTTTTAGGTCATTCTTCTGTAATTTTGGAAAATAAATACCATACCACACACGAATGTGGTTATGTTGGCCTTCAGAACAGGTGACCTGGCCAGCCCTTAGGGAGCCATGGTCTCTGCAGGTCTGAGAGCTGCCCCACTGGCCAGGTTTCTCCCTTGGCAGCAGAGCTAGCCTGGGGGCTTGCATGTCAATCCTGAGTAAGCTTATTGGGGTGAAGCAGGGGCTATCTCCCCACTGTGACTGGAGTGCATGTTTACACCAGCACTTTTTCTGCACATGTATCTTCAATCCAACAAAGCTGTTTTCTATTCAAGTAGCAGAGGCCCCAAGTGGCTACTGCATTACAATCAACCACGGTCATCTGTACCATTTTCTACACCAGATCTGCTTGGCACCATGGGGAGCTCTGACCCTGCACAATGACATTCCAATCACTACCAGCCAGATGTTCTAGCCGACCTTGCTGATTGTCACAGCAGGACCCTTAGGTCCATTGGCACTGTCGGTGGTAGTAAGCCATTTCTTGGGAAGAGGTTCCTCCCTACGGATCTGCTTGGGCCTGTGCAAACGGCACTGCAAAGAAGTCCCATGCACGTGGAATCCATGAGCCAGTGGGATGTACAAAGACGCTTAAGCATTTCAGGGCTGGTTCTGTTCATATCCAATTCTGGTGCTTAGGAACAGGGACCCATGTTGATGCCCAAGGGCAAAAAGCTCCATTCCCTTTAAGGAAGTCGCATCCTGACCCTGATGCCCAGTAAGGGACAGCCCTAGGCTTTTTCTTGCTTTATTCTTTTTTTGTTGGCCTTGTGCTGGGTTTGTTTACAAAGATGTATTTTGTTTAACCAAATATTAAAAAACGAAAAACTAAACACAGATCTACTTGTTGCCTAACTGATTATGTAAAAACCTTTGGCAGGGTGGAGGTGGCGGCACATACTTGGGGGCCAGAGGCAGGCGGATCTCTGTGAGCTCCAGGCCAGCCTGGTCTACAGAGTGAGTTCTAGGACAGCCAGGAAAGCCTGTCTCAAAAATTTTTAAAAATCAGTCTTACCAGGTGTGCATGCCCATAATCCCTCAGCACTCAGGAAGACGGAGTTAAAGGCTAGCCTGGGCCATGGAGACACTCTGCGCCCAAGAAAAACAAGAATTAGATAACAAACTATTTGCAGACTTCCCCTCTCTCAAGACTTTAAACAGTTTATAAATACTGTGTAGACTACACATCCACAGAGCTTGTCCTTCACTTTCCATGGGGGAGTCTGAAGCGATACTTAGATTCCAGGCAATAATCAATACTTCGTTTAAAAATAAATGTTCCTTTTCCTTCTCGAAAACTTCACTAACTTAGTCAGATGATTGAAATAGAGTTATCTGCAGTGTCTCTGGCTTTCTAAAATGGCCTAGTTTAAAATACTTATCACAAACACAGCAATGACACTTTCAGTTGGAGTTCTTTTAATATTTAAATACAAAAAAGTGAGCACTGACTTCTTTACAACAAGCAGGTCTAGCAGCCAGATGTGTAGAGGAAATGAGCACGTGCTCTATCCACAGTGTCCATCTGGCTAAAGCTACAGCTGGCCTCCCTTCTCTCCAACATACAGGGATTCCTATAACCGCAGCTGTAATGGATTTTATAAGTTCCACATTGTTTACATGTCCCAGACATTTTCATTCTTAAAAAAAAAAAAAAAAGTCTTCAATAGTCAGGGGACGCTTACTTCTTCCCCACAAGGGGCATGTGAGAACTTTATAGGAACAATTTACTAAAGGGATAGCGTGGAATAGCCTTCCACATGGCTGTACTCTAGCATCAGATTGAGAACAGGAAATAAGTGAGAACATTATGGAGGGCACAGGTGTTAACTGGAGTCTCTCCATGAGAAACAGAGAAAGTTCCCACCAGATTTAAATAGATGGATGTGCCAAAGTTTAAAATAAAAAGAATAAAAGTCCAAACAATCAGCAGTTCAACTGAATTTCGAAGTTCTCCTACCAGGACAAATACCCAAGAAACAATCTAGATCTTTCCAGGAAGTGGAGGTAGAGCCCCTGGCATTCCTCCTGACAGCCCTGTGTTAGGCCCCAACAGTATCTGGAAAAGGAAAAAGAAAAGGGTTAAGTCTGTCACACATACAAGGTAGACAAATTCTATGCCACTGAGCAGTCAGGCACCTAGAAGTACAGGGACCTTCTCCCACTTGGGGTTTAGTGCCAATCTACTCCTTGGGCCTCCACCGCTGGCTCAAAGCCCAGAGCATGTGCTCACCTGCCGCTGCTGCAGTTGCTGTTGTTGCTCCATTTGCAACTTTTCCGTCTCAAAGACAACTGGAAGTACCAGGATCATAAAGGAAGTGGTCCCAATCCACAAAGCTGCCCTGGAAAATCTGCAGAGGGAGAGTGTGCAGTGACGTGCAAAGAAAAGCAGGCAACCTAGCCACTCCCGAACCGGGGACAGAACTTCCAGTATGCCTCCCTCGATGTTTCTCAAAGTGTCCCTACCCATCCCTTGCACCACACTCCTAGCAGAGCCACGAGGAGCAGTGATTACCTAGTGATTACAGTAACAAGTCTCACGTATGGAATCCTTAGATAACATGAAAGAATTCCCACGACCCATATTCGGGGTATGACAATGAATCCAAGGTCACTCAAGCTCCCGTCGGTGGCTTCCGAGGCCCGGTGTCCTTTGACAGCACCAGTTCCTCCATGCACACTCGGTATCTTTACATTCGTCCCTTACCTGTACATCTTCTGAGCCACGAAGAGCGAGAGATCAAAGGTGGCTCCGGCGGCAGACCGGACCCTCTCCGGAAACATCTCCGTCAGACCCCACAGTCTCTCCGACAGGGTCTCATCTAGCTGTGGAGGAGGTGCGGGTCGTTGGCGAAGCGGTAGCAGCACCGGAACCGCCGAGCCCTGGGCCCGGACCTTCCCTGCCGCGCGGAGCAGACGCCCTCCCGGCGCCCACGCCCCAACGGCCCGCTCCCGCCCTGCTCCCTGCAGACCCCGGTACCTCGTCGTCCTCGTCCTCTTCCAGCTCCTCTTCGGCCTTCTCCACCTCGGCTTTCGGGAGCAATTCGTCCGGGGACAGGGGCTCCCCAGCGCCGGCTGCAGCGACGGCAGCGGCCATGGCTGTAGGACACCGGAAGCGGAAGGGAGCCGGCGAGAGCAGCCCGCCGCTGGACAGAGTCTCTTCCGGAAGCCGGCTGGCGAGAGAGAGCGAGGGGGAAAGATAGAGGGAGGGAGGGAGGGAGCGAGCGAGCGAGCAGCAGCAGGTCCTCCGGCCCGCCCCCTGGGTGTTGCCAGCCGCTTAAGCTCAGCCAACAGAAAGAGCCCGAGCTTCTTCAAGGAGAGATGCAGTTGCTTCTCAGCTATTCTGTGCAGCTGGGCCTGGACTGGGCCCCCATACATGATCTACCTGCCTCTGCCTCCTGAGTGTTGAGTTTAAAGACCAGAGCCACCACCACCCGGTGAGAAATACTCACAGGCAGGTTTCGCCATTTAGCCCAGACAGGCTTCTACCTCCCAAAGGATTAAAGGTGTGAGCCGCCACACCCTGCTCTCCTTGTTTTAATAAAACAACTTTTATCCCTTTAATCCCACCGCTCGGGAGGCAGAGGCAGGTGGATCTCTGTGAGTTCGAGACCAGCCTAGATGCAAAAATCAGCACCCAGACATCAACAGGCAAAAATAAAAACAAGGATCTAATTCATCAAAGGCAATAGTTCCGGGAGTCTCTAAATGTACTATCCTTGCCTTCTAGCTTACATGGTTGTGTTTCTGGCTAACTGTCCATGATAGAGTTTTTGCGCTTAAAAGTTTCACCCCGGGCTGGAGAGATGGATCAGAGGTTAAGAGCACTGACTGTTCTTCCAAAGGTCCTGAGTTCGGTTCCCAGCAACCATATGGTGGCTCACAACCATCCATTATGAGATCTGGTGCCCTCTTCTGGTGTGCAGATATACATGGAAGCAGAATGTTGTATACATAATAAATAAATAAAATCTTTAAAAAGAAAAAGTTTCACCCCTAGAAAGGCTCACCGCCACACTGGGATCCCGAACACCCAGTGTAGTCACCGGCCAACTAATAAAGATTTCCTATTGGCTTAAACCATGAGTAGGCCAGATGGTATTGACTCAAGCCTTTACTCCCAGCACTTAGGAGGCAGAGGCAGATGTTTGTGAGTTCAAGGCCAGACAGGTCTACAGAGTTCCATGACAGACAGAGCTACACAGAGAAACCCTGTTTCAAAAAACGAAAAAAGTCAGAGCAGTCTTCTCTAGTGAATTCCCCACAACACTCTCCTTACACCATGTGGGTCCTGAGGAATCAAATTTAGGTTTAGCAGCAAGCATCTTTCCATTGTTACTATTTACTTATTTTGAGACAAGGTCTGTCTGTGTAGCCCTGGCTTTCCTAAGTAGGCCTACAAATCACAGAAATCCACCTGCTTCTCCCTCCAAAGTGCTTAGACTAAATAGCACATGCAACATCATATCCAGCTTGTGGCCTTGTTGGAAGTGTGTCACTGTGAGAGCAGGCTTTGAGGTCCCTTATGCTCAAGCTTCTCTCAGTGTGACTATCAGTAGACTTCCTGCCTTTGAGTCAAGACGTAGGACTCTCAGTTCCAGCACCATGTCTGCCTACATGCCACATGCTCCCTTTCATGATGATAATGAATTGAACCTTTGAAACTATAAGCAAGCCACCCTCAAATGTTTTCTTTGTGTTGCCATGGTCATGGTGTCTCTTCATAGCAATGAAAACCTAAGACATATGTTTAATAGTAAAGGGTTTTTTTGTTTTGAGACAGGGTTTCTCTGTGTATCCCTGGCTGTCCTGGAACTCACTCTGTAGATCAGGCTGGCCTCCAACTCACAGAGATTCTCCTGCCTCTGCCTCCCTAATGCTGGGATTAAAGGCTTATGCCACCAACATCCTGTGTTTTTTGTTTTGTTTTTTTGAAAAAGGTTTTCAATAATTGTAAAATTGCCAAGCAATGAGAAGAGAAAACAGTGGGATCATGCAATGTCACTTTCAAACCATTGTGTGGGGGGGCACAAGATGATCCAGAAAAGCCTGAGCTAGGTGCAGATGACAGAGTTAGGGAGTGTGACAGGCAAGCAATTCAGGCTTCCAGAACCAAAGGCCACAGAGATGTCCAAGGTCTGGGCCATCCCCTGTGGTCATGTTGGTATCTGTGGGTCTAGACACCACCAGGGTCATGCCAAACTGAGCTGCCACCCAGGGCTACGGTGACATTTGGCCCAAGATCCTGCTGAGGGCCAATGTCTGGGTTCATGGTCCTACAGTAGCCAGGGTTTGAGTTGATATCCATCACTCCTGTTACCACCTACAGCTGTGTGGATACCTGGGGTCTGGTTAGCCACCTGAGATCATGTTGGTGTCCTAGGGCCATGCTGCTGCCAGGGCCATTCTGATCTGTGCTAGCACCTGGGGTCATGGTGAGATCTGGGCCAGAGTTGCTGTTGAAGGCCATGTGTGGGTCCACTGGCTGGAGTGTTGATCTCTGTGGCCCATATTATCACAGGGGGCCACAGGAACCGTGTGTGCTGAAATCTGAGGGCCAAGTTGAACAGGCACCACCCTTTGCTGGCCCTACCCCTCTGCATAGCATTGCAGCATCGCCCATCATGGGCCATCCCTCTCACCCCCCACGGCATGGATGTAGAAGAGCTGGCTCCATCTCTTGCCTAAGAAGGATGGTCCCAGCAGCCTGGAATGACCAAATCAGTTACTACCTAGACCCACATCCAGAGCTTTGAGTTGGCCTACCCCAACCTCTACCCCATCTATGACCTGCTGGAGAGACTGAAGGGACCAGTCCTATGGAACTACAGCCAAAGGATCCATGATATGGGGCAACAGCAGGGTATCAGAGAGAAGTCTCCATGAGGGTCCAGTATTGATGGTGTAGCAAAAGCCAGAGGCCTCGAAACAGACCAATGAATCATTGCAATGAACATTTGCAAGTAAAGCTGTTTGGACAAAAGGCTATACTATGAGACACACTGCAGCTCCCAATGCCACTAAGATAAATGAAGAGGTATTAAGGAGAGGTGGGAAAATGGAGGTGGTAAGTGGTTGTTTTGTTTTGAACTAATATATTTTTTAAATTTTCTTTTAGAGGGGATGCTGCAGGGATGAGGGGTGGATATGGAGGGACTGGAAAAGAAGTGGGATTAGGGTGTATGATGTAAAATTCCCAAAGAATCAATAAAAAAATATGTTAAAAAATGACATGCTGAGCATGGTGGCTTTAGTACTCGGGAGGTAGAGATAGGTGGGTCTCTATAAGTTGGGGGGTTAGCCTGGTCTATATATGGCACTCCAGAACAGCCAGGATTACCAAAGAGATTCTGTCTCAAAACCAAAATGGTAAAGGGGGGTGGAGGGAACAAAAATAGTCTTCCTAAGGGAAATAGGGCTTGGAGTGAAGACTGCTTTGTTTGTTTCTAGACATTTTGCTAACAAGGGTCACCCTTGGCCCCTTCCCACAGCCACAGTCAAAAAAGCCTGGTGATTCCCACATCAAGTCCCATGTACACTGACAACATCAGTTCTTCTGTTCCTACCTCACTGTGTGGTGGGAAGAGCCTAGTCCCTTCAACCTGTTCTTCCTAGACAACCACTAGGGCGATGGCAGTCTTCTGCCCAAAGTCCTTCACTGCACAACTGCCCTATATCATACTGGCTCTGGTACCCTGCCTAAGGTATCAGGGGTGGCAGGGGGAGTCACATCATTGGGCCATCCAAGTGTACTCTGTTGTGGAAATTATTTTAACTAGGAAAAGATGTGTTACATTTCTTTATGCTGTGGAATATTACTTCGGTTGTGTAAAGGTATGTTACTTTGTTTATGCTGTATTATGTAAAGGTTTGTTTAATTATATAAATATTTGTTTCACCTTGCCTGCCTAAGGCACTGATTGGTCTAATAAAAAGCTAAATGGCCAATAGCTAGGCAGGAGAAAGGGTAGGCAGAGCTGGTGGGCAGAGAGAACAAATAAGAGGAGAAATCAAGGCTCAAGACAGAAAGAGGAGGAATAAGAGGAGGAAAGAATGAGGGACATGACAGGGGCAAGAAGCCAGGCAGACAGATGCCAGACATACAGACATAGGGAGGCAGTGACAGTAAGACATACAGAAGCAAGAAAGGAAATAAGCCCCGAGGCAAAAGGTAGATAAAGAGAAACAGGTTAATTTAAGTCAAAAGAGCTAGCCTAAGCTGGGCCGATCATTCAAAACTAGTAAGTCTGTTGTGATTTGGGAGCTGGTTGGTGGCCCAAAAGAAAAAGTCTGGTACAGTATCCCACATGGCTCCCAAGGCATCAGCCACAGTTCCTTCTCTTCCAGCCACTGCCTCATTAGAATGGTTTCTTCATCTGAAAAATAGTACTAATGTCATGAGAATTAAAAATGAGACACACTCCAGTCTCAGGAGTTCTCAATAAATGGTTGCCAAAAATAGACACAAGCAAACCCCACTATTCCATCATCTTTACTTGTATGGCATACCTGGATTCTTTTATGATTTCTTCAGTATTAAGCATTTTCTTGGGCTGGCAAGATGACTCATGGAGTGAGGACACAAGCCACCAAACTTGACAACCTGAATTTGATCCTCATGACCCATATAGGACAGAGAGAACTCATCCTGAATTTTTTCTCTGACTTCTGCATGGAACAGTGGGACACATGCAACCTACCCCACAAAAACAAATAAATAAAATGTAATAGAACTAAAGTTGAAAAAGAGCCAGGCGATGGTGGCGATGCACACCTTTAATCCCAGCACATGGGAAGCAGAGGCAGGTGGATCTCTGTGAGTTTGAGGCCAGTCTTGTCTACAGAGTTCTAGCACAGCTAGGGCCGCAGAGAGAAAACTCATCTGAAAAAAAAAGGGGGGGGGGCTGGGTGAAGGGGAGAGCAGAGTAGACTTCCAGATTAGGCACTTACTCAGGGATAAGGAAGTATGGTTGTGAGCTGCAGTTTTCCCTTATGCTTGCCTCTGTCCATCCCCCTGTGTGCTCTGCTGGCCATTAGGAGAGACTATAAACTATGGCCTTAATGTAGGGAGTCCCTCCTCTGTCACTGTGAGCTGTTGTCTAAAGCAGTTTCCAAACTGGTCTCTGAACATTGTCTCTGTGTACAATTAGGCAGGTCAACAGGGCTGAACTAAAGGGATGTGAGACTGAGTGCAAAGGACTGAGCCCACTGCCAGACTCAACACCAGCCCCGGAGGGAACCCCTGAGGCACCAGTCCTGTTTAAAGCCCTGGGCTCCATGCCTCACCCGTGTCCCCTGCTTGACTTTGACAACTAGATTCCCCTCTGGCTGGATCACACTAACTTTGGCACTGATTCCCATGCCATCCCTTCCTCACGAAGTCCAGACCACCTAGTGGGCCACCAGTACCACCAGTACCACCTCCCTGAAGCAGAAAATCAGAGGAATTTGGGCCTGAAGTCATTATTTCTCTTCTAGGGTGGTTTCCCACTTCAAGGTGCTGTTTTCCTAACCCTGAAAATTCTTTTGGTGGAGTAACAAAAACTTAGAATCCAGGCTCTGCTTACTTCTTGGGGAACCCACATTAGTTTTTTGTTTGTTTTGTTTTTGTTTACCTATTTTGCTGCACAGAGATTATTGAACACCATTTAATAAAAAATAAAAAATAATCAAAACAGGAAAGCAAAAGTAAATTACAACGTGCTGCAGAAGGCGGGAGCTTGCTTCTGGGAAGCGGATGCCAGAAGAGGCTGTGGACTTGGGGATAAGGATTCTTCAAAGGCAGACAGAACATGACAGGAGGGAGCAGAGAGCCCAGAGACACCTACTGTGCACCCTCACACGAAGCACTTTCTGGAACCAGCGCCAAACCCCAGACACCAGTGTTAAGAGGTCAACTGCCAATTATCTGAACACAGTGACTCTGAGACATGGATAGTTGTATGCTGTCACCTGCAAAGAGCAACCAAAGGCTATTTTCTAGACCTTCCTGGGGTTTGTTGTAGATTGACACCCTGGGTGGTGTGTCTGTGGTGCCTCCCAAGCTAAGGCCCTGGCTTGGAACCTCGGTTTCTTTCATCCCATGCTACCTCCCTATCCCCAAGTCCAAGGGAGCTAGGGTCTGTGAATGCTCTCTCCTAGAGCAAGTCTATGAATCTGACTAAAAATCAAAGGGCTCTGCCATCTCCTCCTCCCTGTCAGTGGGTCAGTGGAACTCTCTCTGATACCCTAGGGAGTGTTCACAGGCGCGTCACTTCCTCCTGCGGTTGATAATCTTCAGCTCATCCAGTTCTTTATCCTTTAAGTGGGACTCAGCAGTGGTCTCTGAAAGCTGGAAGGAAAGCACCAGACTGTTACAAAGGCAGCTATGTTCAGGCCATGCTGCAGGCTTTCAAGGCTGCTATGCCCCACAGAAAGGCCTGCCGTTCCTCACCCAGCTGGCCTCTTCAACAGGCAAGCCTTGGCTGTCAAAGGGATTGCTCATAATTCCAGTCCTTAGCACTTCCATCATTTACAACTGTGTGCCATGCCACGTGTGAAGGATGAAAAGGACAGGGACTAGCACTCTACAGTTAGGGGATGATAAATCACTTTGAGTTGTATAGCACATATAAAGGCACTTAGGGAACAGTGCCATAAAAAAAAAAAAACAAAAAATTCAGGGGAATGGGATGCTCTAAAATGTTCCATTCCCCCCGAGGATCATTGAACAAGCTTTACGGCAGGAGGTAGCTGACACTGAAATGAGGACAGAGGGCAGGCGGGTGGTCTCTACTTCCAGAGGAAGTGTGTGGCTTGTACTAGCTCCATGAAGTAAGTGCTACTCTGATGCCAGTTGTCTTGCTGGAGATCAAATCAAGCAGCAATTAGGCAGTGGGGCAAAGATGCTTCATGTTGGCTCCATCACGCCTGTCATCACCATGTGCATGTGCCTCCAGGCCCATAAGACACAAAAGACTGACACTGACTGGGTATGTGCACTCAGTAGGTCTGCGCTGGACATTGATTCAGTCTATTTGAGGTAGGACACCTCCACACCATGAATGGACACTCCCACCACCCCACTACCTGAGACACCTTCATCCTAACCTTCATCCGGCCACTATCCTGGGGCACTCAGCTCACACACTGCTTCATCGGAGAACTCTTTCCACTGTACAGACCTCTTCTCCAGTGCCAATGCCAGCCTCTGCTTAGACTAAAGGACAGCTTTCCACAGGCTCAGGGATTGTGGGTATTGTTACACATCCCTGCTCCAGCCTTTGGTGACAAGGTTGGCTTTTATATTCATGTTTGGATACACAGAAAATGTACTTGGCAAATGTACCATGTCCAGCAGGATGTCCACTTTGAGCCGCAAAAGATTATTCTCTTCTTCCAACTGCTGGTTCCGTTTGCGCAGGCGCTGAGTCTCCCTCCGATCCACGCCCCCACTAATCACTGTGTCTAGAGGAAGCACAGAGCAGGAGTGGAAAGGGGATTCCTTCCGCCATCCTGATTGACAGAGCAGCAGGAGGAACCACTTACCTGCTACCCACTGGCCATTTTCAAACTTCAAGTTTTGCCCTGCTAGGTTCATGGTGGGAGTTCCATAGTCAAGGCCCAGCTCCAATTCCCGCGTTGACCGATCTAACTGTGGTAAGACACTAGGATGTCTCAGGAAGCCACAGAACAAGAGCTCACATCCCAGCTTCTCCCACGAGTTCCAAACCCAAAAAAACACGTCTATTCTTTTTTGAGACAGGGATTCACTATGTAGCCCTGGCTGTCCTGGCACTCACTATACCAGGCTGGCTTCAAACTCAATGAGATCTGCCTGCCTCTGCCTCAAGAGTGCTGAGATTAGAATATACTACCATACCTGTCAATCCCTGAAATACTTTAAAAGGCTAGACTATTAAATTATATATAGCAAACATTGAAAGTAAAGGCTAGGAAAATTGCCTGGTGGGTAAGAGTATTTGCTGTGCCCACATGTGTCTGTAAGTCCAAGTGCTATGTGTGTCTGGGAGAGGCAGATGGGAGATGGGAGGTTCAGTGGGGTTTGCTCGTCACTAGCCTAGGTGAAGATGGCAAGTTCCAGGTTCAGAATGAGACCCTGTCTAAGGGAATAAGGTAGAGAGTGGTAAAACAGGACATTCAATGTCCCCTTCTGGCCTTTGTATAAGCGCCCATCCACCCACCCAATTTAAACTATAAGAGGGAAAGAAATGTTCTGTTTTACACTTTGGATGTTTCAGAAAGGCTATATAGGCTGTAATTTGTAAATTCAAATTTTTATGTCTACTTTACAGTTCAAAGAATCCATTGTACTTTTTTTTTTTCCCTGACAGGATTTCTCTGTGTAGCTTTGGAGCCTGTCCTGGAACTCACTCTATAGAACAGGCTGGCATCTAACTCACAGAGATCTGCCTGCCTCTGCCTCCAAAGTGCTGGGATTAAAAGTGTGCACCACCGCCGGGCGTTGGTGGTGCATGCCTTTAATCCCAGCACTCGGGAGGTAGAGGCAGGTGGATCTCTGTGAGTTCGAGGCCAGCCTGGTCTCCAGAGCGAGTGCCAGGATAGGCTCCAAAGCTACACAGAGAAACCTGTCTCAAAAAAACCAAAAAAAAAAAAAAAAAAAAAAAAAAGTGTGCACCACCACCACTCAGCTTTCTATTGTACATTTTTGTATGTGTAATGACACTTGGTTTTAATTCATTTTCCCCTGTATATTTATAATAAGGAAACTTGTAAGTTATGAAGAAGCATACAATTCTAACAGTTCCTGCTAGGGCTTGTTTAATGTGTGACAGTCTAATTTCTGTATTCATTGACAGAACTCATCAAATACTCCCTAAGTCAGGCCTGGCTCCAGAGCATTCATACATGAGTATGACCAGCTCTGCTGGATAATAGCTTTTGTCCCTGTTAGGGAGACATGAGCAGCTCAAGAAGCAGGTCCAGGCAATGGGTGCCCAAGTATGCACACACACACACACACACACATACACACACACACCCAAGCAGAGCATACACACATCCACACTCACACATGATACACACCCACCCACTCTCTCTCTCTCTCACACACACACACACAGCATGAACACACAAAGAAAGAGAGGAAAGGAGTCCTTCAAGTTTATGTTGAAATGTCTGTTGCTCAATTTACACGCTACTCTCCTCATTAAGATATCTGTTCACTGCCTATTTATTTAGCTATCAGGGTTTGAATATTCTAGGCAAGTGCTCTACCAGTGAACTATATCCTTTGCCGTGTGTGTGTGTGTGTGTGTGTGTGTGTGTGTGTGTGTGTGTGTGTGTGTGTGTGTGTGTGTCTGTGTGTCTGTGTGTCTGTGTGCGCGCGCGCACACAGTGTTCATGTATGTGCAGGTACATGTGTGTATATGTGTGGAGGCCAGAGAACAACCTCGTGTGTTATTCCTCAGGCACCATCCACATTTTAAAAAAATATCAGGCCAGGCATGGTGACACATATATTCAATTCCAGCACTCACGAGGCAGAGGCAAGTGGATCTCTGTGAGTTTGAGGCCAGCCTGGTCTATGGAGCAAGTTCTAGTACACCCAGGGTAGAGAGACTTTGTCTCAACTCTACCACTGACAAAAATAAAGAAATTGGCATATAGGGTATTAGCTATCTTACGGCATTTTCCATATAGGGTATTAGCTATCCTACGGCATTTTCCCTTCATCTTTGCATTTTTCCTGATAACTGTCCTCCACTCCAGTCTCTTTCCCCTCCCCCTGCCCTTCTTCAGCACCTATGTTGAAAGAAGTTCTCTCGATGGCCTGAAGCTGAGCAAGTAGGCTAGGCTAGCTAGCTGGTGAGTCCCAAGGATCCTCTTGTCCTTAGCCCCATGTCATCTTCTCTGCCCCACCCCCATTTACATGTCATAATGCCCAGCATTTTAAAATTTATTTCTAAAACTAGATTTACTTGTTTTATTGTGTTTTGTCTGCAGCATGTATGTGCACCCATGTGCATGCTTGGTGCCTGTGGAGGTCAGAAGAGGGCATTGGGTCCCTGGACCTCGAGTTATAGATGGTCGTGAAGCACCAAGTAGGTGCTGGGACTCAGACCTGGGTCCTCTGCAAGAGCAACAAGCACTCTTAACCACTGGCTGTCTCTCTAACCCCTGCCCAGCTTTTAAAATGTTGGTTCTGGGGATTGAACTTAGATCCTCACATATTCTCAATGGAGCCATCTCTCCATTCTGGGCTCCCCTTAAAAAAATACTATAAAATTTGAGAGGGTCTTGTGGAGGTGCCCAGGCAGGCCTTGATCTTGTAATCCTATTTTAGCCTCCCAAGCAGCTGGAATTATAAGCCATGTACCCTCTTCTCCTTATTTCATACCTAGCACTCCAGAGATGGCCCGATACACAGAGTTCTCAATTAGCTGTCATGAAATAGATGAGTAGGGAAGATGACCCTGGGCAGGTGGACTGACGTGCATACAGGAGGATCTTGTACAGTTGGGTGGCTGAAGCAAAAGGTGTACAGAGGACAAGACCATGAGGCACCTTATGTGCCTTTCTTAAGACCTGGGCCACTATCCTGTAATAACTAGCTGCTATTAAGTCCCCTGGACTCCAGATACCACAGTATTTTGTTTTGTATTCCCTTGTTATAGCATTTGTTTGTGAGGCTCCAAAAAAACTTCAGGGAGGATGGGCTTCAAGTCATACTCTCAGACAGATGTTTTTTGTTGTTTTGTTTTTTGAGACAGGGTTTCTCTGTGTAGCCCTGGCTGCCTTGGAACTCCCTTTGCAGACTAGGCTGGCCTTGAACTCAGAGATACACCTAACTCTGCTGGTGCTGGGATTAAAGGTGTGTGCTACCACCACAGATGGCAGGGCTGAGACAGTCTTTTTTATGAGCATGCCCTCAGGACAGGGGCTGTCCCAGTGAGATCACCAGGTACATCTGCATCATTGATGTCTGGAGGGATGCTCAAAGTCCACTGCATGGAAACTTAGGGTCCCAGATTGTTTAGCCCTGGCCTAAGCAGGGCTGCCATTGTGACTTTAACTGGGGACTAGAGGGAATGGACTCAAAGACTTCAGAGCTGAGGTTATCCTTGCTGCCTGACCCACTGACCCATGAAGGATTGATTAATCTGCACAACTGGTCACGTTCGGGGTCATCATCTCTTGGTGTGTAAGAGCGATTAATACCACCCAGAATTAAGGAGGACAGGAATGTGGTGGTATAGTAAGCTGTTTTTTCTCTTCTGGGGGGTCCACCACCCAGCTCCCAAATAACAGAAGCTTATTCTTAGTTATGACTTCCCTGGCCTTAGCATGGCTTATTGCTAATCAGCTTTTCTTAACTTAAATTATCCCATCTACCTTTCCCTCTGGGTTTTTATCCTTCTCTTCTGTAAATCTTTCCCTCTTACTCCATGGCTGGCTGAGTGCCTGACTCCTGACGTCCTCCTCTCCTTGTTCTCTTGCTCCTCTCTTCTTAATTTCTCCTATTTATTCTCTCTGCCTGCCAGTCCTGCCTATCATTTCTCCTGCCTCTCTATTGGCCGTTCAACTCTTTATTAGACCATCAGGTGTTCTAGAGAGGCAAAGAATCACAGCTTCACAGAGTTAAACAAATGCAGCATAAACAAAGGCCACACACCTTAAAATAGCATTCCCCAACGTGGTGGGGACGAAGGACTCACCAGAGCTAAGTAATAGCCTCAAATGTGTTTGGGCCACCTCTTTTGGAACAGTTATTATCCTCTTAAATATCACTAAATGGTGACAAGTCAGCATCTTCTGTGATTCCTTCAAAAATAAACTTGACCCTTTTTGTGTGTTTTTCGAGACAGGGTTTCTCTGTGGCTTTGGAGGCTTTCCTGGAACTCTGTAGACCAGGCTAGTCTCGAACTCACAGAGATCCGACTGCCTCTGCCTCCAGAGTGCTGGGACTAAAGGCATGCACCACCACCGCCTGAAACTTGACCCTTTTAAAAAAACGATTTGTTTTGTGGCAGGGTGTGGGGTTGCACACCATTAATCCCAGCACTTAGAAGGCAGAGACAGGTGGATCTGAGTGTGAGGCCACCTCGGTCTACATAGACAGGGCCAGGATAGCCAGGACTACACAGAGAGAATCTGTTCCCAAAACAGCAACAAAAGATTTGTTTTAATTTTATATTTGTGAGTGTTCTGCAAGCATATAAGTCTATGAACCTTGTAAATGCAAGTCAGAAAAGGGCATTGGGTCCCCTGTCACTGGAGTTATAGATGGTTGTAAGGTACCATGTAGGTACTGGGAACTCAACCCAGGTCCTCTTCAAGAGCAACAAGTGCCTCTAATGGCTGAGCCATCTCTCAAGCCCCTGAAATTCTCTTTTTTTCAGAGACAGGGTCTCTCCCTGTAGCCCTGGGTGTCCTGGACCTCTATTTGTAGAGCAGGCTGGCCTCAAACTCATGGAGGTCCACCTGCTTCTGTTTCCTGATTGCTGAGATTAAAGGTGTAAATCACTACACTCAGCTTGAGTTTGATCTTTAAACGTGACTGAAATTAATTCTTGGACAAGTTTTGAAACTAAAATGTAAGTCAGACTGTATATCATCACCTGGGACCAAAACCAGAATGAGGCTTAGCTATCTTAGTTGGTTCTCTTTTCTTTTTTGAGACAGGGTTTCTCTGTGTAACCCTGGCTGTCCTGGACCTCACTTTGTAGAGCAGGCTGGCCTTGAACTCACAGAGATCCACCTACCTCTGCCTCCTGACTGCTGGGATTAAAGGCATGTGCCATCCTGCCTGGCTATTAGTGGGTTCTTGAATAAACTCTGACAGTAATTCCCACACAGGAAGTCAAAGTTGACTAATGATATAAACTGAAAGGGTGCCCTCCCACAGTGTGTCTCTCCACCCAGACACCACTTGTGGCACCCCAATCTCCACTCACAGAATGCAGATTGGAGAGAGAGGCAGACTTCCGAGGAGGGGTCTTCTTTGGACTGAATATACTCCCAAAGAGAGGCATTCCTGACTCGAGGAAACTCCAGCACTTCCTTCTCCTAGGGTCAAACAGATCAGAGACTTTATTTCATTGTTGTCAAAACATAAAAACATTTTAGCCATTGACAATTACCAATCCTGGCAATATCTACTGGCAAGAGTTGTCCTTTTAGATAGAACAGCAAAGGGAGGCCTGAGGTCCTACAAGTCCTGGTAGGAGCTCCCAGGCTTTGGATGCTTTGTATGCACCAGCCACTATGCTAATGCCATTGCATGATCTCCTTTAACTCACAATTAACCCTTGACAAGCCCCTCCTAGTCACCCCATTTGGTTGGTGACATCTAGAAAGCTAAGGTCTTCAGTGGCAATGGGCATTTGAACCAAAGTATGTTATGTTATGTTCACAGTTATGTTAAAAGCCTGGCCCAGGTTGGCCTCACCAGTATTACAGTGTGGCCCAAAGAATGAGATTTCTGTCCCCAGAAGCCAGTAAGAGCTGCGCTAGGAACACTAACTTCTGCATATCCGCAGAAGATAGTTACAATCTGGGTATTTCATTCCCAGAATGACAGTGGTGCTTATCACTTGGTCCATGTGTCAAGTCACCTGTCCTGTTATGAGAGGTAAGGTTTCTCAAGAAAAGGAGAGAGCTGGAACATAGTGGAGCTGACCATGACACTGTCACCAATACACCAGCTTTAGTCACAACCTCTTGCAATGCTCATAAAATCACTAACATCATTCAAGTTTGGGAAAGAGGTCAACTTTTCTGTTGTTGTTTTTCGAGACAGGGTTTCTCTTGTGTAGCCCTGGCTGTCCTGGAACTAGCTCTGTAGACCAAGCTGGCCTCGAACCCAGAGATCTGCCTGCTTCTGCCTCCCGAGTGCTGGGTTTAAAGGCATGCGTAACCAACCCACGGCACATCTTTTTAATTTAAGTATAACTAATAAAGAGAAGTTTTAAAACCTCAAGGTTTCATGGCAGTTTTTAAAATGTATGTGTTTATGTGCTGTATGCATGTGTACATGTAGAGGTGTGTGTGTGTGTGTGTGTGTGTGTGTGTGTGTGTGTGTGTAGGTACAGAGTCCAGAAGAGGACACCAGGTCTGGTGCCCTATCACTTTCTGTCATATGCCCTTTAGACAGGGACTCTCACTGAACCTGGAGCTAGACTGATGGCTAGCAAGTCCAAGCAGTCCTTTTTCTGTCCCCAACAATGCTGGAATTACAGACGTTAAAGTCCACATCAGGCATTTTACTGGGGTGTTGGGGACTTGAATTCGGGTCCTCATACTTGTACAGCAAGCACTTGTATTCACTGAGCCTTTTCCCCAGTCCTCTTCACAAATTTATTTATTTTTTGGCCCTTCACAAATTAACACACACACACACACACACACACACACACACACACACTTCTAGATCAAGGCATAGACCATCACAGCACCCTGCATGACTCTCTGGATGACTTTATAATCAACTGGCTGAGATCCTAGGGTTTTTTTGTTTTGTTTTGTTTTTCAAGACAGGGTTTTTCTATGTAGTCCTGGCTATCCTAGAACTCACTCTGTAGACCAGGCTGGCCTCGAACTCATAGAGATATGCCTGCCTTGATTAAATACCTTTAATCCTAGGGTTCTTTAGTGAAGCTTTCTCATAGGCAGGGCTCAGGATCAAGAAAGTTAAGGGGCCATTCCTGGTTTCCAACCAACACCAATCTGAGCATTTTATACCAAGGGCCTCAAACGCTTTATCTGTCGTTATTGTTTCTCTGTGTATGGGTGTTTTGTCTGCATGTAAGTCCTGCGTACCACGTGCCTTGGGTCCTCAGATTCCTGGAACTGGAGTTACTGGCTGTTATGAGCTGCGAATGGAATCCGGATTCTCTGCAACAGCAACTAGTACTCTTAGACGAGGAGCCATCTCTCTAGCCCTCGAGTCCCTTATTTATAACCAGGAATAATAACAGCACCCAGCTTGGAGAAGTGCTTTCGTGTTTACAAGTTGTTGGCACATTTGATGCTCACCATAACCCTGGGAAGCAGATCAAGCTGTGCCCCTCTCAGGGAACTGTACTTACTGTGCGAAGCTTTAGTTCCCATCAGGCTATAAAATGCATTATCTGAATTCATCTCGACAAGAAGGTAAAGGAAGCACCTTCGGTTTTCACTCGATTCTCAAAGGAAAAAAGTGTTTCGAAAGACCTAAGGGCCAACTTTAACTCTGCAGGCGCACGGACACAGAACCATAAGAGTTCAGTACCGGTTTAAGACACCCTTCAAGTGATGGGTCAAAACACCGTCCCGAGTCACCGAGGCAAGACGCGCCCGCGGAGCATACCACCACCCGGCCTGCCCACCACCCTCTCCAGTGGTACCAGGGTGTCCCACCCACCTCCCACCCACCATGGCTAGCCCGAGACTTCGAATGCCGCTCCCAGACGTACCTGGTGCGTCTGCGAAGTGGGAGTCCAGAGCTATCCCCAAGCCTTCTGCAAGCAAGGATCCGCCCACACCGCGTCAACCGCCGCGACTGCGATTGGCGGGCGCCGGGCTCCCACCGCGCGTGTGCGCCGCGGCTATGGCCTTTACCACTAAGGACGGAGGGGGTGTCACCTCCCAGATGAGCCTACGCGGAGCCGCTGGGCCCCCGCGGGTCCCCTCCGGTTCACCGAGAGAGGAAGGCCTTGGGAAAGTCTTCTGGAGTTCCTCACGTGCTAAGCGGCATAGGCAAGGCGAGGAGTGGGCCCCTAAACACGTTGGTCTGGCCCCCGGGTGGCGGCGCCGTCGCCATGGTAACCGCGGGTGGCGGCCTCAGCGCCGGCTCAGGGCTGCATTGTTATGGGAAGGGAATGTGTTAGTGACCTGGGCTGGACTCACAGTAGCAAAATGGCCGGGTCTCCGGCTCCCCCGCCCTGGCCACAAAACAAAGCGCTCCCATTCCCTGTGATTTGGGGGCCGCGGGTGCCGGCAGCCATCCAGAGCTTGGTCGGGTCACCGGAGGGACCCGTGGTGGAACCGGCCCTGAGGCTTTGGGATTCCGTCGAAGCTTTCAGGTAAGACAGGACGACACCTTGCCAGCAGCAAACCGGCTCCTGCCAGGCTTGCCGCAGCCTCATGACTGTGAGCAAGGGAAACAGGTCCAGGAAGGTCGGTCGCCCAATGAACAAGGGGCGGAGAACTGGAGAATCCCCTCCAGAATTCCTCAATTCCTAACGGCGTGTACTATGTTCTGTTTGGTAAATGAAGAAATGGGCCACCCAAGAGATGTTTTCTAGCGGCCTAGCACTAGGTATCATTCCAGCTGTAAGGGACAGGACCAGGCGGTCTGTGGGCAGTTTTCCTCCACCTTTGCCACACTGCATTAGAAGAGAGAGTTTCACGTTCAAAACTAGCCATATCTAGCCTAGCACTTAATGTTACAACAGAAACATAAAGCAGACCACACTTGTAATTTGCAGCCTTTTGTTGTTAAACCCTGAGCCTTGTGCACGCGGATCCCACGCTTTACCGATGAGCTATGCCCAAAGCACCTTCGGGGTTTTTTGTTTTGTTTTGAGATATGGTCTCACTGGGTAGCCCAGGCTGCCCTGATTTCTCAACTCATCCTGCCTTGGCCTCTCAGTGCTGGGAGTACACACATACACCAAACCCCTACGCTTTTTTCCTTTTTAACACTTGGGATTTGACCCTGGGTCTCACTATGTAGTTCTGGCTGGTCTCCAAATCCTCCTGTCTCTGTCTCCAGAGTGCTGGGATTAAGGGCTAGTGGTACCACACCTGACCCTACGCTGTTAAAAGTAAAATCAAAACAGATTAACTTGACTACAGTTTTAGTTAACTCTGCTTGTCCAAAATATGCTTAAACATAAATATTTTAAAATTAACCTTGCTTTGGCTTTTAACTTTAAAACAAAATTTATCTTCAGTCCCATGAACCAAATTTAAGAACTTTGTTTTCATGTGTGGCTAATGGCTATCAGGATGGGCAATATCCATGAAACCTCCTCCTGGTCTGTGCCTTCTCTTCTCATCTTTAGCCAATTAACTCCTGCTCTTCCTTCTGCATCTTGACCTCTGTAACTAGGTCGAAATAAACTGTCTTGAGAGGCAGAGGCAGGGATCTCCATGAGTTGGAGGCCAGCCTGGTCTACATAGCAAGTGCCAGGCCAGCCAGGGCTACATGTGAGTGAGACCCTGTATCAAAAGAAACTAAACAAACCATACTATGTCATCTCCGTGAACCTCCTATGGAAGCTGGAGTGATTAATTCATTGTTATAAGCATAACTTTTATAAAATATAATTTATAGTTATGCACTTATTTTAGTTTTACAAGTCTACCCCAATAGTCAGCCCCACTAGGGTGACATGGATCCAGTTTGGCTTAGCTCACTGATTCATGCCCAGCTGGAGCACACTTGTAGTTCTGTGGGAGGTCCTTAGTAGATAGTCATTGAACGGTTGAGAGTTGACAGTGAACCCAAGTCCGACTCCACAGTCTGCTTTGTACATGCTATCAAATGTTAACTTTAGGGGGATATTCAAATCCCATCTGCCAGAATGCCCAGAGGGGAAGGTTCCTCATCTCCCACTCATCCACCTCCAGCCCCTGGCACAGTGCCTGCCATAACACAGCTTTCAATGGAGCTAGCTCTCCCTGTTCTGCAGGCAACGAAAATCAAACCTTACTGTGCTCCTGAGCATACATACCCTTAAATGGTATGAGGAAGAATTCATCCCAGGGCACTGTGTGTATTTTAAACATTATTCTTTAGAAAAACACTACTCAGTTCTCACATTAGGCATGAGTAATAGCATTAGGCTAAAGCTGGAAGCTTCTGACAGAGTCATCTGTGCCCAGCTTCTCAGAGAACATAGTGTAATTTTCCGGCCATTGGGGGAATGGGTAGGAGGACAATGAGAAGGCCTAAAATGTACCTACCTCCTCTTACCTCTCCCTGCTTGGCCTGTGAGGCTAAAGACTAGGAGCAAAGGGCAAGAAACAGTACTGACCTGGCCCTGGGCCAGTCTTTCCTTTCTGCAACCACCATCAGAGGGAAATAAGAAGGTAGTTCTGTTCAGCAGGACTCACTAGCTGGTGTTAGTTCAAACTTTCAGAGTCTGACCCTGAGTAGTTTATTTTAGGCATGTTTGAACACAGCACAATTAGTAAAAAGTTTCCTGGTCACAATTAACTCAATCCCATGTGCACAACAAAACTTGTAAAGTACAAGTTCTGTCTTCCATAAAGATGGGTTCTATAGATAACCAAGAAAAAGTTCAAGGTAAGCAAGTGTGATAAGGGTCTGGAGGAGGTTAGCACTAGAGACTGACTAAAACAGACTAGCTAAAATAAGGGCCTGGCCACAGAGATAACACAGAGACCATCAGGCTGCCTTTTAGGTGGGAAAACAGGTTGTACATCTCTCCCTTTGAAGTGACAGCACTGAGTGTTTAACCTTCCTGGTTTCCCTAGTGCTTATGTGTGAGTAAAGGACGTACAGGCCTCCTACAGAGCAGTCTGTGATAGACAACTTCTTCTAAAAGAAACCAAGTATTGAATGATTACTCTAATCCTAGTGATTACCCTGGAGTAATTCTGCTAATAGAGAAAGACATAGAAATAAGTCATCCAGTTCAGGGTTTATTTATTTATTTATTTTTGGTTTTTCGAGACAGGGTTTCTCTGTGGCTTTGGAGGCTATCCTGGAACTAACTCTTGTAGACCAGGCTGGTCCCGAACTCATAGAGATCCACCTGCCTCTACCTCCCGAGTGCTTGGATTAAAGGTGTACAAGGCGTGCGCCACAAACGCCCGGCTCAGGGTTTATTTTTTGGGATAAGAATTGGTGAGGTAGCCAAAGCTGGCTTTGAACTCTTGATCCCACCTGAGTCCC
Organism: Cricetulus griseus; assembly: GCF_003668045.3. Classification (NCBI taxonomy): domain Eukaryota; kingdom Metazoa; phylum Chordata; class Mammalia; order Rodentia; family Cricetidae; genus Cricetulus; species Cricetulus griseus. Next base: position 376,825,437 of record NC_048595.1, on the reverse strand, counting down.
AATCTCCACCTTGCTGGGATTTTAGACAAGTGCCGCCATAGCTGGCTGCCAAGTTCACATATTAAGTGCTGTATCTGATAAAAGTAGATACATAAGAGTCATGGTTCTGGTGGCCTGGGATAATTCTAGGTCTCTCTAAAGATGGGTATCACCCGTGCAAAGACATGGGGCATTAAGAGCATGGCATGACCTGGCCAGCTAGATGGCTCAGCAGGTACTGTGTGCTCATCACAAAAGCCTGATGACCTAGGTGCCATCCCTGGAACTCAGGAGGAAACTGACTCCAGGAGGTTGTCTTCTGATCTCCACATGTGCTCCATTGGTGTGTATCCTGCCCCCATTAATGAAGTTTTTTTTTTTTTTTTTTTTTTTAGATTTATTTATTATATACACAGTGTTTTACCCACAGGCCAGAAGAGGGCACCATATCACATTATGGATGGTTGTGAGCCACCATGTGGTTGCTGGGAATTGAACTTAGGTCCTCTGGCAGAGCAGCCAGTGCTCTTAACAGCTGAGCCATCTCTCAGCCCCCAATGAATATATTTTTAAAAGAACATATCATGATAGGGAAGCAGGGAGAAGCCTTTGGGCCAGGCCTCTGGGATGTAGAGCTGGGAGGAGATTAGAGAGGGAGACGGAATCATGGGAGCAGGATGCAGGAAGGAGTGTGGCAAAGGAGAGTTGGGTTAGTTTCCCCATGACCCTAGCTCCTTCCTTTCGTTCTGAATGAGCTGCTTGAGGACAACAAAAAACTTTTAAAAAAATCATAAAAAGGAAAGCTAATAGTTCCTATCATAGATGTGGGGAGGTGTAGGCATCCTCAAATTAAGAGAATAAGTATGGAGCCTGGCGGTGGCGGCGCATGCCTTTAATCCCAGCTCTCAGGAGGCAGAGGCAGGCAGATCTCTGAGTTTGAGGCCAGCCTGGTCTATAGAGTGAGTTCCAGGACAGTCAGGGCTATAGAGAAAGACCCTGTCTCAAAAACAAAGCAATAACAACAAAAAAGATATCTTCTATCCTAGAATTTGAAGCCAGCTGAGTTTTCTTAAAGATTGATTTTATTTTTTATGTCTGTGTGGGCACACGCCCACATGGAGATGTGAGAGGAGGCCAGAAATCAGAGGGCATCAAATCACTGGAGTTACAGGTGGCTGTGAGCTGCCCAGCCTAGGTGCAAGGACCCAAAGGCAGGGTTTCTGTAAGAGCAGCAAACCCCTGAGCCATTTCCCCAGCCCTCTGCTGTTTGTTTGGTTTTGATTTTTATTTTAAATTAGATTTATTTAGTTATTGTGATTGGGGATGTGTGTGCCACAGTGCGCATATAAAGGCCAAAGACAACTATGGGAGTCAGTTCTCTTCTTGTATCATGTGAATCCCAGGAGTCAAGTTTAGGTCATCTTTTCCTTCTGAGTCATTTTGCCAGCCCCTGCTTTGACAATTGTTTAAAATAATTGTGTTTTAAGGGCTGTGTCATGTGCATATTTTGCTATTGCACTTCACCGCTTGGAAGATTTTTGTAGTGTTTTGATACTACCTATTTTATTTTACCTATTTTACCTTGATTGTCCCAGCCTGTGGCCACCTGTCCTCCCCAGCTAGGACTTTACAAATAGGATTCACCAATTTGAACAACACCATACTGCCACTGCTCAGGGAAGGTAATGATGTGGCCACCACGGCAGTTCATTTTTAACTTCCCTTCCCCTCTTCTACTGTCTCCTTCCCCACTTCTCCTCCCCTTACTCCTCTTGGAAATGGTTCAGGAACTGGGGAGTTCAGGCTGAGCTGTTGCAGGGACTAACTAAGTGAGCACACAGAACAGGCCTTCTTTGTACTTCATTGCATTACATTCATTTACTTACCTATTGGAGAAAGTAAGTGTACCATATGGCATATGTGTCAGGGGACAACTTTGAGGGAATGGGTTCTTTCCTTCATGTGGGTGTGGGGGCGGTCAAGGTTGTGGGGAATAAAACTCTGGTTGTCAAACTTGGCAGCAAATGTCTTAAGCCTCTGAGCCATCTTTTTGTTTTGTTTTTTTGAGACAGGGTTTCTCTGTAGCTTTGGAGCCTGTCCTGGAACTCACACTGTAGACCAGACTGACCTCGAACTCACAGAAATCCACCTGCCTCTGCCTCCCGAGTGTGTGATTAAAAGGGTGCACCACCACACCTGCCCAAGTGGAGCACAGTATAGTGGTACAGATGTAAGACATTTGTACATAGGAAATACATAGGAAATGTGCTATTCTTTTTTTTTTTTTTTTCCGTTTTTTCGAGACAAGGTTTCGCTGTGGCTTTGGAGGCTGTCCTGGAACTTGCTCTTGTAGACCAGGCTGGTCTCGAACTCACAGAGATCCACCTGCCTCTGCCTCCCAAGTGCTGGGACTAAAGGCGTGTGCTACCAACGCCTGGCAGAAATGTGCTATTCTTGCAGTCTTGATATTCAGGGTAGATTGTCAAATGTGAATTTTGGGTACTGGGTACATGACTGGGTGGATAAGAGCCATTACTGTTCTTGCAGAGGGCCTCACCTCTCTTGCGAAGACTCATTCTGCCCTTCGGGCGTCACCCAGATTACCTGGTCCTGTCTTCATCAGTTCTCATCTTACTGTTGAACTGTATCCCCGAGTCACAGAACTCTGTCTCTGAGGACCTCAGAACCCATTGAACAAATAGTCCTCTCAGGTCACAGATAACCCCAGGCTTCCCATGTTATATGTAGTTTTAACTTTTTAAATGATTTACTTATTTTTATTTTATATATCTGCCTGTATATATGTCTGTGTGAGGGTGTCAGATCCCCTGGAACTGCAGTTACAGTTATAAACTGCCATGTGAGTGCTGGGAATTGAACCCAGGTCCTTGGAAGAGCAGTCAAAGGCTGAGCCATCACTCCAGCCCCTCCATGTTACTAAATCTTTAAGCTCTTCGGCCACCAGGGAAACTACATCTTTGACATGGTGGTTCACAAGCACTTGTAGCTCCAGCTCCAAGGGCTCCCATTCCTGGCACCTCCTGCTATAGGCACCAGGCACTCAAGTGTTACACATACACATACCTGCAAGGAAATGCTCAGATACAGAAAATAGAATAGATCCTTTAAAAAGTCATATATGGGCCATGCAATGGTGGCCATGTGTCAGAAACAAAAACAAACAAAAAGCCACACATGGCCTCCAGTGCCTGTGGCCCTAGCATTTGGGGGCAGAGATAGTGGAACCCAGGAGCACTTTGGCCAGTCAGACTAGCTATAAGGGAAACTTCAGATTGAATAGAAGATCCCACCTCTAAAAATAGGGTGACAAGTGACAGAAGAAGCTATCCAATGACATTCCACACATGCATCACACACACACACACACACACACACACACACACACACACACACACATTTTTAAAATTTTTTAAAGATTCATTTATTTATCATGTATTGTGTTCTGCCTGCATGTATGCCTCCTGCACACCAGGAGAGGGCACCAGATGTCATTTCGAATGTTTGTGAGCCACCATCGTTGCTGGGAATTGAACTCTGGAAGAGCAGGCAATACTTTTAACTGCTGAGCCATCTCTCCAGAGCCCCCATATGTATATTTTTTTAAAAACTGGCGATTTCAAAGGTGAAGCTTACTTTGAAAACATGATCCAGATGTAAAGGATGTGGTTATGACAAGGCAATTAAGGGGGAGACAACTGCATAAAGCAGATCACTTTGAATAAATATTTTGCATCAGTTAAAAAAAAAAAAAAGGACTTTCTGACCAAAAGGCTTGCTTCCTGCTAATTAATGATGTATTACAGTCCTTATCATCTCCTCTCAGTAGGCTGTTGTATGGAGTTTTCCCCTTTTGTTGTCTAAGATGATTTTATGCCATTTTATCCCAGCAGGCTGACTGAATAAAGAGCAAGGTTGGAGTGGGAAAAGAGAGGAAACTTGTTGTTTGTCAGTTTACAAGAGGTTGGACAATGGACTCTATCAAGAAGATGGACACCATCAATGTCACTGCCTTGCCAATGATAGCAGTGGATGAGCGCATGGTGATCTCGGTCAATGTGCGGAAAGCACTGCAGAGTGTTCTGAGGAAGCAGTTGCGAGACCACCCACCCAGTATCCTTCTAATGCAGTCACACCAAGTGCATCTGTCCAGGTATGTTACCTGTTAGCCATGGAAATTTTCTCTGTGTACTTAAGTCCTATGTAGCCTTAAAGGGATGTGATGTTTTGAAGGTTTTTTTGTTTGTTTGTTTGTTTGTTTGTTTGGGGGGTTTTGTTTTTCCTTTTTTTAAAAAAAAAAGATTTTATTTATTATGTATACAACATTCTGCTTCTGTGTATATCTGCACACCAGAAGAGGGCACCAGATCTCATAACAGATGGTTGTGAGCCACCATGTGGTTGCTGGGAATTGAACTCAGGACCTCTGAAAGAGCAGTCAGTGCTCTTAACCTCTGAGCCATCTCTCCAGCCCCCCCTTTTTTGTTTGTTTGTTTGTTTTTCAATACAGGGTTTCTCTTTGTAGCTTTGTAGACCAGACTGGCCTTGAACTCAGAGATCTGCCTGCCTCTGCCTCCCAAGTGCTGGGATTAAAGGCCTCCTGGCTTTGAAGGGTTGTTTAACTTGATGTTTAATATATATATTTGGTTTTTTGAGACAGGATTTCTCTGTGCAATAGTCCTGGCTGTCCTGGAACTCACTTTGCAGAGCAGGCTGGCCTAGAATTTAGAGAGATCTGCCTGCTGGGATTAAAGGTGTATGCCACCACCTCCTGGTGGAGGTTTATTTTTTAAGCAGAAGGAACTCAAAAGAAAGATGCCCAGGTTGTATCTCTTGAGAGAGGAAAAAAGTTTATTTGCTCCCTACCAAAGAATTAGGACTGTGGACATAATAGCAACTAGGAAATCAGGAGCCAGTCTTCTGTCCCCAGAGAGGTGAGCTCACTACCTAGATTATTCATTTCCTCTGGTTGACCTCCCCTCCCCTCACCTGCTAGCCCTTCTACTCAGGCTCTGTCTGCCCCTCTGGCTTCACCCAGGCTCTACCTGCCACTGTCCTCTCCCTGGTCCAGGCTTCACTAATCCTCGTCTCTTCACTGAAGTGTATCCCTGTGTCACAAAACTCCATTTCAGAGTCCCTCCAGCAAATAATACTCTTGAGTTATAAATAACCTCAGGCTTTAAAGCCTTGCTGCCACCAGGCAAACTGCATCTTCCACTCTGTCTCCCTCACTTTCCATGGTCCTCTCCCAAACACTTCTCAAGACACCAGCTAGTGTGATCCCATCTGAATCTCTACAGGGTCTTACTTTCTTGGGTCTCTTTCTAATTCCCTTCTTAATCCCACACTCAACTTGGCCTTGTCTGTGTCACATGTCCTTCTTGGTGCTTTCACTTTCCAAGTGTCTTCCCAATGGTAAGAACACTTGAGGGGGAGCTAGAGAGATGGCTCAGAGGTTAAGAGCACTGGCTGCTCTTCCAAAGGTCCTGAGTTCAATTCCCAGCAACCACATGGTGGCTCACAACCATCCATTATAAGATCTGGTGCCCTCTTCTGGTGTGCAAATATACATGGGAGCAGAATGTTGTATACATAATAAATAAATAAAATCTTTAAAAAAAAAAAAGACTTCAGAAAAAAAAAAAAAGAACACTTGAGGGTAATGGAAGGGAGAGCGAGCCTTTTTTAATGGGGAAGGAGTGGAACTATAGGATTGCGAGGCTTATGGAGGCCATGTCCTGGGAAACCCTGATGCTAAGACATGAAATGTAAAAGGTGAAATGATAACATACATAGAATGGATCAGATTCATAGAGACGTTCAACTGAGAGATGGTGATAGCAGGGTGCCCTTTGGCCCAGTCATCCCACACTGAAAATCTCCCTTAAACACCCCAGGGGCTGGGGAGATGGCTCCACTACCAAGAGTGCTTACTGTTCTGGGCTCAGTTACCAGCACCAACATCAGGCTGCACACAGCCTCCTGAAACTGTAACCAGGGGATCCACAGGCACTTGCATGCACATAGTGCACTTACACACACTCAGGCACAAGCATGTATTCATAAAATTAAAATATATTTTAAAAGAAAGAAGTATTCCACAATTTGAAACTTCTCTGTGCCATGCTAACTACAGCATTGTTTATGGTTGGAGAGGCTGTTAGTGGCTTACAGAGCAACAGCCTGGCAACAGGAAAGCTCCCTAAGGTGTATGCTCTAAGTGGCCCATGTGATGTTATTAAATTGGTATTTTCTGTCCATCAGACACATTCTTGTGGAAGAGAAGTCATGGAGGTGAACCAGACACCATTGACATTGTAGTTATGCTTGCAGGAAGCACAATGCCGGGGCACATGCCTGAGGCAAGAGATCACTACGTAGACATCCTGTCTTCCCCTATCAAAAACTGAAATGAACAAAAACTCAGAAAGAATGCTCTCAAGACTGACAGGCTGGCTGGAGGCAGTGTGGACATCTTTTTCCAGGGTGGCTACAACACAGGAAACTTATTTTCCTCTTTTTTCTTGTTTTTGTTTGTTTGCTTGCTTTTTTCTTTTTCTTTTAGACAGGATATACACCATAGCCCTGGGTAGCTCAGAGATCACTATGAAGCCCAGGCTGGCCTCAAACTCATGGCAGTCCTCCTGCCTCAGCCTCCTGAGTGCTAGAATTATAGATGAGTGTTCATACCATTCCATTGATTTTCATTTATAAAACTGACTAGCTTAAATATGATGAAGTCATGAATATTGGCAGAGGGAATGAATCTGTAAAGAGATGGTGCAGCCTGGACTGCTCTTCTTGCTGAGGAGACCCTTCTGCTGTGTGTGATTACCTCCTGAAGTTTCCTTAGCAACTTGCCTCCCAGCATGCATTGTTGGCTCCTTGAGCGAGGTGAACAAGAAGATTACTGAAATAGACCTGGGCCCCAGTATGTTGGCCAGCACCTCGGTGAGTTGAAGCAGATGCTGGAACCTTTGGGTTCTATGGAGGGTCATCAAGGTATTGCCCTTCAGGCCCTGCACCTCTACAAATACGTTTGTACAGTTGAGGTTTCAAAGTTCACTTTTTAAAGTAGCAGACTTTTTAAAAAAGTATGTATGTGTGTCTCTGTATGCCACATGTGTGTGGGTGCTTTTGGAGGCCAGAAGATGATGTTAGATCCCCTGGAGCTGGGGTTACAGGTGGTTCTGTGTCAATGTGGAGGATGGGTACCAAATTCAGGTCCTCTGAAAAAACAGCAAGTGCTATTAACCCCTGAGTTATCTCTCCTGCTCCAGCAGGCTGCTTCTTTTATTTTATTTATTTATTTATTTTGGTTTTTCGAGACAGGGTTTCTCTGTGGCTTTGGAGGCTGTCCTAGAACTAGCTCTTGTAGACCAGGCTGGTCTCGAACTCACAGAGATCCGCCTGCCTCTGCCTGCTGAGTGCTGGGATTAGAGGTGTGCACCACCACCGCCCTGCTAGCAGGCTGCTTCTTAATAAAAGTTTTAAGTATACAGTGAAATGTATACCATATGCCCCACCCCCACACATGTATAACCTGCCCCTCAACCTCTCCACACCTCAGTTACAATCAATAGACCCACCCCGGCCCAGCAGTACTGCTGACCTCCCTCATTTCATTAGGCTTCCTTCCCCTCCTGATGTTGTACATGCTAAGTATGACCGATGCTTAATGGTGTCTATCTGCCTCTGCAGTGCTGTACAGAATAGCTTCACTCCCCAGCTACTGCCCTTTGACTCTCCTTATCTCCTAACCTCTGGCTGCAAGTGACCTGCTCACTACCTGTGTAATGTCACCCCTAAAGAATGCCATGACTTGGACTCATGAAGTGTAGCTTCTTCACTGTGGTGGTTCCACAAGTTTCTTCTCTGGGTTTCCATGGATAACCCATTCCTTTTTAGCATTTGTTAATACTCCCATTATCTAGAAGGACCATGGTTTGTTGACCTACCCTCCTCAGGGGCATGTAGGTCACTCACTTGCTTTAGCAACTAAGAATAAAGCTGGACATCCCTGTGCAAGTTTTTGTGTCTCTGAGTTCAGCTCTTGGGTAAATACCAAAGAGCACAGTGTCAAATCTGCTTCCAAGGTATTGTCTTTCCACCAGTGAGGCCCTGGGTGCTTATGTTCCAAATCCTCTCAACACCTGGTAGTATCAGGGTTCTGAACTTGGCTGTTCTGAAAAATGTGTGGTAGGGTTTCATACACTGATCTGACAACCCAGGATATGTGGCATATTTTTATTGCTTATTCACATCTCTATATCTCTTTCTCCTTTTCCTTCTCCTTCTTCTCTCCCTTCTCTTTCTCTTCCTTCTCCTCTTTCTCCTCCTCCTCCTTTCTTCTTTTTTTTTTTTTTTTTTTTTGAGATAGGGATTCTCTGTGTAGCCCTGGCTGTCCTGGAACTCACTCTGTAGACCAGGTTGGCCTTGAACTCAGAGATCTGTCACCTCTGCCTCCAAGTGCTGGGATTAAAGGCGTGCAACACCACCACCCAGATTTCTGTCTTCTTTGAGAAGAATGAGGCTCTTATTGTTAATTGTTAGCTCGACAGTGCAGAGACTCACCCAGGAAATTGGCCTCTATTGGTGCCTGTGGGGAGCTGTCTTGATAATGTAATTTGAGGTGGGACACCCTGCCCACTGTGGATGACACCCATATGCCGAGCTCCTGGACTGTCAGTGGAGAAGAATTTAGCACACAGTCAACATGCTCTCTTTCCAATAGGATACAATGTGACTGCTGCTCTGAACACCCTGCCTGGAGTTCTCTGCTGTGCTGAGCAAGCCTCCTGAGCTGAAACAGACTCTTTCCCTCTTAAATTGCTTTTGTAGATTATTTTACAACAGCAGTGGGGGGCGGGGAACTAAGATGTGAGGTGCCTCCTAGGTCATAGGCTCATTTTTAAAACTTGGGCTATTCTCTTGATTTTTGTTGTTGTTGTTTTTTAGAAAGAATTCTTTCTTTCTTTCTTTCTTTCTTTCTTCCTTTCTTATGTATACAACATTCTGCTTCCATGTATATCTGCACACCAGAAAAGGGCACCAGATCTCATAACAGATGGTTGTGAGCCACCATGTGGTTGCTGGGAATTGAACTCAGGACCTCTGGAAGAGCAGTCAGTGCTCTTAACCTCTGAGCCATCTCTCCAGCCCCTATTCTCTTGTTTTTATATTTGAATAAATCTTTTTTTTCTGCTTCCATGTCTGTCTGCACACCAGAAGAGGGCACCAGATCTCATAACGGATCGTTGTGAGCCACCATGTGGTTGCTGGGAATTGAACTCAGGACCTCTGGAAGAGCAGCCCTGCTCTCAACCTCTAAGCCATCTCTCCAGCCCCTTGAATAAATCTTTTATTGGACATACATTTTGCAAATATTTTACCTCAATCTGTAACTTGTCATTTCATTATTTAGACAGTGTCTTTGGAAGAACAGATGTTTAAAATGTTAATGACTTTACACCTCTTCTTTGGTCTTTTGTGTCATGTCTAAAAAGTCATTGTCAATCCTGGGGTCATTTGGGAGCTTTGACCTTATCCTCTATGGTTTTAGAGTTTTGCATTTTACATTTAGGATGGTGGCCCATCTTGACTTGGTTCCTGTGACCCCTGCATTTTTCACCTCTGTTCATCCATGCTGAGCCCCCAGCAGCTCATCAGCAGTGGAGTAGGGTCTCCAGTGGCACCCCAAAGCTGATGCCTCTGGGATTCTGCTTCAGTGAGTCGATCCCCTGTCTCTTCCCACCTTTTCAGTCTGGGGACAGCTACCTGCTCCATGGCTTCAGTCTCCACAGTCTGAGAAGGGTTGTTGGTGTCTTAGAGTGTTCAGACTTGGACTTGCTAGGGCAGAGTGGTGATGACTGTGGGTCCCTTACCTGATGGCCTGAATAACAGAGTCTGCAGATTAGTTTGGTTTCATTTTTATTAAAATCTAAAACCTTTCTGTAATTCTCAAACAGACACTGTGGCTCGCTGGTCACTGCATGGCCCTTCAGGTGGCCACTGTCCCAGGCAGTCTCCAGGATTCCTGCACACGTTGTGTTTGTCTGATTCACTTTGTTTTGTTTTGTTTTTTCAAGACAGGGTTTCTCTGTGAAACAGTCCTTCCTACCACAGCATCTAGCTTTTTGCCAAGTACCTCTAACCCGCAGGTCCTGACCTCATGATTTGCCTCCAGAGTTTTTCTCACTGCTCACCCCAGCTTTCCCAATATCAGCTTTTGAGCACTTTCAGTTCCTATGTTACTCTTCTGTTGCATTTACTGTCTTTTTAAAATGTTTTTCTTGGAGATAGGGTCTCATTGCCAGGAGATCCAGTGCTCATGAGGCAGAGCAAGTTTCAGGACAGCCAGGGCAACACAGAGAAACTCTCTCAAAAAACCAAAACAGCAGAGAGAGAGAGAGATAAGGAGAAAAGAGAGTCTCACCACATAGCCCTTGCTGAACCAGAATTCACTATGTGGACTAGGCTGACCTCTAACTCAGAGATCCCCTTTTCTCTGCCTACAGAATGCTGGGATTAAAGGTGTTTATCAACACACCTGGCTCATATTTAAAAGTTTTTAAATAGCCAAGTAATATATGATGTTCAGACTGTATGTTCTGTAATACTTAGACTGTCTATAAGTGGAAAGTCACTCTTTTCTCGCCAACTTTCCTCCCTAGAGGTCATTGTTATTCCCATGCCATGGATTCTTCCAAAATTTTTATAGGTTATTATTTTCACAGGTACTACATTCCTTTGGGTTATTATTTTTTCTGTCTGATATATATATATATATATATATATATATATATATAGTATATATATATATATGATCATGCTGTAAATACTCTTATGTGTTGTGTTTGCTCTTTTAGTTTTTTTTCGGGGGGCACCTCCCAGCTCCCAAATAAATCACACATGGAGGCTTATTCTTTCTTATGAATGCCCAGCCTTAGCTTGTCTTGCTTCTTCTTTTTTTTTTTTCAGCCCGTTTCTAGCCAGCTTTTCTTACTTATCCTAACTACCTTTTCCTCTGGGCTTTTATCTCTCTCTTCTGTAAATCTTACTTTCCTTCTTACTCTGCAGCTGGCTTTGTGGCTGGGTGGCTGGCCCCCTGATGTCCTCTTCTCCTTGTTCTCTTTCTCTCTCCTTCTCTACCTCATTTCTCCTCCTATTTATCCTCTCTGTCTGCCAGCCCCACCTATCATTCTTCTGCCTCGCCATCGGCCATTCAGCTCCTTATTGGACTATCAGGTGTTTTAGACAGGCAAAGGATCACAGCTTCACAGAGTTAAACAAATATAACATAAACAAAAGTCACACACCTTCTACCACACTCTCTTACTACCTGTTTTTTTTATTAATTTATTCATTCATTTATTTATTTTTAGAATAAATACCTCTCTTGGAGACTTTGTTTTAGTCAGTACTATTGCCCTACCCATGATTTTAGTGGCCTCATAGTTTTCCAAAAGTTGGATGTAGCATAATCAGTTTATCCTCTAATGACAAATATCTCAGTGGTATCTTAAAGTGTGTGTGTGTGTGTGTGTGTATGTGTATGCCAGGTATGTCAGGTGTCCAAGGAGGCCAGAAGAGGACTTTGACAATAATCCACCTACCCAAGGACATTCACAGGGATCAGATGAGGTGTGACATATGCCTGGCCTCGATGGGTGTTAGAGGAGCCCTGGCCACAGCAGGGACCGTATATGCGTGTGAGTGCACAACATAGGCCTGTCTGCTCTGATCTCTTTGTACCAGGCTTGACTGTGAGGCCACCTCTCCCAGCCCAGAACCCATCCTGCTGGGCAACACACCCAGCACTTCACAGAGAACTCTATTCAAGCACAGTTAGCCCCTTGTGAGAGCCGCTAACATTCCATTTTCTTTTCTTTCTCTATGGTAAGGGTGGGGTGCATCAGAGATACAGTGGGCTCTGGTGAGAGGTCAAGGGTGTTAACCCCTAGTTAGTGCCTGTATGACAGCTCTGCGCTGGCGTGGAAAACGCACTGAATACTTTCTCTTGGGTCCCCACAGGGACCATGGAAGGTAGCTATTATTATTACCTTCTCATAGAAAGATTGCACATGTGTACCTGTCTGTGGGTTGCAGGCAGGGCCCTGCTTTGCACCCTGTGCTCCACAGAAGGGAGCCTGGAGGACAGCATAATGCGGGGGTGCTGGTATGAGAGATGTATTGATGACATACAAGGTGACCATGTCAGTGACACTGATGGCTGAGGTCCCTGCCACCCAGGGGGAAGAGACGAGGTACTTGGTACTTGCCAGTAAGGAAAAAGCTCTAATCCCTGACCCCTGACCCCTTCCCTGGATTTGCGTCAATCTCTAATGCCCTGTTTTTTCTTCTTCTTTTGGTTTTTGAAGGCAATTGAGGAATATGAGTTGGAGAAGATGTCTTTAAAAGAGAAAACTCACGGCAGCCTGGGAGACAGAGGCAAAAAATCTTTTCTCAGCCTGAAAAGTGTTTTTGTGGGGTTTGATTTTTTTTTTTTTTTAAAGTTTAGATTCTTTTTAGTGTTTTTGTTTGGTGGTTCTAGGCATGGATCCCAGAGTCTTGCATATGCCAAGCATATGGTCTGCCACTGAGGTGGACCCCAGTTTTTTTTTTTTTTTTTTTAATCGTTGAAATGCAGTTGAGTAGGAATCCAGAATTGTAACTGAGGATAGTTTTTGTCCTTTTCTGTAGTAGCCGTCTATCAGACTTTACACTGGGCAAGGAAGGAGGGGAGCACAGGGTCTCACAGGGCTATCTACTATGTGGCACATCATACCTGGTGGCGCCATCAGATATATTTGACCCAGAAGAGTCCTGCCGGGGAGAGGAACTTGCCTAGTGCACAGTGTCTTGCCTTCCCTGCTGCTTCTAAATAGATAGGCCAGGACCTAGCATTCTGCTTGTCACTAGGCAGCCCTTCCAGCAGGCTTAGCTTCCAGGAACAGGCACATCTACCACCCCTCACATCTAACTTCTCCTCCATTCTCAGTCAAGCGACCAAAGGAAGAGTCACCGTGCAAAGGCTCAGAGCTCCGGAATGCCAAGTTGATCATGACAAAACGGGTAAGAGCCGAGCACTATGTTGCTTTCCCAGTGGTTTCCACCATGCACAAAATGGGTTTTATTCCTTGGAAAGGAAGCCTTGGTACCTAGATAGTGAGTCACAGAGAAAGTTTGGGGTTCACATCTGGCAATACTTTAATTCTAGAATTGATCATGTCATTCTTGAAAAGCAGAGCTGAGCCCAGCCTTGGCAACGGGAGTTTTGCAGAGCCCTGTGTCTGTTACTGTTAGATCTGAGGCATCTCTACTTAGAAACAGAGTCCTCCAGTTTCACCATGATGGTACCACACAACTCCATGTGCCTTCCAACACAGGAGGGTCCAGTGTCACCACTCTGTTCACCAGCCAGACTGGTTATAGTGATCAATCACTGCAGACATTCCAGGAAGCCGAGACAATGGTCCAGGGTCATGCAGCATGTCACAGGAAAGGTGCAGCCTTCCACTCAGTTCTCCGACCCAAGGCCAGCCCCCCTCTATTGCCAGCAAGTCCCATCCACAGCTGTTATTGTGGAGATTTACTACCTTGGGCTGGGGTTGTGTGTGGCTCAGGGGTAGACTACTTGTCTGGCGTGCACAGAGCCCCAGGTTCTGTGTCCAGCATTGCAATTTTTTTTTTTTTTATTTCATAAAGAACCCCCAAAGATGGTTACTTAAACTATCCAGATCCCCTGTACCCAAAGCCTTGGGAAACAATGCATTACCTTTTTTGAAAAAAATACTTTATTAATTTTGTATGTGCGTGTGGGGATATACATGTCATGGCATACATGTGGAGGAGGCCTGAGAACAACTTGCAGAAGTCAGTTCTCTCTTCTGTCTTGTGAGTCCTGGGGCTTGAACTCAGGTCATCAGACTTGGCAGCTGACATCCTTACTTACAGAACCCATCTCGATTGCTCTTATTTCCATTATCTTTTTGTAACTTTTAACTTAGTAAATTCCAAAACAGCATGAAGCCTGGTGGTTGAGTCTGTCGTGAAAGTGCCTGAGTAGGTTAAATGTCCTGCCTGAGGTGGCACATTGAGAAAATGGCAGGATGACCTCTGATTAAGGATCAGCATAGTCATTCAGAAAGCCACTCTCTCATTGTCCCCTCTCACAGCCAGTTTAGAAAAAGTAAACAACTAGCCCACCCTAGTGTAGCCAGTAGGTGCAGTGGATGATGGTGGTTGGACCCCTTATTCTGCTTGCCTGCATTTTCCTGTGTTTATTTTTATCAACTGTCATGTTTGAGTTTGACTATAAAAATTAATTTAATGATATATATTAAGTAATACCATATATTGAGACAGTTACATCCTTTGATACAATATTACTGTTTTAAGAAAATCATGGAGGCAAGACAGTGGTGGTGGATGCCTTTAATCCTAGCACTTGGGAGGCAGAGGCAGACAGATCTCTGAGTTCGAAGCCAACCTGGTCTACCAAGTGAGTTCTAGGACAGCTAGGGCTACACAGAGAAAAACCGCTGTCTTGAAAATCATGCTAAATAAATGACCCAAAGGGGAGGGGATTATGTGCTCTAAGATATTAATGAAAGTAATTATTGGCAGTAATCAGGGAGAAGTCGATTAAACTGTAGCAGCTTAAATGGTAACTTTGAGAAAATAAATATATATGTTCATACACAGGGAGGGAGAGAGAGACCCTGGAGTATTCTAGAGTAAGGCTAGGTAGCTAAAGTAGTACTTAAATGTGTGTGTGTACTGGAGAGACAGTTGGGAGAGGGGGAGGATTAAAATAACATAAATGTATTTGGAAATCTCTGCTCAAAGCCTTGACAGGAAACAACTGATATAAGCAGGTCTGGGGAGTGGTGCTGGGGTCAGCAAGCCCTTGTCTGCTCCCTAACTATGAGTCTGTTGCACTGCCTGTGTGTGGAAGGGAGAGGCATGTTATTGTTTTAAACTGTCAAGATGATGGACACTGTTTTCATTGTATGCTTTCTTTTTCCTTCAGAAAACAGCAGAAAAGAATCTGCTGGCAGAGCTATATCAACATCCAGAGTTTGATGAAACTAAGCCCACCAAGCTGCCCAATGGTGTGGACTTCTGTGACATGGTGGGCAATGTGATCCGGTCTGAGAAAAACCCTCTTAGTGGCAAAGTAAGGAAGAGAGCAAGGGGCCAGCTTTGCTTTAGCTGTGCACGCATGTGTGTTGAGGTCAGAGGACACTCTGTGTGAGGGATGGAAACCAGTCATCAGTATTGACAAGAGGCCTTTTACCTGCCCAGCTGTCTGGCCAGCCCTTGTAGTATGTTTTGATCATGTGTTCTACTAAAAACAGCTGGAGTAGGTGTCTTCCTAGATACATGACTGTCTGTGGGCGATCTGCTGCTCTGTTGGCCAACTGCACTGTGACACGTCACTAAGCCTCCTGACTACTATTACTTTCCAGTCAGAGCAATTATGGTGTGGTTGTGAAGTATCCCCCAACAAGGCTCATGTGCTAAGGTCTTGGTCCCAAATGTAATGTTCATAAATAGGGCTTTGGGGGAGTGATTGGCTATGAGGGCTCTGCCTTCATCATCAGTGTACTGATGGATTCCTAATTTGATGACATGATGGGGATTTATCAGTTGCTTTTCTCATCCCTGTGACAAAATACCTAATGGAGACAATGTAAGGAAAGAAAGGTGTGTTCCCCACCCAGAGACAGGGTAACAGCTGTGGTTGTCCTGGAATGAACTTTGTAGACCAGGCTAGCCTTGAACTCACAGAGATCCACCTGCCTCTACCTCTCGAGTTCTGGGATTACAGACGTGAGCCACCATCACCTGGTAGAAAGAAAGTTTTATTTATTTGTTTATTTCTTATCTCTGAGAACTTATGGTTTCAGAGAAATTTTTAGTACATCATGGTGGGATGGCAAAGCCAAATGGATCTATCTCTGTCTGTGGCAGTGAGAAGTGGTGGCTGCTTGTTCACATGGCAGTAGATAGGAAACAGAGCAGTGCCATAGACTGCAACTATGATTAGGATAGGCACCTTGAGAGCTGTGCATGCATAAAGCTTTGGAGGGAAGAGTGACAGTGCCCAAAGATGCTCTGCCTATGTGAGGTAATGCCAGAGGCAGGTGACAACTGTGTGGAGGCCTGCAGAGGGAAGTTGCTCAGAGTGCTCTTGGTGACCATGTAGCTAGGCCTCTTCATGTTTTATGGTTGCATAATCTCTGTCCCCCAAACACCTCTGGTCATTGGTCACTGATCCATTAGCTCTTAACTAGTCAGCCCTCCATTCCTGGGACTACCACAGCAGCTGTTCTCACTGCTGCACCTCACCCCCACCCCCAGCCATCTCCCTGTCTCTATTTATCTCTCTTCTTCCCTTATTTTCTTTTCCTCCCCTTCTCTTCCTCTTCCTTCCCATCTTCCTGTTTCCTTCCTGCTGTCTGGCTGTGTTGAGTCAGTCCCAGTTGAGTGAAATGAAGAATGAAGGTGTATGATCCAGTAGCAGACACACAGGCATCATTCAGTAATACATATTAGATGATGGGGACAATACAAACTAAAATTTCTGTTCTTCTGAGCTCGTGAATAATTGTTTTAAATTTGATTTACATATATTTATTACTGATTAAGTAGAATCTTGTGACTTTGCCCTTTGTCTTTGTGTAATAGCCACACAGGTTTGCAACTGTTGCTGTCTAGAGGTGAGAGGGAGAGGTACCTAGGTGCCTCCATAAAGAGTTGTGGGTTCCTAGTATGGGCTCTGCCACTTGCTGGCCAAATTGGTTTTTGTAAGTCCTTTGAACTCTGTGGTCCTCAATGTCCTGAACTGTGGGGCCTCCATTTCCTAGTATGTGACAATAGTGCATGCTCAAAGATTC
Organism: Cricetulus griseus; assembly: GCF_003668045.3. Classification (NCBI taxonomy): domain Eukaryota; kingdom Metazoa; phylum Chordata; class Mammalia; order Rodentia; family Cricetidae; genus Cricetulus; species Cricetulus griseus. The sequence goes on along the minus strand of NC_048595.1, from coordinate 376,808,536 downwards.
CAGCCAGCTTAAGAGAAAGCTTAATGTCACTTAGCATAGGGCCATGGAAATCATGCAGATTCACTGAAATGTTAGGGGCCTTTTTGGTTTGTTTGTTGTCATTACTAGGGATTCAGCCCTCAGGAGGCTGAGGCAGGAGAATCACAGACTCCAGGCATGGGTAACATAGTGAGACCCTACCTTGAGCAACAATAGCAGTAATAATAACAATGACCACAATACTAATGCCAATTTCACTTCTTTTCAAGTCTTACTGTTCAGACAGAGAATTAGAGAAGTTCCTGTCTTCTCCCTTCTTCAGCGCCATGTGGCTGGACAGCTTTTGGTGGATATTTCATGAACGGTACCAGGTAAATGTGAATCTGTGTCTCCTCCCTCACTTGCCTTGCTTTCCTATGGAAAACCAAGTCCTGTCTTTAGTGTGAGCAGCAAGTCCCTCTGTTCTTATGAGTCATCTCTGCAGACTCAATCTGTCACATCCCTACTCAGGCCCCAGACATGTACCTGAACTTTAGCTGTTACCCAATTCCCTGCAGGTCCCCTAAGTAGTGGGGTCCAGGACAGGGGTGAGAGGAGAACTTGAGACCTCCTGGCCTACACTTAGGAGTTTTCCTTCACTGACATGTCATATGTGCTTCATAAATGTGGACGGCAGACAAGCAGCTCATTTCTCAAAGCATATGAAATTAACTGTCTATATCAGTGGTTCTCAATCCATGGGTTGCAACCCCTTGAGGGGGTCAAATGACCTTTCACAGGGGTTGCATATCAGATATTTACAATACAATTCATAACAGTAGCAAAGTTACAGTTATGAAGTAACAATGAAAATAAGTTTATGGTTGGGGGTCACCACAACAAGAGGGAACTGTGTTAAAGGGTTGCAGCATTCGGTTGAGAACCACTGCTCTAGAGAGTAAGATTTCTGACATGAGAGCAATGCTTTGCCTGAATTTCAGACCCATGCCAGGTGTGGTGGTGAATATTCAAGGCCAGCCTGGGGTCACCTGGTGAGGCCATGTCTGATAAAACAAACCAAAAAGCATGGCATTGCTTTGGCAGCTGCAGCAAGCATGCTGGTAATTCTGTGCCTGTCTCTCACCTGGCAGCCAAAAAAGGAGATCCAGAACAAGCTGTTTGACCGAATAGCTCTAAATTACGCCTTCCTGTTGTTCAAAACAGTCCGGTCCCACTATGTAGAGGCACTCATAAAAGTAAGTGTCACCTCCCTCTTAGAAAACACCTTTACTGTCAAGAGAGTGCTTCAAACAGGCTTTCCATAAGGGAGTAAAAGTGCCCTAGCTTATAATTAAGCCATTGCAAAAAAGAATGACTGAGTCATACAGTCACTGCGAAGAGGCAACAATATGTTTTTAGTGGGGTTGTGGGGTGGGGAGAGAGGGAGGCACGGACACAAGCTATTCAACTCAGTGTCTTAAAACTATGTGTATATAGCAATCACACATGTTGTAACAAACAATTCAAACTGGGCATTGGTGGCGCACGTCTTTAATCCCAGCACTTGGGAGGCAGAGACAGGCGGATCTCTGTGAGTTCAAAGCCAGTCTGATCTACAAGAGCTAGTTATAGGACAGGCCCCAAAGCCACAGAGAAACCCTGCCTTGAAAAAATAAACAATTCAGTTCATGATAGATGGCATCTCTGGCAGTGGTTCCATGAGATTATATCATGTATATTTGTGACGTATATATATAGATGACAAGCCATTATAGATTGTGTAAGTACAGTCTGTGATGTTTACATGATGATGAAATCACTTATTGACAAAGTTCTCATTGTATTCTCACCACTAGATGATATGCACACACATGCACACCCAAGAATAGAAAAAAATCTGGAAAATATTTTAGCAAGTTCTTAGCAGTGGTTATCTCTCTAAGGAGTGAGGTACTAAGAGATTTCACTTTTCTACATTTTTTTTTAAGATTTATTTATTTTGTATACAGTGTTCTATTTGCAGTTCTCATTACAGATGGCTGTGAGCCACCATGTGGTTGCTGGGAATTGAACTCAGGTCCTCTGGAAGAACAGGCAGTGCTCTTAACCTCTGAGCCATCTCTTCAGCCCCCTATGTCTTTTTCTTTTAAGAATTAAAACCTTTTTATTTTATGTATGTGGGTGTTTTACTTATGTATCTGTATGTACAATGTGCACATAGTGCCAGCAAAGGTCAGAAGGGGCTTTGGATTCCCTGGAACTGGAGTTACAACTGTCTGGGAGCCACCGGGTGGGTGCTGGAAATTGAACTGGGGTCCTCTGGAAGAGCAGCCCGTGCTCTTAACTGCTCCACCATTCTTCCATCCTCTTTGCTATTCTGTTTCACGTTTCTGTAGCATTTAAGTAAGCTTGTAATGTTAGAACAAGAAGTGTAAACACCTATGTACCTTTTGTGTGCATGTGTATATGAACTAAAGAGATTGTTGGAAGAAAATGTGTCCAAATTTAGATAATTTGCAGGTGAGAAAGGACAGTGTAAATATGGCTCAGGAGAAGTAGCCATAAAGCAAAGACTGATAGATTAAACTATGTAGCCACAGCATATATGTATGTATACATACATACATACATACATACATACATACATACATACATAATTTTTTGTGAGACAAGGTCTCACTCTAGCCCAGTCTAGCTTCAAACTGTCTATGTAGTCTCGACTAACCTCAAATTCTCCGTCCTCCTGCCTCAATCTCCAAGTGATAGGATTACAAGCCTGTGTAACTATCCCTATCCATTGACTATATAGTTTTTTTTTTTAACTACAACACAGAAAATTAAGATGTAAATAACAAACTACACAAAAATACTGGTGGAATTTTTTTTTTAGATGTGTTTTTTAATGTTTTAAAAACAAGTGTTTTTGCCTACATGTATGTCTGTACACTATGTCCATGCCTGGTATCTGTGGAGGTTGAAGAAGGCACTAGATCTTCTAGAACTAAAGTTGCAGATGGCTGTGAGTAGCCTTGTGGGTTCTGGGAGTTGAAACTGGGTCTTCTGCAAGAGCAGCTAATTCTCTTAATCACTGAGCCAATTCTCCAGCTCCTGGTGGCATCTCTGTTACACAACATAAAGAACTCTTGCAAATGAGTGAGAAGAATTCAACATCTTGGGACTGGAGAGATGGCTCAGCAGTTAACAGCTCTTGTTCTTACAAATGACACTGGCCTATTTCCCAGAACCTATGTGGTCACTTACAGCCATCTTTAATGACAGTTCCAGGGGACCCTGTAAGCTTACAAGCATCTTTAATTGTCGTTCCAGGGGACCCTGTAAGCTTACAGCCATCTTTAGTTGTAGTTCCAGGGGACCTTGTAAGCTTACAGCCATCTTTAATGACGTAGTTCCAGGGGACCCTGTGTACTTCCCTGACCTCTGCAGACACCAGCATACATGTGCTACATGGACATATATGACATATATGCAGGCAAAAACTCAAGTCTAAAGCAAGTTTGTAAAAATGAGACGTCTCATAGATCCATGGGCAAAGTCCATAAATGAGAATTTTACCAAGGAAGAAGTATGGATAGGAGAACAATGTAGTCACAAAACAAAACAGAAATGAAAATGATAACTGAATGCCCTTGGAGCTAGGGTGTGTCCCGGAGACAGATGTGAGGTCCTAGGTTCAGTCGCCAGCATCACACAGAGAAGAGAGGAGAGGAGAAGACCCCCTTTAAGCTTGTACAATGGGTCACACCTGTAATTCCAGCATTCTGGAGGATGAGAGAGGGTTTTTGTAAGTTGTCTCAAACAAAGCTAAATTGATCCCATTTGGGAGAGACAGTAATAGGGAAATGCATGTGTATGTTGGTGTGTATGGCTCTGATCTTGCAATTTCCTTGGCTGTGCCTGGACAGAGTGCAGAAGCACTGAGCGGTAGAACACTGCGGAGGCGTGCTGGAGGAAGGTGGAGGTTGCTGGCTGAACAGAGCCTGGTTCCTGAGGAGCATCCTCAGTGACTCCCAGAGTTGGGGAGGAAAGGAAGGTAGCCTGGTTTTGGGAAAGAATTTGGTCCTAGGTTCTTGGCTCAGCCAGGTCTCTCTTACAAGGGCAGACACACAGGGAATGATGCTGAACTCTGCTTCCTCCCAGAGGCTCCCATCACTTCTGAGCAAAGCCCTGTACACCAGCTTCTGCTGCTGCTTTCCCCAGTCCTGGTTCAATACCCATGAATTCAAGTCAGCAATTTGTGACACCATGGAGCTGTGGGTCTCAGGTGAGAGGAAAGAGGTTCCTACCCACTAGAGAAGGAAGTTGGTACAAAATATTTTCCAGCAGAGGCTGGCTGTGTTTTTCAGCTGCCTAACACTTTGCATCAAGACAACTTTCTTGTTCTTTCCTTAACAGTGAAGAGTCTGCTTAGTATTGCATACTGCATCCCTTGTGTTTGAGAGGCTGTGGCAGGGATTTCGTGAGTTCAAGGCCAGTCTGAACTCATGGCAAGACCCTGCCTTAAAAACCTCCACAAATGCCAGACAGTAGTGGTGCACCCATTTAATCCCAGCACTCAGGAGGCAGAGTCAGGTGGATTTCTGTGAGTTCAATGCCATCCTGGTCTACCTGGTCCAAGACAGGCTCCAAAGCTATAAAGAAAGTTAAATCTGGGTGTGGTAGTGCATGCTTGCAGTCTGGCACTCAGGAGGCAGAAGCAGGAAGATTGCTATGAGTTTGGGCCAGCCTGGGTTACATGGCAAGTGTGAGGCCAACCAGAGTTACTTAGACCCATCTCAAAACACCAGAGAGAAAGAAAGAGGGAAGGAAGGAGCAAGGGAGGGAGAGAGGGGATGAGAATGAGACAGAATTGAGCTTCAGCCCTATTCCCCTTTCCTTTTAGACAGTTGTGAGACATGGCTGCCTGATCTGAGCCTGTGCCCCACCACAACTACAAGGAGCAAGGCAGCAAGTTCCAGTTCAGCCCTGTTAGTTATCCACGTGACACAGACCCCAGAGCAGCATGACCCATGTGGCCACCACAGCCCACTTCAGCACACACTGAGACACCTCCACATTGGCTTTCCCAGATATCTCCATTCTTTTCCCTGACTTCCCTATCTTGGTCTAGAACCTTCCTGAGATCATTGAATGATGCTATTTGTCGTGAGGATTTTTGTTGGTTAGATATTGTGCAAAACAGGCAACTTTGACAGTTTATGTTGGGAGCAAGAAGGTAACAAGGTCACTTCCTCATGAGCTTTGTCACCATGGCGAAGCCTTACAGTAACCAGTAGGAAATATGGCTGAATCATAGAGGAGGAGGGGCACACTTGTGTAGGCTGCCTAGTGCCTGTGTGACAAGGAGTCACACAACCCATTTGTTTACCTGCCAGGGAGATATAGCTATTAGTATGTGGTGTCTCTGCCCAGGAGAGGTTCAGCAGAGATTCAGTGGCCAAGGTTTCCATTCAGGCTCATCATGGAGACATCTCTATCTGATATCTCAGTTCTGGAAGGCTGGCATTTAGCTACGCCACACTGTATATTGACAGCCCTGGAACAATAGCTCACTCATTAAAAGTAGTTTTGTGTCAGTATAAGGAACTATTTGCCATCTGTGTTTCCAGACCCCAGCCAAGGCCTAGCCTTGTGGGCCTTTCTAAGGCCAGCAGCCTTGGGCCTGCTGTGTGAGTTCTTCACTGCACATCTTTTTTAGCCCTTTGAACATGAAGGGTTAAAAAGTTCAAGAGCGGGCGTTGATGGCGCACGCCTTTAATCCCAGCACTTGGGAGGTAGAGGCAGGTGGATCTCTGTGAGTTTGAGACCAGCCTGGTCTACAAAGAGCTAGTTCCAGGATAGGCTCCAAAGCCACAGAGAAACCCTGTCTGGAAAAAAAAAAAAAAAAAAAGTTTTATAGCAAACAACCGAGTGTCATGTTTTAGACCCAGGGTTGTTCTGTTCCAAAGCTAGGTCTTGGGTCACTGTGGAAACCTTCTTCCTGACGCTCCTTTTCTCTGGTGCCTGACTAACTAATCACCAGGAACAAACCTCCTGTGTGCTCCTATTGCCGAGCAAAAGCAGCAGTGTCGCACAGTGGCTCAGATTTCTTGAGTGACCCTTGGAAACATCATTTTTGGTGCTAAACTTAGCCTGAGAGTGTGTTGAAGAAACCTTTGCTGAGCACTGGGAACACAGACATGACTGCCCTAGCCCTGCCCCTGGGGAAGGGAGCTCTTTGTCCAGCCATCACAATGGGAGACAGGTAGGACACTGGGCAACTGCAGCATCTTCATTAGCACTTGTCACGGAGTCACACCAGGCACCAGGAGATGGCAGGATGAGTAGCATTGTCCCCATTCTTTAGGTGAAGAAACCCTCTAGAGAGGAAGTGACAAGGCCAGGACAATGCTGGTAGCAGATCCCTGGTTCCCTGTTACCAGTAGGAGGCTCAAGGCCTCTGCTTCCCCTCTTGGTTTCCATTCTCTTGGCTTCTTTTAGGGACATATCCCTGTCCACAGAGCTATGACAGTTGGGACTACTCAGAACTGGATCCAGAGAGGTTCCGGAGAGAAGAAATGTTGCAGAGCAGTCGACTTATAAGGGGTAAGTTCCCCGCTCTGGCCATCTCTTCTGCCCCCTTACACAACCCAGCTACCTTGTAACTGAGGCAGAGTACCAGGGCATTGATGTCCCCACCAGGTTCTCTCTCATAGACTTCCAAACTGGTCATCAAATGAATAAAATACCAGTGTTTATGAATATGGGGAGTAGAATTTTACATTTGGTAGAAAGGTTGGGGATACCCAGTTCTGGCACAGGGATTGCCTAGTAGGTACAAGACCATGAGTCCCATCCATAGAGCTATAAGCAAACAAGCAAATCTATCCTCTTGTCTGTCTATTCTCCCATACTGTATCAGGTCCGTGTGTTTTATTATCATCTATGAAGCCTTGTTTTCTATACTCTATCCAGTCTGTATGTTCTGTCATCTATAAGGCCTGCGTGTTTTATACTCTGTTCAGTCTGTATGTTCTAGTATCTATGAGACTGCGTGTTCTATACTCTATTCAGTCTGTGTGGTGGTTTGATAGAAAATGGCTCCCAAAGGGAATCCCACTATTAGGAGGTATAGCCTTGTTAGGATAGGTGTGGCTTAACTGTTGGAGGAAGTGAGTCACTGTGGGGGTGGACTTTGAGGTCTCCTAAACTCAAACTACACCCAGTAAGACAGTTTACTTAATACTGTGGACCAAGATACAGAACACTCAGTTCCTTTCCCAGCACCATGTCTGCCTAAATGCTGCCATGCCCTGCCATGATGATAATTAATGGACTAAACCTTTGTTTTTTGTTTTTTTTTTCCGAGACAGGGTTTCTCTGTGGCTTTGGAGGCTGTCCTGGAACTAGCTCTTGTAGACCAGGTTGGTCTCGAACTCACAGAGATCCGCCTGCCTCTGCCTCCCGAGTGCTGGGATTAAAGGCCACCACTGCCTGGCTGGACTAAACCTTTGAAACTAAGCCAGCCCCAATGAAATGTTTTCCTATATAAGAGTTGTCATGGTTATGGTGTCTCTTCACAGTAATAGAAACTAACTAAGACAGTCTGCATGTTCTAATATTGTCTATGAGGCCTGTGTGTTCTATACTCTATGTCTGTATGTTCTAGTACCATCTATGAGGCCTGCATGTTCTGTACTCTATTCAGTCTGTATGGTGTACTGTAGAATATGGAAAGCTAGATAAAGGAACTTAGGAGTTTACTGGGACCTGGGACCTGCTGGAACCTCTGTATCTTGTTTCATCCTCGTGACAACCAAGTGAACACCATGCACATCACAGATGAGGAAGGACACTGATGGTCAGAGGAGTAATTTGCACAATGCCACCTTTTTTATTTTCCTCAGCATGTTATGTCAAGGACATGTCTTGGTGGCACACACCTCTAGTATAAGCACTTAGGCTGAGACAGGAGGCTTTTTTTGAGTTTGACCATACTGAAGCCTCATGTTTGGGGTTCCAAGGAAGAGCCTGGCTGTACCCCTTTTCAGAGAGCAGGCTGCAGCATCAGTCTAGAACTTGTAAAAGACATCCCCTCCCTTTCCAGAACCAGACCCTGCCTCTGTCACTGTCCTAAGCAAACAGACATGCTGTCCTCAGCAGCAGGTACAGACATGGTTTCTCTGTGTATCCCTCGATAGACTGGGACTCGCTCTGTAGATCAGTTTTTTTTTTTTTTTTTTTTTTTTTTTTTTTTTTTGTGTGTGTGTGTGTGTGTGTGTGTAGAGAAAAAAAAATGAAAAAAACACCAATCCCTAAATTATCTTTATTCCTGTTTCCAATGTTTAGCTATGCTCAGTATTTTTTTGTTTTGATGCATCACAAGTTGAACAATTTGTCATATTGATAGTTTTTCTTAGTTTTTGGTGGTTTCAGGGCTCAAACCCAGAGCCTTAGCACATGCTAACCCTGAACTCTAACCCTGTAACACCCCAGCCCTAGATTGTCTTCTACTTTTATGCTGTTTTCAATATTTTTCTATTAAATTGTTTTTAGATTTATTTTATGTGTATGAGTGTTTTGCCTGCATGTATGTCTTGTGCCACATGTGTGTGCTTGGGTTCCCAGGAACTGGAGTGACATATGTTTGTGGCCACCTGTGGATGCTGAGAATTGAACCCAAGTCCTCTGGAAGAGCAGAATGTGCTCTAACCACTGAGCCATCTCTCCAGCCCTGGGTTTTCCTTTTCAAACTTAACCCAGCCAGGCCTGTGGCACATGCTTCTAGTCCCAGCACTTGGGAAGCTGAGGCAAGAGGACTGCAAATTAAAGGCCAACATGGTCTCTACAGAGTTCAAGGCCAGCCAGGGCTAGATAGTAACAGTGTTTCAAAAGCAAGCAAAGCAAGTTTAGGAGGAGTCAGAGGCCAGGTGTGGTGGTGCACACCTTAAGTTCCAGCACTTGGAGGCAGAGGCAAGTAGAACTTTGTCTACAGCCAGAGTTAGTAGAGAGACCCTGTCTCCAGCAGGACAAGTCAGGACTACACAGAGAAATGCTGTCTGAAAAACAAAAGAACATTGTGTCTGGTACTTGGCTCAGTTTTGTAGAATTCTAGGTTGTTAGTTTTTTTGGGAAGCAGTAACTTTGTTTTGTTGTGCACTGTGCCTTGCACATATGACCTTGTTGACACTGTTCTTTGCTTGCCTCCTTGAGCAGAAGCTTGTGTTTGCCTGGGGCCAGTTCTGGTTCTGGTTCTGCTTCTGTCAATGCTTCTGGGAAGGTTTTCTTAGTGCTCCTGCAAGCTCATGTGCAGTGCCCAGATGCCACAGAGCAGCTTTTCTCTCTTAGGAAGAGAGTTCTCCCTCTTCACTTGTAAGAAAAACTCTATCCAGAAGGTGGAACAGAACAAACACAAGAAATTCCTTCCCAGTCAGGTAAGTGGAGAGCATAGACCTGATCCCTCAACTCCACAGAGTCCTGAAACTGCTACAACTGTGGGTTTCCTGGAGTACCTGTCGACTTCTGTGGAAGGCACATCCTGTCCTGTTGTACCCCATTTTCTCAAAAACGGCCTGTTAGGCCTTAGATTATGCACGTATGAGAGGAACATGGCGACAGCCACAGGAGCATGAGAGGAACATGGAGACAGCTATAGGAACATGAGAAGAACAGACCCAGCTTTTGAGTCCAAGCTGAATCCCAGATGGCACAGACTCGTGGCTCCAGGCTCACAGCTGGGTCTCAGTCCTTCTGTCTCTGTGTCTCCTCCCACCCTGTTTTTCTTCCCACCTTACCCATTCCCTCCTGAGAGTGGAATCCAGACCCTGCTAGGCAAGGTCTGGATTCTACTACTGCACCACAGTCGCAGCGTACCATGGCTGTTGATTCCCTTCACTCATGCTCAGAGTTGCTGTTCTTGGCCTCATCTGATGGGGAATGTACTGTGTATGTTCATCTTATTGATTATTGAATAAAGTACTTGTTTGGCCAATGAGACAGCAAGTTAGATGGGACTAGGAGTCAAACAGGATTCTGGGAAATGTAGTAGAGAAGTGGTGATCCAGGCAGGAAGTGACATAGCAAGACGACTCATATTTAAGCAAGGAGAAACAGGAAGTGTCCCTTTTCCCCTTCGCATCCTCCAGTGGCGGGGTGTGAGCCACCGGCAAGAGAGGGCGCCAGCGAAAGGCATCCTCTATAAGTCTTATAAAATATATAGATTTATGATAATTAAGACTGAGCTAACAGATGAGAATCCTAGTCATTGGCCAAGCAGCATTTGAACTTAATACAAGTTTCTGTGTATTAATTTGGGCCCTAACTCGTGCGGGTGGCTGGTGTAAAGTACACGCATGGCGGTGGGGCTCGGTGGCTTTTGGTGGAAAGATTTATCGTAACACCCATCTAATGGGTGCTCCTGATGAAGCAAGCCCAGTCCCTTCTTTCTGAGCATTCTTGTGGTCTAGTCATCACTCTGAACATGGCCATGCCCACACTGATCTTGGAGCCCTAGGTCCACATGCCTTTTTCTGATGTCTGGGTACCCATGTCTGACACCACATGAGGCCTGAAGCCATGCTAGATGCCGTGTCTTTACCCCAGAGCACTCAGTATGGGCCTCAGCACAGAGATGATGTAACCCACTCCGTGCCCTGTGTGCCTCTTGTAACAGTCTCCCATTCCCACTGAGGGTTTTTTGCTGGTTGGAATTCTCCCTCTGCTAGTATGTCAACTCTATAAGGGAGGGTTGTCTCCTGCCACTGTCTGGACTCCTTCATCTTCAAAGGTAGATCTGCCACCAAGACGGCACTCCATATGGTATTGGGACTTCATGATGGTCACCCTTTATGAGCTCTGGGCCCTGTTCTTAGCATGGGATGGAGCGCTATAAATATCCTTCCTGCCCCAAGCACAGACAGAATGGCCATTGCTGAGGCCAACTGTCCCTCAGAAATCAGCATCAAAATGTTACTCAGTGTTTAGGCACTTTCAGTCATGATGCCCAGAACAAACAGGTTTCTTTGTATTGCAACACAGCCTCTGACATTTATTGCAAAAAGATCACATCTTCTGTCCTGGAAATAGAAATAATGAAAAACTGGAACCTGGGAAGCAGCTGAAATATGAGTGTCAAACTAGGACAGAGGGAGTATTTAAACGCACTGGCGACAGAGCCTCTTAGCATGAGCAGACCATTCCCCATCTGCTCAGTCACTGCAGCTGGCTGCATTCAAAACATGTATCTTGGGGCTGGAGAGATGGCTCAGTGGTTTAGAGCATTGGCTGCTCTTCCAGAGGACATGGGTTCTATTCCCAGAACCCACATGGCAGCTCACACCTGTCTGTAACTCCAGTTCCAAGGGATCTGGCATCCTTACACAAATGCACATAAAATTAAGTTAAATAAGGTATTAAAAAAAAAGCATGCATCTTAGGGGCAGCAGACTATCTGAGAGTTCAGAATCCAGGCCACCAAGCCGTGGTTTCTCCATTTGTCCTCGTCATGCTTACACATTGAGGACCTGTAATAGATCCATCTCTTCTGTGACTCAGTTATAAATCAGAGCTCCCAGAAACCTGTCAAAGACTAGGTCAGGTCTTCTGTTCCATTAATAAGCTTTTTTTTTTTTTGAGATTTATTTATTTTATGTATGAGTGCTCTGTCTGCATGCAAAAACTTTGAGCCAAAAGAGGGCACCAGATCCCACTATAAATGGTTGTAAGCCACCATGTGGTTGTTGGGAATTAAACTCAGGACCTCTGGAAGAGCAGCCAGTGCTCTTAACCACTGAGACATCTCTCTAGCCCCCTTTATTTATTTATTTTGGTTTTTCGAGACAGGATTTCTCTGTGGCTTTGGAGGCTGTCCTGGAACTTGCTCTGTAGACCAGGCTGGTCTTGAACTCACAGAGATCCGCCTGCCTTTGCCTCCCGAGTGCTAGGGCTAAAGGCGTGCACCACCACCGCCCGGCATCCAGCCCCCTCTAATGAGTTTTAAAGAAGATGGTGAAAGGCAGCCTCTATAAAGAGGAATTTGAGTTGGAAAATGGCACTCTGTTGATAAAAGCATCAAGACCCGAGGTCAATCCCCAGAACCCATGTAAAAAAGACTAGGTATGGTGGTGTATGCCTTCATCTGAGTGCTGGGGAGGCAGAGGCAGCAGATCCCTGGCCAGCAATTGCTAGCCAGTCAGTCAGTCTAATCACTGAGTTTCAGACCACTGAGAGCTTCTGTTTCAGAAACAGTTTTCTTTGGGACCGGCTGTCCTGGGTGTTCCCCATGTTCTTTAGGAAGCAGTTGCTCCTGCCCTCAGTCCTGGAACCAGAACTCCAGTTCCTCTCCTTGCTTATTCTGTCTTGTTGTCTTGGGCAGGTGTGGTGCATGGGAAGGGTTGTAGAGAGGAGAGTAGTGTGAGTCTTTTACTCTGGAGTGTGGAGAGGAAGAGCTTGCATGTGACAAATGGTGCTCCTAGAAGGTGCCTTGTGAACTGAGAACCTCAGGAGCTATGGGGAGAATGAACAGAGAGCCTTCTAGGAAGCAGGGACAGCTGTATAAAGGCCCTGAGACAGACAGAAGGGAGGGAAGGGAAGGAAGGAAGGAAGGGAAGGGAGGGAGGGAGGGAGGGAGGGAGGGAGGAGGGAGGGAGGGAGGGAGGGAAGGAAGGAAGGAAGGAAGGAAGGAAGGAAGGAAGGAAGGAAGGAAGGAAGGAAGCAGGGAGGCGATGGATGATGCAGAGCTTTGTAAGTGAGGAAGTTGTGGCAGGAATGAAAGCTGAGGACATGGACTGGCCAATTCCCGGAAATGTGAGGGTGTACCAGATTTTCATTATTCATTCATGTATTGGTGGACAGCTGGTCAACTTCCATTTCCCCGCTAAAGTAAATAGAGCATCACTTAACGTGTTTATATGGTAGGTGTCCAGTTTCTGAGTATCTGCCCAGGAGTGAGGGTAATATGGAAGTCCTAGTTTTAATTTTTTTTGAGAAACCCCTAGACTGGTTTTCATAAAAGGTACAGTAATTTGTACCCCACATCAGCAATGACTCAGGGCTCCTCTCCCTCAAATTCTCTCCGTCATTTGTTGTCACACTTAGGATTTTTTGTTGTTACTGTACAAGTACATGACCATAATAAAGATATTTCTTTGTCCTACATCTGTGCATATCGAGTCAGTGCCAAGTGACAGTTTATGGGAACCTCCCCAGTTTCTCCTCATACCCAGCCACCTGGAGTGTGACTATGGTCACTAGAGCTCTGGCTGCCATCTTGGTCCCTGAGGACAGTATCCTTAGCGTGAAACCTGAAAGTGGGGGAATTCAGGAGTCCTGAGCCTTAGCATGACTGTGTGGGAGAGCAGGTTCTAGTTTGAGCCACTGTTAAGAAAGTGTCCCGCTAATCTGGGAGGGCTTCAAGACGGGGACTCAGTTTCAGTGATTGACAAGTGCCAGATACTACAGTAGTTGCTCAAAGAAACATTGATGAAGGCCATGCACTGTCAGACTACTTAGAAATGATGGCAGTGGACTTGGAGCCATTTCTGGGAGCCACAGTGCACATTGCATGTGGCAGTTGGCTTCATCTTTAAGGAACCCCAGGGAGCAAAGAAGTTCAGTCACTGCTCCAGATCCCTAGCAGCTGAGGGACACCCCACTGCTGCCTGGCCCCCAATCCAAGTCTTCCCTTTGTGTTTTTCCCTCTGACCCTCATCTCTCTGCCATGGTTTTGAAACTGTTGGGCTGGGCCAGAAAGCTCTTCTCACACATGTTCCTTTACTGAGAACGATGAGGTACAGCTAAAGTGCAAGCATTTCTCTCATACCGGTTTTGCTAACTTTATTTTTTTTAATGCTCCCCTGAAGTCTTCTAGTTTATATGCATCCCAGGAGAGAGACTTTTCAAGGGGGCTGACATCAGAGGAAAGCACAGGATACCAACACACCATGAAAGGTAAGCAGGCTGCTATGGAGAGCAATGCCATTTGGCTTCTCAGTTATTTACCCCTGAAGCCCTGCTGCATGGATCCATCTAAACAGACTTGCTTTGCCCTTGGGTTTGACCTGGGTCTTGGCACCAAGCAATGGCTAGGAGAGGGTGCATTGTTGTTTCAGTTACACAAGCACCTCAAGTGCACAAGACATTCCCCATGATAAAGAGCCCTCTGGTCAAGTGTCAAGAGTGACTTGACTACCAGCCCTGGTCATTACCGGCATCACAGGATGCTGCTCCACACTGCTGTCCTTAGCACCGGGGGAGTTCCCTAGGGTTCTGGGGACCTTTAGTCAGTCTAAATTAGAACTCATTGCTTCAGTGCTGAAAAGAATTCAAGGCCCATCACTATAGCTAAGCAGAGGTAGAGATTTTATTAAACACACACACACACACACACACACACACACACACACACACACACACACACACACACGACTATTTTATTTTTATTTATGTGTGTTTGCCACATAAGTGCAGATGCCCTCAGAGTCCCAGAAGAGAGCATCAGGTGCCCTGGAGCTCAAGTTCCAGACAGTTGTGAGCCCCCGTAGAAAAGGACTGGGAACCAAACTCTGGTCCTCTGGGAAGCAGCCAACACTCTTAACCACCGAGTAATCTCTCCAGCCACTGAAGATATTTTAACATAGGTTTAAGCACAAGGATCAGGAGAAAGGAAGGACTCAGAAGAAAATGAAGTACACCTGAGAGCATGAGTGTAGGCTTCTCTAAGTGTTCTACTAGGCCTTTTCTTTTAGCCTACCAACCAGCTCCCAAATCATGACATGGAGACTTCTGATTAGTTTTGGATACTCAACCTAACTTAGGCTATTTCTGTCTAGCTCTTTTAACTTAAATTAACCTGTTTCTCTTTATCTGCATTTTGCCTCAGGGCTTTTTACCTTTCTTCCTTCAGTATATGTTACTTTCACTGCTTCTCATGTCTAGCTGGCGGCTGCCTGGCTTCTGGCTCCCAGCCTGTCCCTGTCTTTCTCCCTTGTTCTCTTCTCCTTTCTTCTCTTAAGCCTGGATTTCTCCTATTTATTCTCTCTGCCCACCAGCCCCGCCTATCCCTCTTCTGCCTAGCTGTTGTCCTGTCAGGTTTTTTGTTAGACCAATCAGGCAGGCAAGGTGAAACAAAGGCAACACATCTTTACATCATTAAACAAATGCAGCAGCAACAAATATAACACACCTTTACACAGCTAAAGTAATATTCCGCAGCATAAACAAATGTAACACACATTTACACAGCTAAAGTGATATTCCGCAGCATAAACAAATGTAACACACCTTTACACAGCTAAAGTAATATTCCCAGTATAAACAAATGTAACACACCTTTACACAGCTAAAGTAATATTCTGCAGCATAAACAAATGTAACACACCTTTACACAGCTAAAGTGATATTCCGCAGCATAAACAAATGTAACACACCTTTACACAGCTAAAGTGATATTCCCAGCATAAACAAATGTAACACACCTTTACACAGCTGAAGTGATATTCCCAGTATAAACAAATGTAACACACCTTTACACAGTTAAAGTGATATTCCGCAGTATAAATTAATGTAACACGTCTTTACATAGTTAATATTCCACAACAAAGTGTTACCTATTGTTTATGCAATAATGATATATTAGATTTTTGGTGGGGTTTAAAGCTACTGTCTCATCACTGGATGGTCCTAGGGGAACTCAGGAGTATACCCGATAAAATGAAAATCTACCCCATCTGAAATAAGAAGGTAGGATTTTTATTTCTTTCGTCTTTCCTTGTTGTGCAGATTAGGCTGACCTCAAACTAATGGAGTTCAGTTTATTCTGCCATCCATGTGCTGGGATTAAAGTCATGTGCCATCCTTGGTTAGGATATGTTCACTATAAACCAAGATTCCATGCCATATCTAGAGAGAGGAATGAGGAAGCCCTATCCAGGCTCATATACATTCAGGCCTTAACTGCTGTTTGAACATAAAGTGCCTGCACATAAAGGGTATTAACTGTGATCAGCCTTCCCCACAGACATGGTTGGTTGTGCTGGATTTCTTGCTTCTTAGCTGGCAAGATGTCAATCACACTCTAGGGTACTTGGGCTCCCCACCACCCCGTCTTGATTTTAGAGATGGGGTTTCTTTGTGTAGCCCTGGCTGTTCTGGAATTCCATCTGTAGTCTAGACAGGCCTCACACTCCCAGAGATCCACCTGCCTCTGCCTCTGGAGTGCATGAATTAAAGACGTGTGCCACCACTGCCCGGCTTCCCCTCCCTTCTCATGTCCCCATAATTTGTTTCTATCCTACCTCATTTTCACAGCTTTGAAATTTTTTTCTCTTATTATTTTGAGAGTGTGTGTGTGTGTGTGTGTGTGTGTGTGTGTTTGTAGCACAATAAATAAAAGACCCAGAGACAGATATTGGGGCTCAAGCTTCAAGTTGAAGATTAGAAAAGCAAAGCAGCCAGCCCCTAGCTCTTACCTCTACCTCAGCTCACACCAAAGGGACGATCCCCAAACTGCTCCCGACTTCACTGCTCCTCAGATTCACTCAGACAGCTTTGCCCTCCTCAACGTGGTTAGAGACTAACTCTCAGATTGAATGCCTTTTTTACCTCTCAAGTCCTGGGATTATAGGCGTGAGCTCTGATTCGCTCTCCAGTAGCCCAGGGTGGTCTTGGACTCAGAGATCCATCTGTCTTTCTCCTGAGTCCTGGGATTAAAGGTGTGTGCCACCACTGCCTGATCTCTATAGCTTGGGGCTGGCTTTGCTTTCTGAATCCTTAGGCAAGCTTTAATAACTCATAAATAATGTATCACCGTATGTATGGGTGCCTGGTACCCAGGGAAGCCAGAAGAAGTTCCTGGATCCCTGGAGCTAAAATTACAGACAGCTGTAAGCTGCCGCCATGGGTGCTCAGAACCAAACCCAGGTCCTCTGCAAGGGCAGTGAGTGCTCTTAACTGCTGAGTCATCTCTACAGCCCTGGATTTATTTTTATATTTATTCAATATTATGTGTATGTGTATACATTTTTTGAAAATGTATGCCACAGGTTTTGGATACCTTTGGAATCCAGAGAAGATGGCACCAGATTCCCTGAAATTGGAGTTAAAGGCTTCCTAATGTGGATGCTGGAAATTGAAGAGCAACATGTGTTCTTAACCTATGAGCCATCTCTCCAGACCAAGACATTTTTCTTCCTTCCTGCTTCTGGGGGCTGAACCCATGTTAGCCAAGCTCTCTACCACTGAACTACAACCCCCCCCAAACTAATGATACTTTTTCTCTTGGTGTGTTGGTGATTTGGTTCCACTGTTCTCTGCCTTCCGGTGCTACCATGGAGAGCTCTGCAGCCATGCTGGTGCTCTGTTTTTGGTGACCTGTTATGTTTTTGCTTGTCTTCAAACCATTCTCTGCTTACCTCCTATGGGGAACCACAGTTTTGTGCAGAAGCTGGATTTTTTTTTTTGTCTTGTAGCCACAGCACCCATTCTGTTGCTGAGTGTCATTTTAATAAAGTTTGAGTCTTTCCTTATTCTGTGACCCTACACTCTTTCTTTTTTACTTTATTTGTTTAGTTTTTTATTTACTCAGTTTTTCGAGACAAGGTTTCTCTGTGTAGCTTTGGAGCCTGACTTGGAACTCACTCTGTAGACCAGGCTGGCCTCAAACTCAACAAAGGTCTGACTGCTCTACGTCCTGAGTGCTGGGATTAAAGGCGTGTGCCACCAACGCCTTTCAGCTCATCCACACTGTTTCTAAAGGTACTTTATCATGGCACTTGAGTTAGTGTGACACTTATTGTTTAAGTGTCTGTTTTTGCTCAGTAAATTAGGAGATCCTTGAAGACAATCTGTTTCTAGCACCCAGCATGAACCTGGTATGGAGTAGATGTTCAGTGATTATTTGTGGCATAGAACAAGGATGGACAGATAGATGGGCCAACATGGCCTATCGCTGTTTGTGTGCCTATAACGCAAGTGGAGCCATCTGTCTCCCCTGTAGCTCCACAGGACTATGGCCTTTTCACTCCAGCAGGAAGCTGAGACCCACACCGAACTCTTCCTTTTCCCTGGGCAACTACCCACGGTCACCCCTTTTGCCGTATCCCATTGACAGATCAACCTTCGTCAACCCTGTCCTCCAGGAAAGCCTCACAGCAAGTCAAGAGGATATCAGAAGCCAGAGCATGCATGAGTTTTTGTCTAAAAAAGGTGAGCATAAGATTGGAAATTTAAGGTCTCTTTCATTGTTTTTAATGTATGTGTGTGTGTGCATGCAGGCATGCTTGTGATTGTGTATGCATGTGAGTGTGTGTATGTGTGTGTGTGTGTGTGTGTGTGTGTGCATGTGAGTGCAGGTGTCCTCAGAGGCCAGAGAAGGTGTCTGATCCCCTGGAGCTGGAGTTATAGGCTGTTGCGAGTCACCTGACACGGTCATTGGGAACCACACGTGTATCCTCTGGAAGAGCAGCAAACACTCTTAACTGCTGAGTGTCTCCAACTTAAGAGCAGAGGTGATTTAAAGGAGATGTGGCCAAAGAATCTCTACCTCACACAGGTGTCAAGTAAGAGCAGGGTGTCTCTGCTTCCCTCACAGATGATGCCAGCAGGTCTCCTAAGTGATCTGGGTGTGGTAGCTCACACCTATAGACCCAACCCTTAGGAGTCTGACTTGGGAGAATTGCTAAGCATTCCAACCAGCCTGAGCTACATAGCGAGTTCTAGGCTATCCTAGGCTACAAAGTCAGACCTTGTTCTCTGAAGGTGTGAATAATATTTCTTCCTATTTGAATTCAGACCCTCATGTGTATCAGGAAGAGAGCTGTGAGCCTGCTTCCTTCTCTGTTATAGAAATAAATATACTTTCTCAGTGGCTTCAGATCTCTGTGCTACCCCTCACCACCCTGTGCAAGCTTCATGTCAGTGGCCTTTGTCTGGAAAATAGAAAAC
Organism: Cricetulus griseus; assembly: GCF_003668045.3. Lineage (NCBI taxonomy): Eukaryota > Metazoa > Chordata > Mammalia > Rodentia > Cricetidae > Cricetulus > Cricetulus griseus. The sequence continues at coordinate 376,789,642 of NC_048595.1, read as the reverse complement.
CAGCTTGGACCATCTTTGGCCCCTGGTGCTGTTGGATCTGCTCCACAGATGGAAAGAAAGGAGTGGAGAGATCATGTCGTAATCTGTGGTTTGTCTGGGTAGGAGGATTTAGACTGAATAGTGGCAGTTTTTAACATCGATGACAAATGGGACAGCTGAGAACCTGTGGGACCAATGGGAAAAAGTGCTGAGACTTGGCTTTTTTTTTGTTTTCAATTAAGGCAAGGTCTCACTGTTTCCCAGCCTGGCTTTGAACTACAGATACTCCTGCCTTAACCTCCCAACTGCTGGCTGTGTTCACCGCCATGCTCAGCTTCATTTTGTAACAGCCTGCTTATTAATTAGAATGGTAATTTTTCGCCCTCAGTAAAATTCAGTCTTAAAGGTTTTTGTTAAGTGTGTGTGTGTGTGTTGTCTCATATGTACAAGTGTACATGGTGGAAAAACTTACAGAAATGGAATTACTAGAGCAAAATACACACATTAGATCATTCCCCAAGAAAATAGTACAGTTGGAATTCACTTGCCCCTAGGCCTATGCTGATAATTGTCTAGTTATTTCTTGCTATCCTGATGAGGAGAAATGGCTATTTGTTGTCGCAATAGACCACATACACATAGATCCTTTTATTATTATTATTATTATTATTATTATTATTATTATTATTATTATTTATTTTGGCCATTCCCCGAGGAGGCATCTTAAAACTGGAGTTACTGGGTCAGAGGCATGGGTGCTGGAAACATGGAGTGTTAGTTACCTTTCCTACTGCTATGATAAGATACCCTGAGAAGGGGGCTGGAGAGGTGGTTCAGTGGTTAAGAGCACTGGCTGCTCTTCCAGAGGATCGGGGTTCAATTCCCAGCAACCACAAGATGGCTCACAACCATCTGTAATGGATCTGGTACCCTCTTTTAGCCTGCAGGTATACATACAGACAGAACACTGTAAAATAAATAAATAAATAAATCTTAAAAAAAAAAAAGAAGTACCCTGAGAACAACAACCCAAGGGAGAGAGGCTTTGTTTGGGCTCATGTAACAGACCATAAAGGTAGGGAATTGACAACAGTAGGAGCATGAGGCAGGTGGTCACATTGTGTCCACACTCAGGAAGCAGAGACCCAACCATGAATGCTAGTTCTAAGCTCATGTTCTCCAAGTCAGTCTGGGATCCTTACACAGGAATGGCCACACCCACAGTGAAGATAGTCAATGAAGATAATCCCTCACAGATATGCCAAGAAGCTAAATATTCCCTTACATTTTTGTTTGGAGACTTTTGAGTGACTCTAATTCGTGTTAAATTGACAACACTCATCACACAGGATAATATCCTTTCCTTTTCTTTTATCCCTCCTCAGTCCCACCCTGCCTGCAAAATCCCCAAGATGACTTTAAACAAATTCAATATTTACGGGAACAGCCCGCTGCTCGTGTACTTCTTCCTCAACTACTCCAGGCTGCGGCCACATGGCCAGGATGTGCTGATGAACAGGAGCGAAAAGACCAAACTCATCCCATATCCTTGTCACCAGACTTCTGCCACCTCTTTGCAGAAGCAGGGCATGAGGGGAAGCATCCAGGCTTTAGCTAGTAGCCTGGCACACAGTGGGTACTTGGTAGGCACAACCATGGTATGTACCTCACGGGGTAGAGTCTTGCTCATGTGCTAAGGTAAGCCTTAATCCAGGCCTTGGGTCCTGGCCCGTAGACCCTGAGCATGCCAAATTTCCCCATGTGCATCTTTCAGCATCAACTTAGGGACTATAGCCACCCTGATGCTCTCTGACCTAAAAGTGTATGAACCATCAGTTTTGGCATCCATGTGAGAGTTTCATCTAATCTCCTCCTTCTCAGCTCCATTTGGTAAAAAGCTCAACTCTTGGGAAACAGTTACAGCATGTGTTGGTAGCCTGAGCCCTAGCAACATGCCTTGGGGTTATAACATGGGTTCGATTGGGAATCAAGTTTTCTTTGTTTGTCCAAAAAGCTCCAGACTCTGGGACTAATGCTACACTAGCCAGTCAGTGACTTGGGAAACATTCCAGTTTCTCTGTGGGCATCATTTGTTTCATCAGTAAAATCAAAATAAGGGTTTCTGCCTCGGGGGTGTTGTTTGTTTTTTGAGACAGAGTTTCTCTGTGTAGCTTAGCTGTCCTGGAACTCACTCTGGATTCCAGGCTGGTCTCGAACTCACAGAGATCTGCTTGCCTCTGCCTCCCGAGTGCTGGGATTAAAGGCATGTGCCACCACACCCAGCTTCAGGGGCACTTTTGCAGATTGATTCCCAGAGCCACAGAGGGTGCTTAGTGAATGCCTGGTACTCTGTTGCCCTTGCTGGTTCATGGGCTGGAGGGCACTAGGAGTGCTTTTCCTCTCCTGCCCTTAGAGCTTCATGTCACAGATTTCTGAAGGATAGTGACAGCTGCCACTAGGCAGCATGGTCCAAATTGTCCTGGCATCACCCCATTCTTTAGGTCACTGTGGCTCCAGAGATAGCACCTGACTGGGATGTACCAACCTTAGCAGCCTTACCCTCCAAGCTCCCAAAGTGAAGATACCCTGCCAAGCTAGTAAAGTTGTGCCTGGATGGTGTATAGCAGGCACTTTATGAAGAGCTGTCATCACTGTTGTCACCATTCTCTAAAGGAAGGGCTATCTCTTCTTTTGGAGAGGTTCTTGAGTTAGGGTCTCACAATATAGCTGAGTCTGGCCTCAAATTCAGGGCAATTTTCCTGCTTCAGCCTCATGAGTTCTAGGATTACAAGTGTAAATCACCAGACCTGGCTCTTATCCCCTTTCACAGATAGATAAATGGAGACATAGAGGGTGATTGATAGGGAGGTCCCACAGCTTGTCATAAATGCAGCCAAGATTCTAATGGAGGGTGGGAGTGTAGCAGAAGAGAAAGGTCTTGTTTGTTTTGGTGTTTGAGACAGTATCTCATGTAGCCCTGGCTTGTCTGGAACTCCCTGTGTCCTTGAACTTGATCCTCCTAATTCCATTTCCCAAGTGCTAGGATTACCGACCGGTGTGCATCACCACACCTGGCTGAAAGAGGGGCTCTTTCAGTATTAAACTTGAAATGGACAGTGAAGCTGAGTGTGGCGGTATGTACCCATAATGCTGGCACTCAGCAGGTTGGCGCAGTAGGCTAACTATTAACTTAAGACTACATAGCTGGATCCTGTTTTAAAAAAGCAAATCCAGCTGGACTTGATGTGCACACCTTTAGTCCCAGTACTCAGGAGGCAGAGGCAGGTGAACCTCTGTGAGCTCAAGGCCAGCCTGGTCTACATAGTATACTGTCTTTAAAAACCAAACCAAACAAAACCCAAACATCAAACCAGAAAACAGATGAGCCATCAGACCTCCAAGGAGAAGGATGTTGGAGTCCCTTCCCCTTGGCCAATGTGACGACAGACTCCAAGCCCAGTCTGTTCAGCTGGTGGACTGTGTCCACAGTGATCTGTAGAAATAACTGGGGATACTAGGGAACCCCCTGGAAACAGCACCACACTGCCCAGCAGTGGATGCCGCTGTCCTTTCCCTTCAGACAATCGAAGGAAGTATTTTCTGCCTCCATACCATGGACAGGGTCAAATGGGACTCTCATGCCTGGCCACAGAGAAGACAGCTTTCTTAATTCCCAGGCTAGCCCTAGACGGCCTCAGGTCACTCCTGTGTGGGTTTTGGGTACCTCCTCCAGAACCCCAAAGCACCAAACATTGTCCTTTGTGTAGTCCGTGCTTCCCTTCCCGTACACAAGTCTCAGCCACCAGCAGGACTTAGGGGCAACACAGTGGGCCGTTCCTTGACAGCAGAATTCACTGACTCTGTCATGACCTATGCTGACATCATCTGCCAGGTCAAGAAGAACATGGACACCCGAAGGAAGAAGCTCAGGCAGCTTTCCCAGCTGCATGAGAGCGAGTGGACCTACTTCAACAGCTACCTAACAGAGCTGCAAGAGAACTACATGAGGTAGGAGAATGTGGACACAGAGCCACGAGTGGACACCTGTCCATGGCAGCAGCCAGCAGGGTTCGGCTGGAGTGGGGCGGACTGCTCACTACCTTCACTGAGCGCAGTCAGCTTTCCTGTGGCTCATTCACAGAGCCTAGCCCTGTGGTGTGTGTGTGTGTGTGTGTGTGTGTGTGTGTGTGTGTGTGTGTGTGTTCCCCACTGTGTGGTAACTGACAGTTGTAATTCTAGCACTCAGGAAGGTTGCGGCAGAATTACCTCAAATTCTAGGCCAGAGTAGACTACAGAGTAGGAGCTCTTGTACACCCTTCCCATGCCAAAAAAAAAAAAAAAAAAGATCTTTTTTAAAGGCTTACATCATGGTGTATGCCTGTAATCCCAGCACCTAGAAAACTGAGGCAGGGGCTGGAGAGATGGCTCAGTGGTTAAGAGTGCCGGCTGCTCTTCCTGAGTTCAATTCCCAGCAACCACATGGTGGCTCACAACCATCTGTCAGGATCTGGTGTCCTCTACTGGTATGCTGGCATATGTGCAGACAGAATACTGTATCACAATAAATAAATAAATCTTTAAAAAAGAAAGAGAAGGGGGAGGAAGGAAAGAAAGGAAGAAAATATAGATAGAAAGAAAGAAAGAAAGAAAGGAAAACTGAGGCAGAAGCATCCCAACTTGGAGTCTAACTGGGCTCCAGAAATAGATCTGGCCTCTGTGAATGTTCATAGAGTTAGGAGAGGACATCATTCATGCTGTGTTTCCTCTGCTAACCTTATGCCAGCAAGCCCCGGAAATCCACCTGTCTTTGGTGCCCAGCTTATGTGGGAGCTGAGAGCCAATCTCTAGCCCTCATTGAGTGTCCAGCAAGTGCTTTTAACCACTGAGACTCCTCTCCAGCCCTCTTCCTACCTAGCTTCTGGTACAGGGTCTCCTTCTAAATGTGGAGTGAGCTCCAGGGACCCTCCTGTCCCTGTCTCTCCAGCACTGGGATTGAGACACACCCACCATGTTTGGCCTTTACATGTGTACTGGGGATATGCTCATCTTAATACTTTCATGGCTGGCACTTTACCAAATGAGACATGTTCCCAGTCCCCTGATTATCTAAATAGCAAAATGGTATTCTGCTTTGTTTTTTAAATGATGGCCAGCTCTGGGTTGAAAGTGGCCATGTGGAAGACGACTCAAAGGTAGGGACATTACTATTTGTTTCCCTAATAGAGCCCAGGTCAGGAGCATTGGCTCTGATGTTGGGCAGACTAAAGCTCTCTTTGTCTTATTATCCATGTCAATGAGGCTCCCCAGTCCAGCTGTGAAGGATGTGGATGCCTCTTCCATGAACGTGACCAAGTACTGGTTCCTGTCTCACAGTGTACATCTAGCCTTGCTCAGAGGTGTTGGCTGGTGAAGGGGAGATAGGGGACCCTACGTCAGGGCACTACAGGTCCCCAGCAACACAAGGCATTTTAGCCAGGAAGTTTGTAGCTGTCTGCCCTTCTGAGGGTTACACTGAGCAGGCACAGGGCCATTGCTGGAGAATTAAGTTTCCTGTGAATCTAGAGCACAAGGCCTCCAGCATATCTGAAGCAGAGTACCCAAGATTCAATATACTATTGGAAGAGCTCCAGGAAATGTACCTACATTTGATTCTGTCCTTGTGATGTCTGTCCTAAAGGAAACAGAGAAGTGTATACAGCCATCTCCCTGCTTTTCTTTTTACGTGTGTGTGTGTGTGTGTGTGTGTGTGTGTGTGTGTGTGTGTGTGTGTTGTCCGTGATTGGCCTTGAACTTCTGAATAGTTGAGTATGTACTGCCAACCTAGCTTATGACATCATCTTTTAAAAAATTGTTTTATGTGTGTGAGTGTCTTGCCTTCCTGTATGTATGTGTACCACCTTAATGCCTTAATGCCTGGTACCTGGTAGAAGTCAAAAGAGGTTGTTGAATGTCCTGGAATTAGAATTACAGATGGATGTGAGCTGCCTGCCCTGTGGGTGCTGAGTACTGGGCATGGGTCCTCTCCAAGAGATGTCAGTGCTCTTAACTGCTGAGCCATCAATCCAGCCCCTTATGACAACATCTTACCTCACACTAATATATATTAATGGCTGTTTTGTTGACCATGACTACTCATAACTTGATTCTTCATCAATTAATTGTCTACTTGCATTTCAAAAGCCAGCTGAGGGTTATCCAGTTTAGCAAAGCCATTATGTACCCTGTGAACACACTCTACCCAAAGCTTCCAATAGCAGCAGCAGCTGCCAACACTGAGCATTTCTTGTGTACCTGGCACTGTTAAACATTTGGCCTAAAAACAAAAACAAAAACAAAAAACCATTTGGCCTACACTAACTCACACCTCACCACAAACCTAGTGAACCATGTGAACACACTAGCATGAAGAAGCGAAGTAATTTCCCCAAGGTCACACAGCAAGCAGCAGAGGCCCAGTAGATTCATCTTCTGAGACTATACATATGCCAGCCTTCTTTCAAGATGGTAGAGCCCTCATCTCCTCTGTAGTTTCATTGTATGTCCACTCTAAAATCCCAGTGGTCTGTTATATGTGGTGACTCCTGTGCGGTCAGCTGTTTTTTGGCAGGCCAGCAGAAAAGATCACATTGCAGCCAGGTGGTGGTGGTGCACACCTCTATTCCCAGTACTCAGGAAGCAGAGGCAGGTGGATCTCTGTGAGTTAAAGGCCAGACTGGTCTACAGAGTGAGTTCCAGGACAGCCAGAGCTGTTACACAGAGAAACCCTGTCTTTAAAAAAGAAGAAGGAGGAGGAGGAAAGAAAGAAAGAAAGGAAGGAAGAAAATCACATTGACTCTTTCATCCTCTTCTTTTATTTGTTTTTCAAGACAGGGTTTCTCTGTGTATCCCTACCTGTCCTGGAACTCTCTCTGGAGACCAGGCTGGCTTCGAACTCACAGAGATCCACCTGCCTCTGCCTCCCGAGTACTGGGATTAAAGGCGAGCACCACCACTACCTGGCATTTCATCCTTTTTCATTATATGTCTTTTGCCATTTTATCCCCCAGGGAGGTGAAAATTATCAATAAAAAAGTGGCAGAAAAAAGAAAGGCCAACAATGTCTTCCTCTCACCCTCGATACTGTTTGATGATTTGTTTGACAAGAAATCCAGAGGAAATCCCCACAATGAAATGGCGTTCCTCTCAAGGTTTGTTCAAACAGAAGCCTTAGAAAAAGTCCAGTGTGAACTATGGGAGATTTCTCACCACATGGGGGAGGTGAACCGTTGCATGTCTGGGTCCAAAGGACACCTGCTGAGCTTTCCCAGTCCTGTGTCTCAGAACAAAGAATTGGACCAGGGATTATACATAGATTGTGATAGAGACAGTTTATTTAAAAAACAAACAAACAAACAAACAAACAAACAGCTGATTCTGAAGGTTGAGGTAGGCTATAGAGCTAGGTCAGGGCCGAGAGCCAGGAGCCTCAGATGCCACTTGGAGTCACTCACAAAGCACCGCCTTCTTCAACTCAAGGTCCCGGCTCTTCTCCCACGTGCTGCTTTGTCACCCATAGCCATAGTCAGGAAGGTTTCCAGTCTTTCTCCAGTTGGCTTCTTTCGTCTGTTCTACCTGCTCACCCTCTCTCCAGCCCTTCATCTCAATGCCTCTCTCCATCCCCACACTCTTGCCACAACTTTTTCCTGAGACCTGTGGTCCCAGAAATTGTATGGGGAGGTTGAGGGATTTAAAAAAAAAAAATCTATGTGTATGTGACTGCATGCAGATATGTGTACTCCATTCATGCAGGAGCCCAAGAATGACAGAAAAGGGTGTCAGAAACCCTGGAACTAGAGTTATAGACAGTTGTGAGCTGTCATGTGGATGCTGGGAACTGGACCCAGATCTTCTTTAAGAGCACTGGGTGCTCTTTTTATTTTTATTTATTTTTATTTAAATTAGAAACAAGCTTCTTTTTTAAAGATTTTATTTATTTATTATGTATACAACATTCTGCTTCCATATATATCTGCACACCAGAGGAGGGTACCAGATCTCATAACAGATGGTTGTGAGCCACCATGTGGTTGCTGGGAATTGAACTCAGGACCTCTGGAAGAGCAGTCAGTGCTCTTAACCTCTGAGCCATCTCTCCAGCCCAGAAACAAGCTTCTTTTACATGTCAATCTCAGTTCCCTCTCTCTCCCCTCCTCCCCTGCCCCCACGGACCCCCATCCCACCCCCTTTCTGCTCCCCAGGGAGATTGAGGCCTTCCATGGGGATCTTTAAAGTCTGTCATATCATTTGGAGCAGGGCCTAGACCCTCCCCAGTGTGTCTAGGCAGAGAGAGTATCCCTCTATGTGGAGAGGGCTCCCAAAGTCCATTCTTGTACTAAGGGTAAATACTGATCCACTATCAGTGGCCCCATAATTGTCCAGACCTCCAAACTGACCTCCTTGTTCAGGGGGTCTGGAACTGTCCTATGCTGGTTTCCCAGCTATCAGCACTGGGTGCTCTTAATTGATGACCAATCTCTCCAGCCCCAGTGATCACTCATTTACAGCTTCCATGTTGGTTGGAGATGAACCTTTGGATGCTCTACAGTAGGAGGTGGCTGCAATCCCTTCATCATAAAAAGTTTTGTTTGAATATATCCTGAAAGACATAAACTTTACAAAACTAAAATTACATCTAAATAATAGTAGCAATGATCACACTCACCCATAGCCCCAGAAAGGGCAAGAGCCAGGAAAGCTATGGCCATGCTCATCCCTGGAGAGCCATCCTTGTAGAAGTTGTTCCCTGCAATGTGACCCCTTGCACTGCTAATAAATAAATAAATAAATAAATAAATAAATAAATAAATGTGCACACCTTTTATCCCAGAACTCAGGAGACAGAGGCAAGTGGATCTCTGAGAGTTTGAGGGCAGCCTGGTCTACAGAGTGAGTTCCAGGACAACCAGAGCTACAGTGAGACCCTGTCTTGGAAACAAACAAACAAAACCACATACTGATGGATCCATATTGAGACTGTGATAAAATACAAAATAATAATTTTAAGGCAGAATCCATTGGTGGAAGCGATTAAAAAGAAGGTAGCATGAGACAGCATCTGCATCCTCCTATGGCTGCAGTATTTCCACCCCTTGCTGAGGTTATTCATAACCCTACGCACATCCTACTAGTGTTCTTCTGACCTCATACTGCTTCCACCTCCCCGAGGTGTCTTCTCTGCTTGTTTGTTTGCTGGCTTTTACCATTTGCTGTTTGTTGTTATATTTCCCATGACTTGAGCTGTCTCATAGTTCAGGGGGAAGCTCCAAGAAGCCCACAGGAGCCAGCACTGGTGGCTGGGGCTCCCTTCTTCTGGAAGGGAAGCAAGCCATCTGCACAGGGAGGTCCTGAGCATCAGCAGCCATTTTTCTCAGGACCATTCTGTTCCTGGGGAGGGAAAAACCTGTCTGTGTTCTGGAAATGGAAGAAAGCAATGGAGCAGGTACCCTACATTTAAATAACCACTCAATTCCCTTCATTTTCTTTTGGTCTTATAACACTGGCCTCTTTAGTTTCTCTAGGAAACAAAAGCCTTTAATTATCGTGACAGTTTGAGTCATTATATAAATTAGGATTATATCTAGATGAACCTCACAGAAAAATCACAGTGGTACAAGTGAATCCCTGGAGGTGCAGACTTGTGTGTCTACCTCCCTGTATTGTGTACTTGTCCTCAAGGTCAGGATCCTATTTCCCCAGAGTCATGTTCAGTCTTGGCCCTCAGGCTGCTATTAGAAGATTAGTGAGAGGGTGTGGCTTTGCATTGACCCTCACTTCCATTCCCTTCGCCAGCCTTGCCAACTCGTGTTTTTCTCCCAGTGCGTATCAAGGTGCCAGTGAAACTGCTTCTGGAGAAACCACACTGAATTTCTGAACTGGTTTTATTGACATCCATTTTGCTTCCCCACAGGAAGAAAATCAAAGATGTAGAAGAGAGACAGAAGATTCTCTCGTCCTCTTCCTCATTCCAAAGGCCAGTGGATAACTATTCCCTGGGCCTAAAAAGCCCCTACAGAATCGGGTCTATTTCCAGGTGAGGTGGGCCAGAGTGGGAAGACAAGGAGTTAGGAAGTCCTCTTGCCTAGATAGCTCCCTCAGTGTTTGCCAGAGAGACCTGGTCGGGAGCTTTGTGCAGAGCTACCACGTCTTTCAGACATTTTACTTCCCCTTGCTATTGGAGGTATTGCCATAATAGTACTACACTGTCAGGTGACAACGAAAGCTCTATTTGCCAGTGGTTTACTCTGTGCTGAACACTAAGAAAATAAACCCAGCACAGACATGACCTCATATGAAAGTTAAACTTTCCTGAGGGTAGGGACTAGTCTCAGTATCTCAAGCACAGACACAGGTTCAGCCTACTGCTGCAGGCACCTGTGGGGATGCAGCAGTAGGTACCCACAGCCCCAGATGACAAGCAACTGGTGCCAGACAGCAAATACATCAGCAAACTAGATGCCCACAGTACTGGGGTCCCTGGGAAAATGAAGCAGGGGTCCAGGAGCCATGCAGGAGTAATGTCATTGAGTCTGGCACAGATGACAGAGTTTCCTGGCAGAAGGGGGGGCATATGAAAGAGGGAGCAGCTAAGGAAAGCAGAGCCAGGGAGAGGTGACACTACATGGGAGGAAGGCAGAGCAAGGGTGGGGAAAGGCTCAAGAGGTCGGGGCCGCCACATGGGAGGAGGTAGGGGCCGGGTATGGTGGGACACAGGGACTTGTAAACTGTAAACTGTCTCTGGACAAACAAGGAGATTTTTATGAAGCCCCTTGTTTTCTGTCATGGGAACTACTGGAAGATAATCAGCAAGGGCATCACTGATTATATTTGACTTTCCAGAAACACAATAGCAGGTTTCTGTGATCACGTCTGGGGGGCTTGTAAAGGCTCCCACAAATCCTTGTCTGTACTTGGGGCCTGTCTGTACCTCTCAATCAGGGATCCTCAGATTTTCCCAATCTTGGCTCAGAAAAATGTTTCAGAAACTAGCCCTTAATAACATATTACTAATTAAGAAACCATTTACAAGCAGAAAGTGGTGGCATGGGGGCTGTAATTGTAGCACTTGGGAGACTGAGGCAAAAGGATTTTAAAAGAACAAGTACCTTGGTATCTAACTGGTGAATTAGTTCTTTTTGTTGCCATAATGAAACACCCAAGGCTGAGTATTCATGACAAAAAGAGATTTATTTAGCTTACAGTTCTGGAGTTTTCAAAAGAATTGTGTGTGACCGGGTGTTGGTGGCACACGGCTTTATTCCCAACACTCAGGAGGCAGAGGCAGGCAGATCTCTGTGAGTGCGAGGCCAGCCTGGTTGCCAGAGCGAGTGGCAGGACAGGCTCCAGAGAAACCCTGTCTCGAAAAACCAAAAAAAAAAAAAAAAAAAAAAAAAGAATTGTGTGTGAGTATACTATGTGTGCTGTGAAATACACAAAAAAGAAACCAGAATTTTAAAAGGATCACAACACACACACACACACACACACACACACACACACACACACACACACACACACACACACACGAGCCCAGCCTGCACCTGTAATCCCAGTATTCCCGAAGTGAGAAGGAAGCAGAAGTGGAGGCAGGAAACCCCACAGAAGCTTGTGGGCTAGCTAACCTTGTAAGCAACAACAAAAAGACCCTATCTCAAATAAGGTAGAAGACAAGATTGTCCTCTGACAGACACATGTGTGCCATGGTACACATGTGCCCCCCAAAATATCATACATACCATACACACGTGCACACATACAAAGGGATGGTATAAACACCAGTGTCAGCTGACTACTCCTGGGAGACCCCAGGTAAGCATCAACCAGGCCAACAGGTTCCCTTTTGGTTTACTCCACAGAAAAGGTCAAGGTGTGGGAATTAGAGAAAGTGTCAGAGAAAGTGTAGGTAATTGTCAGTTCATTGCTGTCACTTCTGTGGTCCTTACCATGCCTCTTGAGTTGGGAAGTCTTGGAGCATGCCTGGCTAGGTGTCCTGGCCAGGCTCTACTCAAAAGGACTCCTTTTTGCTGGGCCCTGTACATGGGTAAACCCTCAGAACCCAAAGGACAGCTCGAAACAATCTGTAATTCTAGTTCCAGGGTATCTAATGCCTTTTTCTGGCCTCCAAGGGCACCAGGCATGCACATGGTGCACATATGTACATGCCAGCAAAACACTCATACACATAAAATAAAAAAATAAATCCTAAGAAAAGGAAAGTTTGTTATTTTAATTGAAGTAAGACGAAGTAAGGCAGAATCATCTGTCTCTTTGTTTTTTTGAGACAGAGTTTCTCTGTGTCGCCCTGACTGTCCTGAAACTCACTCTGTAGACCAGGCTGGCCTTGAGTTCAGAGATCCACCTGCCTCTGCCTCCTGAGTGCTGGGATTAAAGGTGTGCTCCATCACTGCCTGGCAACATAGTCATCCTTTAAGGGCTGAATAGAGAGGCAGCAGTGGTCTCAGATCACTGAGCTTTTAATGTCAGCTCCCACAGGACCTCCTGGTTCCATGGCCCTCTGTGGTTCTTATCCCGAGTCTCAGGCTCTTTCTCTGTAAAATGGGAATGATAACAGTATTTATGGCTTAGGGTCGATGTGCAGAATGAATTGGTCAGCTCTTTGTAAAGCCCAGAACACAGTGCCTGATACAAGCAAAGTAGACATAACTGAAGTTATAACATCATCATCATTAATGTTACTGTTTGAGACAGGTGTCTCACTGTGTATCCCAGTGTAGTCTCAAACTTAAGAGCCTCCTGCCTCAGCCACCTGAGTGCTTGATTACAGGTGTGTGCCATGGTGCCCTGCCCTAGGAGTGTGCCTTAAATTAAGCAGTGAATGTTCTGCACAGCTCATTGTATGACATGGCTGCCCCTGTGCCCCTTTCCATTCTTCAGCAGCTCTTTGTACTTCTTCCTCCCTGGCACAGCTATTATCAGGCTGCTGTAGCTACTTCCACATTGTTCCAAAGCCTGCCACTTTCAGGGCTGATCCTGTCACTTTCATTGGTCACTAATAGGTTGTGATTCATTTAGCTCTATTATCAGTGAGCCAGGACTCTGTTCACTTGTCCCCTAGAATGATTTTGTTAGGCCTGAGAGCTAAGTCCAGCTGTCTATTTTAATTTGCTTGCCTTCTTGATTCTTTTCCCCTCTTGTGTATTTACCACAGTCCACTCAGTCCACTCAGAGTCTTCCTTGGTTCTATACACCCCCCACCTTCCTGCCCCCATCCCCCACTTCCCACCCCTAACATGTCCCTCCACGTCACCTGTCATTTGCTGGCCTTTTGGTGTTTGATTCTAGCCTGCTGACATCTTTTTTTTTTTTTTCTTCCTTTTTTAAAGATTTATTTATTGTGTATACAGTGTTCTGCCTGCAGGCCAGAAGAGGGCACCAGATCTCATTGTAGATAGTTGTGAGCCACCATGTGGTTGCTGGGAATTGAACTCAGAACCTCTGGAAGAGCAGCCAGTACTCTTAACCTCTGAGCCATCCCTCCAGCCCCCAACTGCTGACATCTTGGTCATATGAGGTTCCCACCATTTCTGTCTGTCTTTTCATTCCTCCACAGCGAGGCCATCGCCAGTATGACCAAAGTGACACAGGATATGCTCTTTAGACTCTCACCGTCCATAGAATGAACTCACCCGAGAACAGGCTCAGACTGCAGAGGTGGTACCTGCATATGTTGTCGGATGTGGTAGAAAACGGAACCAGCAATGACAAGTGAGAGCACTACTGCAGCCAAGGGGATCCTGAGTCTTCACAGTCCACGGGATAAAGAATATTAAAGTTCACATCTACCACAGGCCAAAGTTAGGACTGAGAGAAGATGATTCACCTCATCCATTCAGACATTTACTAATTCGTTCTTTCATTCACTTAATAATAATAACATGAGACAGGGTTTCTCTGTGTAGCTTTGGCTGTCCTGGAACTCACTCTGTAGACCAGGCTGGCTTTGAAATCACAGAGGTTCACCTGCCTCTGCCCCACAATAATGACACAGTTCAACACATTCTTATAAAATATAACAAGACCTTGTCTCAAAGAACAAGCAAGTGACAGGCAGTGGTGATGCACACCTTTAGCCCCAGCACTCAGGAAACCCTGTCTCCAAAAACAAAACAAGCAAGCAGTATTAGAAGGGAGCTAAGCCAGGCATTGATGGCTCATGCCTTTAATCCCAGCACTTGGGAGGCAGAGGCAGGCAGATCTCTGTGTTCAAGGCCAGCCTGGTCTACAGAGCAAGTTTCAGGACAGTCAGAGCTACACAGAGAAGCCCTGTCTAGAACAACCAAAACCTGAGACATGGACTGAGCATCTTCTGGATTCTTAAACTTTCCATTCATAGCTAGCCATTGTTGTATTAGTTGGTCCATAGCCTGTAAGTCATTCTAATAAATCCTTTACCTTAAGAAAGACAAATTGATTCTATAAGTTCTGTTACTCTAGAGAATCCTGACTAGTACATAATTTGGTACTAGAAGTGGTTGTAGAGCAACAGAAATATAAGGATGAATCTTTTTAAGTATCTAGAATAGGCTTTCTAATTTGCTAACACCAAGTAGTACTGAAACCTCTCCAGTTACCAAAGCCTCTCCTGGGAGCTCAGAGTATACTAAAAGTCCATGATGTGAACTGTATTACAAACTTATGGAAATAAATACATTTGATTATTCTGATTCACCAAACACACACACACACACACACACACACACACACACACACACACACACACACACACACACACACACACACACACACTCCCCCCCTTTCCAGCCCCCACAGTTCTGACACGAAAGTGACTGTGAACTGAAGGTGAGTTTTATGTTTCAAACAGCCTGCTGAAGACCAGGAGAGGTGGCTAGAAAGAGCCAGGGAAGGACTTGACAGTGGGAGAGGTCCACGGGTTCATACTCCCATAACTTGCCTTAAGGGGATGTATATTCTTGTGTTAACTATATCTCAGGCTGTTGTTTACAAATGCATATGTTAGCTGGGCATGATGGTAGATACCTGTAACCCCAACACCCAAGAGGTGGGACAGGGAGGATCAGGAGTTCAAAACCAGCTTCCTCCACATCCCAAGTTCAAGGCCATCTTGAGCTCTACTAGACTGGTCTCAAAACAAAACATAAATTATAAACACAGATATTTCCTAATTCTGTCCACTGAAATAACCTAGAAATAAAACGGATAACAACCCAGGACACCCTGCCCCAGTGCTAGGAAAGTGTTCTGCCACTGAGCTATCCCCACCCCTAGCCCAGGGCTGTGGCTTGAGATAGCATTCACACTAAACAGACTCATATGAACACACCAGGCTGGCATCCAGTGGTTTCCCACACTGAGAGCACACAGACTTGAGCCAGCTGTGAGTCTGGTGCAGTGTATAAATGGGAGTCATGACAGATCTTGCCCCACTCTGTGTGTGTTTGAAACTCATTACTCCACGAAAAGCACTAAGCTCAGTGCCCAACTCCAGCAGGGGCTGTTCATGATGCTGTCGCTCCTGCTCACTGCATGCTCCAAACATGTGGCCTCTTCGCTTTGCACCTGAGACCTGCTTCCTCTCCAGAATCTCACATTGCAAAGGAACCACTTGCCCCTCCCTGAAGAAGCCTCGGTGGGTCTGTCTCCCACCCTATAAGGCAGGCCAGCTCTCAACCATCTTCCTGCCCAATACAAGGATTACACCATAAAGGACAAAACCGAGACAGCTGTACTTGGGTCCCAGTGGCCTGCCTGATCCTCATATGGCTCTGTGCAGACTGCCCTCTGTCTCCAGCTTCTCAGCAGGACTCTGCTTCTTAGGGCAGTCATCTTGTCTTTATCTCTGTGTCCAGTGGAGCGCTGTAATTAAGAAGTGTCTGCTGAGCCCAGCGTTGGTGGCGCACGCCTTTAATCCCAGCACTCAGGAGGCAGAGGCAGGTGGATCTCTATGAGTTCCAGACCAGCCTGGTCTACAAGAGCTAGTTCCAGGACAGCCTCCAAAGCCACAGAGAAACCCTGTCTCGTGTCTGCTGAATGCTGATGCAGTACGTGGTCACAGGTATACCTCTGACATCAGTACCTGAGGTTAGAAGGTTTTCACCTTGGGAAATGTGAACAAATGAGAAAGTCCAAAACATATCATGTGCCACTTGCATGCATATATGTCTATATAGTAAAACATTTCCACAGAATTCATTCATTGGATGTTAAAACGTGATACACAGCCGGGCGTTGGTGGCAAACGCCTTTGATCCCAGCGCTCAGGAGGCAGAGGCAGGTGGATCTCTGTGAGTTCAAGACCAACCTGGTCTACAAGAACTAGTTTTAGGACAGCCTCCAAAGCCACAGAGAAACCCTGTTTCAAGGGGAAAAAAATCATGATACATACACAATTATTTGGGGCTTGCTCCTCTATTATCTGTATTAAGTTAGCTATTAGCACATATCAGAAGTTTATTTACATATTTTTGGTTTAAATTATTTTGTTTGCAGTAGTAGGTATGGAACCTAGGGCCTTACCTATCCCAGGCAGGGACTTTACCAGTAAACCACTTCTTCATGATTCAGGCTTTTGCTAAGTTTCCTGGGCTGCCCTTGAGCTTGTGAGTCTCCTGGGCCCAGATACCTCCATGTGGTTTGGGGTCAGTGGGAAGCAAGATCATGAAAAGTTTAAACTAAAGGAGTAGAAATATGTCTGTGCCTAGATGTTTGCATTCCTTTAAATTCTTTACTTCTTGGGATTATTTGAAGTGTGTCATCCCTGCTGGGGGCTGCTGGCTTTCCCAGAGCCATGACTCCCGGAGTCTGAGATCAGACTTCTGGGAATGGGAGTGGGTACAACCAAACATTTTCAGGAGCCTAAGATTTCTTTCAAGGTCCCTAAAACTATGCCTGCCCCATTAAGTCATTTATATTTCTGGAAATCTACAGTGAGAAAGTCTCAGGATAGAAGGCATATAGAAAATGCCTTGTCATCCATGATAGGAGGGGATGCTTGTTAATAACAGACATTCTATGGAATTCTGTGCAGCCATTTAAAAGTAATATGGGAAGTACAAGTGTAAGACTAGGCGTGTGGCCGAGGGCAGAGTGCTGTCGAGTATTCCTGCTTTGGCTCTGTTAGTGTTTTCAGTGAGGACCAACTGTTTTTATTTCGATTTTAGCTTCCAAAACTTGGATGATTTTCTTTGTTTCCCACCATCCATGAAAACTAGATTAAAACTTAGTTAGTGTACACATCATAGAATTTGTTGGAATGTCTCCCCACAATAATAAGCACAGTATTTGAAACTGGCACAAGATGAAGGGAACTAGAACAAGAGCAGAAGGCAAGCCTAGAGACAGAGCTTGCAGTCAGAGGAGATGGTTTCCCAGTCAGCTGTCCCTTCTACTGGACTCCAGCTTCATACACTGTCCCACATCACTGTCTGTCCTGTCATCCTGCCAACCAGGCAGGAGCTCAGCCTAAATGCCATGTTTCCTCTTCCCCCAGACAAGATCAGGTGTCCCATGTGTGTGCCCATACCATCTTGTATTGCTTTCTATTTTTCTTGGGGGGGGGTTTGGTTTTTCCAGACAGGGTTTCTCGGTGTAGCCCTGGATGTCCTGGAACTTGCTCTGTAGATCGGGTGGTCTCAAACTCGCAGAGATGCACCTGCCTATGCCTCCCGAGTGCTGGGATTAAAGGCTTGTATCCCCTTCCTGCAACACACGTGTGAGCTAAAAAAAAAAAAAAAAAAAAAAGTATTCCATTTATAAGTAAAATGCTATTGGAGGCTTAAAGGAAATGTGAAATGTGTTATTTAATAAGATAATGTTAATCGGGGAAGGCAGGGGAATTGAAAGGAGATCTCGTGTAGCCCAGGCAATGACGCTGAGGCTGGTCTTGAACTCCTAATCTTCCTACCTACTCCTCCCAAGTGCTGCTAACATTGGAGGTGTGGCCACCACTCACAACTAAACATTAATTTAAAAAAGACAGTCTAGCTGGGCAGTGGTGGCGCATGCCTTTAATCCCAACACTCGGGAAGCAGAGGCAGGTGGATCTCTGTGAGTTCGAGATCAGCCTGGTCTATAAGAGCTAGTTCCAGGACAGCCTCCAAAGCCACAGAGAAACCCTGTCTCGAAAAACCAAATAAAATAAAATAAAAAAGACAGTCTAACATATGTACATTTTATACTCTGGTGTTTCAATAAAGTCTGTTGCACCTGTCAGTCTTGAGGGATAATATGAATAAAGAACAAAACCTGCAACAATGTCTAGGGAAATGCACTGTGCAGCAATGATAACTTGAGAATGAGATAGACCCAGAGGCCTAGGGGGAATTAGAGAGTATTAACAAAATCCCAAGGATGGTTTAGAAAGCATGCCGATTTCCACTTTCCAGAATATACAATACAGTGAGCATGGTGGCACACACCTTTAATACCAGCATTCAGGAGGTAGAGGCAGGCAGATCTCTCTGTGTTCCAGGATAGCCAGGTCTACATAGTGAGAGTCTTTAAAAAACAACAACAATGAAAACAAAAAGCCAACCCAACAAAAACATAAAATAATACAAGCAAATTATTAATCAAAGAGGCTGGGTGGTGGTGGTGCCTGCCTTTAATCCCAGCACTTGGGAGACAGAGGCAAGCCAATCTCTGAGTTCAAGGTCAGCCTGGTCTACAGAGCAAGTTCCAGGACAGTTAGGGCTACACAAAGAAACCCTGTCTTGAAAAGCCAAAACAAACAAACAAAAAAACAAAAAAAAAAAACCAAACCCATTAAGGGGGCATATGAGTTGATTGTGCACTTTGTACACACTCATGTGTGTGTCTCTGTGTTTGTGCATCTGTGTGCATGCGTGTGCCTCTAGACTGAATCTAAGAACAGAGTGATAGAAAGCAGTGGTTCTCAGCCTTTGGGGCGAGACCCCTTTGGCAAACTCTATCTCCAAAAATATTTACATTACAATTCATAACAGTAACAAAATTAGTTATGAAGTAGCGACGAAAATAATTTTATGGTGGGTGTCCCCACAACATGAGGAGCTGTATTAAAGGTCTCTGGTCTAGGGAGGTTGAGAACACTGAGCTACTGCATCTCAGCACTGGCTCACCATACCTCAGTCACTACTGGGGATAATAAGGGATGATTGGTCACCTGTTCGTGATTTCCTCTTTTTCTTTTCTTCTTTTTGTTTGTGTATCAAGGCAGGTTTTCTCTGTGTAGCCTCGTGGAACTCACTCTGTAGACCAGGCTGGCCTCGAACTCACAGAGATCCACCTGCCTTTGCCTCTCAAGTGCCACCACAACAGCCATCTGTGCATGGCTTCCATCACTGAAAGAACCTCAAAGCCATGAGCCCTGGAGTTCAGATAGGATAGCTATGTCTGCCCTTCCTCCCCTCTGGACAGGAAGGACTCTCCTAGGTAGGGAATGAAAGGGCCTTTGCTTTCTCACCTACAACAGTAAGAGAAGAGTTTTTGGTGTCTTTTGGGGTGTGAGTAAATGACCCCAGAGAAGACACGTTTCTAAATTGCTCTCCAAACTGACTTGCTTTCTGGTTTCTAAAAATGGTTTTCAGTCACAAGGTTCACATTCTGCAGAAAGATGAAACTATTCATGGAAAATTATGCAACAGGGAGAGGCAGACTTGAGGGTTACGTCCTACCATAGCATAACTGTCTGGGTCCTTTTCTCTCAGCCCTCAATAGCATTGGTACCTTGTCCTCAAATCTCTACCACAAAATATCTAGTGCAGTGCCTGGCACACAGTAGGGAATCAGTGCCCACTTTCTAAATGCATTACATTTTTAAGGGAAGATCTGCCTGGTAAATTGTGTGTGATGAACCTTATTTCTTTAGTTCTCTAAGTATTTCTCTTAATTTGTGCTCCTGAAACTCCAAGAATATACACTCATAGACACCTAGCATGAGGATCCCCAGACCAGAACCACAAGCTTGTACTTGGCTATAAGGCGATTGTCCACAGAGGGGCAGTGCAGTGCAGTGGTTTAAAACTCAGATCCTGTTCTTAATCCCACTGCCTGTTTTGTTCTTTTCTTTTTCTTTTCTTTCTTTTTCTCTTTCCTTTATTCTTTCTTTCCTACCCCCCTCCTGTTTTTGAGACAGGGTTTTCTGCGTGTATCCCTAGCTGTCCTGGAACTCACTCTACAGACCAGGCTGGCCTTGAACTCACTGAGATCCACCTGCCTCTGCCTCCCGAGTGCTGGGATTAAAGGTGTGTGCCACTGCCACCAGGCCATTTCTTATTAAATATAGTCTTATCAGGAGCTGGAGAGATGGTTCTGTGCTTAAGAGTACCTCCCAACTACCTGTAATTCTAGTTCTAGGGGATCTGATGCTAGATACACATGAAATAAAATGTTAGTTTTATTTAAAAACCATTTTTTGTATACAATAATAAATGGCCTCATGTTTTCTTCTAGTGCTTTTCTTCCAGTGTTCAGTGTGATCCATCTAGAATTTATTTTGGTATAAGGTGTGAAGTATGGTTCCAATTTTATTCTTTCCCAGATGGTTACCTAGTCATTCCAGCACCATTTGCTCACCTCATTTCCTTCATGATACTCAGAATTTTTATAGGATGTGAAAGACTACCCCCCCCCCCAGGATTTGACTGGAATGTGCACTTTTTCTCTCCCCATTTGTGGTTGTTTTTTAAACGTTTAGAAAGTTGCATAGAACCATCAGTATGATATCCTAACAAGACTTTCTCCTTGCTTCATGAATTTGTCATTACCAGGCTCATTTCAGTTTCTTTCTTTGGGTGTACTACACACAACCTTCAAATATTATGAACATTTCCCTCTCCCAGCTGTCACTACACCAAACTACATATGTTAGATTTCCCTAAATCATCTTGCTGTGCTCTTTGCAGCTCTCCAGTATACTGTTGATTTCTTCAAACAAGTTGCTCAAAAGCTCCTGTATTTTATTAGGTGGATTCAAAAGGAAAGCCTGCTATCATTATCGGGTTCCTTCTCAAACGGACAATTTCCATTCAAGAAAACAGACAGGCAATGATTCTGGAAAATAAGGGAGTTTTGGAAAACCTATAGCATTTGTTCTCTCTTTAAACTATCCACAAGATATCCTTCAAAATGCCAATTGTTTTTGGTATTTATTACATCAAAAAGGTTCAAAAGAAAATAGAGGTCGGTCACCCTGTACTGCTGGGTCATCCAAGACACTTCCAAGCTACCTCAGCAGATGGTCTTTCAAGTGTTTTATGATTCTCAACAGTCAGTTTCCATTTAAGGGGGAAAAGGCAGTCTGGAGAGATGGCCCGGCTGGCATCATAGATGGCCCCGGGTTTCTATTTAAACGGGAACTAAATTACTCTTTAGTTCATCCCAGATGAGAGGGCAGCAAATGCTGAGTCAGGAGAGGAGAGGGGAAGTCTGAGGTTTGCAGCCAGGTATGGAGAGCTTGGAGTGAAAGCAGCCTCTGGCGGTCAAGAGACCCCCCCCCCATTCGCCCTGCTAACCGTTCAAGGTCGTCATCTCAGCTCCTCTCTCCTTGACTCAGCATCTCCCTTTGCCCAAGGGACTCCCGGGTTCTGGTCTCAAGCCCAAACTCTCTCCTCAGAGACGTGTTCCACTACTGTCCTCCCCCCATCTCAGAGGCCTGGAGGCCCCATCCCGTCCCACCCCGCAGCATTCACTAGAGCTCTCGCCCCGCCCTTCACGTTGTGCTACATTTGCCCCGCCCACATCCCTCGCCCCGCCCATATTGGGGGCGTGCTCTAGACATCCTCGTTTGGCGCCAAATACATAGAGATTCGACGACTGGGTTGTCGGCCTCGGTGTTCGGGCTCCGAAATAGAACCTCGGCCCGGACTGGACCGGAAAGCCCGAGTGGGAATCGTAAGGGATTCACCTTGAAAATCCCGGGGAGACCGTGGGTTCGAGTGGGGGGTGAGTGGCGAAAAGAAGAAGCACGGGAAAATCTGAGGAAATCTCTTAAGCGTTGAGAAAGCGCGTCCTCTCCTTGCCCTTTCTGTGGTAATTTTTGGTTATTATTGGACTTGGCCAGGTGACTGTCACCTTTCACTCCGGCCCTGAGGCATTCCCTGCCTGCTGTAAATCAGTCCGACCTGAGTCTTGAAGGCCTCCTCGGGGTTACCAGGGAACTAGGGCCTGGAAAATGTAAGCCTCAGGGGCCTGACTGAACCGCCTGCTGAGAGGCCACGGGCTTCTGACCCCTTCGCTTTCCCCTGCCACACCCCGCCTGTCCCCTGAAACCTTTCCCTTGCCACTCCCCCCAGTCTCCTGACGCCCCTTCCCGTGCCACTCCCCCCCCCAGTCCCCTGAAACCCTCCTCCCTGCTGCTCCCCGACAGTCCCCCGAAACCTAGGCTAAGTGCCCTACTTCAGATCCCAGGGTCGGGGTGGGCACATCGGTGATCCCGGCAGAGGAAGGCAGAACTGAATTCCCAACCAGTGGGTCTAGCAGACCCTGTAGCTAAAGGAGAGAGAGGAATTTGCTGATTTGTTTTTTTCAGGAAGGATAGTCTGTGGAATTTGGGCTAACCGCTCATATTGTGGAGAGCGGGCATGGTGGTGCCTGTAGTCCCAGAACTGGGGAGATGGATGGGAGAGGAGAGTCAAAAGTTCCAAGCCAGCTTGGATGGCCTATGTAAAACACGTACACATACATAAAAAAAATCTATCTCAGGAGGCAGAGGCTCCAGGGCTTCAACACCTGACTTTGATATTAAACGAGGAAACAATAAAGCAAGAACAAGATTATTCATTTTATTGCAATGTACACCATCGTGTCTGTTGCTTCCCTGGTTTAAAAAAAAAAAACAAAACGAAATTGTCACTGGATATTGTTCCAGCTAGTTTTATGTCAATTTGATACCAGCTAGAGTCATCTGAAGGGAGAGAACCTCAATTGAGAAAATGTTCCTGCAAGATCCAGCTGTAGGGCATTTTCTCATTTTCTCAATCTCATTGATGATTGAGGGCCCAGCCGACTGTGGGTGGTGCTATCCCTGGACTGGTGGGTGCTAGATTCTATAAAACAGTCTGAGCAAGCCATGATGAGCAAGTCTGTAAGCAGCATCCCTCCATGGCCTCTGCATCAGCTCCTGCCTCCAACTTCATAGCCTGTTTGAGTTCCTGTCCTGACTTCCTTCAATGATGGACTACAAGTTCCTTCCCAACTTGATTTTTGGTCGTGGTGTTTCATAGCAGAAATAAAAACCCTAATTTAGACAGGTATTACCATATTTTTACAAAATTATGAAACTAGTAAATACTATGGAATATATAGTTTTGTGAAGCAAAAGATACATACATTTACCTGTGTAGCAATTCACAACCAGAAATCAAGAAGGTATTTATCAGGTATGAGAAAAAGAAAGTCCCCCCACCCCCCACCCCGTTTGTTTTGTTTTTTTTGTTTTTTGTTTTTTGTTTTTTTTTTTTTATTTTTCGAGACAGGGTTTCTCTGTATTGCTTTGGAGGTTGTCCTGGAACTCTCACTATAGACCAGGCTGGCCTTGAACTCACAGACATCACCTGCCTCTGCCTCCCAAGTGCTGGAATTAAAAGCGGACCTCACTAACACCTGATGAAAATCCTTTTACTTGAAAGATACAAGGAAGAATGATACAAGGGTTTTTTTTTTTTTTTTTGATTGTTTGTTTTTGAGGGGTGTTTGAGATGGGATTTCCTTCTGTAGCTTTGGAGTTTGTCCTGTAACTCTCTCTGTAGGCAGATCTCTGAGTTCAAGGCCAGCCAGGTCTACAGACGAGTTCCAGGACATCCAGTGCTACACAGAGAAACCCTGTCTCAAAACAATGACAACAGAAAAAAAAAGGGGGGGGGAAGGGAGGAAGGAAGGGGAAAAAAGCAAGCAAGCTATGGAGAACAAGTCTGTAAGCAGTATTTTTCCACAACCTGTGCTTCAGATCTTGCCTCCAGGTCACTGCCTTGAGTTCCTCCTTTGGCTTCCCTCAGTGATGAACTGTGACTAGGGTGTGTAAACCCTTTCTTCCCCAAGTTACTTTTGGTCAATGTTTTATCACAGCAATAAAAAGAAAATTAGGAAAACTACTTGTTTGTTTGTTTGTTTGTTTTGTTTTTCGAGACAGGGTTTCTCTGTAGCTTTGGAGGCTGTCCTGGCACTCACTCTGTAGACCAGGCTGGCCTCGAACTCACAGAGATACGCCTGCCTCTGCCTCCCGAGTGCTGGGATTAAAAGCGTGTGCCACCACTACCACCTGACTTTAAATAATATTTCTTATTTTCCAGAATTGATTATTTTTCTGCCATTTTCCTTTCAACATGAAAGAGGATCAAATTGTGCAGGAAGAATCAGGATTCCAAGATGAGGAGGTATAATAAGAATGTTGGAAGTTATGATGATGTTCAGTTTTCCATGAAAATCAAATTTCTTGTTTAGGAACTGAAAGTAGAAATAAGACATACATATAAATGTGTAACAATTTCTTTGGCAAAGGGTGCTAAGTTTAGCCACTTAGCAACTAGTATGAAAGTTTTTGTTGTTTGTTTTGCAATAGAAGAGATCCAACCCAATACTTCTTTCTGATAGGTAAATGCTCTTCCACTGGTTATATCTCCAGCCCCAAATGAAAGCAGATTAATAACAACTTACTGCTTCCTGTGCACACTGGTTCTGAAAAGGATATCAAGATTTGTATTAAATAAAATAGGTCAGATGGGGGCTGGAAAGATGGCTCAGCAGTTAGTTCCTCTTCCAGAGGAACAGGGTTTAATTCTCAGCACCCATATTGGTTTGTTTTCTAAATATGTAACAACTTGTTTGAAAAAAGTGATTGATCCTACTTCAGTGTTTAGAGAAATGGACCTGAAGTATTATGGAATGACTAGTGAATGAGTATTAGTCACTCCCCAAAATGTGAAACATTTATTTAGATATGAAGATATAAGATACATTCTTTCTATTTCATTTAGGAATCTTTTTTTCAAGACATTGACCTGTTACAGAAACATGGAATTGTGAGTAATTTTTCGGTACAATATTAAACAGTCTGTTCCATTTTCTCAGCTTTGTCCTTACCAGCCCAATATAATTATTTTTTGATGTTTGTTTGTTTTTTGTTTTTTTTTTGTTTTTTTTTTTTTTGTTTTTTTTGTTTTGAGACAGGGTTTCTCTGTGGCTTTGGAGGCTGTCCTGGAACTAGCTCTTGTGACCAGGCTGGTCTCGGACTCACAGAGATCCACCTGCCTCTGCCTCCCGAGTGCTGGGACTAAAGGCGTGTGCAACCACCACCCGGTCCCAGTATAATTCCTTATTGTGAAGAGGAGCTGTCTGTCTTAAGTTGTTTAGCAGCATTCTTGGTGTTACAGAACAATTTAATCTCAGTATATGAGAACTGACCCCCCACGGGCCAGAGATTGAAACAAAGAAGCAGTCAAATCTAAAGTTGTACAGAATATAAATAAGGGGAACTTACTAACAGAAATGTGGCCCTGGATGGCAACAAGCCCAAGGAGAGCCCAACAAGTTGAGTTAGAAGGATATATTGGCTAAAAGTGACTTCATCAAAGCTGGAATGGGCTGGTTGATCTTAAGCTAATACCAAAGAGACACACTCCAGTGCCTGGTAATAATAAAACCCCACACACCTCTCTAGTTGTTTGGTCTGTTTATAGTATGCTTGAAAATTATACAGGAAAAAGGAACAACCAATTAGTGTTACTCTGGGAAATCATGGAGTTACAACTCACAGATCTCTGTAGTCACATCAAACTGAATTCATACACCTGACCTCTACTCATGCATTTAATGCCAGTAGTACTCTACCTGTGACAACCAAAGATGTCTCTAGACACTGTTGAGGATTCCCAGTGTTTAAAAACCAATGGTTCAGCTGGGGGCATTTGGAGCATCTCTAAACAACCACCGCCACCCCTTGTCTCTCTAAATTTAACATTAGGTAGACAATGCTTTTATTTACAGAAAATCCTGTTTGTCCCAATGACCAGGGTAAATCATGGTGGCAGAAATGTAGACTATCAAAATTTGTGGATGTCAACAGCAATCATTGGTGTTAAAAGTTTGCTGAAGTTGTCTTCTGAAGTCTTCATATTAATCTCTTTCCATTGATTTTAGAAAACAAGCAGGAGAAAATCCCAGTCTTTTGATGATGTAGTTATTTGTGTTCTTCAGGAGCAGAAGGAAAAAAAACTTTGAAAAATGTAGAGAACATATTGGTAATGAAGTTCTGTAGAAGGAAGAGCTGAACTGAGGGGGTGAATGTGTGACAAATTTGCTGGCTTTTCCACCAACAGACTTTTCTTTTTAACTTCTTGCTACACTGCCATGGTCTCACTAACATTCTTGGGAAAATCAGGGCACAGCCAGAACATTTGGCAACCTGCTGGGTATGTTCTACTCTGATATTTCCAGAACATTTGGCTAAGTGGTGGGTGGGTTCCACCTGGTTGCTTGTGTAAAATTAGCATCATGATGGAAGGAGATGGACACGAAGCTCATGACATAGTACAGGAGACTTTCAGGCTGGCATTTTATCAATCTGCTATGCCCATTCTTTTATTTCAGAATATGGCTGATATTAAGAAACTGAAGTCTGTAGGAATCTGTACCATTAAAGGGATACAAATGACAACAAGAAGAGCCCTCTGCAACGTCAAAGGGCTCTCAGAAGCCAAAGTGGACAAGATTAAAGAGGCAGCCAACAAACTTATTGTAAGCCAAATTCATTTTTTTTTTGCTGTTTTAGTTTAGCAGAGTTGTCTTTGTAGCCTATATCATAAACACTAGAAACTACAATAGGAACCTTAAGTTCCTGTAGATCACAATATATTATACTCCCAGTGTTACCTGCTTATTACCTCAATCCCAAAGCCACAGCAATTAGTTTCTGGAAGTCTAAGGTAAGCATAGAAACATAGACTGGCCCTGAGATTCATTCCTAGAACCCACATGATAGAAATAGACACCACAATATCACCCCTAATACACACACAGTTAAACACTTAGAGTTAAAGTAATTAAAAATCTAAAAAGAAAATCTGGTTTTATTTTGTTTTTAAAGATACTTGGAATACTATTGAAGGTAATTACTTTACCAAAACTTTTTCTCTGCCGTGTGTTTGTTTTTATCTGTCCCCTCCTTAGTTTGGTCTTTTTTCTCATATATGCCTATAGCAGCTCAGAAGCTCAGTGTTAAAAGAATTTTCTCTTTCCTGGAATAGGCCAGGTAAGACAGCCCTGGATTGGAGAAAGATTAGCATCAGCTGGGTCTATGTGTGTGCAGCTGAAATAGATATAACCATGAATGTGTTCAATGTGTTACATGAATGAGGCAACCGAGTTCATAATCTATACCTTTCATTGGCACCATGGACTGAAAGTAGTCAGGCTGTCAGGAAAAGGCATATAGCCTTAGACCTGAATTCTCCTGTAGAGTTATGGGGATCATCAGAGGACCCTATTTTTAGTGTAGAAATAGGAATGTACAGAAAAGTAGTCACCAAGTAGCCCTCTCTACAGAAGACCAAGGCTTTCTATTTATCTGTATGTTGGCAGGTGTGTGTGGGGGCTACTTGCACTTAATGGCAACAAGTGGAAGTCAGAGAACAATTTTGTGGAGTTGACTCTCAACTTTGACCTTTAGTTGGGTTTTGGGATTGACCAAGGTCAAGTTCAAACCTTGCTCTTTTACCCAATGAGTCATTTTACCATCCCCCATAGTCATCTTATCTTTAAAAGCTAAATCTCGTTATTTGTGTGTGTGTGTGTGTGTGTGTGTGTGTGTGTGTGTGTGTGTGTGTGTGTGTGTGCAGGTATGTATGCATATGTGTACACATGTGTGGAAACCTCATATATAATCCCTTGGGCACCATTTACTTTTTTTGGGGGGTAGGGTTTCTCACTGTCCTAGTACTCATGAAGTCGGCTAGGCTGACTGTCCAGTGAGCTCCAAGAATCCACCTTGTCTGTCTCCTTCCTTCATGCTTAGATTACAAGTGCACTACTTTCTGTTTTCTTTACATGAGTTCTGGGGACTGAATTTAGATCCTTGTGCTTGCATAATAAAAGTTTACTAACTGAACTATCTGTCTGACCCCTAAATCTCAAGTGCATGTATGGTGTATATACATGTGTTCGGATACATGTGCCTATTGTGCATGTAGAGGCATCCTGGGTCTTCCTCTATTACTCTCCACCTTGTTTTTTATTATTTATTTATTTTTATTTTATGTACGTTGATATTTTGTCTGTATGATGGTGTCAGATCCCCTGGAGGTAGAGTTTCAGGCAGTTGTCAGCTGTCATGTGGGTACTGAGAATTGAGCTCAGGTCCTCTGGAAGAGCAGCCAGTTCTCTTAACTGCTGGGCCATCTTTCCAGCCCTTCTGCCTTGTTTTTGAGACAAAGTCTCTTAACAGAACCTGAGGTTTAGTTTTGGCTAGCCTGGCTGACCAGTGAGCTCCTGGGAGCCACCTCTCTTCATGTCCCAGTGCTGGGTTACAAATACAAACAGCCATACCAAGCTTTTTACATAGCTGCTGGGGATTTTAACTCAAGTTTTCTTGCCTACATAGCAACCATAAATTTCATTATTCAAGGAAAACAAAACACCTTTTTGCATCCAGAGTCTCATCCTTTCTTAACCAAAGCTAGGCCTGAGCTTACTCTTCCCTCCCCTAAGTTCTTCAAAGTTTAAGAACCACTGACAACAAAGAAACATAATTAACTAACTGCATTAGGGTCCATTTTCACTGTTCATCACTGTATCAGCTGTAGCTCGTCAGTTCAGCAAATGAGTGATGCATCTGCCGTGTAAAGACATTGCCACGTGAATAGTGAAAACTACAATTTCTGGAATCCTTAAAATGTCTAGAGCCTGAGGATGCTGGGGAATGATGCTATTGAATGAGATCAACTGCATCGTTCAGAAAACTACTATTCTGCTTTGTGCCATGAATGTGTTTCATTTACTCTTCATGGCTATCTTCTAAAGATACACTATTATTATCCATCCTAGACCCTAAAAATTGATTCTGTAATTGTTCCAAGTACCCCTATGTCAGGCTACATAATAAGAATGTGAAATAAGAATGTGAATGAGAAAAAAAAAAGTTAATCCCAGCACTCAGGAGGCAGAGGCAGGAGGATCTCTGTGAGTTCGAGGCTAACCTGGTCTACAGAGGGAGTGCCAGGATAGGCTCCAAAGCTACACAGAGAAACCCTGTCTCGAAAAACCAAAAAAAAAAAAAAAAAAAAAAAAAAAAGAATGTGAATGAGGTGACTCTAAAGCCTTTTTAAAAAAATATTTTCATCTTCTATGTATGAGTGTTTTCCATGTACGTATGTACACTATGTGCATACAGTGTCTATGGAGAATAGAAGAGGGAGTTGGATCCTTTGGAACTGAAAGTTATAGATGGCTGTGAGTCACCATGTGGGTGCTAGGAACTGAACACAGGTCCTTTACAAGAGAAACAAGAGCTCTTAACCACTGAGTCATCTCTTTAGCCCCAAGCCTGTTTTTGTCCATGTTCTGATAGAAATGATGAGCTTAATAGCTGAGCATGTAGTGCTGGGAGGCAGTTGGCATTCCAATCATCTTACACTGTTTTTTAACCTCTCTTTCTTTAGGAACCAGGATTCCTAACTGCATTTGAGTACAGCGAAAAGAGGAAGATGGTTTTCCATATTACCACTGGGAGTCAGGAATTTGAGTGTGTATCTCAATTGTTATGACCACTAAGTATAACATTTGGAGTCCATTTTTCATTTTCTCTATCTCATCATGATTCCCACTATCATGGGTAGAAGTAGCTTCCTCTTTCAAAGGAATTTGTGTTTGTTCCAAGGTGAACATGAGATAAATTACATTTTTTTTCAAGGAATCCATGCCCGTAAGTCATTTCTAATTTAGCCTTTATTTACCTATGACTTGAAATATCAGCTTACATTACATTCCTTCCCATCTTTGTTGATGAAGAGAATTTCAGCCGGCCGGTGGTGGCGCACACCTTTAGTCCCAGCACTCGGGAGGAAGAGGCAGGCAGATCTCTGTGAGTTTGAGACCAGCCTGGTCCAGGACAGCCTCCAAAGCCACAGAGAAACTCCATCTCAAAAAACCAAAAAAAAATTCATTTCCCAATTTGTGTTTATTTAAAAATCAGTTGTTTGATTGAATATTTTAGGAGAAACAATCTACTATAAGACTTATTCCTCAGCAAGGGTGGTTCTAGCATCCCTTTTCATTTTCTCTTATGATTTCTGAAATGGGTTATCATTTTCCCCAATTTGATTATAAGGAGTTTTCCCCCAAATATTTCATATATATTTTTTAACCAGGTCTCATTAGATTATCCAGGGTGATGTTGAATATAGACGCTCAAGTGACTTTCCCTGATTCCAAGCAGCCAGGGCCACTGAGCCCAACTTTATTATTTTTTTATAATAGTTAATTTAGCTGGGTGGTGGGGGCACACACCTTTAATCCAAGTATTTGAGAGGCTTTAATCCAAGTATTTGAGAGGCAGAGGCAGCTGGATCTTTGTGAGTTCGAGGCCAGACTGGAGTACAGAACAAGTTCCAGGACAGCCAGGGAAACCCTTTCTCAAAAACCCTTTCTCAAAACAAAAGTTAATTTATATATTTTCTACTTGACTTATTTAGCTCTTCTCTCCTCCAAGAACCTATAATTGTAATATATTTATGAAAAAGCAAGGTGGTTTATTTTTTAGTGGTAGAACAGGCAGGATTTACTGATGAAGTATAAAGAGTATAGTGGGACACCAAGGATGACACCTAGGTTTTAGTTCTGAAGATCAGAAAAATATAGATCACAAATAAAGGACTTGCAGGAGGGGCAGATTTAGGACCAAAGGCTGAATATGAAGACTATGAAGTCTAAACTACTTATTAGACCCAAATGAATGCTAAGTTAAGTGCATAACCCAGGACTTCCTCCCTCTCCCTCTCCCTCCCCCTCCTCTTTCTCTCTCTCTCTCGGTTTTTCAAGACAAGATTTCTCTGTGTAGCCCTGGCTTGTCCTGGAACTCACGCTGTAGACCAAGCTGGCCTCAAATTTAGAGATCTGCCTGCCTCTGCCTCCCGAGTGCTGGGATTAAAGGCATGTACCATTGCTGCCCTGTCCAGGACTCATTTTTTAATACCATAACATCACCACTATTATGCCTAAAACTAGTAATTCCTTGTCATCAATTTTCCAGCTGTCTCATGGATGACGTGTGTGTGTGTGGGGGGTATATTTCGGGTTACCCAGGATGACTTGAACTTGTCGTCTTTCTGCTTCAGCCTCCCAAATGCTGAGATTACAAACCATGCACTGATAGGGGATGTCTTTCTATATGCTGTGAATATATGTTTCTCTTATTGGATGATGAATAAAGCTGTTTTGATCAATTGACAGGCAGAATTTAGCTAGGCAGGAATTCCAAACAAAGAAGCAGGAAAAGAAAGACAAAAGAGAGATGCCATGTAGCAACCAAAGAGTTAAGAGACCAAGGCATTCTCTGGTAAGGCAAGGCTACCTAGAGATACACAGATTATGGCTTAATAATTAAGAGAGAGCCAAATAGTAAGAAGCCTAAGCCATTGGCTAAACAATTATAACTGGTATTAAGTCTTAGAGTGGTCTTTTCATTAAGCAGCTGTGGGACCTGGTGGGTGGAAAGAAAAACAGTCCAGTGGGACCCAGACTAAATGGAGAAAAATCTTCATCTACAATGCACCACCATACCTGGCTATTTGTCTAATTATTAACTAGTAAAATCTTCCCAAGGGCTAGATGTGGCCCAGTGATCAAGTGCTCACCTAGCAGTTGCAAGGCACTGTGCCCTTCAGTGCCCCAAGAAAGCAAGATCTCTCCTCAAAGGTACATATCTTTTTTAAGTCTAATAATCTTAGAAGTGTAGTGAGACTTAGGCATTCATAAATGTTCAGCTATTATTCATAAGCTTAATTATCAACTTCAAAACCACAGATCTAATGCCACAACTCTCCAGGAGCTATTCTATTATTATCAGAAAGCCAAAGTCTCTCATACTTTGAAAGTTTTCAAACACCAAATAGTAATGTGTAGGTTTGATTTGTATCTGTTTAAATCTTTCTAGATTTAAAGTATTACTCTTCTGCACCTAATTCTAAATGTTCCTGAGTTTTATAAAGGAAATCATTTTTTTAAATTTGTTTTTATGTGCATTGGTGTCAGATCTTGGAGTTACAGACAGTTGTGAACTGCCATGGGGGTGCTGGGAATTGAACCCTGGTCCTTTGGAAGAGTAGTTAGTGCTCTTAACTGCTGAGCCATCTCTCCAGCCCCAGTAAATCATTTTATTATCACAAATAATTTGGGCTGCTTTCACAGATAAGTTTTAGGGTTACTTTTTTAGCTTCTCGACATTGCATAAATACCAGAAATTTTGACTAATATTTTCCAAAACTACATTTTCAGGGTGAGTCTTCTCAAGATGAAGAGTAGCATGCAAATTTTTTAATGGTCACCTGACTTATAAGATTTTCCAAGGGCTTTCTCTCCTTGTGGGATGATTTTGTAGTCAATGTCCTTCTCAGATTATACATGGCTAACTTTTTCTTATTTTGACTTATATGTATGAGCATTTAGTCCGTGGAGGCCAGAAAAGGTATTGTATCCTCTGGAACTGGAGTTACAGATGGTTGTGAGCCACCATGTGGGTGCTAGAAACCAAACTGGACCTTCTGCAAGAGCAGCAAGTGCTCTTAACCCCTGAGCCATCTCTCCAACCTCTTTTTTCCCCTCCCTCCCTCCCTCCCTCCCTCCCTCCCTCCTCCCTCCCTCCCTCCCTGCCTCCCCATCTCTCCCTCCCTGCCTCTCCCTCTCCCCCTCCCCTCCCCTCTCCCTTCTTTCCTTCCTTCCTTCTGGCTGGCTTCTAACTCACTGAGATCCACCTGTCTCTGCCTTCAAAATGCTGGGATTAAAGGCTTGTGCCACCACTGCCCAGCGCCCCCACCTTTTTTTTTCTTAATTGAAGTCACCAGGGCCCTTATTAAATTTGTAGATAACTTCCAAAATGCTTCAATTTGCATTTAAATTGCTGTCTTTCTTAGACAAATATAAGTCTATTCTCTTAAGGCTTTGTCTGATTTGTGATTGCATCCCCAAAGACATGCTAATAGAAACTACAAAGGCTTCTTAAGGGCTTCTACCAGGTCTCAGCACACATACTTATCTGCATTTAATGAATGGATGAATGAGATCATAACTTCTTTAGTTCTCATATTAAGAACATTAAGTACACTAAAACATTGTATTACCAATTAAATATATGCTGTCAAAACCGGCAGTTTTATTCTAACTGCTAACATTGTATATACTATCTGTCTTAGGGTTTCTACTGCTAATAAAACACCATGACCAAAAGTAACATGGGAAGGAAAGAGTTTATTTCATTTTACAACTCCCCCACTCCTTTCTCTTTGGCTTTTTGAAATAAGGTCTCTATGTAGCTCTGCCTGTCTGGAACTCGCTCTGTAGACCAGGGAGGCACTGAACTCACAGAGATCCTCCAGACTCTGCCTTCCTTGTGCTAGGATTAAAGGTGTGTACCACACCCCACTTGCATAACTCTCAGTCTCCATCACTGACATAAAACTCAAGGCTTGAACCTGGAGGCAGGAGCTGAAGCACAGGCTATGGAAGAATGCTTCTTACTGGCTTGTTCCCCATGGCTTGCTCAACTTGCTTTCTTATTATACCCAGGACCCTCTGCCCAGGAATGATACTGCCTACAGTGGCCTTGGCTCTCCTACCTCAATCATTAATCAGGAAAATGCCCTCCAGACTTGCCTATAGGCTAATATGATGGGGACATTTTCTCTATTAAGATTTCCTCTTTCCTGATGTGTCCATTTGTTTCAAGATGTCAAAAAACACCAGCATACTGTCTTTGAACATTTTCTTTTCTGACAGGATCTGCCTAAAATTTGATTTTTTTTTTGTGAGATAAACCAACAATGACAATCACTGGGGTTCTCTTAATGTCTGTCTTTCATATGCCCCTGAGCATATTAAAAATTAAAGTTGGGGGGCTAGAGAGATGGCTCAGCAGTTAAGAGCACTGCCTGTTCTTCCAGAGGTCCTGAGTTCAATTTCCAGCAACCACATGGTGCTCACAACCATCTGTAATTCGACCTGGTGCCCTCTCCTGGCCTGCAGGCATACATACAGGCAGGAACACTATATATATATATATATATATATATATAATATATATATATATATTAAAATTTAAAGTGGGGGCTGGAGAGATGGCTCAGAGGTTAAGAGCACTGACTGCTCTTCCAGAGGTCCTGAGTTCAATTCCCAGCAACCACATGGTGGCTCACAACCATCCGTTATGAGATCTGGTACCCTCTTCTGGGGTGCAGATATACATGGAAGCAGAATGTTGTATACATATTAAATAAATAAAATCTTTTTTAAAAAAATTTAAAGTTGGGCATGGTGGTGCATACCTTTAACTCCAGTCTTTAGGAGGCAAAGGCAGGTGGATATCTATGAGTTTGAGGCCAGCTTGGCCTACATAGTGAGTACCAGGACAGCCGGGTTTATATAGAGAGACGTGCCTGAAAAAAAAATTTGAATATTTAGTTAACTTTTAGAAACATTATCTGTGTACAGTTTAAGAAACTTATTAATAACAAGACCATTGCATGTGTGTAGTTCATACTTTCTTAGCACGTATAAGACCCTGGTTCAATCCCTAGCACCACAAAATAGACACTTTTTTTCTTTTGTTATTATTTTTGTTTTTTGAGACAGGGTTGTTCTGTGTAGACCAGGCTTTCCTCAAATTAGCTCTGTAGACCAGGCTGGCCTCAAAATCAGAGATCTCCTGCCTTCCCAGTGCTGGGATTAAAGGTGTGTATTACCACCACCCAGTTTAACAAATCTTTTAATTCCAATTCAAAAGAATAATGGATATAAAGCTTTAGGGAATCATTTACTGTGGATACTCAGAAGTAAGGACAGGGCTTATAAATTATGTTCATCTTCCTGCTCATCCACAATAGAACCCATGATCAAAACAGTAAGTGTTATTTCTTTCAACTATGAATTCCCATTCTTGTTGTATAGATAAATGATATGTTACTAATGATACAAATTGCATCTTTTTTTTGAGGTCTCTCTACATAGTCCTGGCTGTCCTATAGAGTGTCCTGAACTTACTCCATAGACCAGACTGGCCTAGAACTCACAGACCCCCCCTGTCTCTGCCTCCTGAGTGCTGGGATTAAAGGCGTGGGCCACCACACCCAACTCATCTCCTTTCTTGATGTATGAATTTATAGTTTGTCACCAATACTTTATATTTGTTTCCAGTAAATTACTAGGAGGTGGCATTGAAAGTATGGCAATTACAGAAGCTTTTGGAGGTAGGTAGAACCTTAATAGTTTTATTTGAAGTGACATATGCTTATATATGAATAAATATATAATTAAACAATAAAAAATAAGCTCCTATTTGGAAATTTTTGATAAAGTATTAACTATTATAGTACAGGATCATTACAAGGTAAAATGAAAATTTATACTAACATTAGCATATTGACATTTTCCTTCCTCTTATCTCTGATCACTATAGAAAGAAATTGAATTTTTTTTCTTATTCCCTTAAAAAGTAATTCAATAATAAGGTCGATCTTTTGTTTAGGCAATGCATATTCCATGAATTTAAAGAATAAATTTCTTCTCAGTTTATAGCATATATAATATGGTGTGTGTGTGTGTGTGTGTGTGTGTGTGTGTGTGTGTGTGTGTGTGTATACAGGGTCTTATTGTGTGGCCCTGACTGGCCTGGAATTCACAAAGAACTACTTGCCTTTGCTTCCCAAGTGCTAATATTAAAGGCCTGCACCACCATACCTGGCCTATATGCTATATTTTTACAAATAATCTATGTGTAGCTGTTTTAAATGCTGAATCTGACAATCTAATATTTGCAGTCTTAGAGAACTAAATGTTTTGTTGTTATTTCTGTTGACTTGAAGAAATCTGATTTTTATTATTTCTATTTACTCAATCTTAGCCATTTCTTTTCTTGTATATTATTTGTAAGCTTTTAAAAAATTTAAACTGAGAGTTCAGTGGACCTAAGTGATTAGGGAAGTATTCCTATGGAGAACATTTGCTTCTGCTGGTGAATGGGGATGTCACCATTCAAGATCACATCAGCTTTTCCTGGAGGATCTCAGCACAGTCAAAGAGCCTGGCTGTCTTTTCTGTGGTCAGGTCTTAAATTTTCAGTTGTGTGAATAGTCCTATGAAAGATTTGCTTTAAATTAACTTTAACCTAAACAGTACTTATGTTGAGGAGATGAATATGTTTTCTCTCCCACTTTTGGTACTCATACATGCAGCATCATTTTGAGATAGGACATACGTTAAGAGTGAGATTTGACACTTAGAAAGCAGTGAGGTCTTCCATGGAGGGGAGTTCTGGAGATGGAATTCCGGACCTTGGGCATTTTAGACAAGTGCTGTACTACTAAGCAACACTCCTAACCCAAATGAAGTGTTAGTTTTGTTTGTTTAGTGAAAAGATTTAAATAAGGGGCTGGAGAGATGGCTCAGAAGCTAAGAGCACTGGCTGCTCTTCTAGAGGTCCTGAGTTCAATTCCCAGCAACCACATTGTGGCTCACAACCACCATGAGATTTGGTGCCCTCTTCTGGCCTGAAAATATACATGCTATTAGAATACTGATAACACAATAAATAAATCTTTAAATATATATATATACTAACTGTACTTTTCTAAATTTCTAAATTTCACAGAATTTCGTACTGGAAAAACTCAGCTGTCTCATACCCTCTGTGGTAAGAACACATACTAACATCAACAACATGACAGTGATAGTCAGAACGTTTACTTACTAGACCTCTATTGCATTTTACATGATCTTATGCAGTCAGACCAAATGTTTAAGAAAACGAAAGTTCAAGAGGTTAAGTAAACAGTCCATTGTTAGTTACACAGATGATTTTGGAATATGTGTATTTGAGGTACTGTTGTCAGTGCCATACTGTAAACACCTGAATGGAAGTACAGAGAAGGTAAGTGGTTTATGGTGAATTGGCAGGAGAGGCACCCAGGATATCAAATTCTTCCTATTTATCTTTTCTGTCTTTTTTTTAAAACTAGTTTATTTAAATTTTATTTTATGTGCATTGGTGTGAAGTGTTAGATCCCCTGGAACTGCAGTTACAGACAGTTGTGAGCTGCCATGTGGGTACTGGGAATTGAACCCTGGTCCTCTGGAAGAACAGCCAGTGCTCTTAACCACTGAGCCATCTCTCCAGCCCTCTTTTCTGTCTTTTTAAAAAACATGGTCTAAAATACTTTACTGCCTGTGGGCAGTAAAATACTTTACTACTCCAGAGAGAAGCATAAAATTAAATTTGGGGCCCAGTGAATAAAGGGACTTGCCTCCAAACCTGAGAAACTGAGTTTGATCCCTAAAACCCATATAGTGGTAGGAGAGAGCTGACTCCTACAGTTATCCTCTGACCTCCACAAATATGCCATTGCATCACGTGTCCCTAAAATAAATAAGTAAATATAATTTTGGGTTTTTATTTGTTTGTTTGTTTTGAGGCAGGGCTTGCTATATAGCTCTGGCTAGACTGAAACTTGCTGTGTAAACTAGTCTGGCCTCGAACTCACAGAGATCGGCTTGTATTTGCCTCTCAAGTGCTGGAATTAAATGCATATACCACCACACCTAGCAAATACAAATTTTTACGAGTAAATATATAACTTTTTATGAAACAAAATAAACAAGAAACTCCTTATTCACAAAGATTCTATTTGCATTTCTTTTACTTAAAAGGAACAAAAAGAGCTGGAGAGATGGCTCAGAGGTTAAGAGCACTGGCTGCTCTTCCAGAGGTTCTGAGTTCAATTCCCAGCAACCACATGGTGGATCACAGCCATCTATAGTGGGATCTGATGGCCTCTTCTGGCATAAAGTTGTACATGCAGATAGAGCACTCATACATAAAATCAATAAATAAAACTTAAAAAAATAAAAGGAACATAGTAAAGTAGTTAAGCTGGGCATTGGTGGCACTTGCCTTTAGTCACAGCACTTGGGAGGCAGAGGCAGGCAGATCTCTGTGAGTTCGAGACCAGGCTGGTCTACAGAGTGAGTTCCAGGATAGGCTCCAAAATAATACAGAGAAACCCTATCTCAAAAAAACAAAAAAAAAAGAAAGTGGTTAAAAGGGTTCAGATGTACACCCTAACACATATGTGAACATGCATATATACAAGCAAACACAACACACAAACACACACATAAGAAAAAAGTGAACAGGGGGCCAGTATTCTAGAATTAACATGTCTTGGTTCTATCACTGATAGCTGTATGACTGTGGGCAAGTTGCCTTACCCCTTTAATTGTCCTCATAGTAAAACTGAAATAATAGTAGTGACAAATCTTGGGGGAGTTTTGAAAAGAAATGAAATAATCTGTATGTCTAGTATGAAGTAATTCTTTATGTTAATTATCGCAATACAATACATATGAGTTGGGGATATGTCACTTTTGTAAAAAGCTGGGTATTACAGCACACACCTATAATCACAGTGCTGGGGAGACTGAAGCAGGAAGATTCCTGGCCCTTGCTGTCCAGCCAGTTTGGCACAATCAGTAAGTTCCATATTTAGTGTGAGATGTTGTCTCACAAATGGTGGACATACATGTGCACACACATAGGAACAGGTACACATGCCTACAGTACACACATACATATGTATACATGCAATGTAAATACATTTAAATATTAGAGTAATTGAAAGGTAACTAAAATAAATTATTTAGCATAAATTATATTTGTGATTATTATGAAAATAAAATTAGTAAAATTTAAATTCCAGTTGTTTATTTGGAGAATTGGCTTTGACAAACATTTCCTATTGTGAAAGGTATTAAAATTCTCAGTTAAATTATTATCCTGGCAAGTACTTATTTTACTACTGGTTTCGGAGTTGGAAACACAGCAATTTTTAGAAGCCACAAGGTCATTCTTCTTTGCTAAGTTTACTAGAGTTGCAACAAGCATAAACTTAAGGTTAATTTATGTGTTTATTTCTGCAAAGTTTATTCATTCCTGTTAATATTAATTTTTAATTGTTCCCTAGTGACAGCGCAACTTCCAGGAGCAGGCGGCTACTCAGGAGGAAAAATTATCTTCATTGATACAGAAAATACTTTGTAACCCTTTTATTTAAATAAGGCCCCAGGGCAGTATGGTAGAGAAATATTACTACAAAAGAGAATGTGTCTTGATGTATCATTTCTGTTGATCCTAGTAATCAACAATAATGACAAAAGCCAAGGGACAGCAGTGTTGACCAAGTACTCAGCTTGATTTACTTCTCTTCATGGTTTGACACAAAATGACAAAACAAATACATGAAATTGTATCTTAATCATTTTTTTTTCTAGACAGGGTTTCTCTGTGGCTTTGGAGGCTGTCCTGGAACTAGCTCTTGTAGACCAGGCTGGTCTCTAACTCACAGAGATCCGACTGCCTCTGCCTCCCTCTGCCACCACCACCCGGCATCTTAATCATTTTTAAAACTTCATATCCAAAGGTTTTGCCTCAATAGAAGGAAAGACTTGAATGGCTTAAATATACAGAAGGAAAGGGTCAGAGCTGTTTGTGTCACAGAGAATATGACAGTTTAATTGATATAAAAGTATTCCAGAGTACACAGCCAGAAAAGTGATTTGGGTCAAAGACATGAAGGATTTTGAAACCAGATGGTGGATGTCAATTAGATATTTTGTCAAAAATCTAGGAAAATGGAAATTTCTACTAGGTTTGAAGAAATAAGAAAAGAAGCTGGGCATGGTAGTGGACGCCTTTAATCCCAGCACCCAGGAGGCAGAGGCAGGCAGATCTCTGCGAGTTTGAGACCAGCTTGGTACGTAGTAAGTTCCAGGACAATCAGGGCTGTTACATAGAGAAACCCTGTCTCAAACAAACAAATGAAGAAAAAACAAACAGAAAAGGAGAGGAAACATTAACAAGGGAAACTGCAGACAAAGGAGAGTGGCTTAAGAGGTCATCCCTGGGTCTCATTTAGGCAGAGAGCAGAATGGTGCTGAGGACAACTGATATATGAGGGATAAGAGGATGTACAGATGACTGGGAAATTCTGAGGAAAAGGTGGAGTCAGAAATGTGGGCAAATTAAGGATGGGCGTTGGTGGCGCACGCCTTTAGTCCCAGCACTCGGGAGGCAGAGGCAGGCAGATCTCTGTGAGTTCGAGGCCTGGTCTACAGAGCAAGTGCCAAGATAGGCTCCAAAGCTACACAGAGAAACCCTGTCTTGAAAAACCACAAAAAAAAAAAGAAGAAGAAGAAGAAGAAGAAGAAGAAGAAGAAGAAGAAGAAGAAGAAGAAGAAGAAGAAGAAGAAAAGAAAAAAGAAATAGAAATGTGGACAAATTAAAGAGAGGGTAGAGAGAGCTTATAACTTTGACTTGTGCTTATATTTACGAAGGCAACTAAAATGAAGAATGTACAGTCAGAGAAAGTAGGAGGAAGTCTGGTTGTGGACGACAAGCAAATTTGAAGTGTGAAGAAGAAAAGAGCAGATGAGAAGGATCATTGGAGTTGGGAATTAGTTGTAGGGAACATTTGCAGTGGAGTCTGGGGTGATGGAAGCATCTTCCAAGGAAACAGCAAGGGAGGGAGGCAATGAGTAATTGGACTTACACAGTGGTTTGAGGAGGTAGCAGATTCAGAAGATACAAGATCTACACAGCTTCATTAAAGCTATTCACAATGAAGCCCAGTCTGCTTCCCTAGCCTTATTTCTCAGCATTGTTGTAATTAGAGGCAAAGACATGAGAATGTTCCAACCTAATCCCAGCCTGCTAAACATTCTTTGTTTTGCTAAACATGCTAAAAATTGGAAAACATACATTAACATTCTTTAGGCTGTGAAGGTTTTTGTGTTGTCATCAAGGCCTCTTAAATCCCCCAGAGCATCTTTGTTTTGTTTTACTGAAGCACCTTCTTAAGCACTGCTTTCAGAAAGGTGATCAAGGTCGTAAAAACAGACCTGGCATGTCTGAAATGCATTTCACTTTCTCTTTTGACTGTTGGCTTGGCAGGTCATAGAGAAATCCATGTGTTGTTTTCCATCCTACAGGGGAATTGCTTCCTCTATCCCCATGTCATGATCTTACTGAATCATACAGATTGTTAAGCCTCTCATATCGAGGCCTGCTCTTTCTGATTTTCTGTAATTACCCAATTCAGAAAATCTTGTCATTCCTGAACATTGTAGAATTTATTATCAAAAATACTCCTGTGCTGCCAGGCAGTGGTGGCGCTCACCTTTAATCCCAGCGCTCAGGAGGCAGAGGCAGGCAGATCTCTGAGAGTTCAAAGCCAGCCTGGTCTACAGAGCTAGCTCCAGGACAGCTAAGGCTACCTTGGAAAAAAAATACTACTGTGGAAGAAAAACAAGCCAAGAACTATTTGCACAATGCTGAGAAATCTGGGCACAAGAAGTCTCTGAAGGAACCTTCTAACTTGGGAAAGGAGGGTGGGATATTTAGAGCTGTAGCAAGGGGGGGGGGGGCTCAGCTGGAGTTCAGCTAGTTTCAGAAAGAATTGACTAAGGGTGTTCCTCAGAAAGTGAGGAATGGCTCTTGCATACTAGCAATCTGGATTTTATCAAGACAGGAAGAAAATAGTTGAGAGCAAAGGGAAATCCAGGAGGGAAATCTCTCTCATGTTATTCTCCTGGGATCCCTATACTACTGTTTCTTGATATTTTTCATCTTTTTTTAAAAAGATTTTATTTATTTATTATGTATACAGCCGTCTGCCTGCATGCCAACAGAAGACACTAGATCTCATTCAAGATGTTTGTGAGCCACCATGTGGTTGCTGGGAATTGAACTCAGGACCTCTGGAAGAACAGTCAGTGCTTTTAACCACTGAGCCATCTCTCCAGCCCGATAGTTTTCATCTTATATTTATATTTTGTCTTTAAAAGTTTTAAGCTTACTTAGGGCATAGATTCTTATGACTCTGTTTCTTATAATGCTTTGCACTGATAATGGGTTAATATGGTCATCAGATCCATGTGGTAATCACTTAGTAAATACTTACAGATTTATGTGTATTTCCCCTCAGAGTAAGCCGAACTCTTTTGTTTGTTTGGAGGGGTTGTTTTGTTTTGTTATTGTTTTACAAGACATGGTTTCTCTATCTATCTCTAGCTGTCCTGGAACTCATGTAGACCAGGCTAGCATCAAACTCAGAGATTCACCTGCTTCTGCCTCCTGCACACACCTTTGATCCCAGCACCCAGGAGGCAGAGGCAGACAGATCTCTGTGAGTTCGAGACCAGCCTGTCCTACAAGAGCTACTTCCAGGACAGCCTCCAAGGCCACAGAGAAACTCTGCCTCGAAACTGCCACCCCCCAAAAAAGATGTGTGCTTTTACCACCTGGCTTATTTTTATTTTATTTACTTATCTATCTGTCTATCTATCTATCTATCTATCTATCTATCTATCTATCTATCTATGTTTTTTTGATGCAGGGTTTCTCTGTGTAGGCTATCCTGGAACTCACTCTGTAGATCAGGCTGGCCTCAAACTCAACAGAGATCTCTTTACCTGCCTCTGCCTCTGCCTCTGCCTCTGCTCTGCTCTGCCTCTCTGCCTCTCTGCCTCTCTGCCTCTCTGCCTCTGCCTCTGCCTCTCTGCCTCTCTCTGCCTCTCTCTGCCTCTCTCTGCCTCTCTCTGCCTCTCTGCCTCTCTCTGCTCTCTGCCTCTCTGCCTCTCTCTGCCTCTCTGCCTCTCTGCTCTCTCTGCTCTGCTCTGCTCTCTCTGC
The DNA here is from genome assembly GCF_003668045.3 of Cricetulus griseus. Taxonomy (NCBI): domain Eukaryota; kingdom Metazoa; phylum Chordata; class Mammalia; order Rodentia; family Cricetidae; genus Cricetulus; species Cricetulus griseus. The sequence goes on along the minus strand of NC_048595.1, from coordinate 376,746,714 downwards.
CTCTCTGCCTCTGCTCTCTGCCTCTGCTCTCTGCCTCCTCTGCCTCTCTGCCTCTCTGCCTCTGCCTCTCTCTGCCTCTCTGCCTCTGCCTCTGCCTCTGCCTCTGCCTCTGCCTCTGCCTCTGCCTCTGCCTCTGCCTCTGCCTCTGCCTCTGCCTCTGCCTCTGCCTCTGCCTCTGCCTCTGCCTCTGCCTCTTAAATGCTGGGATTAAAGACATATGCTACTAATGCCTGGCAATAGTTTATGTTCTATAAGCAATGCAAAAAAAGTGAAACTACAGACATGCATTTTTTGTTTCTTCGTTTCACTTGCAACACTTTGGAGTCACTAAAGACCATAGAATAAAGTGTTGATTACTCTCTGTAGTTTATTTATTAGTTATTATTAGCATCTTCCAGGGCACCTTTGTGGGTATACAGGAATTTACTAATTTCAGAAAGCTACCAACTTCTTTAGAAGGTGTACAAAAGACAAAAACAAAAACCTGCTTAATCAAATCAGGTCTCTTTTAGACCCTTGAGGTTACTTTTAACCCTTCATGATATCAAATTTATAATTTTTTTGCCACACATTATTAGTAGAATGTGAAGCTATTTCATTTTGAGCCAATGAAGAGTTTGAAGTGACTTGAATTATAACTTAGTGACACTGGTGTTCTAGAATAGATCTATTTTTATAGAGCTGCAAACAAAAGAGACTCACAAACCTTAGTTTCTAGTTTTTCTAACTATTCTGCTGCATAATCCTAAATTATTTGCCAAAACACTTTTGTCAGTGTCCTTGTAAAATAAGGACATTACAACTAGCTTCTAAATTTATTTTAAAACTTAATATTTAATTTCTGTTTTACCATTCTCTGTGACCTCCTACCATCACCTAAGGTGTTTGGAAGCATTTATAGAAAAGGGGTTCTGGCAGTCCTTAAGTGACAACTAGCTTCCAGAATGCTTCTGCAGACACATTGTTACATCTTAGTTGTTTTACTCGGTCAGTACTACCTTGTATAGCTAACTAAACTTTCTTTAGAATTGGTTTATTGAATCCTTAATGTTGGCACACTCTAGCCGTCCAGATCGCCTTCGTGACATTGCTGATCGCTTCAACGTAGACCATGATGCAGTACTGGACAATGTACTCTATGCTCGTGCCTATACTAGTAAGATCCCTGTACAGTTGCATTTTAAGCTTGGGTTATAGGAAGGTTGACAACACTAATTTATCATTTGATGATACAACATTTTCATCTGTTTCCTTATTTTATTTAAATTTTCTGCAAACTAGTCCATACATATCATGTTAAGTCTTCAAGGTACTCAAATACCTCGAATTTTTTATTTGTTGTCTCTCAAGTGTAGAGTAGCAGTTATTTTCCCCTGTGGTGCTGGGATTGACATACTAGGCATGTGGTTTACCACTAACCTAAAGCCAACCGGAGCAACATTCTTGCTAAGGTACCATTTGCCATATATGCTCAAGCAGAATATGCTTACTTAGTATAGTTGGGAGAAAAGAACTCTGCCTGTCTCTCAAAAACACATACATGAGCTTAACCTCTGCTTCTGACTTCTGTAACATTTTCTGTCTTTCCCATCAGGTGAACATCAGATGGAACTACTTGATTATGTAGCGGCCAAGTTTCACGAAGAGGCTGGCATTTTCAAACTATTGGTACAAGCTTTTAAATAATGTTCACTGATAGAGCTATTTGCCATATTTTTCTATTCTGTTTAGTCATCTTCCTTCTATTTTAAAATGCATGTTTGTTTTATGTTACTCTTGCACAGATCATTGACTCAATAATGGCACTTTTTCGAGTGGATTTCAGTGGCCGTGGGGAATTGGCTGAAAGGCAGCAAAAACTGGCCCAGATGTTGTCACGACTCCAAAAAATCTCAGAAGGTAGATCTTTAAAATAAAATGGCAGTGTCACATAGCATCTGTTTATTGACTATGTTTGCTATAGTATAGTTTGCAGAGAAGCTCAGAAGGATGTCAGACACATAACTTTCAATTACTTTCATAGTTTAAATGATTATTTAAACTAAAATTGATTCTAATATAAATAGCAATAAGTTTAAGTGTTTTTTATTACTGATAAAAAATAGGAAGCTGAGATGGGCGTTGGTGGCACATGCCTTTAGTCCCAGCCCTCGGGAGGCAGAGGCAGATGGATCTCTAAGAGTTCCAGACCAGCCTGGTCTACAAAAGCTATTTTCAGGGCAGCCTCCAAAGCCACAGAGAAACCCTATCTAGAAAAACAAAAAACAAACAAAAAAAGTAGGAAGTTGAGCATGGTGGCACATGCCTTTAATCCTAGCACTTTGGAGACAGAAGCAGAAAGATCTCTGAATTCAAGACCAGTCTGGACTACGTAGTGAGTTCCAGGCCAGCCAGGGCTACACAGAGAAATCTTGTCTTGAAAAAAAATAAAAAACAGAATACCATTTGAGGTTGGTTTTAAACTGGATAGTGGTGGTGCTTGCTTTTAATCCCAGCACTGGGGAGGCAGAGGCAGACAGATCTTTGAGTTTTGGGTTTCAGGCCAGCCTGGTCTACAGAGCAAGTGCCAAGACAGGCTCCAGAGCTACACAGAGAAACCCTGACTCAGCAGGGGTGGGGGTGGGGATGGGGATTCCTAAACTGAAATCTACCTTTTGTTTTATTTTTCAAGACAAGGGTTTCTCTGTGTAGACCTGGCTGTTCTGGAACTCACAGAGATCCACTTGCCTCTCTCTCCCAAGTGCTGGGATTAAAGGTGTGCACCACCACCACCACCACCACCACCACCACCACCACCACCACCACCACCACCACCCCACCTAAACTGAAATCTAAACAATGAACTTTGTGTTTTTATTGCCCTTCTCTTAGTTTCTTAATTTTATTTTTTGATGCAGAATATAATGTTGCTGTTTTTGTGACCAATCAAATGACTGCAGATCCAGGAGCAACTATGACGTAAGCTCTTGTATTTCACAGAGATTATTATTAAAAAGTTAGAGTATAGAATAAAATCACCTAGAAATAATCAACCTTATCTGGGTGTGATAACACATGCCTGTAATCCTTGAACTTGGGAGATGAAAGCTAGAGGATGGTGAACTCAAAATCAGATTGGGCTATGTTGTAAAGCCTCATCTCAAAACAACAACAATAATAATCAGCCTTGATATGGGCATGGAGTATCTCAAATCACTTTATTGCACTGTGCACTGTTACTTCATAACTGCATGTAATGTTCATTTGTTATTTGGAACCTATTTTTTCTGTATTCTTTATAGACTAAAGCAGTGCTTTAACAATTTAAATTGTTAAACAATTTAACAACAATCAGTACTAGGGGCTCTGCTTTGATATAAGACAAAGTATTAAAGGACAATAAGAGAAAGATCTTAGGGGCTTGAGAGATGGTTCATCAGTTTAGAACACTTGTTGCTCTTACAAAGACCTGGGTTTGAGTCCCAGCACCTACATGGTGGCTCACAACTATCCATAATGCCAGTCCCAGTACCTTCTGACCTCTGCAAGCACTGGGTATGCACATGGTTCACATACATGCATACATTCAAGCAAAACACTAGTACGCATAAAATAAATCTTAAAAAAAGATGATCAGCTGGATGGTGGTAGCAGTGTATGCCTTTAATCCCAGCACTTGGGAGGTAAAGACAGACGGATCTCTCTGAGTTTGAGGACAGCCAGATCTACAGAGTGAGTTCCAGGAAATCTACGGCTACATAGTGAAATCCTGTCTCAAAAAAGAAAATGGGGGCTGGAGAGATGACTCAGAGGTTAAGAGCATTGGTTCCTCTTCCTGAGGTCCTGAGTCCAATTTCCAGCACCCACATGGTGGCTCACAACCATCCATAATGAGATCTAGTGTCCTCTTCTGTCATACAGACATACATTCAGGCAGAATACTGTGTACATAATAGATAAATAAATCTTTAAAAAAAGAAAGTGATCCTAGGCAGATACATTCCAGAAACATTAAAAGACTGCTATATCTAAAACAAAAATTAGGCTTCTGATTAGATATACAAGAGATACACACACACACACACACACACACACACACACACACACACACACACACACACACACACACGAGAAGTCTACTGTTCATAGAAACAATGTCAGTTGCACAAAGCATATTCAGAATTTCCTGAATTATTTGCCCACATATAAGAGTACAATGGCTCTCTGGAAGATGGCAAGGAATAGCAAAGCAAAGAAAGCTAAAATAAGATTGTGAAAGCATAAAATTCAAAGAAAGGTTTGTTATCACCATCCAGAATGTTTGACTGAATAAGCAGCCAAATAACGCTGAGTTTATAATGACTTTCAAAAGCTTTTCTGTTTGACTCAGAAAACTTTTTAACCAGAGAAAATTTACAGATTAGCACAATGAGTGCATACACACACCCTTCTTTTAGGTTCTCCAGTGGACATTGTATCCTTGCAATACACACACTCTCTCCCTCTTTCTCTCCTTCCTTCCTCTCTCTCTCTCTCTCTCTCTCTCTCTCTCTCTCTCTCTCTCTCTCTCTCTCTCTCTCATGCATGTTAGCATACACATCTGTGAAATCTTTTTTTGTCTATCTACATACTCACAGTCATGTATGTTCATATACACATGCATTGACGTATATTCTATTTTGGGTGTGTGAACCATTTGAGAATTTTCTGCTTTTTTTCTGATTGTTGAGTATTATTTGTAGACACAGTTAACCATTTAATACTTCAGCATATGTCTTCTAAAACCAAGAACATTCTCCTTCATAAGGACAGAACAATTAACACATGCTGTTTAACATCAACAATAATGCCATCTAATATCCAAGTTTCTCTAGTTTTGACAATGTTCTTTATAGTTGTGGTAAAGTGGTTCATTGTTCTCAGCTGAGGGCATGAATTACATGTACTAACTGAATCTCTGAGTCTCCTTTAATCAAAATAGCTCCTCAAACTTGCTAGATTTTTATGATACTGATATTTGGTTTAAATTTTTGTGTGTGTGTGGTTTTTGGTTTTTTGAGACGGGATTTCTCTGTGGCTTTGGAGGCTGTCCTGGAACTAGCTCTTGTAGACCAGGCTGGTCTCAAACTCACAGAGATCCGCCTGCCTCTGCCTCCCGGGTGCTGGGACTACAGGTGTGTGCCATCAACACCTGGCTAGATTAAATTTTTTTAAGATTAATTTTTATTTTTATTTTTTAGGTTTTTGGTTGGTTGGTTGGTTTTGGTTTTTCAAGTCAGTGTTTCTCTGTGTAATAGCTACGGCTGTCCTGGAACTCGATTTGTAGACTGGGCTGGCCTCAAACTCACTGACATCCACCTTGCAGAAGCCAACTTCCACTTTCTCTGTGTGTATTTCTGGGTATTAAACTGTCAGGCTTTGTGGCGAGTGCCTTTATCTGCTGAGCCACCTAGCTGACCCTGATTGTTTTTCTCACTAAGCCTGGTCTACATTGCAAGTTCCAGGCCAGGCAAAACTACATAGTGAAATCCTTTCTCAAAAAACAAAACCACAATAACCAAAACCCAAGATGTTAAATTTGACAATGTCATTAAGATATTATTCTTTTTTTTAGGGGGGGGGCGGTGGTTTGAGGCAGGGTTTCTCTGTGGCTTTTGAGGCTGTCCTGGAATTAGCTCTTGTAGACCAGGCTGGTCTCGAACTCACAGAGATCCTCCTGCCTCTGCCTCCCTAGTGCTGGGATCAAAGGTGTACACCAACACCACTGGCTAAGATAGTATTCTTGAGCCAGGTGTGATGATGCTCACCTTTAATCCTAGCACTCAGGAGGAGGAGCCAAGTAGATCTATAAATTCAAGGCCAGCTGGTTCTATCTACATAGTGAGACCCTGTCTGAAAACAAAAACAAAACAAAAACAAAAAGCCCAGCCAATTAGACAAAATAAATAGATGGTGTTTGTGAGAGTTCTTCATTAGAAAAGACACAAAAAATACCTCTTGGAAATTCAGTAATTTATGGGTGATACTCAAATGATATAATATCATGTTTTGCAATAAGCTTTCACCATTTATTTTAGTACCAGTCAATAAATCTTGTCTAAATTAATCATTGCTCCAATGTTGCAAAACAAGGTGATTTTACTTTAAACCAAGGCAATGCTTCTATTAGGTGCATATAAAATGAGACATAGGCATAGATAGTAACAGATACTTGATATATTAGTGCAAATTCTCTAAATTTCGAGACAGCTTTCTCTGTATTGCTTTGGAGCCTGTCCTGGCACTCGCACTGTAAACCAGGCTGGTCTTGAACTCACAGAGATCCACCTGCCTCTGCCTCCTGAGTGCTGGGATTAAAGGTGTATGCCACTAATGCCTGGCAAATGTGCTTCTCTTTAGGCATTAAAAATTTTTATTCATTTATTTTTATTTGCTTTATCTGTTTGAGTGCCTGCATGTATGTATGTGCAACACATGTATGTTTGTTGTCTAATAGGGCCAAAAGAAGGCACCAGGCTCTCTGGAACTGGAGTTACAAGTGGTTGTGAGCTACCATGTGGGCACTGAGAACTAAATCTGGTCCTCTGCCAGAGCACCCAGTGTTCTTCACCATTGAGCTGTTTCTCCAGCCCTCTTCAGGCATCTAAAAGCTTACCTTAGCTAACTGCTGCGTCTTTTGCATTTTGATTTATCTCTCACTTTTCCATACCTTTTATGAGTATTTTCTACTTAGTTAAAGGAAATAACTAATATAGAAAATATCAGCTATATAAATAGTAAAAATAAAGCTAAAATACTGAGGGAACTGAAAGTATAGCTTAGTGGGAGGATGTGTGCTTAGCATGTGGGAAGTCTTGGGTTCAATTTCTCTCCCTTCCAAAAAATAAATAAAAGATTGAGGAGAGACCCAACCATTCATTAATTTAAATATTTATTGAAAATCTACTAGGTAACAAGATTCTGAGAATTCATTAGCAAACAAAACAGACAAAAGCCTTTGTTTCCATAAAGAAGAAAGATAAATGATACCTATTTTGATATTTAACTCAGCATTTTAAATTCTTGGTATGTTCCACATCCCATCATCTGTAGTGTAGTCCTCGAATGTTTAAAGCAATCTTTTTTCTATGGAGTATCTTTTGTATACAGGACATGAAGTACTTCACAAAGAGATTAATTTTAAACTAAAGAGAAATGGAAGATTTTTAAGGTTTGCTTTAAAAAGAGAAAATGACTCATTGGTTTAGAGGGAGGAAGTGGGTTGCATTCAGATAAAACAGTACAAGTTAAAGAGCACTGTTCTCTCTTCAGGTGTGGGGAGGGAACACTGAGGAGGCCAAAACTGTCACTCTAGAGTTACAAGAGAAAAGAAATCAGTGGAAATTAGGTTAGACAGAGGTTCTTTTCTCTTGTATTTGTAAAAAGTTTCAAAAAGAGTAAAAGCATCTTGAATTTACTCCTGTAAGACAATGAAGGGAAACTTGAGAGGTGACAAAAAGGAAAATAACTGGAGAGGGAGGCAGAATGGAGAGATTTATAATGAAGAAAGCTAAGCAGAGAGCCAGTGAAGGTAACAAAGCCTAGTATTTTTTGCTGGGTACGTCTGCTGTGAAACATTTTCTTCCACCTAGCCAAGCTGTAAGGAAACAAGGCTATACTATAATTAGTATGTTCTGAAGTATATTAAATTATAACAGTACGGATTAAATACATGTCTTCATGTAAAGCACAAAATTACCGCATCTGAATGAAAAAAGGGGACAGTTTTAAACTAAAGGATTTCAAATACTATTAGAAACCCTCCCATAAATAAAATATCTTTGTTTCTTGGTGTTGAGGAACTCCAAGCTGCAGCTTTCCTGGAGCCTGTCAGAGAAATATCACTGTAATTGGTATGAATCCCCAAGTACACTGACAATAATTGAGGCTTGTATCCCATGCATTATACTTGATGTCACATCCTATTAAAAAAGAACAAAATTATAGAGGCGAACAGTGGCTGTATGATACAGCAGAGCAGCAGCTCCTAGATAAGGCTACAGATCCAGACATTAGGGCTGCAATGATGCGGTCGATGGATCCTAGAGATAACAAGTCAGAGGATGGGCCTGAGAAGCTGCACACCAGGGCAAATAAGCAGCAAGGGACACCATGATGTCACCATGTACTTCTATCCAGAACATTTGGAGTGTTGTGAATGTATAACTTATTCATTAAGCATGCCAACCTATGACTCATATTGTCAGCTTAAATGAAGAAGTAATATGTTTAGGGTCGCTAGCATAGTGCTCTTATGCAATGTTTAGATTATTTGAACCCCATCCATTCTGCATAATCTTATATAATTCTCATGTGACCCTGATGGAACTCAGCCCTCTTCTACCTTCCTGTGTTTTCTATGAAGCTAGTCTCAATATCTGGTTGCACTTTTTCCCACCCTACCCCACGAAATAAGAATTCCAGTTCCAAAAGATTAGGGGGGTGTAGACTTTAAATTTTTATGTGTGCATATTTTGGGAGCAAATAGAAAAAATGGATATATTATTCAATAACAACAACTACTACTGCTTCCTCCTCCTCCCTGTTTTCTTTTTCTTTCTTCTTCTTTTTGAGAAAGCTCTGGCTGTCCTGAACTTGCTATATAGACCAGGCTGGCCTCAAACTCAGAGTTCTGTCTGCCTCTGCCTCCTGACTGCTGGGACTAAAAGTGTGTGCCACCATGCCTGGCTAACAAAATTTCTTAAACTCTTTTTTTTTTTTTTTTTTTTTTGGCTAGGAGTTTCTCTATGTAGCCCTGACTAGACTAGAACTCACTATGTAGACCAGGCTGGCCTCAAACTCAGGCCTGTCTGCCTCTGCCTCCTGAGTGTTAAAAACCTGCTCCACCATGCCTGGCCATACTCTTTTTAATAAACCAACTCTTCTTTTGAAAATTCTCTTTTGGCCGGGTGTTGGTGGCACACACCTTTAATCCCAGCACTCGGAGGCAGAGGCAGGCGTATCTCTGTGAGTTTGAGGCCAGCCTGGTCTCCAGAGCAAGTGCCAGATAGGCTCCAAAGCTACACAGAGAAACCCTGTCTCAAAAACCCCCCCAAAAAAAAGAAAAGAAAAAGAAAATTCTCTTTTGGCTGTACTTTTTCCTTTCCACGTTTCCCTCATTTTAAAGTCTTCTCATTCTGTTTTATTCAGCCTTTATCTTCTCAATGGACTCCTTCTCAGATTTTCACCTTGACCCTGCAAATTAAAAGCACCAAGAGTCCCATTGTCCCTTTGACTTGCTCTAGCCCATGCTCCTGGATCTAAAGTCTGACCAGAATTTAAGATGTTATTATGTATATACTTAATTTTTAAAAGTAGGCAGCTCAGACTATTTGGTGTTTGCCCAATTATACAGCTAAAACTAATGAAGTCAGGATTTGAGCTCCATAGGTCTTTGACTTTGAAATTGATGTCCCAACATTAGGACTGCATTCTAAGAGTCAATCCAAGGTCTCACCATTTGCTCTCTCATTTTGCTTAACATTATTCCCTTCCCCAGTGTGCTGCTTCTTGAGGCAGGAGCTACACCTTGTCTATTAGCATGTAGCATCTGAGAACTAGCCAGCAAATGACTGAATGGAGAATCAATAACCTTTTGTAGCAAGTACTTCACCTTGAACAGGGAGATGTAAATTAGTAGTAGAGTATTTGCCTAGTGTCTTAGTTAGGATTTCGATTGCTGTGAAGAAACACCATGACCAAAGCAAGTCTGGGGAGAAAAGGCCTCATTTCTCCTACAGTTCCACATCATATTCTATCACTGAAGGAAGTCAGGACAGCAACTCAAAGAAACTCAGGAACCTGAAGGCAGGAGCTGATGCAGAGACCATGGAGGGGTGCATTTGGGAGGCAGAAGGAGGAGGATCACTGTGAGTTTGAGGCCAGCCTGTTCTACATAGCAAGTTCCAGGATGGCCAGAGCTTCACAGAGAAACCCTGTCTCAAAAAAAAAAAAAAAAAAACAAACAATAGGCACATGGTTTACAGAATTCTGGGTTCACACCACCACCACAACAAAACTACAGGAAAGAAAAGAAGTTGATGTTTCTTAGTCACACTGTGTTCTCCCATCCTATCCCATTTCATCTCAGAACTATTCTTCATGAGCCCTGCTAATTTGGAGTTGGATGATCAGAATGATAGACATGTCCTGTTCAACCAAAGTGGGAAAATCTCTTTCAGTTCCTCCTTGTTCCTAGTATCTACCCTCCCTCATTCTCCCAAGAAAAGAGGAAAAGAGAGAAGAAAATGTAAAAGACTATAAGAAGCACGTGGGAGGCTTTCTGATGCTGTTAACTTGGTCAGAAATAGATGTAAATTAAAGCCCTCTGAAGGAATGCGGGGTGCTATGCCACCTTCTTGTATGTCACCTCAAGACTGTGAATGCTGCAGTAGTCAGGAAGTACAGACACTGAGAAAAATTTCTTGGATTATGTTTTGTTGAAAAATGATTATTTAAATTGAACTGTTTAGTTAAATAATAAGCAATTTATTGAGGATATCTTATATGATAAGTTTGCTGTCAGGGTAGAGCTAATGTGTCACAATGATCAGCCATGGTTCCTAGTACACAGTGGCTCCCAATGAGTTATTCTTAGTATCTTGAGTCCTTGCAATAGTCCTAAAAGTTCAGGAGTTCACCTTTCCCCCTCATTTTACTATGAAAGAAACTGGGTAAAGTAAGTAGGTAGTAAATGTTTGAGTCAATAATAGGAAAACAGATAAATAATAGCTGTAGTCTCTAGGCTAACACTTTGCCTGAATTATTTCATCTTATTCTTACAGTTGTCCTACAAGTTGGTACCATTATTATTTACCATGAAAAGTCAGAAACAGAATGGTTAAACAGTTTTCCTGAGGTCACAGAGCTGACAAGCAGACTTTGAACTCAAGTCTAATTCAAAAGCTCATAAACCATACAACACATCAGACCTGTGCCTGCCAGAGGGAAAACTAGCATGTTTTCAGGGATACACTCATTATTATAGTGAAATGACCACTGTTCATGGCCCTCAGCCTTTAAGCATAGGTGTGATTGGATTAGAGAATTCTTCTCTCAGGGGGAACATAAAGCTAGCTTATAAGACTCAGCAAAAAGACAAAGGACTAGTCTGATAAAGAAAATGTAACTACATTCAAAGTTCATGTGACCAGTGAGTGAAATCTCCCTAAATATAGACCTCTAGCAGAATCCAATTTTTAATCCAAATTGTTAATAACTATTAAATCTGGCTTCGGATCTCAGCACACACTTCATGTGGTTCACAACTGCATGTAACTCCAGCTGCAGGGAATCTGACACCGCTTGCCTACATGGACAACTGCACCCATGTGCACATACCCACATACACGTAACTTCAAAACAATTAAATAAACTTCTGGGTTTTTTTTAAAGATTTATTTATTTATTATGTGTACAGTGTTCGGCACCAAATCTCATTACAGATGGTTGTGAGCCAACATGTGGTTGCTGGGAATTGAACTCAGGACCTTTGGAAGAGCAGGCAGTGCTCTTAACTGCTGAGCCATCTCTCTAGCCCCAAACTTCTGTTTTTTGAAGAAATTTTCACTTTGAAAATATATGCACCTAATAGAAGCATTGCCTTGGTTTAAAGTAAAATCACCTTGTTTTGCAACATTGCAAATGATTAATTTAGACAAGATTTATTGACTGGTGCTAAAATAAATGGTGAAAGCTTATTGTAAAACATGATGTTACATTCATAAATTACTGAATTTCCAAGAGGTATTTTTTGTGTCTTTTCTAATGAAGAACTCTCACAAACACCATCTATTTATTTTGTCTAATTGGCTGGGCTTTTTGTTTGTTTTGTTTTTGTTTTCAGACAGGGTCTCACTATGTAGACCTTGAATTTATAGATCTACTTGGCTCCTCCTCCTGAGTGCTAGGATTAAAGGTGAGCATCATCACACCTGGCTCAAGAATACTATCTTAGCCAGTGGTGTTGGTGTACACCTTTGATCCCAGCACTAGGGAGGCAGAGGCAGGAGGATCTCTGTGAGTTCGAGACCAGCCTGGTCTACAAGAGCTAATTCCAGGACAGCCTCAAAAGCCACAGAGAAACCCTGCCTTAGAAATGGGAATGTTAGTTCCCAGGTATCTCTCAAGATGAATACCAATAGTATTTGTAACTTCTTTTCTGTCATAATATGATTTTTGAATCACCATGACTAGACATAGATAAGAGCTTACCTTTTTGTGTGTGTGTAATTATTCTTGTATGTATGCATTGATGTTGCACATGTATGTGCAGGCCAGAGATTGACATCAGGTGTCTTCCTCTGTTGCTTTCTACCTCAGTTTTGGGACACGGTCACTAACTGAACCTGGAGCTTGCCAATTCAGCTATACTGGTCAACCAGCAAACTCTAGGAACCCTCCACCTCTTCAGCACTAAGAGTATGGGCACATACCACTGCACCCAGCTTTTAAGACCTTACTCCTTAAATATCCATATTTATAGAAATAAACTTTGGGCAACAACAAAAATATTTCAAGATTGTTTTCACTGCACATTCGTAACTTGTACAACATTGAAGGAATCCACCATAAAACTTATGAACAAGAAAGGCTCTCTCGAATGGGAATGTAGCTCAATAGTAAAATACTTGCCTGGTATGTGTGAGGCCCTGAGTTCCATCCACAGCATCACAGAGGAAGAGGGGAGGGAGAGTTCACAATTTACTTTTTTACAAAGCCTCAAGGAGAAAGTTTATCAGTTTATTTACTTACCTACTTAGAGATAAGGTTTCACCATGTAGCCCAGGCTTGCCTTGAACTTTCAGTCCTCCTGCCTTAGTCTTTCATCTACCTAGCTTAGATAATTCTTATTCATCAGACTAAAATAGTGCCTGGTACATGGAGGTACTATTTTAGTACCTCCGAGAGAGGTGGATCTCTGTGAATTTGAGGCCAGCCTGGTCTCTAGAGTGAGTTCCAGGACAGCCAGGGCTACACAAAGAAACACCATCTCAAAGCCACCACCACCACTACCCCCAAAAAATAAAAACAAATAAGTATTTCTGATAAAAGAGTTAGTGAATAAATCAATCCAGTATTTGTAGTTTATAAGGAGTTTTTTTCCAAGACAAAAAAGGCACACCTGAGGTTGACCTCTGAAATGCTTACATACACACAAAGAATACACACCTATTTCCTCCCTGCCATTCCACTCACAGAGGCTGCTGCTTCCTTGGAAATATCACTATATATCCAAATGAAGTCTGAAGAAATGTTTTATTGATTCAGTTTCCAGGCAGATCCCAAGAAACCCATTGGTGGACACATTCTGGCTCATGCTTCAACAACAAGAATAAGCTTGCGGAAGGGAAGAGGAGAATTGAGGATTGCCAAGATTTATGACAGGTATATACTTCTTTATTCTTCTTCAGATCCTGTTCACATGCCTTTAAACAGAATTGCTAGCCCTGAGAGACTATCCATTGAATTAACAAATGAACTTTTTGTTTGTTTGTTTTTGTTTTTGAGACAGGGTTTCTCTGTGACTTTGGAGGTTGTCCTGGAACTAGCTCTTGTAGACCAGGCTAGTCTCGAACTCACAGAGATCCACCTGCCTCTGCCTCCCGAGTTCTGGGATTAAAGGCCTGCACCACCAAAGCCCATCTACAAATGAATGAATTTAAGCTACCTATTCAGTCATTTGCATGTCTCATTCAGGCCTCTTACAGAAAGATCTTTAAGGTAAACAGCTCCGGCCATTCTTACTGGCCCACAAGGTTGTTTCAGCCTTGCAAATTCAATAAGGAATCAGAACAGTGAATTGTCAGCAAGGTTAATCATGTCAAGCTTCCATAAACTTGATTCAGAGCAGGTGTGGTGGCTCATGATCGTAATCTCAGCACTTGGAAGCTGAGACAGGAGGATTACTGCTAATGTAAGACCAGCCCAGTGAATTCCAGGTGGGTGAGCCTGGCCTAGAGAGTGTGACCCTGTTGTAAACAAACAAACAGATGTACATCTTATATCAAAATAGCAAAACTAGATCAGCACTTAAGATATCAAAACTAGGGGCTGAAGAGGTAGCTCAGCAATTGAGAGCACTTGCTGCCCTGTCAGGCTTCCCATAACTTAGGACCAAACCCAAGTTTCTGTAGCCATTTACACAGCACTCTATGAATGGCTTTTTAAATTTTTATTTTTATTGTATGTGTGTATGATTGTTTGCCTGAATGTATGTCTATGCATGTGCATCCCTGGTACTGATGGAGGCCAAAAGAGGGCATCAGAACTCTAGAAACTTACAAATAGATGTGAGCTGCTGTGTGTGGGGGTGTTCATGGTGTTCATGGTGCTGGGAAGTGAACCAGCTCCTCATAAGCAATAAGTGCCCTGAATCTCTGAGCCAGCTCTCCAGCCCCATGAATGACCTTACACCCACTCCTTGATCCTCCCTTGCCCTGTGCTTCCACCTCACATGTTTTTGTTTTTGAGACACGGTTTTGTGTAGCCCGGGCTGTCCTCAAAATCTCTATATAGCCAAAGATGATCTTGAGCTTCTGATCTTCCTCCCTTCTCCTCCTGAGTGCTGAAAAATTGCAGATATGCCATCACACCTGGTTTCATGAAATGCTGGGGACTGAAGCCAGGGCTGCAAGCAGTGTGAGACAAGAGCTCCACCAACTGACCTTTCATACCCTTACCCCCTTTTTTTCAGGCAAGATTTTGCTATTATAGCCAAGGCTGGCCTTAAACTTGTGACCCTCCAGTGAAGGCACTGCATGCTGCCACCTTGTTCCCTCTGCCTGGAATAACCCTCCCCACATAGGCCTTTGCCTGATCATCTTTCTCATCTATTTCAAGTCTTTGATCAAATGTTGTGTTCTTCAGGATGGGGAGATAGTTCAGTGGGTACAGAGCTTGCTGCACAATCATGAGGACCTGAGTTTGGAGGAGCCTCAGTAGTACTCACCTATGAGCTGGGTATGATGTATGTATCTAATGACAGCACTATGGGAACTCGAGAACTCTAGGGGTTGCTGAGCAAGTATGACTGAAATAGAGTACCCTAGATTTAGGAAACACCCTGTCTTTAAAAATGAGGTGAAGGGGCTGGAGAGATGGCTCAGTGGTTAAGAGCACTGACTGTTCTTCCAAAGGACCTGGGTTCAATTCCCAGCATCTACATGGCAGCTCACAACTGTCTGAAATTCCAGTTTCAAGGGATCTGACACCAATGACAAAAAAAAGAACATAAAATTAAAAAAATAATTTAAAAGAATGAGGTAGGGACAGATACCTAATGTCAGCTTTCACATAGCTGGCAAGCCTGCCTGCACACACACTCATCTCATAGCCTTCTCACCGGCCCATGTCAAAGACCTTTAAGTCACATTATAGGGTTTTATAACTAAATCAAAAGAAAACTCAAAGTACCACATATTTGTTAGTCAAAAAGGGAATGCAAAATGAATCAATTGATCAAAAATGGGCCAATATTGCCAGGTAGTGGTGGTGCATGCCTTTAATCCCAGCACTCAGGAGGTAGAGGCAGGCAGAACTCTGTGAGTTTGAGGCCAGCCTGGTCTACAGAGAAAGTTCCAGGACAGGCTCCAAAGCTGCAGAGAAACCCTGTCTTGAAAAAAATAAAAGAATCAATATCTATAGTTCAGTAGTCAATGGTATTCCACCTTCACAATTTATATTTCTGTGAACAAGTAGAATTGCACTACTTGCAGTTAATGACAACTCAGAATATAACTCTTACAGAACTAGGTAACTGAAGGGAAGGATGTGCTAGACAACTGCCTTTCCATTGCAGGTGCTTAGGACTTTCCTAGTTTATCTCAAAGCCTTTTACAGACACCCTCCACCATGTTAGCAGAGCTTGTAGAAAGGTGTACTCCTAAGGAGTCAGACAAGCCTCACAGGATCTGCACCACAGGCCTCAAACTACCCTGAAAGAACACCCAGGTTTATCCTGATTTGCCTGTTTCCAAGTTTGGGGGTAATCTTTCTTGACATTCAAAACTTTATATAGAGTTGTTTAACAAATGTTTGCGAGGGTTGATAACACTGCTAGGTAAGCTCTGGAGTCTACATTTAGCTGTACCAGTGCTGCAGTGTCTCTGAAGACTCAGACTGATGGGAACGTGATGACTGTGACATGTGCACAGTATTTATAGAAACAGAGCTTTTTATAAACTTCTGTTCCCTTGTATTCTGTAGCCCTGAGATGCCTGAAAATGAAGCCACCTTCGCAATAACTGCTGGAGGAATCGGGGATGCCAAGGAGTAGGTGGGAAATTGGTACAGATTGCTTCTTGGTGCTTATTAGGAGCTGGAGAAATGGAAAAGCAGTCTTAAATTTACATCTTGAAATAAGTTTGGTTTTTTTTCCCCATGTGTTATTAAAGGAAAGCCAGAAAAAGAGATTTAAAGCTTATATTTATCTTAAAAGTTCCAGCCTGATATGTAACCAACTATATATACACCGTGTGTTGATTCAGAAATATGCATACATATTCTTGAATTACTTGATAGACACATATACATACATGTGCCTGTCAGGTATGGGAAGGGGTACTCAATGCCCTTCCATCTGTCTTTCAAAGTGAGCCATTGTGCACACAGAGAGTCAAGGAGCTCAGAGGTGCCCCACTCTCCCAGACTTCCCATCCAGCATTTGCTGCCACACAGTACCAATGACCTATGGAACTGGATGCTGTTTCCCAGAGGGAGATGTGTAAGGGGGAATGTTTAGAGTACATCAAGGAGCTGTTTGTCCTCACACTGGCAGCCTGCACATTCGTCTTATAGCAACAGAAGAGAAACATTAAGAAGCCAACTTTTTTTTTTCTTTTTTTTCTTTTTTCGAGACAGGTTTCTCTGTGGCTTTGGAGGCTGTCCTGGAACTAGCTCTTATAGACCAGGCCGGTCTCGAACTCACAGAGATCCGCCTGCCTATGCCTCCCGAGTGCTGGGATTAAAGGTGTGCGCCACCAACGCCTGGCTAGAAGCCAGCTTTTAAGTCATTTGATTTGTCAAGTTAAAATGACTTTTTAAAAAATGCATTATGATAATTGGGCATGGGTGGTGCACACTTGTAATCAATATTTGGGAGACCTAGGCAGCTTTAGCTACATAGTGAATTCAAGACTAGCCTGGGCTATATGACATTCAATCCAAAAAGAAGCACGTTTTTATATTTTGGGTAGAAAATTCGAAATGTTTTAAAATTTTAGAGCTAATTTAAATGTAAAATCTAGAACAGAGCCCTCAGAATTTGTGAAAGAACATTGGATTTGTGTGTGTGTGTGTGATTGTCTGAAATAAAATCTAGTTTTTAAAGTATGAGAATATCTAGAAATTAAAATAGTAATATATAATCATTACAGATGATCTTTTATATTATATTAACATATATGAAAATCCAGAAAGTGAAGTACTTGCTACAAAAGGTTTTTGATTCTTCAGTCATTTGCTGGCTAGTTCTCAGATGCTACATGCTAATAGAAAGGTGTAGCTCCTGCCTCAAGAAGCAGCACACTGGGGAAGGGAATAATGTTCAGCAAAATGAGAGAGCAAATGGTGAGACCTTGGATTGACTCTTAGAATGCAGTCCTAATGTTGGGAAGGAAAGGTCAAACACAGACCACAAAGACCTGAGGGTTCCCTGGGGCCAAGAGGAGACCGACTGGCAGCAGAAAGCACTCAGCACATGGGGCCTGGGAGGCAGAACCCTCTGAATAAAGTAGGAGCAAAAGCACCTAAGAGCAGGTTTCCTTCCTTCCTTCCTTCCTTCCTTCCTTCCTTCCTTCCTTCCTTCCTTCCTTCCTACCTACCTTCCTTCCTTCCTTCCTTCCTTCCTTCCTTCCTTCCTTCCTTCCTTCCTTTTCTTTCTTTCATGTATACAGTGTTCTGCCTGCATGTATCCCTGCAGGCCAGAAGAGGTCACCAGATCTCATTACAGATGGTTGTGAGCCACCATATGGTTGCTGGGAATTGAACTCAGGACCTCTGGAAGAGCAGCCAGTGCTCTTAACCTCTGAGCCATCTCTCCAGCCCTAAGAGCAGATTTTCTATAGTCTGCAAAATCATTTAAATGAATTATTTTACTATGCAAATATTAAAGCTCTGAAGATAGTAGGCTTGTGCATGAGGGAGACAGTGGAAGAGTTACAATGATCCAACTGAGATGATGATATGAGACTAGGCTGGGATATAGCTCAGTAAGTAGAGCACTTGCCTATTATGCTCAGGGCCCTTAAAGACTAGGCATTAGATTTGGTGTAAAATGAGCTATAAAGAAAGCACAGAGACAGTCAAAGGTGACTGTTGACAATGTTCTCTAGCTGAGGGAGGGAGGGATACGGCTGTCATCAAGGAATGGAGAAGTGTGAAGCTCAGCTCTTCCATCTGAAAAGATCATTATATGATTTGCTAAGGCTGCCCTGACAATGTACTACAGATTGGCTGGAGTATATAGCTCCGTGGAAGAACACCCACCTCAAAAGTACTGGGTTTGATTCTCAGCACACTGAAAAAATAAACAAAGCAAAGTACCACACACTGAAACCAGAGGAGTTGTTAAGCAAAAAAATTTATTGTCTCTAGCCTTTAGTCTTAGATGGCAGAGGCAGTCTGATGTCTGTGAGTTGGAGGCCAGTCTAGTCTATCTAGCAAATTCCAGGCTAGCCAAGGCTACCCAGGGGTATCCTGGCACAAAAATAAGGTCACTTCTCTTAATAGCTCATGTAGTCTATTGTGGGAGTAGGACACTGAGTGGCAGTGCCAAGGTTAAGAGCATGAGTTAGAGGTACCTAGATACAGTGACAGCAGATCAGCGGCAGTGCACATGGCCAGAGCAGGCTATTCCTGTTGCTAGGCTAGAGGTCTCTGCCTCCTGACTGTAGCATGTTCAAACTGCATCCATTCTCAAGCTGGTGCTCCAGCCTCCTGCCAACCCAATTGTTATGTTTTTGAAGAAAAAGAGGAAGAAGGCAAGATGAGACATATTGACTAGTTTATTACATGCCCGGCAGAGTAGGGAGACTAAGAAGAGGAGCAGGGGTAATGGCTGACCGCCATGGCCGGTTGCCATAGAGAGGCAGAGAGCGCATGTAGGTGGGAGAAGAGAGAGTGAAGCAGAAGCAGAGAGTAAAGAGAGCAAGCAGCAGGGAAGTTGGAACTTTTAAAGGGAAGACTGTTCATGTGCACTGAGGTTCCACACATGCCCAGAGTCCTCATGCAGGCCATAATGTGTGGCGGGTGATGTGGTGATGATGTAGCACCTTTTCCTGTGCGTGCCCTGACTATTGTCAGGGGACGGGGTCTGTCTCTTAAAGAGGTAGAGCCCATCAGCATGAAAGCCTGAACCTTTCACCAATGACCCTTTGTGTCCTTCTGACAAGCTCCCCTGTGCTTCAGTTAGCAAGAATTGGAGCCTAGTACTTGTCATCTAGAGCCCCAGTCCAGGCATGGGTGACATCCCCAGTGCTATTTCCAGGCACTAGAAGAAGGCCAGCCAACAGGACTGGTCTAACATTTTCAAGTGGGCCTAACAATCTCAAGATTCACTCTCCATAGTCTTCTCTGCTGCAGCAGCAATACATTAAACAGAAAGTTGTTGAAGAGACTATTATTAGTCTATTAGTTAGAGTTTTACTTGACTGAATAGAAGAGAAAACCCCCAAATGATGTCTTATACAAAGTCCAGACTTATTTCTCTCACACAGAAAAGAAACATTAGAGCCAGGCATGAAAACTTGTAATCCCAGCTTTTGGGAAGCTGAGGCAGGATCACAAATTCCATGATAGCTTGGGCTATACAAGACTGTTTTAAAAAAAAAAAAAAAAAAAAAAAGGGCCAGGTGTTGTCGTGGCATACATCTTTCATCCCAGCACTCTACGTGGATCTCTATGAGTTCTAGGCCAGCCTCATCTACAGATCGAGTCAGGACAGCTAAGGCTGTTACATGGAGAGAACCCTGTTTTAAAAAAAAAAAAAAAAAAAAGACTAGCCAGGCGGTGGTGGCGCATGCCTGTAATCCCAGCACTCGGGGGCAGAGGCAGGTGGATCTCTGTGAGTTCGAGACCAGCCTGGTCTATAAGAGCTAGTTCCAGGACAGCCTCCAAAGCCACAGAGAAACCCTGTCTCAAAAAAAAAAAAAAAAAAAAAGACTAAAAGACAGGGTGGTTGAGGCTAGGCAGCCAGGGACACCTGGCTGATAGTTCCGGTTCCTCCTCAAGGGCCAGGTTCTGACCATCTCAGCACTCCACCAAAGACAAAGGATGGGAGTTCAAAGTAGGTGAAGAAAGATGGAGAGGGGTGGGGGCAAAAGAAAGGTTTCTCTAAGCTGAGTCAGCTCCTAGGAAGCTCCTAGCCTTCCGACACAGTCTAGCCTTTACATCTCATTAACCATATTTATCTGCAAAGAAGATCACACAATACTGCCTTTTGTCCTGGACAGCAGGAGGCCCAGCTGACATACAGAAGTGTGTCCTTTTGTTTTGGTCTTTTCAAGACAGGGGTTCTCTGTATTGCTTTAGAGGTTGTTCTGGAATTCACTTTGTAGATCAGGCTGGCCTAGAACTCACACAGATCCACCTTGCCTCTGCCTCCTGAGTGCTGGGATTAAAGGCATAAGCCACCAACGCCCAGCAGTGTCCTGTTATTAAGGAGGAAACAGACTTGTATTATTTTTCTATAACTGTGTGTGTGTGTGTGTGTGTAAATCTGAGGACACTTTTTGAGTTGCCATGTTCCATGCTGGGATGAAGTCTGATTGTCAAAATGTGGAGGCAAGCACCTTTATCCACTTAGTCATCTTGCTGGCTCAAAGAATGGTATGGGATAAGCATTGAGCTGCACAAATCTCTCAACACTTCCATGATAAATACAGAGTGCATTGTGCATACTTTTAAATCACTTCTGATTTGTGCTGTTGGGAAAGAGTGCCCTACTCCCTTTACTTGTAGATTAGGGCAAAATTCTTAAGTAGGGTTTGTTTGTTTTGGGTTTCTTTGCCCCGCCCCCACCTGTCCCCCAGACAGGGTTTCTCTGTGTAACAGCTCTGCCTGTCCTGGAACTCTCTTTGTGACCAGGCTGGTCTTGAACTCGTAGAGATCCATCTGCTTCTTCCTCCAGAGTGCTGGGATTAAAGGCATGCACTGTAAGGATTCAGGCATTATGCTGGCCTGCCCCTGTCACCCGGCAGAATGCACTCAGGCCCTGGCCAGCCCAGGGTTCCATGGTTGCTTAGTCTGCATGCAGATGCAAAGGACCCCTTTAAAAGAAAAAACCCCACCCACTTACGCTCTCATTCCTGCTCTTCAGCAGAGGCAGACTGGGCTTTTCCTGTCTCCCTCTTCTCTTCTGTCCTCTGTGTGTCTGTTTTCTCTCTTTTCCCCTTCTAATAAAACTTCTCACTTAAGCTCTGACTGGCACATTTGTCCCTCTGCCTCGGTCACCCTCGCCTGTCATGGATATTATCATAACATGTACCACAACTGTGAGGCTTCTTAACATTTTTGTTTGTTTGTTTGTTTGTTTTTTTAATGGGAAATGTACCATCTTTCATAAGAAGCCCAGAAATCAATTGGTTTTAGGTCAAGGGCCGGTGTCATTATCTCTCCATCCTTTCTGCCCTGGTTTTATTGTCTCTAATCTCTAGGCCTGGTCAAAAGATGGCTGTAGCGGTTTTACCAGCACATTCTACAGCATCTGGAGGGCCTCCTCTTGGAAGGAAACAAGTTGAGTTGTTGGCGGCTTAAGCCTTTAATTCCGGCTCTCGGAAAGCAGAGGCAGGCGGATCTCTGAGTTCCAGGCCAGCCAGCATGGTCTACAGAGCAAGTACCAGGACAGGCTCCAAAGCAATAGAGAAACCCTGTCTCGAAAAACCAAAAAGGAGGCAGAAAAAACAGCTGCTTCCGCAGCTGCATAGCCAGTGGGTGAGTGGTCTGATTGGAGGGTCTAAAACAGCCTCCTGTACCCAGAGGACTTGGCAGAGATGGTCTAGAGGCTGGGACCTTGTTTTGCAGTGACAATCTCTCAGTGATCTAACCCAGTCTACTCTTTGCCAGAGCTTGGGTCCAAGAGAGTTGGCACACACTTAGAAAACTTCTGCCGGTCTCCCAGTAGCCCAGGAGATGGTGTGGCTGCAACAAGAGTGCCTGAAGTCCCCAGAGTGCAGCTCCTTGTACTAGCTGGGCCCTTTGCAGGAATGGAGCATTTATCTTGCAGAGCTTCTGGCTTGGAGAAGTTGCTCACACCCATATGGCCAGGCACAATGGCTGATCTGACTCCTCTTCTGGCCTTCACACTTGTGGCACATATACGTACATGCAGGCAAGACCCTCAGACACATAACATAAAAATAAACCAGTAAAACTTATGGTTTATCTCTGGAATTTTCCAGTTAATATCTTTAGACCAGAGATGTCTATGACAGCTGAAACTAAGTAGAGTACTGCATAAGTTCATGTATATTTGAAGTCCAAGGATTGAGTGGCTAATTATTGTAGGAAGCAGAGGAAGCCCATACACATACAATAAAACTACTTAGAACCTTGCCTTCCTACCATCTTGCTGAGAACATGGAACTGGAGTTGTTGGTTTTTTCCCCCCTTTCAAGTTTTAAATTCTTCTGTGATGACTTCACATTCTAGACAAGCACTCTACCAGGGCTTTGCACTTGCTAGGTAAGCGCTCTACCATTGAGCTACATCCTCAGCTCTCTCTCTCTCTCTCTCTCTCTCTCTCTCTCTCTCTCTCTCTCTGTGTGTGTGTGTGTGTGTGTATGTGTGTGTGTGAGAGAGAGAGAGACAGAGACAGAGACAGAGACAGAGAGGGAGGGAGGGAGGGAGGGAGGAAGAGAGAGAGAGTTTGTGTTTTTTTTTTAAACAATGGATCTCATGCTAGCTAGCCTGGAGCTCCTTACCTTCCTGCTTCAATCACCCCAATTCACATGAAGATGTTACCAACTACTTTGTTTTCTTTTCTCTGTGTCTCTGCATTTGTCACTTACACTATCCATGACAAAGCCCACAGTGAATTAAAGTTCTGTCATTGCTAAATGGGATGGTGCATTGTTGACTAATGGCCCAGTCATATCCAAGCTCTAAGACTTGATTCCCAGAAACTATTCTCCTCATTCGTCCTTCATTTGCTACCATTTGATGGCATCTGCTTCGGGTCACTGTCAACTTAAGTTTATCCATATTCTCAACCTTTCAGATAAGGAAGCAGCTTATTAGAAAACCCATGCAAGTCTCAAAGACAGAAAAGAGAACCACTGTGTTTCACACCTAGGTGAATTTAACAATGAATTGTAGAAACCAGATAGAATGTTCATACACAATGTCCTCAGCTCACAGCAAAAATAGCTCAACAATAAAACTTACCACTTTCAAATCTGACAAAAAAGAACATGTCTTCTAGTGGTTGAAATTTGTCTGAGTATGGATTTTGCTGTTTTAATAAAACAAAAAGAATTAATACCAGCAAAAGTAGGGAGAGTTTGTAGAGGCAAACAAGAGAAAAATGGTTGAAACCAGCCTGTGATCCCACTGCAAGATGGACTGGATTCCTGAGCTTTGCTTCTAGATTGGCATGTCCTGTTGGAGACAATGGGCAGTGTCTAGAGACAGGGTCATCACTTGGGAGAGCCACAGGCATCTACAGTGCAGAGACCAGAGCCGCTGCTGAGCACCTGTACTGGCTAGTTTTGTGTCAACATGACACAAGCTAGAGTCATCAGAGAGGAAGGAACCTCAGTTGAGGAAATGCTTCTATGAGATCCAGCTGTAATGCATCATTTAGTGATCAATGGGGGAGGGCCCAGATCATTGGGGTGGTGCTGTCCCTAGGTTGGTAGTCCTGGGTTCTATAAGAAAGGTTAAACAAGCCGGACATTGGTGGCGCACGCCTTTAGTCCCAGCCCTCGGGAGGCAGAGGCAGGCAGATCTCTGTGAGTTCGAGACCAGCCTGGTCTACAAGAGCTAGTTCCAGGACAGCCTCCAAAGCCACAGAGAAACCCTGTCTCGAAAAAAAAAAAAAAAAAAAAAAAAAGGTTAAGCAAGTGCCAGGGTCGGCTTGTATCAGTCCCACACTATAGAAGCCATCTGTTCTGGACTGATATCTCTGGGGCTGTAATCGGAGCCATCTGAACAGCCTTGGGTCCATCCCTGAGTAGGGGTGTGTGGATCTGGGGAAACTCCTAGCTACCCCAAGGCGTTAAGGACGAGACACAGACACATCTTGTCATCTCAGGAGGGCTCTCAGTCCATGCTGGAAACTGGAATCTCCAGTTTATTCAAGCATCCTCTTAAATAGCTTTCCAACAGTGGGAATGACTGAAGAAGGCATCTACTATCATGTATAAAGCTGATATCAAAAAATTCTTTTAACCCTAGGGACACACCTAAACAGTCCCTAGGCATGTAAACAAAACTCCCAGAACAGGTATGGGCACACTCAGGGCCTAGGTCTGTTATGCAAACTAGGAGACATTCTCCACTGAGGACAAGCCATCAGGTAATTAGCTGAACATCTGAAAGACAATGGGAGACTCAGGCTTCTGGAAATAGAGCTGAGGTTTCCATCCCAAATCTTTATAATCGATATTTTTTGGGCCCTGACAGGTAAGCAGCACTCCTCCTAGGTCTCTGCATCAGCTCCTGCCTCCAAGTCCCTGCCCTTTTTGAGTTCCTGCCCTTACTTCCTTTAGTGATGAACAGCAATGAGGAAGTATAAGATGAATAAACACTCCTACCCAACTTGCTTTTTAGCCTTGGTGTTTCATTGTAGCAATAGAAATCCTAACTAAGACAGCACCTTACAATTCAATGTACTAACTGTGTGATTCTAGACCAGCTATGTACAACCTTCTGGACCTTCTCAAACATAAAGTGGACAGATGGTAGTGAAGGGATCAGCTCCCCATTTCAGCAGCCGTAACAGCCTAGCACGTGCTTGCCTGACCTTTCCTTGGTCACTAGGAGGTCAGATGCCTGCCTTGTGGCAAGGAACCAATCAGAAGTTAGCTGGTAGTGCTATGCTTTACGGCTCTGGGTGTGCTTTACAGACAAGTGCACAGCAATGATGCGCAGAGCATAGCAACCGCCCTGTGCCATAACAACCAGTTGACCAATCAACACAGAGCAAACCCTCCAAGCCTGGAGGCACACCAATCCTGAGCCTGTGCGTACCCCTAGACACTCCCCTTACGCTGCCCTATAAGATCTCTCTATGCAGATGCTTCGAGCTGTCTTTCCTAGCCATCTGCCGGAAAGGCCTGAGCTAAGATGGGGTTAGCTGGTTAAACAACTGCAATAAAACCTCTTGCTGTTTTCATCAAGCTTTTGACTCCGCCCAGGGGTCTTACAGTAGCAGCTAAAAGTTGTTGAATATTGTACATGAGACACTACCCTGAATGATATTCCTCTGGCTTTCCCAGCACCCCTGTAAGAGATCTCTATTGTTTTATTGAATTAACAGAGGGACTAAAATAGTGAAAACTCTTAGCATATGCCTTGAACAGTGTGAGCACACAACTGTTATTTCCTAGATTTTCAAGGCATGGGTGGGGAGGTAGATTGAGCTAGATATATTTTCACTAATTCCAAGAATTTGATTTGTCTCTAAATGAGATTCCTTGGTCTCTGACTTCTTTTTCTAGTGGAATTCTATGTTTGCAAAATGTTGGCACGGGACAGATGTCTCATTGGTCTAAAGTGGGTATCATTCTTCCAGAAGACCAGAGTTCAGTTCCCAGCATCCACTCAGGCAACTCTCAACTCTGTAACTCCAGCTCCAGGGGATCTGGTGCCCTCTTCTGGCCTTTGCAGGCACTGCTTTCATGTGCAAAAATGCACAATACAGTAATTTAAAAGTTTTTTTATTATTACTTTTTTGTTTTGTTTTTCCAGACAGAGTTTCTCTGTGTAGCTCTGAAACTAACTATGCAAACCAGCCTAGCTTTGAACTCAGAAATCCACCTTTCTCTGGCAGAGTAGTGGGATTAAAGGCATGTACCACCACACCTGGCTCCACACACAGTATATTTTAAAATTAAAATATATACACATATGTATATGTGTATATATATATGCATTTGTTGAACTAGCTTTTAAAAAATTATTTAATTTTTTCCAAGACAGGGTTTCTCTGTGTATCTCTGGATGTCGTGGAACTTGCTCTATAGACCAGGCTGGCCCCAAACTCAGAGATCTGCCTACCTCTGCCTCCCAAGTGCTGAGATTAAAGGCTTGCATCAACACTGCCCTGCCTACTGAGCCATTCTTTAAAAAAGATTTATTATGTATGCAGTGTCTTGTCTGCATGTATGCCTGCATGACAGAAGAGGGCACTAGATCTCATTGCAGATGGTTGTGAGCCACCACGTGGTTGTTGGGAATTGAACTCATAAACTCTAAAGCAGTCAGTGCTCCTAACCTCTGAGCCATCTCTCCAGCCCAGTCCAACTGAGCTTTTCTGTTTTGTTTTGTTTTGTTCTGTTTTTCGAGACAGGGTTTCTCTGTGGCTTTGGAGGCTGTACTGGAAACTCTCTCTATAGACCAGGCTGGTCTCCAACTCACAGAGATCTGCCTGCCTCTGCCTCCTGAGTGCTGGGACTAAAGGTGTGCACCACCACTGCCTAGGTTGTCTATTTGTTGAGGGTGCTATGCTATGAATCCAGGGCTTCAGTCATGATTAGCAAGTGAGGGACCAAAAATTCAAATTAATAAAAGTTTAAAAACTTAGGCCCTGAAAAGGGAACGGCTAATGATAAAGGAAAATTTAACTCCTTAAATCAGGAGTGTCATGGCTGGCACCTGATCCCCTGCTCTCAGAGAAGGAGAGGTAACTGTCTACCACTCCTGTCAGCATTCCTTTGCTAATTGCTGGTCATACAGACCGACCCTGTGACTCTGTGACCCTGTAACCCTGCAGGCCCATGCCCTGTCTTATTTCACTCAAATGTACCTCCCTTAAAATGTATAGTTACTGACTAACTGTACTTTGCATGACCTTAAGTAACCATGGAAACTGTAATTTGTGGCCTTCAACCTTATGGTCTGCCCCTTTAAAAGCTTCTCTTTTTGGCTTGTTGGGATCTCATTTGCACCCCCCCACCCCCCATGCAGTGAGATCCTAGGTGGCCAGCTTGAAATAAAAAGAAACCTTTTGCTTTTGCATCAGAATGTTGACTCCTTGGGTTAGTCTCTGGGCTCTGCAAACCTGGCACAACACAAGCACTTGCCCACTTTTCTATGGCCTCCACCCCCCCATCCCTCCATTTTCTTTTTCCAAGTTAGCAACTGTCTAACAAACATTGGTCATCTGACTCCCTCTCTACAAATTCTGAGCCAAGGAATATGTTGGTTCCCCAAGCATTCAGGCAACTAGCACAAAGCCTGGCTCTCCACGACTTTCTCAATCTATGGCTGAAGTGACAAATGAGGCTCCTTTACTTTCCTGGCTTTCCAATAATCTGGGCAACACTCAGAACAGGAGACGACAACACAGCCTCCAAGCTGACAGACTCCCTTCTCCGCATCTGTAGAAATAAGACCAGAGGTATCAAGGACGCAGCAGATTCACAATTCTGTAAATCAAATATGGCCAAGCTTGTGTGGCTTGGCAGTGCGCAGGGATGGCAAGCAAAAGAAAGTAATCTGGGAGTTGGGAGGCGCCCGCAGCCTAGCCTGGCCTGCCTTCCCCCGACTGGGTTTCTGCAGTCGCGGAACCGAGCGAGGCCATCGGCGCCCACCTCAGGAAGGGTGGCCTCTGTGTGAGCGCGCCAACTGCGCCCAGCAGGAACGGTGACAAAAGTCTGTTCGGGAAACGCACGTTACTGAGGGAAACACAGGGCGTCTTTTAACCCTGTTGAGCTGTGGCCGGGTAAAGAGAGCGGCGCGACGCATCCAACATGGCTGCGGCGCCAGCTAGGCGAAAAGCAACGGAAGAAAATGGCGCTGGCATGCGCTCCTAGCTTGGCGAACCCGGGGCGGCGAGGCGAGGGGCCAAGGCCACTCAGATTCTATACCACAGACCCCCGAAACCTGACCAGACAACATGGAGGGCAGCTATTGTGTCTGCACAAGGCCAGCCTCAAGTGCCGTTTGAGCTCGGAATGCTGGGAAAAGTCTATTCTCTAAACAGAATGCGCTACGAAGACTGCGCATCATCGTAATAGTGGGCCGGCCAACCACGCAAACAATGTTACGTTGCGCCGGAGGCGCGCCCCACCCCCAGCCCACGTTCTAGAGTTGGCGGCGCGAGAACGGTACGCCAGTTACGTACACTGCCTTATTTAGGTGGACCGCCAAGGGCACCCATCTCCGTCACGGACGTAAAACGCTTCCTAGAATGTCTATAGCACCGAGCCGAGCCCTCGGGCTCCTCCAGACGCTGTTTACGTAGCGTCTCGGCCGTGCGTAGCGTTAAGTTGGAGCAGTCTCAGCGCCGCCGCCATTTTGTGCAGTCGCTGGGAAGGAAAGGAGACGCCTAAACCGTGGCACCGCCCGGTTTGAGCGTGACCAAATCTCCCCACTGCACTAACAACCCCGATTCTCTGTGTTTTGCTACCGTCTCCGACGAGAGAGGCGGCGACGGTGGCGTCTGCGACGGGAGACAGCGCGTCGGAGCGAGAGAGCGCCGCGCCTGCCGCCGCCCCAACAGCGGAGGCGCCGCCACCATCGGTCGTCACTAGACCGGAGCCGCAGGCCCTCCCCAGCTCGGCCATCCGTGCCCCGCTCCCAGATCTTTACCCGTTTGGGACCATGCGCGGAGGCGGCTTTGGGGACCGGGACCGGGACCGAGACCGTGGAGGGTAAGGGGGAGGTGCAGGCGGGGGGCGGGGTAGCCCGCGGCTCGCGACGTACAATGGCGGCGGTGCGCGGGCCTCGGGCCCGGGCGGGCCCCTCTGCGCACTGCCGTCGTGGCTCGGAGGTGGCAGGCCAGTCGTGTCGCCTCGCTTGGCCTTGCAGCTCATCTGGTCCCTGCACGCCGCAGTGTCTGTCCGGAAAGAACCCGGATGGTTTCCTTTCCGTTATGTCTCCAGGCATCCCCTTTAGCGGGACTGCAGTCGAAAAGGCCTTTTCTGATTGTAAATGAGGTCTTAACTCCTCTTCGGTCATATTTTGGTTCATTGGAAACACATTGGAGTTGAGAGATCCAGAAGTGCAGGCGACATTTTTATTTATTGCCTCTTAAGGATCCAATTCTACTGCAGAATTAACCTTAAGGCCTAAGCTAGGGGATGAAAAAATATATATACATATATATGTATGTATGTATATACACACACATACACAATCAGGAAGCTTAGTGTTTTGTTGCTAGAAAAATTCTTGAATTTTGCCCAGGAATCAGTACGCCTAAAAGCTGTATGCCAACATTGTTCCTGACTCCTAGATAAAAGAAACAATTCACATCTAGATAAACTTCGGGTGCTTTATATTTGGATGCAATAAAGTCTTGGCTGTTTGAGGTTGTGCTCACCTCTAATCCCAGCACTGAGGAGGTAGAGATGGGTAGATCTCTTGTGAGTTCTACATTATGAGTTCCAGGACAGCCACAGCTACATAGTGAGACCCTGCCTCAAAGGGAGAAAGAAAAAGTCTTAAGTAACAAAGCTATTGAAACCAAGAGAACCTCTTGAGGTGGTCCAGGCCAGTGGTCCCATCACTAGAGATCAAAGCAGGAGCTTGGTTACCCAGGCCTGCCTGGGCTACGGTGGGTTTTGTGTCAAAGTAAGGGAATGGTTTCCAAAGTACTAGGTGTGGGGTTGCTTGTAGAAGGAAAGAAAATTTAGTTAGGTTTGTAAAGGTATCTTAATTTTAGAAGCTTAATCTTTTTCTTGATCAAGATTCAAGCAGCGTTAGCCAGCCTGAGATGCCGTGTACCTTTGATTACCACCAGTTGGGAGGCAGAGGCAGGCAGATCTCTGTGAGTTTGAGGCCAGCGTGGTCTACAGAGTGAGTTCCAGGACAGCCAGGGCTACACAGAGAAACCCTGTCTAGAAAAAAAAGAAAGAAAGAAAGATTGAAGCAGTACTAGATTACAGCAAGAATAGGTGCCACATTAAACTCAATTGAGTTAGGCTAAAAAAAAAAAAAACTCTTAAAATTGGGTTTGGGCCATTTTTGCAAGACTGAAAAAACCTGGCTTTCTATTTCTTGGGTGTTTGAAAATTGTGCTGAGAATTTTGCAAGTGGAGTGGAATGGCCAACTCAGAAGCTCTTTCACTGATTGAACTGAAAGTCAGGGCCTTTGGAAAGGGGGCTGATGGGGGTACTTGGCTCTATATGTTTTTCTGTTGTGTTGGTTCAGCAGTGATATGAATAAGTTACTTCAGTTCTGCCTACTGAATGAAATATCCAATGTGTGTCTTAATCTGCCCCATTTGGCCTAGAATGTGCCTCGTTTCAGTGTCCAAGTTGTAGGATCACAAGTGTAGACCTACTACTACACCAGACAGTGACAGAAGAGGGTTTTAGATTGTAGATTTTGCCCCACCTCTCCCCAAACTGGCTGGTCTCGAAATTGAAATTCTTCAAAGTAGCTATCACTGAATTTTCTGAGTCTGTAGTGTTTGACAGGGAATAAGGAAATGAGATTTTAAAATGTCCTATTTGAATATCATCAAAATAAAGCCCTCTACTTTTACATAGTAAGGCAGATAAGGGTGATATTTGGATTATTCTAGGAACAATTAGTTTCTATTTTCATGCAAGTGGCTGTATCTGTATTCTTGTTTGACTTACCTGTTTATTGTAAAGGGTATTAAAAAAAAAAAAAAGACATAAGGCCAGGCAGTGGTGGCGCACGCCTTTGATCCCAGCACTCGGGAGGCAGAGACAGGTTGATCTCTTGAGTTCGAGGCCAGCCTCTTCTACAAAGCTACACAGGAAAACCCTATCTCAAAAAAGAAAAGAAAGATGAAGGCTAGAGAGGAAAGGATTACAACTCTTTGTTCTGGTTCTTTTGAATACACTAAAGGTGAACGCTAGTTCCTTATGTCCTGGTAGTTTGCAGATCATTGAGAAGTGCTTGCCACAGCAAGTGGGGGAAGTTGGCTAAGTCCACAAACTTGGTTTTATTCTATTGCAGAATCTCTAGTACCACTTAAAAAACTACACTGGGGTTGGTAGCCAGTGATTTTGCTAAATGGATAAGTCAGTGGCAGTGCTGTCCTCTGCATAGAAAACTAAGGTTCAAAGAAGTAAAGTTTGTTCCCAGAGTACATATACATAGTAAGTTTCAGACTTAGAATTCAAGCCTTGTCAGGTCCAGAATCTATGCTGGACATTGAGATTATAGTAAGATGAATGGTCTTTCAAAAGGGCTTTCCAGAAACCATCACTTCACATGCCTTTTCTCTGTCACATGAGATATGGGTACTAATGAATCAGCATTTTCTGGTGTCTCTAGGTTTGGAGCAAGAGGTGGCAGTGGTCTTCCCCCGAAAAAGTTTGGTAATCC
Source organism: Cricetulus griseus (assembly GCF_003668045.3). Lineage (NCBI taxonomy): Eukaryota > Metazoa > Chordata > Mammalia > Rodentia > Cricetidae > Cricetulus > Cricetulus griseus. The sequence goes on along the minus strand of NC_048595.1, from coordinate 376,715,228 downwards.
CGGGGAGCGGTTACGTAAAAAGAAGTGGGATTTGAGTGAACTCCCCAAGTTTGAGAAGAATTTTTATGTGGAACATCCAGAAGTAGCAAGATTGACTCCGGTAAGAAGGGGGGGTGGTGAGTAGGGGTGTGTAAAGCAGCTTGTGTATTTTATTTTAGATTAGGGCAGATCTTTTTAATATGTTGTAGGTCTTTTGTTTTCTCTTTGGGGTGTGGTGTTTTTGTTTTTTGTTTGTTTTTTGTCATGTATTGTATTGGGGGGGGGCTCCTCTGTGTAACAGCCCTAGCTGTCCTGGAACTCACTTTGTAGACCAGGCTGGCCTTGTACTTAATGAGATCTTCCTGCCTCTTCCCCCCCCAAGTGCTGAGATTAAAGGTGTGCACCACCACTGCCTGGCAGTGTTGTGTTTTTTGTTTGTTATCTTGTTGCTTCTTTGAGACATGGTTTCTCTGTATAGTCACTGTTATCCTGGATGGAACAACTCACTCTGTAGGTCTCCTGCCTCTGCCTCCCAAGCCATGGGAAGAAAGGTAGTTGGTTGCCACCACCACTCGGCTCATTTTAATGTATTTTAAAGTTTTTTGTTTATGTTTTTTGTTGTTGTTTTGTTTTCTTTTTCTTTTCTTTTTTTTTTTTTTTTTTTGAGACAGGATCTTGATTTGTAGCTCTGGCCTGGAACCTACTATGTAGCCAAGCTGGCCCCAGACTCAGATCCACCTGCATCTGAATGCTGGGATTAAAAAACACCACTGTGGCTGGCTTACCTTTGGATTTTGTTTTGATTCTTATGTGCTAAAACTATTCTATTTGTGGTATGGTCTCACCATGTAGTTCTAGGCTGGCCTTTAACTTGCTATCCTGCTACTTCAGCTTATGAATGCCAGGGTTACTTTCAGGCACGGGTAGGCATACTTGGTTTGTGATATTCTTCAGTCAAACCCTGACCTTTGTTCATAAAGGCAAGTTATCAATCATTGAGCTAATTTTCTTTTAGCGGTGCTGAGCTCAAACCTAGCACCACGTGCTTGTAAAGCTTAAACTCTACCATTGAGCTACACCCTCATAAAATGAGTTTTTAAAATAAATTAACTTTGTGCTTTTAACACCTGATAGTGTATTCTACCCAGAAAATCATTGCTAGTCCAGAAAAATTATATGATGGAAAGAGCATTTGGACCCAAGTTCCACATATTCTCTTCCTAGTTTTAAGTAGAAGTTAGCTGTTTGTAGTAAACTGTCTCACTAAGTAACCCTGACTGGTCTGGAATTGTTTTGTAGATATGGTTAGCTTTGAACTTGAGCTGATCCTTCTGCTGCTGTACTGGGATTACACAGTACTACCTATCCTGGCTAGGAATTACTCTTGAGAGGTTTTTCTCCTATGGAAAATGGAGCCTTTTGCTCATGTGCATCACAAACTTGAACTTGTGTAAAAAGTATTCATATTTATCATTGTGTGATAATAAAGCTTTTAAATTGAAAAGAGCTTTTATTGTCTTTCTTCCCCCCCCCCCCCAATAGTATGAAGTTGATGAGCTGCGGCGAAAGAAAGAGATTACAGTGAGAGGGGGAGATGTTTGTCCAAAACCTGTCTTTGCCTTCCATCATGCTAATTTCCCACGTAAGTGTTCTTTAATCCTACATTAAGTGGTAGGTTGCTTGAAGGTTTTGAAAGGCTTGGGATTTTGTTGAAACACAAAAAGAAACCTTTTATAAAGGAAAGATAGTAGTAGACAGACGGTGATTGCTCACACCTTTAATTCTAGCACTTAGCAGGCAGATCTCCTGAGTTTGAGGCCAGCCTGGTCTACAGAGTGAGTTCCAGGACATCCAGGGCTACACAGAGAAACCAATGGGGTGGGGGTGGGGTGTGTGTGAATGAGAATGGCTCAATTGGTGAAAGTCCTGACTTTGGAACCCATATAAACAAGAAAGGAGAAAGCCCGCTCCACCAAGCTCTCCTCCGATCTTCACAAACTCATTCTGCAAGAACTATTGACAGCTGAGCCATCTCAGCTTTGGGCTTGTTTTGTTTTGTTTTTGAGACAGGGTTTCTCTGTGTAACAGCTCTGGCTTTGAACTCAAAAGAGATCACCTGTCTCTGCCTCCCAAATGCTGGTGTGCTTCACCACTACCCAGTTTCTGCATTTCTTTTAATGCCAATACGTACACTGGTATTTTGCCCTTGGTGTTTTACACAGCAGCCAAATACTGCTTCTATGATATAGTATGAACTTTGGGAACAGTAAGTGACTCTTGGGCCTGTGCTGTTAGCTAAATTAGGATGGTAGTTCTCAAAGGTAGTAGTGAACTGACAAGACATTGAGTTTTTGATAAATTCAAGTAAGTCTTAAATTAAGTAACTGCCACTTTTTTGGATTTCAAGACCAAAGGTATGTGTCACCACTGCTAGTCTTAACTGCTACTTTTAAGACTTCATGAGTGTCCTTAGTTTTGCTAGTAAAAGTAATAATGCATTCACTTTTTTTCAGAGTATGTGATGGATGTGCTGATGGATCAGCATTTTACAGAACCAACTCCCATTCAGTGCCAGGGATTTCCTTTGGCTCTTAGTGGCCGGGATATGGTTGGCATTGCACAGACTGGTTCTGGGAAGACATTGGCGGTAGGTACCAAGTCTTTGACATTGTAGTAACTTACTTTATTAGCCTAGTTTTCTTACATTTTCTCTGGTCCCATGTTGCCCGCCCCCATCCCCCCATAGGGTTTCACCGGGTAGCTCCAACCAGAGAACTGCCTGTCCCTACTGCCTCCCAAGGGCTGGGATTAAAGTTGTAAGCTATCATACCCAGCTCACATTTTCTCAGTTCTTAGACTCACAGTTAAAATACTGTGTGAAAGCTGGGCATGGTGGGGCACACCTTTAATGACTGTACTTGGGAGGCAGAGACAGGCAGATGGACCTTTGAGTTGGAAGCCAGTTTGATCTATGCAGTGAAGTTCCAGGGTAGCCAGAGCTACATAGTTAGACACTGTCCCAAGAAGGCCAAAAAATAAAATACTATATGTTCAGTATTTTAGCTGTATGTTTACATTGTACTTGAATGTGGTAATATGTTCTAGTTTTCTCACTTTCTATTAGGGCATTGTTAATTACTGATTTAAATTAGAATCGTTACGATAATGGCTTGGGTTTTTATGACATTTTTGATTCTTGTTCCTCCTCAGTATTTGCTGCCTGCGATTGTTCATATAAACCACCAGCCATACTTGGAAAGAGGAGATGGTCCAATTGTAAGTGTGCTACAATTTATAATTTTTAAAAATAACTACATTGAATGATAAGTTGTTTTAGGCACTGTGCCTAAAACCCAATTTAATTACTTTTTTAAAAAAAAAATTATGGAGCCGGGTGTTGGTGGTGCATGCCTTTAATCCCAGCACTTGGGAGGCAGAGGCAGGCAGATCTCTGTGAGTTCAAAGCCAGCCTGGTCTCCAGAGCAAGTGCCAGGATAGACTCCAAAGCTGCGCAGAGAAACCCTATCTTCAAAAAACAAAAAAAAAAACGTTTATGGGTGTTTTCCCCGGGGGTTGGGGAGTGTTTGGTGCCATGGAGACCAGAAGAGGGCATTTAATCCCCTGGAAGTGGAGTTACAGACAGTTGTTATATACAGTGTGGTTGTTAGGAATTGAACCTAAGTACTCTGGATATAGGGCCAGTGCTCTTAACCACTGAATCATCTCTCCAGCCCCTGCCCCAATTTAATTCTTAACCCTTTTCTCCGTATGTAGAAGTGGCTCTAGCCCATCCTTTTTTTGTTGTTGTTGTTTTGTTTTTTGCTTTTTGAGGCAGGGTTTCCTGGAACTCGCTTTTGTAGACCAGGCTGGGTCTCAAACTCTGCCTCTGCCTCCCAAGTGCAGGGATTAAATTGGGCATGTACCACCACTGCCCTGCTTGGTACTGGCCATCTTACTTGGAATTAAATAACTTACCCAAAGTTACACAGCCATGAAATGACAGTGTGAATTTGAGGCATTCTTCGTCTTTCCTGTTTGTGATTCTGGGTAGTTAACTTGTGCCCTTGTGTGTGCTAAGAAACTCTGCTTCCTTGTACCTAGCCTTTGAACCAATCTTTGCAACAATTCAAGTACAAGCCTTTGTTTTAGGGTTTGTTTTTTGTACTGGGGGTTGAACTTAGGGCCTGATGCATGGTATAGGTAAGTATTTAACCACTGGCCTATATCCACAGCTGCAAACACAATGCTGGGTTGCTCATTTTTATTAGTTTTGGTTATTTTTCTGTAGGGAGCAGGTACATGCCACCATATTCTGTGCAAGTCAGGGGGTCAACTTGTTAGGGTCAAGTCTTCCCATCATGTGGGTCTCAGTTCAAGTTTTCAAACTTGGGCAAGCTTCTTTTTTTTTTTTTTTATGTAGAATAGGCTCAGAGATCATCCTTTCTCTGCCCTTCTGTGCTGGGATTATAGGTGCATACCACCATGTCCCTGTCTGATGCAAGCATCCTTACTTGCCAGTGTGCTCTTAACCCATGAGCCATGTCTCCAGCCTTTGGGGGGGCGGGTTCAAGACAGTGTTTCACTGTCTAGCTTTAGAGCCAGTCCTGGAACTCTGTAGACCAGGCTAGCCTTGAACTCAGTGGAGTAAAGGCATGTGCCACCACCACCGCCTGGCCTTTTTTTTTTTTTTTTTTTCCTTCGTTTAATTTTATGTGCATTGTGTTTTGCCTGCATGTATGTCTGTGAGTGAGAGTGTAAGATCCTCCAGAACTGGAGTCACAGACAGTAGAGAGCAGCCAATGTTCTTAACTATTGAGGCATCTCTCCAAGCTTAACTTTTATCTGTATTCCCTGCTGGTATTTATAATTTTGTTGCATGAATTGTCTTGTGTCATTCCTGAGCCGTCGCCCCACACACACAGTGTTTCTCTGTAACAGCCCTGAATGTCTCTGAATTTGCTTTGTAAACCAGGCTGGTCTCAATCTGACAGCAGAGATCCACCTGCCTCTGCCTCCCGAGTGCTGGGATTAAAGGCGTAGGCCACCACCGCCCAGCGACACATGGATATGTTTTATGCTGATTGTTCATCTTGTAAGGTTAAAAGTAGGTAATACAAAACTAAGTGTGATAGTGCATGTCTTTAATTCTGTACTAGTTAGGTAGAAACAGGAGGGTCAGAAGGAACTTCAAGGTCTTCCTCAGCTACATAGCTAAAGGCTAGAGAGTATATAAGATCCTCTTTATTGGACAATAAGGGGGAATTAGACTACCTTTTGGTTCTTAGGGTTATTGGGGTTTTTGTTTTTTTGGTTTTGTTTGTTTGTTTTTTGTTAAACTTGGAGTGGTTGTCTCAAGTTTATTTGCTTCCCCCCCACTTTGTTTCAGTGTTTAGTGCTGGCTCCTACTAGAGAACTTGCTCAGCAGGTGCAGCAGGTGGCTGATGATTATGGAAAGTGTTCTAGGTTGAAGAGTACATGCATTTATGGAGGTGCTCCTAAAGGTCCCCAGATTCGAGACTTGGAGAGAGGTAAAAAAAAAAAAAAAAAAAAAAAATTGTTTTTATTCTTTGCCAATTCTTGTAAATAAAATTGAGCAAAATGGGTTCTTGTAAGGAAATTCAGTATTTTCAGTAGTGTAGAAATTCTTGGGATGCAGTTCTGTTAGCTACTTTGTGGAGAGCAGCTGGTGGCTGGAGATCCTTAACCTACTCTTGTGAAGTCTCCTTACGTCATGCTCTTCAGATACTGTAGGTTTAACAGCTGCTGTGACAGTGGATGCAGCTACCAGGGCTGTTGGGTCTTAGTTTCTGTTTACTGAGGTTTGGATAGTTTATAAGAAAGGGTTCTTCATGGGCTATATCTTTAATTTTTTTTTCCAGGTGTTGAGATTTGCATAGCCACTCCTGGGCGCCTAATAGATTTTCTGGAGTCAGGAAAGACAAACCTTCGCAGGTGTACTTACCTTGTGTTGGATGAAGCTGACCGAATGCTTGATATGGGCTTTGAGCCCCAGATCCGTAAAATTGTTGACCAAATCAGGGTTCGTAAAGCTGATACTTCATTAATATTTTTACCTTTTTGCCTGTCATATAGTTCCTTAATATAAAGGAAAACCTTCATTTCCTGATAGCCTGACCGGCAGACACTGATGTGGAGTGCAACCTGGCCAAAGGAAGTAAGGCAGCTTGCAGAGGACTTCCTGCGTGATTACACCCAGATCAATGTGGGCAATCTGGAGTTGAGTGCCAACCACAACATCTTGCAGATTGTGGATGTCTGTATGGAAAGTGAAAAAGATCACAAGTATGAAAGAATACTTCATTATCTTGTTTGTTTGTTTTTTTAATGGTTTTTCGAGACAGGGTTTCTCTGTGTAGTTTTGTAAACCAGGCTGGCCTCAAGCTCACAGGGATTCGCCTGCGTCTGCCTCCTGAGTGGTAGGACTAAAGGCATGTGCCACTAACGTCTGGCAGTTTGAATTATTTTTGAGACAGGGCTGCACTAGATATCCTAAGGTTGCCCTCAAACTCATGGTCCTCCTTCTCAGCCTCTAAATTGCTAGAATTACAAGCTGTACTATACCAGAGCTAAAATGCCAGGGTTTTTTTAGGTTGAACACATCCTTTGTGTGTCATTCATTGGCGCATTGTAGTTAAATGCGCAATGATCTTGGATCCTTGGAGTTGAATCCAGGCTTTTTAAATGCCAGCTGTATAGTTTTAAGGCAGGTTTAAGGTTTACTTCTCATTGCCTCCTTGTCTGATTTTTGAGATAGGAATAGTATCAAATCAGATTTGCTTGAATCTAGTGTGGATTAGTTGGAATTTGATTTTATTTATGTGTGTGAAACGTGTATGTATCTTTGGCAGTCCTGGAGCTCGAGGTGTGACAAGATGGCTTAGAGCTGCCTCCCATGTGCTGGCTGGCATATGCCACCACACTTTATGTGTTGTTGGGGATTCAACCCAGGGCATCATGCATACTGGTCAAATATTGTAACCACAGTTTTTGTTTGTGTTCCTGCGCCATGCTCATAAAGGCAAGAAAAGAATTGGGATCCCCTGGGGCTAGAATTATAGATGGTTGTGAGCCACCCATAGTGCATGTCCACAGCCAGTGTCCGTCCCCTCTGTAAGAGCAGCAAAAACATTAATCCCTTCAGTTACTGAATTATTTTTTTCTTAAAAAATACTAGATGTAGATTAAAGTATCTGTGACCAGGCTGGGTGTGGTGGTGCAGACCTTTAATTAATCCCAGAGGCCAGCCTGATCTACAGAGTGAGTTCCAGGACAGCTAGGGCTACACTATGACCCCTTGAAAAACAAAGTTAGATTTGAGATCTTCTTTTGGAAGAGAAGGTTCTTGTTATGTAGCTGAGGTTCCCTCTTGAATTCTCCATTCTGCTTCAGCCTCCCAAGTGATACTGGTATTATAGGCATGTTCCACCACAATCTAAACTTTGGGAGTTAATAGCATCTGTGTTTGATGTACAGGAAGGACTTTTACTGTGTGAGGCTGCATTGTTTGGTCTTTTCAGATTGATCCAACTGATGGAGGAAATCATGGCAGAAAAAGAAAATAAGACTATAATATTTGTGGAGACAAAGAGACGCTGTGATGACCTCACTCGAAGGATGCGCAGAGATGGGTGAGTACAGCACATAGGTAGCTTTATGTCAAGTGTTTCTCAACCTATAGGTCATGATCTTTATGTGTGTGGGCCAGGGGAAGTGTCAGACAACCCTTTCACACAGTGGTTGCATATAAGATATCCTTCATACCAGATATTTACATTATGATTCATAACAGTAGCAAAGTTAGTTAATGGAGTATCAATGAAATAATTTTATGCTGGGGGGTCACCACAGGAACTGTATTAAAGGGTTGTAGCAATGGTTTAGAACATGTATGTATGTATGGTATTTTAGCCTGATGTGTATGTATAACTATTATGTAGCTTAAAGAACTTGATCAAAATTGAGTACTAAGACTTTTGTAAAGATTTCTAATATGTAATTTTCTTCTGATAGTTGGCCAGCTATGTGTATCCATGGAGACAAGAGTCAACCAGAAAGAGATTGGGTACTTAATGGTAAGAATAAGACAAAGCATTTTGAGATAGGATCTTGCTATAGATCAGGCTGCCCTTGAACTCACAGAAATCCATCTGTCTCTGCCTCCTAGATGTTGCTAGGATTAAAAATGTATTCTTCTGTGCCTAGCACAATAGTTTTTTGACACCTATTTGTCCTCCCTCTGTGTGTGTGTGTGTGTGTGTGTGTGTGTGTGTGTGTGTGTGTGTGTGTGTGTGTGTAGCAGGGTTTCTCTGTGTAGCTTTGAACCCTATTTTGGCACTGGCTCTGTAGACCAGGCTGGTCTAAACTCACAGATATCTGCCTGCCTTTGCCTCCCAACTGCTGGGATTAAAGGCATGTGCCACCACTGCCCAGCCCACCCCCTGTTTATAAAGAACCAGATAATAGATTATCTGGGGCTTTGTTCATCAAATAATGGGTTGGGTGATTTCTACACAAAAACAAGTGGTCATAGACAGAACTGGCCTGGCTGTGTTCCCCAAGCAGTTTTGTTTGCAAAAGTATTATACTAGATTGTATTTGTAGATCAAAGTTCACCTAGCCTAATTTTAGTTAATTGAACCCTGGGCATTTTCAGTACATCTCCAGAGTTCTTTAAAGTTCATAGTTATATAAATAAAAATAAGTATTTTCAAGTAAAAGGGGCTGAAGAGATGGCCTAGCATTAAGAATACATACTGTTCTTTCGGAGGACACATCACCCATGAGTGGCTCACAACCACTATAATTCTATCTACAAGGGGATTCAGTGCCTCTGAGCATTTACACTCAGCATGCACAGACACCGTTTTAAAAAATACTTAAAATACTTTTTCTCCTTAATTAAATAGGTGTAGTATGAGCTGTACAGAGCTAACATTATGAAAGGCATGAGTCTTGGGTAGGTGGGAAAATGATTTTTCTTCAGTCCATATCTTTTACAATGTTCTTTATAGCCTCTGTTCCCTAACTTGGCATCTTTTTTTTTCCCTTCAGAGTTCCGATCTGGAAAGGCTCCTATCCTCATTGCCACAGATGTAGCCTCCCGAGGGCTAGGTTTGTATAGATAGGTGTCTCTGTTGGTGGTTTGTGTATCTTTTGGTTTTCAAATTTTTTTGTCATGTCAAATTTAGAGTTGTATGTACATGGGTTTAGTCAAAAGAGAGTATAAGTGTGATCCCCTTCCCTGCAATTTTTTTTAACCTTTGTGAGTTTTTTAATTGTTTTATTATTTTGGGTTTTCTGAGGTCATCCCACGCACCCACCCCCTTTTTATTTTCAGAGTCTCATCTGGCTCCTAAAGAACAGGCTTTGGTCTGCAGCAAGGCCTAGACATGACTATTAAGTTACAGGGAGGGGATACATTCATTTTACAGCTTAATTTCTTTTTGGTTTTGTTCAGTTTTCTGGCTGGATAGAAGGAGCCTAGTTAAACCTAGCTAGCAAAAGCTGGTTTCTTGTAAGTTTTCCCCTTATACCAGTCTATCTAGTATAGATACAAACATAGAGGCCACTTCCATGAACATTTGCTTAAAAGGGTTTGATTGGTGTGTACTATAATGTCATTCTATTAAATCTGCATTGCCTGGTGTTACTTCAGTAGAATGATGGGCAATTTTCCCCTCTCCTTATCCATCATTTGGCCATCAATGTATTGTCCAGGTTAAGATGTTAATCTGAAAGTGTCCTTCTGGAATTTCAACTCTTTTGATTTAAGATACATAAAAATAACCTGTGATATTTTGGCCTGTTGTTTTGAACTGAACAAGTCTGGCCCAAAATGTTAACATTTATAAGATTACTCGAGGTGGTTGTGGTAATGCATGCCTTTGGTCCCAGTACTTGGGAATCAGAGGCAGGAGGTTTCTTTAGATTGAGGCCAGCGTGGTGTACAGTGAGCTGGAAACCAGCTAGGGCTGTGTTGTGAGACTATCTCCACAAAAGATTCTTACAGCTGGCCATGGGTGTTTATGCTTGCAAATTCCAGCACTTGAGAGACTTGGGCAGAAGAATCAATAGTTTGAGGCCAACCTAGGTTATATATATATAACAAGATCTTGTTTCAGAGAGATGGGGGTCGTTTCTATTGAGGAATCCATTATTGATGTGTTAATTTCCTGTTGAGGAAGGTGAGAAGTACCAAGTTTCCCTGTGCAATTTAACATGGAGATGATGATAAGTGTTGAATGTAGCAGTGATGGAGCTTTTTAATCCCTTTAACTCCCAGAGGTAGTGACCTGCAGCCATGGCGGGAAGTTGTCTCTTCCCTTTGAGGTCATGTCTGGGTCCCTGCCATTAGAACTTGGGCCTGTTGGGAAAGGAGGCAGAAGCCTGAAAGCAATTTGCATAAAGCTTTCAGTAATGGTGGTTTTTAAAACAGGCTTGCTATGTGCTGGTAGCTTCTTTGTGCATCTTGCCTAGACAATTAAAAATCTTTGTTCTATGTCCCCGTGCATATTTTAACAAAATCAATTGGCTGCCATTAGAATAACTTAAGACTCTTCATCCCACCCTCCCTCATTCAAGTGAGGGGAGAGGGAAGGTGCCTGAGTCTGTTTCTTGTTACTCAACATCAGTGCTTGTTTTGGGCCCCTTTGTTTGCTGCCTTGTAAAAATCAAAAGGAGGGAGAAAACCCACCACAATGGCAGAATTCTGACCAAGGTCCTACAAGATCCTGGAAAGTGAAGGCTTCTACCTCATAGACAGGGGTGCTATTTTCAGCTGAGTCACCAGGCCTTTTTTCACTTCTGTGGAGCGATGGTCTCTTAAATGATCCCTTCAGGTAAGTTCTTTGCCTCCCATAGTTTCATGATAGTCACCTTCAGGCGACCACTGTTCCCTTTCCACTGGGATATTTTTTATTTCGCTTTTTTTTCTTTTTTTCTTTTTCTTTTTTGTTTAAAGATTGTTGAACTAAAAGTATTGAATTGATTTTGTTTTGTTTTTTAGCAGAAGCTTTGATATCAGCTGCAGATCACTCAGTACATGGCTGAGGCAAATCTACATTGGCCCCGAAGCCACTCTAGATGAGCCTGCTGGCTAGTCTTAGATCTCCCAATTAGTGATTGGAGTTTCAGGCCATGGCATAGGGCTTCCCAAACCACGGGTTCTCCCAGGCCACTGGCCAAAACATGTAACTTTCCATTTCTTACCCTGCTACAGCATCGTCTATAAAGACAGCAAGATAATATTGTGGCAGTGCACCAGTAACCTCAGGGCAGCCTGGACTGGAGAAAACCAGATTCTGTGCTTGCTCTTAGGTGGCCTCAGTCAGCTGTGTGCACACAGGACACCTTTCTAGTATGAAGAACTTGCATCGTGTCCGCCCTTAATTGAGCCCCTCCAGAAGTACTCCCAGCTATTAGCATCTGGAGCCCCAGTGCTTGCTGCTTGGAAAGCACACTCCTGTGCATCCAGTGCAGTAATTCAGTGTGCTCTGTTGCTGTGGTCACTCAGTGCGAGTGACTAAGGAGCATTATCCAAGCTCTGAAGATGTGCTTATGGAGTTATCACCCCACCCCACCCCACCCCACCCTTCCATCCTTGCCCTATAATATTTTTTCTTTGTGGCATCAACGACCCAAGCCGGAGACTCAAGCTGCCCCCTGTGATAAGTGCCTTCTCGTCTTTCTGGTGTGATTCAGGACTTTAGGGGTCAGTAAAGACTGAGGAGCCTTTATTGTAATAAGAAACAGACATAATGCCCCTACTTCACCTGCCCCTAACCAGCTGAATTTTTGTTTTTTAATCATCTCCCCTTTTCCCTGAAATTAATCCAGTCTGGGCAATAGATGCAGTCTGACCCTTTGGATGTAACTTTTTTCTTAATTTTTCTACAATCACCCCAATTACCTTGGGGGAGGCGTTGGAGGACCTGAAATTTTTACCTGAACCCAGGTTCTCCGGCGCTTGGCAACCAAATGGGGCTACAGAGAAGCATCTAAGCCAGTTCACAGAGCGAGCGTGTGTGGGGACTTCTCACTGCCACGGACCCTTGATGCATGCTCCCCGCGCTCCAGTGGTCCCGTGTCAGAAGGCGGAGTTTTCGAAAGGAGGCCGCCAAATATAAAAGACAAAGAGACGGGATCGGCTGCAGCGGTTTCCCAAAGGAGGAGGGAGTGTGCATCGGTCTGGTAACAAACAGAGAATGTTTTTTAATTATTTCTATCACAGAAATCTGTGTTTTATCTAGGATATTTTCGGAATATTCTTTGTAAAATGCAGATTTTTTCCACAAAAAATGAGGATTCTGTTATTAGATTTGTTTGTTAAGTAGGTTAAAAACTACATTTAGCTGAAAGCATTACACTAACATTTACATAATTTAAGTTTAGGGTTACCCAGCCCAATTCCTAGCCATGTACAGAAGAATATCAAATGTGTGTCTCAAGGTTTCCTGGTTTGCCCCACATTCTTTGGCTAGTGAATCTCCAGGTCACATAGACAATCTGATCATTAATACAAGTACTAAGTTTGCAATAACCTTGAGTTGAGTAGAAACAAAACCTCACTTGAGAAGCTGGGCTTGGTAGTACAGTGAAATTTTAGTGTAATGTATTCTTGTGGTGATTGAAAAGGGAAAGATACTGTGGGTGTTCAAGCAACGCAAAATAGGCGTGTACTTTGGCTTTGGTTTGCTTTTTAAATACAAGAGCAAGAAAAAAACCTAACTGTTGAGTCTGAGAATGTAGTGAGTAGATGAAGTGCCTTTCCATGTTGCTCTGTGACTGGTCTGAAGGTAAGTTGATTGTGTTGTTGGTAGACTGTACCAGGCTTCTCCCAACAGAGTAGAAGTGATTTGGCCCTGCACTTTAATGGTGGTTACTGATTTCTAATACATCCCAGCTTTGAAAGGGGGTGGCACTAGAATGTGTCAGTCTGAACTCTGGTCATAGTGTAGCTCCTGTCAGCATACTGTCACAGAAGAGGCAGGAGTTTGGGGGTATTAAATGGGACTCCAGTGGGATTATAGCAAATCGAGTTGCAGTGCCTGTTTGTGTCCTGAGAGTCACTGATCCTCTTTTACTCTGTTGGGATGAGTCTTTTTTGTACCTGCTCAGAGTGGTTACTAACTTCATCTTCTCTCCTCTTGCTGTCATCTGCATTCGTGCTTTCCACCTCTTGGCATGTCCTTTATCTTCTCTCTCTCTGCCACACCAACCTACACAATGACTCGTCATGACTTGGAAGATGTGGAAGATGTCAAGTTTGTGATCAACTATGACTATCCAAACAGCTCCGAGGACTATGTTCACCGAATCGGCCGCACGGCCCGGAGCACCAACAAGGGCACTGCCTATACCTTCTTTACCCCAGGGAACCTAAAGCAGGCTAGAGAGCTGATCAAAGTGTTGGAAGAGGCCAATCAGGCCATCAATCCAAAATTGATGCAGCTGGTGGACCACAGAGGTGGTGGCGGCGGAGGGGGTAAGGGTAAGTCCTGGAATTTTCCAGGGACTACCAAGGACTCTTAATACTAATTGTGCCTTTTTGGTTTTTTTGTTTTGATCTATGAAGGCTCTTGCTTGGAACTCAGAGTGCTTAGTAGTTTTCGTGACCTCAGTGTAAGTCAGAAAGCAAGTTTTGTCATTGTGCTGCTATTGTTACTGTTGTAGCCTGGTGTGTGAGAATCTAAGGCCCACTAGCAATTATACTGGTACATTCCTGTAAATTTCTTTGGAGGGGAAGGGGGAGGGGGCAGGGTGGTTCAAGACGGGGGGGTTTCTCTGTGACAATAGCACTGACTGTCCTATAACTCTTTGTAGACCAGGGTGGCCTTGAACCCACAGAGATACGCCTGCCTCTGTGAATCTGCAGGCGCATGTGCTTGTGTGTTACACACACACACACACACACACACACACACACACACACACACACACACACACACACACCTCTTGTCTCTTAGTAATACTTAGAGAGCTAAGCTATGGTTGCTTCTTGATGTCTTTAAACTGCTTCTTTAGAGTAGATTTTCAATTTTGCATGTGGGGAATTTGGTGTCATTTTACATCATTTCATAACATAGTAACAAAGCTGAGGCATACAGCTGATGGATAGTTGTGAAGTGTGCTCAGCTCTGGGCCCCTGGCTCCCTAGCCTCGTGTGTTAAGATTGTTTTTGAGGCTTGGTGGTAGTGGCAGTGCACACCTTTAATCCCAGCACTCTGGAGGCAGAGGCAGGCAGATCTCTGAGTACGAGAGGACAACCAGAGCTACGCAGAGAAATCCTGTCACAAAAAAACCAAAAGACGAAAAGATTGTTTTTCTTACCCCCAAGAAGAGTCTAAAAGGCACCAAGTTGAGTGAAATATTTACTTAGAGACTAGCATTGCTGACCATGAAGATGTATTGAGTATTACTGTTCCCCCTTAGGTTCAGTTTGTTTGGATCTCATACTGGGATTAAAGATACCTTTATCTTCCCATCAGGAGGTCGCTCTCGGTACCGGACTACTTCTTCAGCCAACAATCCCAATCTGATGTATCAGGATGAGTGTGACCGGAGGCTACGAGGGGTCAAGGATGGTGGCCGGAGAGATTCTACAAGCTACCGGGATCGTAGTGAAACCGATAGAGCCAGTTATGCTAATGGCAGTGGCTATGGAAGCCCGAATTCTGCCTTCGGGGCACAAGCAGGCCAATACACCTATGCTCAAGGCACCTATGGGGCAGCTGCTTATGGCACCAGTGGCTACACGGCCCAAGAGTATGCTGCTGGCACTTACGGGGCTAGCAGCACCACCTCAACTGGGAGGAGCTCCCAGAGCTCTAGCCAGCAGTTTAGTGGGATAGGCCGTTCTGGGCAGCAGCCACAGCCACTGATGTCACAGCAGTTTGCACAGCCTCCAGGAGCTACCAATATGATAGGCTACATGGGGCAGACTGCTTACCAATATCCTCCCCCCCCTCCTCCTCCTCCTCCTTCTCGTAAATGAAGCTGCTTGGTGGGAGTGATTCATGCAGATTAATTACATCTAAAGGAACACCGGCTATTATTTTACCCTTCTAGCCCTTTTCATTTTTACTTTTTCTTTTCCCAACCATTGTGGTTTTTTTTTTTTTTAATGCAGATTAGTTAAAATTCACTGCCAGGTTTCTTCTGCCCACCCAAAAGATCCAGTCCGTAATAACAGATTTTGTAAGGGAAATATATATATATATATATATATATATATATATATATATATAAACTGACTGGAAAAGATTAATTTCTTCCCCCAATTTAATGCATGTTGAGGATATTGAGCTATTTTTCATCTTAAAGGTATTAGGCGCTTTTGTTGGAGCCTGTTTACTGTTGGGAGGGAGGGTAGGGAAGGGAAGGAGAGGCTGTTCTGCAGAAGAAGAGGGCGGCAGAAGTCTGTACTTCAGACTGTTCTCCGTAGTGGGAGAAGCCAGGAGGGACTTCATGTGTGTTGTCCATGGTGTTAAGTTAGTGAAGTTAGATTACTCAGGCCTGATGAATTTTAAGACTGTCAGTCATTTTGACTGGTGGCTTATTACATGTATTGGACAGTTTAAAAATTGCCAATTGGCTTTGCCCCTCTTTCTCCTTCAATTATATATATTAACCAGGTTAGTGTTGAGTTAGAAATTAAATTTCTGAGTTCAAGCATATCTTTTTAAGTTTAAAAAACTACAAGGCATTGTTTTTGCTAGGTAGACTGGCATCCAAGTAGAGGCTGCCTGGTTTTTTGTCCCCCCGTATAACCAGGGACCATCTGAAAGTCAATTTTTTAGCCAGATAGCTATTGTGAGCATAAGCGTCAGTGTTTAGCAGGAACTTCTGAGCAGCTTAGTCTGCTGTGTAGGAAGCACCTTTAGAAATGATGGACTCCAAATGGGCAGCTCTTCCTCTTAAACTCAGTATTTTTAGTGCTAGAGTAAGAGTGACCCGTAGACTGCTTTGCCCTCTTAGCCAGGCTCTCCTGAGCAGGACTGGTGAAGAGCTGGTCTCCTCGGTGTCCCTTTGCACTCAGCTTTTCACAGGTAGGTAGTGCTTAGGAAGCACTCTGGAGGACTAGAGCCCAGGTCCACCTCAACTCTCTTCAGTGTCAAGTAGGTGACACTGCCAAGAGCAGCAGGTACATCCAGAAAGACTTATGTCACCCTAACAGGATAGGACAATAGATGGCCCCAACACCTGTGATAGATCACAATGGTGGAGCCTTTTGTTTTGCTGTTATTCATTTACAGTACAGTTAAAGAGAGGAGGCTCCACTGCATTCCTTGGCTGTGTCCTCGGAGTGCAAGTCTAAGGAACGATACACTTGAGGGTTCCTCCAGGAAGAGAAAAGGGATGGTTTTGAGGGCTCTGAAAGTAGGATTCAGTGTGCGACATAACAGGTAGGTTGTCAGCATATGCTGGATACACGCATGTGAATGCTTGGCATCCTTTTGTTTTCCTTACTGTTTTACAGAATACGAAGCTAAGGGAGAGTGGTGGGCACAGAAGTGTGGCAACCCTGCTCTGTGCTTTGAAACCAAAGTGTGTGTCCTGTCTGTCCGTCTCACCTGCCAAAAGGAAGTGTCTAATCATGGACACTGACCAGCCTGTTACAGATACTTCTTTCTACAACCAAATTCAGATTTATTTATTTATTAAGCATCATACCACAGGCTATCCTGTGCTACTGCAGCTCTTGAAAACACCCCTTCTGTAAACGCCTTTGGGGATGAAGCAGTAGCTAGGTTGCTTGCCTCCCCTGTCTACCAGAAGCATAATCCAGATAGAATTAACAGCTGATTTCCCATTTCATGAGCTCCTTTGGTCCGGGTACAGCAGAAAACTAGCAGTTTTCCTTTTTAGTTCAATGAGTTCTGCTTCCTCATCTGTCCTTTGTGTTCTCAGAACAGGCATGGGCAAACCCTTGGAGCTGGGTCAACCTACTTAGGGAAAGGGCTTCAGTATTAAGCTGTGGACTGCTTATGTGGTTGTGCAGTCACACAATTCATTGTGTGACTTCTCATCTAAAAGGTTGGTGGCTTTTGCTTGGGATCAGTGCTCTGCTAATGCCTTTGCTGGTCTCTCAACACATTCCTGTCATTGAGACTTGAATTGTAGGTGTGATGTTAAGGCACAGGATGCTAAGAGCTATGTTACTACTATTCTTAGTTTGTAAATTGCCCTTTTGATACCATCTTGTTTTCTTTTGTAGGTATAAATAAAAAATTGACAATAAAGGTGTGAATTTTTTATTACATTAACATTTTGCTCCAACAAATATTGGGAGGTTGAGTGACTAATCACCCAGCTTAGCACCTCAAACTGGGAGGGGAGGGTAGACTAATGAAGGTTCTTGGCACAAGAATCTGAGTCAACAGTTAGATGGCCTGGGAACTGAGGTGAGTCCTAAGCATTTGACAGAGCTGGTGACTTGGATTGGGATTGCTTGCGCCTTAGATGCAGTGTGACTGACAACATACTCCTGGAGTCTTCAGTTCCACTCTGACCTAGGAAGGGTCTTTGCAAATGGATCTGGCCCATTCCTTGGCATGAGCCTTCTTCCACTAAAGGAGCAATGGTTGGTCGTTGGTGGAGGTATCTTACTGCTCCTTATTTTTACTTGCCATTCTAAGGCACCACACTTGGGCAGCTGGACCAGGTATTCCATTGCATCCATGATGGTGTGTAAGGAAGTCCAACTGTTGATGGTGAGACAGGAAGTTCTGCCAGTGCTTTGCTCAAATTCACACCAATCACTCAACATTCAGTCACCAAGGAGGAATGGTTTGCTCTGGCTGCCTTATAGTGTGGTCCTTCTCTTTAGACTGGCATTGGTAGGCTTAACTTCTTTCCTTTAAGGACTAGAAGAAAAGGAAGATGAAGTTACAGAATGTGCTATACTCAGAAAAGGGTTGTTTTTATGCCCCTTCCCCTTTTTTGAGAGTTTAATTAACCTTGGCTGGGACACAATGTACCACACTGTCCCTTCAACATTGTTAGCTTACCCGAAAGTCCCCACTTTAGGTTAGCCATGGACTCTACGCCCCTTCGCCCCCATCTTGGTTACTAATGCTCCTTCCTTAGAGAACTGTAGATTTAGCAGTTGGCGCTAGGTCATCTGCTTCATTCTCATAGACTCTTAATCTCTTCACACTGAGCCTCAGTAAGCCGCCCTGACTACTCCCTGCATGGCTGAAATGCTCTTGGTGATGTAGTAAACCCCTTGAGGCCCTGTGTGAACTTGGTCTGAGTTTCAAGGTTTGTTTTGGAGCTTATTCATGAGAAGATTTTCCCAGCCAGGTTTGGCAAAAGTCCTCTTCCCGGTTATCTCATCTATAAACAAGTATGATTCCCATTGGTCTGTGCCTCCCCATCCAAATAAGCTTCAGAACAGATGAACCTTGGCTCTACTTCAGCTGGAATACCAGAGTGCATAATGACTTAGGACCAGTTCCTACTTTTGGTGATGTTAAGATCACAGACTCAGAGTCATACAAATGTTTCACAGGTGACAGCACCTCCCCTACCACTGCTAGTGATGAGCTCCCTGGAATCCCAAAGAATGTCTCTGAGGCAGAGTATTCCCTTTGGAGAGCCAGACATCTCTTGAAATCTTCACAATTACCTTGGCTCTGCCTCCTCAGGCCAGCTGGAGTACCATAGAGTACACAGTGACTTAGGACCAGTGCCTACCTTTGGTCACATACAAGTAGAAGAAGTCACAATAAAAGATGGTTTGTACTACTCCAGACACCACTGAGATCTGATCATAGAAATTCTCTGTCTGGTACCGCCAGATCCAGTTGGCTAGATAGAGTGCCCGATACAGCCCCAGGAAGAACAAGTAGTGAGTGGTGATGGTCTCAGCCTCGCCAGTCTTGCTGATCATGAAGAGCTGTGGCAGGATGGCCACTGACTCCAAATAGATGGAGAAGGTCCAGAGTACCTATCAGAAAAGCAGAAGGGTGGGAGGGTCCATTGCTTAGAGGGACCCATGTATAATGAACGTTTGCTGGAGAGAACAGTTGGTCACCAATCCTTGTCAAGAGTCCCAGTGTAACAGTGTAACCCAAGTAGGCTTTGAGCTAATTGCCTCACCTACCAAGGAAGGGCTGGGGCAGCAGACATGCTTCACCACACCAGATTTAAGAAGTTATTTGTGGCTATTTAGTGTTGGGGATAGAAGCCAAGGCTAGATGCATGCTGGACAAGCACTACTCATAGCATCCTTAGGCCTGAACTTCAGCAGTGTTATCTTTCTATTGTTTCCTATGGAAATACAAATTCAGGTATGTAATGCCTGCTTGTTTTGTAACTGTGCAAACATGTCCACAAAACATAGTTTTTACAGACAGCACAGTTTATAAATGACATAATTTTAATCCACAATGTGGTAGGGTACAGCCCATAAATACCATCATAGGACCTCCAAAGATGTTTTTCTCTTGAAGCTTAGGTCTGCTAAGTTATAGTCAGCCTGGACAGATCTTGGGGACACAAGGTCCCAACAGAAGTAGGGTTACCACCTGTTCAACTTGGAACCTCATGACTGAACAGATGTGTCCCTTACTGGGGGATGGAGGCGAACACTGTCAATGATAAGAAATGGATTTGTAGTTGGCAGGCCCAGATGGCTGAAGAGGGTGCTGAGAGGCACCCTTGCCTTAGGATCAGACTCACCTCCGTTGGTGTGTAACTATAGTTCACCAGAAAGGAAAGGCCAATCACTGGGACCAAGAGGAACTCCAGCCGGAATGTGTCATTCTCAATGTCAAACGTTTTCCGGAACTTCCAATAGATCATGTACACAGTGACATAGGCACAGAGGAGGAAAACCACCTAGAGAGACATGGGTGCCTATGAAATCTTTTTTTTTTTTTTCCCCAAGACAGGGTTCTCTGTAGCTTTGGAACCTGTCCTGGAACTCACTCTGTAGACCAAGCTGGCCTTGAATTCAGAGAGATCCACCTGCCTCTGTCTCCCAAGTGCTGGGACTAAAGGTGTGTGCCACCACTGCCCAGCCTATGAAACAATTTCTTAATGCTCATGTTAAGCTGTGATATCTGTAACCTTGAGGGCCAACATGCTGTTGTCCCCCAACATGCTGCATGTGTGTGTGTGTGGTATGTTTCTGGGGCCCCTAGCCTCATGGGCAGGAGGTTTGCATTAGAGTCACAGTGACTTCTCTAATGCTTGCCCCAGGATCTTCTCTTTTGTAGGTCTGGACAGCCATGGAATTTGCATTTCTAAAGACTTCCCGGGTGGTGCTAATACTGCTAGCAGCACTAGACTATACTGGCATAGAGAACTCAATCACTGAAATGTCACTAGAATGACATGCTGTCACCACATGTAGCATGGGGGTCACTTGCCCTGTGAAAACATGTGAGTCTGTCTCCCCTACAATATGAATCACAAGCAGGACCCTCCTCGGAACCCTCCTCTCCTTACTCAGCACAGATTAGTGAAGGAGGGAAGGCAGGAATTGAGGACCACCTCAAGACTAGACGCTTCATCCTGCCACTCAAGGCTGGGTCCGAGGGTGATGTTAAGATCCCAGACTCAGATAAAGCCGGGCGTTGGTGGCGCATGCCTTTAATCCCAGCACTTGGGAAGCAGCGGCAGGTGGATCTCTGTGAGTTTGAGGCCAGCCTGGTCTCCAGAGCGAGAGCCAGGATAGGCTCCAAAGCTACACAGAGAAACCCTGTCTTGCAAAAACAAACAAACAAAATCCAGACTCAGATAAATGTTTCACAGATGACAGCACCTCCCTACCACTGCTAGTGATGAGCTCCCTGGAATCCCAAAGGATGTCTGTCTTGAAATCTTCACAATTACCCTGCAAGATATAGATTAAGACACTCCCACTCCACACATGAGCAGGTAAACTGGGACTTCAGATAATGCACTCAACCAAAAGCACATGTCCAGAGTAGGTGGGAATCACAGAAAGTGGGAATCTTCAGAAAGACTTTGGGACTTTTTTTTGTTTTGTTTTGGGGTTTTGGTTTGTTTGTTTTGGTTTCTCTGTGTGGCCCTGGCTGTCCTGGAACTTACTCTGTAGAGCAGGCTGGCCTTGAACTCACAGAGATCCGCCTGCCAGGCATGGTGGCATACTCTGGTGATTGCAGCACTTGGGAGGCAGAGGCAGGTGGATTTCTGTGAGTTCCAGCGCCCCCAAGGCCACATAGTAAGAGCTCCATCTTTAAAAAGAAAAAAAAAAGAAGAAAAAAGAATACCTAGTTGGCAGGTACCTTACTATGCCACCAATACCTTTCTGCCTTAGAAGCTACAGCACACACTTTGTAACCCTGTGGTAACTGAGGAGAGATATTATGTTCATGACTAGCCACACAACTTACCAGGCCCATTGCCAAAAGAAAATATGAGGCCCTTTGTTTAAAACTAGGGATTTCAAGATGGCAATAGCAGAGACTTCAAGCAAGTGTGGGGCTCTGTATAGTTCACATGCCCATGAGTCCTGGCCACACTGAGGATGTCAGAGTAAGGAGTTACAAGGAGCCTAGGAATCCATGGAGCCCTCCAAGCCTGCCCTGAACTGCTCACGTCCAGATGTTAGGTAATAGGAATGTTACACCCTGGCTTTGCTAAAGTCACCCACACTGTTAGCTTCTGAGCAGCTGTACCCCACTTTGCTGACTAGCAATCTGTTCTTACCTTTGACATCCCTGCCTCAAAGCCAGGAGGGGCGGTGAGAATCTTCACCCCAAATGCACCCAAATTCCATGCCAGAGATGAGGCATGGCAGTGGAACTGAGAAAATGGTCCATGCTTTCAAACGATAATACCATTGAAACCTCTGGTCCCTGCAGCAGAGCTGTGCCTCCTGGCCCTCCTCGCCCAGAACACTCTCTGGCCTCTCTCCCTACAGCCATCCTACGGGTTCCCACTGCCTCAGCCTCACAGTGCTTCTCTGAAGAGCCCAGCCTATTCCTGCCTCTAGGGGCCTTTGCCCTGGCTATGCATTTTGTTTGGTGCTTGTCCCCCATCTCAAGGTTGGTGGCTTGTCACACACACCTCAGCTCCTGCCCACACTCCCTGAGCTATGAGATAACTCTACAAAACTTTCAATTAAAGTAAGATTTTAATATTTTGTTTGTTAACCAATGTTCTCATTTGCTTATGGTATTCCCCTCAGAATCTATGAGCCGTGAATGTCTCCAAGTGCAAGGCCCAGCAAAAGCACAACACATTTGTTGCAAGGGTGGCCAAACCAAGTTCATCAATGTCCAGGGTCCAATAAACAAATGTCTTATTTGTTTAACCATTCTTTGTTATGGCTAATTTTTAGGGAATATTTAGTCCATGGTAGGGTGCTAGTGTTTACATTTGTGTGTGTGTGTGTGTGTGTGTGGTGCTGGGGTCTTTTAATTATTTAATTTTATGTGCATGGGTGTTTTGCCTGCATGTATGTCTGTGTGAGGGTATCAGAAATTGGAGTTACAGACAGTTGTGAGCTGCCATGTGGGTGCTAGAAATCAAACCCAGGTCCTCTGGAAGAGCAGTCAGCACTCGTAACTGCTGAGCCATCTCTTCAGCCCAGTGGTGGGGTCTTTTGAGACACTGTCTCATTGTGTACCCCTGGAACTAAGTATGTAGACCAAACTGGCCTTGAACTTGCAGCAATCCTTCTGTCTCCCTGCTTCCCCAGTGCTGAGATTACAGGAGTGCACCTTGATACTGCCTCACATTTAAATTTGTGACCTGGAAGAACTTTACAGCCACCCTTGTGAGCTAAGTGCAAATACCACCTTGATCCTGAGGAAACAGTACCGTGGCCCGCCGTACCTGAAAGGCCCTGAGTAGCAAGGCAGGTGCAACAGCTCTAGCCTTGGCCTAAAACTGCCCAACCCACCAGCAGCCCCCATGCTCTCACCTTCATCACTGTGTTGTAGATGGATATGAAATTGGAGAAGAGGTCCAGGTACCTGGTGGTGAAGACCAGAGCAAAAAGAATCTGGCTCTTCCCAGAAATGCCTGTGCATGGAGAACAAGAGACCATGAGAACATGGATTTCAGGGTAGCCACCCAGGCACGAGGTACGGCTTTCCCTGACCCACTCTAAGTCACTGGAGTCCCTGTGTCTCTTGTTGAACTATGATCTGTCTCCAAATAAAGATGTGAACACTATGTTCCAGTCACCCAGCGTGCACCACCTTGGTGCCTCTCTGTGGAGGATGCGGGGGTAGTGTGAGTCGCCTGGGTGGGGGTGTAGAGGATATTCTGTGTGCCACCCCCAGAGCTCCAGTGGCCACCCCAGAGCTCCATCCTGGGAGAACAAGGCACTGACTCCAGGTGCTGATTCACCAGGAAGACAAGCAGTCAGATGAAGGCATGGGCCAGCAGCACTCTGCCAAAATGCACCAATTTTAAAAGCCCTTTTCCTACTCATAAAGGCTTTGCCTACTTTTACTCATTATAATACAAAAATAAAAAAAATTATACAAAAATGAGGAGTGCAACTCAGGGACAGAGCACTTGCCAAGCGTGTGCAAGTCCCTGGGCTCAAGTCCCAACATTGCAATTAGTAAATAATAAACACTAAATGGCACATGCAAAAGCCAAGATGCCTTAGTGCAAGGACCTCAGGCCACAGCTCACGACATGTACCTGAGTGCATATGCGTGACCCAGGTGCATGGAGTTGTCACGAATGGTGTCTTATTCTTCATACTGTTTTCTTTGTCTCTTTTGAGACAGGGTCTTGCTGTGTAGTCCTGACTGGCCTGGAGCTTTCTATGTAGAACAGGCTGGCTTGCTGTGCATGGTTGTGCTCACCTTTAATCCCTTTTGAGTTCAAGGCTATTCAGGGCTACACAGTGAAACCATGTCTCAAAATTAATTAATTAATCAAAAAAGAAAAGGCTGGCGTCAAGCTTTTAGGAACCCTCTCTGGCTCTGCCTTTTCAGTACTGAGGCCACAGGTGTGTACCACCACTATGCCTAGCTCCTAGGTCTGTCTGTCTTTCTTTTTAAAAAGGATTTATTTACTTTGAGCTGGAGAGATGGCTCAGTAGTTAAGAGCGCTTATTGCTCTTGTAGAGGACCGGGGTTCAGTTTCTAGCCCCAACAAAGTGGTTCACAACTGCCTGCAACTCCAGTCTTGGGAGCTCGGATGCCCTCTTCTGACCCCCATTGTCAATGCCAGCATGTGGTACACATGAATGGACTCAAGTACACACACATACACATAAAAGGAATAAATAAATGAAATAAAATACTGTTTCTTTTACCTAGATGTGGTAGTGCACACCTTTAATCCCAGCACTCAGGAGGCCAATTAGGTTGATCTCTGTGAGTTCCAGTCCAGCCATAACTATGTCGTGATAACAAGTTTCAAAATATAAAAGAAAAGATTGCGTGTGTGTGTGTGTGTGTGTGTGTGTGTGTGTGTGTGTGTGTGTGAAATAGAGAGAGAGAGAGAGAGAGAGAGAGAGAGAGAGAGAGAGAGTGTAGTGCCGATATTTGTAACACAAGTGTACCTGGTGCCCATGTAAGTACCTGGAACAGGAATTATAGACATTTGTAAGCCATGATGATGTAGCTGTTAGGAATCAAACCTGGGTCCTCTTCAAGAACAATCAGTGCTCTTAACCACTGATCCATCTCTCCAGCTCTGGCCCTGTGGTGTTTCTTGGCCTCCCTGGCCTATCTGAGTTAGAGTCTGGTTATATAGCCCAGGATGGCCTTGAACTCCCAAGTCTCCTACCCGAGCTTCCCAAAGGTTATTATTATTTTTTTTAATATTTAGGCTGGGTGGGGGTTGGAGAGATGGCTCAGAGGTTAAAAGCAGTGGCTGCTTTTTCAGAGGACCTGAGTTCAATTCCCAGCACCCACATGGCAGCTCATAACTGTCTATAACTCCAGTTTCAGGGGATCTGACATAGACACACATAGACACACATGCCGGCAAAACACAAAAGTACATAAAATTGAAAAAAAAATTATGCCAGGCAGTGGAGACACAAGCCTTTAATCCCAGCCTTTTGGAGGCAGAGGCAGGCTGATCTCTGTGAGTTCAAGGCCAGCCTGGTCTACAGAGCGAGTTCCAGGATAGCCAGGGTTACACAGAGAAACTCTGTCTCAAAAAAAAAAAAAAAAAACCAAAAAAATATTTATAAAATGTATTTATTTACTTACTATGTGTTTGTGTATTATGGGGTGTGTGCACACATGCCATGTATGGAGGTCAGAGGACAACTTTCAATGGGATGGTCCCCTCCCTGCACCATGTGGATCAAACTCAGATGCTCAAATTTGACAAGTACTTTAACCCAGTGGGTCATGCCACCAGCCCACTTTGAGACAGCATGCATGTCATGTAGTCCAGGCTGGCATACACAAGATTCAGGGCTCCATCTCGTGCACCGGAATAAACAACCATAACAAACTGTGAAGTCACTGTGTTCTTGACCCCACCCCCACCTCACCTGTGCTCCCGCTGCACAATTCCTGCCCCGACCCTGAAACAACAGTAATTCTTTGCACTCCTCTGGCCACTGCTGGTGGGCATGAGGTAGTGCCAAGAGCCACGTACCTCCCTTCCCCCTCTTCCTTGCCATGCCCTCGCCAGTCTTTGTCACCTCATCTAACCATTCCCCTTCCCAGTGCCCATGTCAAGAGACCTCACTCCCGGTCTCAAGAGCAGCTAATATCACCTGCCACCCCCTAGCATCTCTCTCCTGCCCCGGGAGCATCACATAGCTGTGCATCATCCCCTTCTGCATACAGAATATCTGTCTCCACCACCAAACCATCCAGCTGCCTCTTGCTCTGTGCCGCTGGCACCTCAGCCATCCCTGTGGCTGATCGCCTCTAAAACACACACACACACACACACACACACACACACACACACACACACAGACACACAGAGAGAGACACGCACACACAGACACACACACACACAGAGACAAGCACACACACACACACACACACACACACACACAGACATGCAAACACAGACACACAGAGAGACACGCACACACAGACACACACACAGACACACACAGAGACACACACACACACAGACACAGAGAGACACGCACACACAGACACACACACACAGACACAGACACACACACACACACACACACAGACATGCAAACAGACACACACGCACACACAGACACACACACACAGAGACACACAGACACACACAGAGAGAGAGACACACAGACACACACACACAGACACACAGAGACACACGCACACACAGACACACACACAGAGACATGCACACACAGACACACACACTCACAGACACACACACACACAGACATGCAAACACAGACACACACATACACACAGACACACAGACACATACACACACGCACACACACACAGACACAGAGAGAGACACGCACACACAGACACACACACACAGACACACACGCACACACAGACACACACACACACACAGACACGCGCGCGCACACACACACAGACACGCGCACACACACACACACACACAGACACACAGACACAGAGAGAGAGACACACACGCACACACAGACACACACACAGAGACAAGCACACACAGACACACACACACACACACAGAGACACGCACACACAGACACACACACACACACACATAGACAAAGAAAGAGAGAGAGAGAGAGAGAGAGAGAGAGAGAGAGACGCACACGCATGCACCCACACACAAAATGCTAGTGACCCTCCACACATGAGCCCTCCCCTAAGTCTGGCCTGTATGTCCATTCACCTGTCTCCTCCATTTTTTCAGGACAATCCCACGAGGCCCCCAAAGTCAGCTTTAACACAAACCTCTCTCCCCTCAGCTTGCTGCACCCCTTCTCAGTAAACAGACCTCCAATTCCCAGCACTCTGACCCACAAACTAAGGCCACCCTTGCCCTGCCCCTGTCCCACATCCCATCAGTCACCAGGTCACACACTGCCTTCAGTATTCCTTCGCTTACTCCCCTCTGCTCTGCAGCTCTCAGACAGCCCAACTCTCACTTCAGCGCCCCGTGGACTGCTCTCTCAAAACCTTTCATTGTTGGTCCATTCTCCATCCAGAAACCCAAGGGCTATTTTAAGATAAAAATCCTGCCTATTAAGTGGCTTCCAAATGTCCTTAAAAGACCCAAAACCTTATCCCAGTTGCTGCCTGGGCCACCCTCTCCCCTGGCTCCTGTCACTCCCCGCCCAGCATAGCAATATGCTCAGATTATAATCCCAGTGAACAGAATATCTGGGCAGTGTGACCCATGTAGTGTCCCTTCCTTTCTATGTCCCACTCTTCTGGTGGGGCTGACAGTCATGGGACACGGTGACCTTTTTTTGTTTGTTTA
Organism: Cricetulus griseus; assembly: GCF_003668045.3. Lineage (NCBI taxonomy): Eukaryota > Metazoa > Chordata > Mammalia > Rodentia > Cricetidae > Cricetulus > Cricetulus griseus. Next base: position 376,687,886 of record NC_048595.1, on the reverse strand, counting down.
TTTGGCTTGATTTGGTTTTTGAGACAGGGTTTCTCTGTGTAGCCCTGGCTATCCTGGAACTTGCTCTGTAAACCAGGCTGGCTCTAAACTCACAGAGATCTGCCTCTTTCTGCCTCCCAAGTGCTGGGATTAAAGGAGTGTGCCACCACCCCCAGATCAAAGACCAGAAGGAGTACTCCTAAAGTCTCTCCTATTCTGAAGAACTCTGGGCCCACATACTGGCTACTGGAAAGCCAGGGCCTCACACTCCTCACCAGTAGACTGGCCCACGCATACATGTGACAGGAGCCATGTGAGGAAGACCTGGGACCTCAGCAGGGTCCTGGCAGGGAGTGTGCTTGGAGATGAGGATGGCCATGGAGGAACTCATGCAGGGGGTGACACAGATGGAGACACATCTAGACAGAGACAGGTCCAGGTGGGGCTGGCTGTGTGACTCCCTCAGCAAAGCCTCATGGAGGCCTTGCCAGAGAGGCCCTCTGCCCTGTCAGGGCAGTGTAAGTAGCAACCCCACAGCGGTCACTAGCCAATATATTCTCCTGTCTTCCTCACCAGTTGGGCTCAGGGTTCCACTTAGTAGCTCCCCACATACTCCTAAAAAACGCTATTTCCACAAACACCATCCCCGCCCGGAGCCCAGGAGAAGAGGGGACACTGAGTCTGAGCCTGAGGGGGTCTCCAAAGGGCCCATCAGTCAGGGCAAGGCAGCCTCCTGTCCCTTTTGACTGATGGGAAGACAGAGACCCTAAGCCACATAACACAGCAAGACAATGGCCAGTGTCTCTGGCACTTGGGGCTGGCACGGCTGCCATTTTTCTATCTCTGACACTACTTACTGACCTGACTTCACTGACCCTTTTTGTTGGTCTCACAAGAGGCCAGCTCCCTGAGGCAGGGCAGTGGGGTTTCAGGGCACAGTTGCCCAGGACTGTTAGGGAGGGTAACAACACCCTCCCCCATCCTGCCCCTGACATTTTCTGAAGCACAGGCACAGGTCCAAGTGACTTGGACCTACAGCCCCCAGGTTCCCTGAGCCATCCCTGAAGGACTATGAGTGACACTCTCTCAGGAGACTCCAAACCCCAGTAACCACTGGGTCCAAAATGTGCCAGGATCCTTAGTCCTGTCCCTCTCCCATCCAGTCTCCCAGTGACATCTTCCCCAGTGCTCTCAACCTCCATCTTGGGAGAGACCCGCTGTTCCCTCCTCCTCCGTGGCTTCCTTAGTCCTGGATCCCGAGTGTGATGAGTAGGTAAATTCTTTCACCTCTGGATGTCTCTCCCTCCTGTGTGTTCTTCCTGGGATATGCCCTATGCCCTGAGGCTTCTGTGTATTTATTTACACTAGGGTTCTCAACTCTGTTTCTGGGCACACACCCTGCCCATCCTCTTCCTCCACATAGCCCTGAGCTGTTCTCTGCTTCCTCAGCTCTGATGGAGTCTGAGCTCATCCCATAGCCCCTATCTGCATGCCCAACACAGGCAGGGACACTAGGGACAAAGATGGCAGAGAGAGAGTGGACAACTTATCTTTGCACCACCGGGGAACTACAATCTGAATCCAACATGGAAACTTCTCCCGACCCCAGCAAAGCGGCCCGATCTCTGGCCAAACAGGGAGCCCCTCCAATATCTCCCATTTCCACTCAGAGCTCCACACCCCTGGGCCAGACTGGTGTCACTAGCATGCAGGAAAAGGAAGGTTCTTCCTGGGGAGCGGAAGGCAGGAGAGAGTGGAGGGAAAGATTCCAAGACTAGGGCGGCTTCTAAATACGAACTCTTCCCTCCTAGTGAGGGGGAGGGTCGCCACCCCCCACCCCCTAGTCCTCGCCCTGTAGCAGTGACATTGCCAGCTTGGGGGGGGTGTGAAGGATGGGGCTACGGAGGTGCGGTAGCCGTGTCCGTGGAGGCGGAAGCCACGCTCCCGCATAATCTCCCGGATCCTCTGACGTCGAACAACTTGACTGAAGTTTTTGGAAGCGCGCGTGGTTCCCTTCGAGCCCGAGTCCCCACCCAGGTCCCGTCCCGCCCCGCCCGGGCGCCGCTCACCGGCGCAGCTCTTGGACCTCCAGATCTTGACCAGGAGCAAGAACATGGCTAGGAGGTGGCTCAGGTCCCCGAGGATTCGGAACACGTTCATGGTTCGCCCGCCTCTTCCCGCGCCGCGTCGAGCGGAGCTTCCAGGGAACTTTCCGGGGCGCCGGGCGCTGCCACGTCCCCGTCCCCGCACCTCGCGGCGTCCCAGACCGGTACCGCGCCTCCTCGCTCGCTCGCGCGCGCGCGCTCCCGCCGCGCGCACCCTTGGCCGCGCGGTGACGTGGCGGGTCGGCCGGGCGCGGGCGAGGAGCCAGGAAACGGCGCTTCCCACGTCCCCACGCCGACGGGCGGGGCAGTTTGCACGGCGGCTGCTGGCCTGTGCCCCTCTCTGGTCCTGCACGCGCACCCAGGGGTCCCCCTCGTCCCCAGAAAACACAGCCACAGCCTGACACTTGGCTAAAAGTTGAGTCCCCACTGCTGGGGCCTGGGAGGTGGAAGCAGGCTCTCTGCTGCTCCTGGGTTAGAACTCATGGAAAGTAGGGCTGAAACTAGCCCCCTCACCTGTTCATCTGGATAGCTCTGGGCTAACCTTGTTGACGATTTGGGGTGTGGAGACAGGCTGACCCGACCTCCCCTCTCTGGGCCTCAGTATTAACTTCCTTACAATGGAGCTGCTGAGACTTTTAAAGAGGCTGTGTCTCTGGGTTCCAGGCCTTCATTTCTGTTCCCCTCTTCTTCATGTGAGAAGACGCTGGAAAACACTTTGAGTACCAGGAAAATCTCCATGTCAGAGAGACAGTCAGCACAGAGTGGGAAGAAACTTCAGTGGGCTTGAGGCCTCTGGGTTCTTGAGCAGGGCACCAACTCTCTCTGGGGATAGGTCTCCGAACCTGTAGACATGGAACAGATGAATCAGAGGCCTTACTGCCTTCTCCTTGATCCCAGCACCCCTCCCCTCCCCCTTGCTGGAGCTTGTCAACTCTCCTCTTCCCACTCCCACTGCTTGAAAGAGAGGCTTTGGCAGGATGAAGATCTGTCACTACCATGTTCACCAACTCTTTCCACGCCCTCCTCCCCGGTGCCTTCACCATTACTCTCAGCACAAAGCAATCCTGAGTGGCTTGGCATGTGACCCGAAGGTCTGAGGGGAATGCAGCATGTAGGACCCTGGGCAGGCTTGCTGTGAATCTACAGGTGAGAACACACACACACACACACACACACACACACACACACACACACACACACAGAGTAGGAATAGCTGAACAAATACATGTGAGTCACATCTGAGCAGCGTATCCACGTAGACACTGCCCTTTTACACTATATACAGAATCCTGGATCCAGACAGGTGAAATCATTTCTTTCTCTTGGATTTTTTGTTTACTGAGATAGGCTTTTTCTGTGTAGCCCTGGCTGTTCTAGAACTCACTCTGAAGACCAGGCTGGCCTTGAACTCAGAGATCCACCTGCCTCTGCCTCTTGAGTGCTGGAAGTAAAGGTATGTGTCACCACTGTCTGGCTGTGAAATCCCCCCACCCTCAAGTCAGGGTTTTTCTTTGTAGCCCTAGCTGTCCTGGAACTTGCTCTGTAGACCAGGGTGGCCTTGAATTCACAGAGATCTGCCTGCCTCTGCCTCCCAAATTCTGGAATTAAAGGCAAGTGCCACCACCATCTGGCATGAAATCATTTCTGTTTATCCCACAGACACCATGTTAGCCTAGCACCTGAGGCCCAACCCCACTCTGACTGCACTGGTCTGCTAGTAGCCAGGATTGGGGGCGGGGTGATTTCCAGCCCAGAGAGGTGAGGAAGAGGGTAGGACCCTATATGCAAGGACTCCCACGTGACAGGGAGTTTTCTCACAATGAAAGCCACAGGGCTTGCACATCTGTGGAAGGGTTGCCTACCTGTAGGGTGCTAGGCCCCATTAGGCATGCTGGGCAGCTTCTCCCTGTTCAGCTTTAGAGTCCTTAGGGCAGGCAATGGAGCCTGAGGTCAGAGAAGTGAGGTGCCCTCTGGGAAGATAAATGGCCCTCAGCTCCCTGTTTTCACCCAACCCTGACTAGATGCCTTCCCTAAGTTGATGCCTAGAGAAGGCAGTGGCTATTTAAAGCCCTCAGGTGAGGCTGTCCAATCTGTTGGCATCTCCTTCCAGTGCCCACCTCCAGCTCAAGCCAGAAAGAAGCTTGTGCAATACATCTGTCTTCCTGGGAAGCAACCCAGCTGTCAGTGGGACCTGGGGGCTGGGATGGAGCTGAGTTTTCTGCTTCCTGTAATTCCTCCCAGGAAACCATGGCAGGGGAGACTGGCCAATGCCTGGAGATCTGAGAAGTGACCATTGTGATAGCAAAGGGGAAAGAAGCAAGGCTGGGAAGCTGCAGGGCCTTGTCCCAGGCCTGCCACTGTGGCTGTGAGCCTTTGCGTGCCTCTTCTCTGGACCTTAGCTCACCTGTCTGTTAAATGGGTCTTACTGAGGCTCCTGTGAGATGAATGCTAAGTCTGACGGTCCAAGTTGTTTGTGCCCGCAGCATGCATCAGCACCCTTTCCCCAGCCTATTCCCTGCCTCCAGCCCCCTGACCATCATCATTCTCCATCAGTCCCTGACACTGCTGGATGAGAGCAAGTGCCTCACCCTCCATACCTCAATTTCCACCCCCCTCCCAGAATGTTCTTGCTAAGTAAAGTGAAGCCAAGAGGGAAATTTCCCTCAGCTCAAAGGGTAAGGAGTGTTCCTTCTCAAAGTGTTCCTTATCAAAGACACTTGTATGTTCAAGGTCAAGTTGTGGGAGAGAATGAGGGTCACTCAACTATAGAAAAAAGATATGCACCCATGACCGCCCCCCATAAGCCCATAAGAATGTTTTCTTTTTTGTAGTCCCTTGTTATATTTCACCATTGTGTTGAATGCTCTGCAGAGTGTGGGCTGGCTCCCCAGAAGAGCCCCAGAAGGCAGGGAGAATCTATCCTGGGGGCTCCTAAGGGTTCCCAGGCCCCTGTGGCATGGCCTTAAATAGCCAGCCAGGGTTGGCTCCCTGCTGCCCTTCTCTCCGTGTAGCTGGACCCCAGGTGTCACAGAAGCTGGATCCTTGGCAGGTTCAGGGTTTATGGCATTTTACAGATCAGGCAGCCAAGGTTGTGAAACCTCCCTTCCATTTTATTGCCAAGTATATTTATTGAAGACCAGCTGTGTGCCAGGCGCCCTGAGGGCTGAAAAAAAAATCAATGCAGCATGCAGGGTTTCTTTGGGTGCCCAGTCGGGAGGAAGGGACTATTCACAAACAGTGCAAGACCCAAGGGATGCAATAAGAAGCCTCGTTAGAGGAAGCTGCCAGCAGGGTTGTAATTAAGGAAAATGCAGCGGGGGGTGGGGGGGCACGACATGGACAAGTGAGTTTTGAGTAGGAGTTTGCCTCCTGGAGAGAGTGCTGTAGGAAGTAAAGACATGTCTAAAGACAAGAGGATAGACCCAATGCGTCCTGTCTGCACTGCTCTTAAAGTCAGTAAAGGGTTGAAACACATGAACTTCAGGCTAGCCAGATGAGTTGGGCGTCTCGGGCATCATCAGCCCAGGAGCTATCCTTTTTAAACTATTGAATCTCTCATGTTCATACAAGTGTGTGTGTGTGTGTGTGTGTGTGTGTGTGTTTTGTTTTGTTTTTTAAACTGATTTGGGTCACAGGGCCAAAGTTAGCAAAGTGTCTAAAGCGCTATGCAAGGAACAGGTAAAGATCACGTGTCAGTTCCCCTTCGTAGAAAACTGAGTCCCAAAGAAGGTCCGAAAAGCGGGCCTGAGAGGAAACACGGAACCGGTGCAGCCTCAGAGGCAATCCCGCTAACAGCGCCTTCCTTCCTTGGTTAGATTTCTGCCTCTTGAAGTGCTCGGAATTGACAGTGAGGGGAGGGGGGGTGGGTGTGGGGGGTGACGTGGGTTTACGCACTTCACCGAGCTGAGCTTCTGCGTTAAGCTTGGAGAGTTACTCCAGGGACAGGTGTCGTTTTTCGAGACCCCAAACGCCCGTGGTCCGCGGGGTTGCCCCAGCGTGGCGCCGCAAGTCGTGAGCTGGGCCTGGCCCGGGGCGGGGTTCCCACGGCAACCGCAAGCCGCTCTCTGAGTCTCCCGAGTGACGGGGCGCGAGCCAAGACCCGGAGCCCGGATTTCTGGAGCCGAGCCACTGAGCGAGGTTGGAGAGAGATCGCGGTTGGCCAAGTCAGGAGGGGAGCGAGCAGCCTTTCGTCCTTGCGCTGACATCCCGAGGGCATCCAGCAAACGTCACTCCCACTCACCCTGGTCTCAGTGTGGTCACCAGCTGCAGCCGGATACCCACCTGGGGAGACCTTCCCTGCTTTCCAGGTGGGGAGACCGAGGGCTGGGCTGTGCCTCAGTATCACTGGATGAAGTGGGCAAAGCTAGGACCTGCTCTCGGTGACCATCACCCCGACAGAGAACTGTGCAGACAAGTGGAAGACAAACCACACCAGGGCACCACCTTGGTTGGAGACCAGCCACTTAGTAACCTGCTGAGTGGTCTTGAAGTCACCACTCCTCTCCAGGTCTAGGAGATGGAACATTACCACCAATGTCTCAGAGTAGCTCTCACCAAGTGTGGGAAATAATCACCAAGTTTAAAAGAAGCTGTCGAAGTGCAAAGTGCCTTGAACACGTCAAGGGCCATCTCTGTTTCTGTTCTGGTCCTGTCTGTCACTCCAGCCCCAAGGACAGTCTCTGTGACAGCCAGCTGCACCCTGAAGCTGGGTCTCAGAACTTTCCATGCCTAGAGGTTTCAAGCTTGCAGGTGAGTCCACTCCTACTTCTTTCTCCCCATGGACACAGCCCAGGACAGTTCTCCCAGGACCTAAGACTCAGTGTCCCAGGTGTAGAGGGGTTCACAGAGGTATGGCCTTCTACCTGGCTCCCTTCTCTGTAACTGAACAGATCAAGCTCCTCACTTATTGAGGTTGTCTGAAGCCCAGGACCTGTCCCCTGGGCAAAGCCCCTTTTGGTACCCTTCAAGAGGCACGTGCTGGGCATGTGTTTGGATGGTTGTATCTGTGAGCATGTGTATCGTGTGTGTGTGTGTGTGTGTGTGTGTGTGTGTGTGTGTGTGTGTGTTGGGGAGGATATATACATGGGTGTGTTTCTGTGTGTCTGGCATGGCAGGCCTTCGTGTGCGTGCACTTTGGATGGATGTGTGAGTCTGTATATGTGACTGTGTGTATTTATGGCTGTGTGGAGTGTCATGTGGTATGTGTTGTTCATTCCTGGAATATGTGTTTACCGGGCATCTACGTGTGTCTTTCTGGTGCGGATGCATATCTGGATAGGCTTGTGTGGGCTGTGCTCATGGTGAGCTTGAGTGGATGTGTGTAGCTGCTGGGATCTTAGGTGCTGTGTGTATGGGAGTGTTGTGGGGGTGTGCTGAGGGTCTTGGGAGTAGAGGCTTCTCCCTCCCTTCTCTGCTCACCTGGTGACCTTCTTAAGGACTGTGCTGAGGCCACTGGGCCTGCAAAGGCCAGCTCCTGCTCTCTCCACAGACCTGTGGCTGCTCAGGTCTGTGGCCACAGTTGCCACCAGAGGCTAGGTTGGATGGGTGAGCCTGGGGCCAGGGCTCATGTGACACCCCTCACTGCCTGGCCTCCTCCCCTCCCCACAGCAGGAGCAGCAGCAGGAAAGGTTGGCGGAGGGGGGCTATTTTGGGAGCATCTCCTTAGCAACAGCTGCCACTGCCGTCTGTGACGGTTTTTCTATAGGTGCTAAAATATTCCACCCTGGTGACTGAATGCTGGGCGGTGGGTGAAGATGGGGCTCGAGGGTGGGACAGACCCCTACAGTTTTCCATCCCAAGGACTGGCATGCTGTCATGAATGCTGCCCTTCTGGACCCCAATAGCCCTTTCCCCACTCTGGACTTCTTCTCTTGGAGCTGGGAGAACTGTGGAGCTTTGAGGCAGAACAGCTGTGTCCTGATCTGATTTCTCATCTAAACAGCTGGGTGGCCTCAGTTTACCTCATCTGTGGAATAGGCTAGCTGGACTCTCAGAAACTTTCTAAGCAAAAAACAAACAAACAAACAAAAAACCCTGGAATCAGTAATAGTGATATTTCTAAGTGCACCCCAAACTCCAATGAAACCCCAACTGTCCCCACTTGTCAGCTCCCTCTGCCCTTCACTCTTTCCAGCTCTATGCACAGGCTCTTGAGGCCACTGTGGGGACCCAGAAGACCTGAGCAGGCTCCCAGAGTGGGTGGGCTAGTGAGCCCTCTGCCAGCCTAGAATAGCCCTTCTTTAGAACCTACCGGTGCTGAAGCCAGTGTTGGTCCTGGCATCTGCATTTGTTTGTTCCCACTGAGTCAAGGCAAGCCACTTTCTCTCTGTGCCTCAGTCTATCTCTGTACCCAGGAATTGAGAGTTCCAGTCTCTGCCTCACAGTTGTGAGGGTCAAATGGGAAATCTGGGGCATAAGCACAATGAACAAATGGACACACTTCAGCATAACACTTGTTCTTGGAGAGTTGTCTTTGGCCACTAAAGCTATGTGTTCAACACAATGTTATGCCTCAGTTTCCCCACTCGAACAATACATGAATAATATAGTTCTTGTAGTGATTGAGGCAATATTAGTAAGGACCTGCCTGGAACAGTGCTGGGCTGATGGGAGGAGTCTGTGAAGTCTTGACTGCCTGCCCCATACTGCCCACCCCACCAAGGCTACCCTGTCAAGGCATGCTTCTGTATTGGATGAAGACAAGTCCATTGGCCTTTCAGGGCTAGAGAAGACTGTCCCATTACAGCTGAGGCCTCTGGAGTTGGTCCAGAGAAGATACACAGCAAGGTGCACACGGGTTCTAACACTCAAGCCATTCTCCTTTCTTTCCCCAAGACCCCTTACACACACACACACACACACACACACACACACACACACACACACACACACCAGGGAACATCAGTCCTGGCTTCCTGCCTGAGGGCATAGCAGGGTAAGGAGGGAGACTGGCAAAGAGAATAGACACTGTGCACAATGAAGGTCCACAGTGCTGCTAATGGCACCTGTGGTACAGCCTTGAGCACCTGCTGCCAGCACCCATCCATCTTGGACGTCTGTGCACAGGGGGCTGTTATCACTCAGTTTGTGGCCAGGTTAAACAGAATCTCATTCAAGGTCATTATAGTTTCTAAGTGCTTTCAAAGCCAGGTTGGTCTGGTTTCCAAAACTATTCAATAAGAACTATACTTGTGCTTTCTCCAGGGGCTGATAATAGGTGGGTTCCAAGTGCTGGCCAATTGAATGAATAGGTACTGGATTACTCATGTCTTGGGAAGTGGTGCTGAGGCTGGACTCTAAAAGCAAAAAAGACCAAGGGCATTTCAGGCAGGGGGGAACACAGCATGCAGGCAGAGACAGGTGTGAAGGCATCTGGTACGTTCTAGAATCCGTGGGAATCAGAGGACATGTGTGAATATATGGTGTGCAGGAGCCTGACAGTGTACTATACTGAAGAGCTGAGACAGGGAGAGCCACAGAAAGGAGATAGTTGTGTGGCCTGTGAATTCTAAGTCTTGTCTTGGAAAGTCTGCTTGGCATAGGAGGTCAAAGAGATTGGAGACTCAGTCAGTTCTCCACAAACTTGATGGGCTCCAGCTCAGATCTTTCTCTCTAATCTGGGCCTAGTCCTCCATGGCCAGTCTCTAGCAGGTTCAATGGCTATGTACCTGCAAGTGTTCTAGACTCCTATGGCCTCTCATGTTTCCTTAGAAAGCTAGGTCAAGGTGGCAAATGCTCAGGAAAATGGGTGAGTGGCTCCCCAGGGACTGGGAGGTGCTTCCAGTGTGTGGGACCCAGACCTGGGCTCTCTGGAGGTGGTTGGGGGAGGGTCTGGTTCCTCTCCTACCAAGATAGCTTAATAAGGGCTCGAGAGATGGCTCCTTCAGGGTTTGCTGCTCTTGCAGAGGACCCAAGTTGGGTTCCCAATACCCATATGCCAGCCCATAGCTACCTATAATTCTAGTTCCAGGGGATCTTACAACCTTTCCTGACATTTATAGGCACCTGAACACAAGTAGTGCAGACACACACACACACACACACACACACACACAGAGGCACCTGCATTTATGTGGTGCAGACACACACAGGCACCTGCACACATGTGGTACATACAAACTCACAAGGGCACCTGCACACATATGGTGCACACACACACACACGCAGGCACCTGTACTCAGGTGGTACACACACACACACACACACACACACACACGCAGCCATCTGCACAGGCGTGGTGCGCATATACTCACAAGGGCATCTGCACACACATAATGCACACACAGGCACCTGCACACACGTGGCACACACACACACACACACACACACACACACACACACACACACACGAGCACACAAACACACATAAATAGAAACTAAAAGACAACTTAATAAAGTGAAGAAGAAAACAGGGACTAGGGTTAGTTTCACTTCCATCTCACTGGGTGACCTTTTGTGAACTTATGGACCTCTGTGGATCCTCAGTCTCCCTCTCCTATGTGAACTGGAGCCTTACTGACTAGGGTCCCTCCAAAACAGCGACCTCTATCTCCCCAAGTGGGAGTGCTTAGGATCCTTAATTGCTAGCGCTTCGGGAGGGAATACAGACCGTCCAGGAGAGGGTCAGGGCCACCTGGACCTCAGCTAGACCGATTCTCACCTACCCTCTCCTGGGTACGGAGAACCCTCCCCACCTGCCCACGGGGGGCCTCGCAAACCCGGGAGCGGATTCTCGGAACGGATTCCGGGAGGAGCGCGGCAGAGCGAGGAGGAAAACCCGGGCAGGATCCGGGAGAGAATGGGACGGCGCAACCCCCAAGACCCCTGCCCCAGTCGCCGGTCCCGGACGCGAGTGACCTGCCTGCGTGGGCTGGGCGCACCGGGAGGGCCAGGGCGGGGTGCGCCTGGGGCTGGAAGCCGGGGCGCGCGGCCTCCGCAGCGGGGCGCGGGTCACGTGTGAGGAGGGGCGAAAGTCTCCGAAGCGGGGCGCGTGCTGCGAGTTGGGAGTTCTCGGCGCGCCGCGGGCGGCGGGAGCTCGGGCTCCCGGGCGAGCCGGGGACGCGGCGGGGACCGGGTCCCAGACGGAGGGGGCGGCGGCGGGAGTGGGAGGGACGGAGACGGAGAAGGATACAGCCGGCCGAGGAAGCGGCGCGGGGCAGGAGCCGGAACGCAGAGACGAGGTCCACAACCCCGCGGGAGGAGAGGCGGGACCGAGACGCAGCGGCGGGGATCGTGCAGCAGGCACGAGGTGGCCACAAAGCCCGGCGACCCCAGAGCCGAACAGCGAGAGGGTCGCGGGGCTGTGGGTGACAGAGGGCGGCGGGACGCCCTGGGCCCCGGGACCCCACAACCTGAGCCCGGGCTCCACAATGCTACCACCCAGGCAGCGCCCAGCTCTTGGCGCCGGGCAACGCTGAAAGTTGCGCAGGAAGCAGCGCGGGACGGCGCGGAGACCCCGAGACCCACGGCGGCCTCACGGGCTAACGGCGACATCGTGGGCACCCAGCGCCCGCGCCCCGACCCCGGCGCCCCCGGACGCCGCCCGCCGGACTCCGTCGTGGGATGTAGTGGCCACCCGCCGCCCAGAACCGCCTCGGATCTTACGCCCCGGGGTAAGCTCGGGCTCGCCCACCGCGAGCGCTGTCAGTCCGTGAGTGAGTACGTCCCCATGCTTATCTAGCCGAGGGGGTGTCTGTTTGTCCTGCCATATGCATCCTGCACTCATCTCTCTGACCCGGGTCCAGAAAGGTCCCTGTGTGGTCCTGTGACTTCCCTGAGCTGCTCTGTCCATTTGTCGCTTATGGGTTTCGGCTGGCAAAAAGAAAGGAGATGGATGGAAGAGATCTTGACCTCCTGCCCTGGCAATGGCCCTTCTCTGCCCTCGCCCACCTCCATGCCAGGAGCTGCAAGGCAGGTGACTTGCAGCAAGATGGGAAGGGGGTGTCTCTACTTCCCACCTCCCACCTGCAATCTCTGTGATAGTTCTGAGTATGACAAAAATCCCCCTTCTGCTGTGTTGAGTACCTGCCTTGTGCCAAATAAAGCTAGGGTAGGTGAGAGGGGTGCATAAATGAGACATTTCAGGGTAGTTAGTGGTGGAAACTGAGGCTGCAGAGAGAGGGAAAATGCACCCCCTCTTCTGCAAGGGGAGAACACAGCAAAGAGTGATGCCTTGAGCTCCAAGCAGAGAGAGCTCCATCCCCCCACACCTGCAGAATGTCCCTTAACCAGGGTCAGCCTATTGCCACACACAACTATGTAAGGGACCCAGACTTCAAGACAGGGATAGGTAAACCCTGAGAGGCAAGCAACAGGGGCCTCCAGGCATCAGGAAGCAAGGTGGTTGGGCTTCACAGAGACAGTGCCTCAAGAGCAGGAGAGCACCAAGAAGTAGGTTGAAGGAGCTGGGAAGAAGAGGGAGTGTCTGGCCTTGGACAGAGAGGGGCTGGACCCAGAGATGCAATATACACTCCACTCCCACCCTCCATCCAGTCCTGCACCTTCCAGGACTTCTAGGGACCCAAGAGCCCTGAATAGGCTTGACTTGGCTTCTGAGAAGAGGAGCAAATGGGGAAGCAGGACACTTGGGGCAAGTGATTGCGTGCAACATGGTAGGGGCACAGCTGCTTGGCATGAGGCTGGAGACCGGAGGGCGGACCCAGAGCATTCAGCTCTATTCTCCCTTTGGAGGAAGGGTCTCTTCCTGGAGTTTTCCATACTGGGCATCATGCCTCCTATATCACTTGATCCAGGCTTTAGAAATGAACCCCAGCTAGCTGAGAAACTAGCATACTGGGTAAGCTATGCTACCCGAGCCTCTGCCAACACATATGTGGAATGGGGACACCAGATCTGCCCCACTGACCTCCAATGGAGGGCCCTGAGATCCGTGAGCAGAGTACTGGTGGGCTGGAGGAAGGGCTGGGCAGACGGGAGTAAGGACTCAATTTACTTTGACAGAAAATAAGTAGTTACCGAGTGGCAAGAATATGGCTGGACATACAGACTGACAATAATGGAAATGTCTAGGCATTAAATGGGGGACTTGGGACTTGGGAACTGTACCCAATGATCCCCTGTGTCATCCTTGAAGAAACAATTCCCTGGTGCGGGGGCTACATAGAGGTGACTGGCCAGACAGACGTGTCCGTGGTCTTCTGCTGGGGTGACCTTGGGCAGCTGACTTTTCTTCTCTGATCTCAGTTTGTACAAGTGGAAAATGGGAGTGTAGCACTAACTCCATTGAGATGTCAGTGGCTTGCACATAGTGTCAGGGCCCCTGAGAAGAGCTTGCAAAGAAAGCCAAGGCTTGCAGGCTCTCAAGAGACATTTGTGGATTGGAGGACAAAGTCACTCTAGGATGCTGTGGGAAGATTCTGGTCTTAGGATGAGAGGGAGGGGGAGGAGGAACTGTGTGGGCTACACAGGGCGGGCAGGTTCTTAATGTAGATCTGGGGGAGGCGGGGGCGAGTGCTAAGGGGGTTGTGAGGAGGAGGGGGCCCCTCTGCAGGGACCACTGAGTCACGAGGACATGTAAGCGACATGACAACCAGCAACATGGTAACCAGGAAACTAGCGGTGGGAATGGAGCTGGAGCAGTGTGTAGGGGTGGGGGAGGGTGGACTGGCAGCACCCAGGCTTGGAGGGTCCCTGGTGGGTTAGGCTGACTAGCCGGCAGGGGATGCAGGCTAGGGCAGGCTAGGGAAGAAAGGACGTGTAAGCAGAGGCAGAGGAGGCACCCGGGGGTCTGCTGGGCAGGGGGGCTTCTCTGGTACCTCCCCAGGCTCCTCTTCTCCTCCACATCTCCACTTTTCATGCCTCTCCCCCTAGGATGCCAAATTTGGCTCACGCAATCTGTCGTCTCTCTTCTGAGATTGGCACGGGGACGAAAGCCGAGTGCATTACATCAGCGCCCGATCCCCCTGCACTGAGGGAGGGAGGGGTAGGACCAAGGACTGGGCCAGGCTAGGAGTGGAAGGGCAGCAGCCAGACTTCAACTTTCTTGCTTGTCTCTTGTTTGCATCTTCTTACCCTAATCTTAGATGTAGGGAGAATTTAGGGGAAGCCATGCAGAGCCTAGAGATGGAGCCAGGACTCCAATCTTGGGGAGGTCCCATGGCTGGGGCAGGAAGTCAGGCCCTATTGTCCCCTGGCTAGGTGAGGCCTGAGAGTTCTCAAGAACCCATGTGTCACTGCCTAGCCATGTGACCTTGGGCAGATTCCCCTTTATAGAGTCCACATCTGTATAGTGAATGTTGGCCACTTGTGGTATTGGCGATTCCCCTCAGAGGAGGTGCCCTCTGCACTTTGGCATACCAGGGCCTCAGGGGGGATCCTGTGACCCTCAATAGTAGCTTCCCTCCTTGTGCCTCTATCTTCTCACCTGTGAAATAGGAATGGTGGAGTGTTCAAGGTACCACCTGGACCCTGGACATGAGTAGTTGTGGTCCAGGAGAAAGAACAGGGCCTTGGCTCCAAAGTCACAAATATGTAGGAGTCCTATGGCCCCTCCAAATGATGACCAGAAGTAGGGGACTAGCCAGTCTCACCTCTGTGGTTTCAGATGGCGTGAGAGGACAGTTTCCTGCATGCAGAGGCTTGGTATATGTATCATTGGTCTGATGCTGTCATTTTACAGAAGTGCAAACTAAGGTCCTGGGGCCACACTGATGACCTAGGAGTGGAGGAAGCAGGGCTCCAGCTCCTGATTCTCACCCCCTTTTGGAAGCAGGTGACAAGAGTCAGGCAGATGAGGAGCCCTGAGGGCCTAGCTATGGCTTTGGCCCCTCCTCTTCCTTTCCTACCTCCCTAACCTTCTCTACTATCAAGGGCTTTGCCCTTATCCCTTACCCGGTCCACTTAAGGGATTCCTTTAGAACTCCTTTAAAAAACTAATCCTAGATTGTCCCTGTGAGGCAGAAGCTGGATTTAGGGTTAAGCTAAAAGATATGGTCCATTCTAGAATATTACATTATAGAATATTCCTCTCCCTAACTGAGTTTTAGGCAGGAGATGATCTAGTCGCCCCCAACAACATGACACCCCCTCAGGATCCTCTGGGGAAGAACTCATTTTTATAGATGGAAAGATGGGCTTAGTGACAAGGACTGAGCTAGCCTGGTTGTTCTGAGTCTGCCAAATGGCCTGTTATCTCTGGAAGGCTGAGAAAGATGGGGGTACCTGAGGTTTGGTGAGAAAGTGAGCACTCTGCTCCTGATGTGGCAGAGCTTTCCTGCCTGGTGACTGTCACCTCATGGGTGACTATGAATGGCATCCCCACCTCAGGAATCCTCCGATCTATATTTCCCAAAGTTGTGCCAGGAGGCCATGTTAAGCACTCTGCTGCTTAACTGGCAGATATACTGCCTGGCCAGGTAATGGGGCTAGGAGCTTCAGCAAATTCCTACTTAATCCTTCCAACAGCTCTCCATTGATGATGTACTGTTTCTGTATTTCAGAAGCTACAGAGGGACTGTGATATCTGCCCAAGGTCACACACCAAAGAATTATGGAGGGACTGGGTTTGAGTTTAGATGGATCTGGTTCCCCGGGGGCTGTCCCTGGGGTTTCCCCAGAAAGAATGGAAAATATTCCTCCCCTAGACTGGGGTTTGGCAGGAGATGGTCTAGTCGCCCCCACAGCCCAACACCCCCTCAGGGATCCTCTGGGGGCTCCATTCTAGGGACAGACGAAGTTATGAACTACTGATGAGAGCTCATTTCATAGACGGGAAGACTGAGCTGGCCCAAGGTGACCAGAGCATCAGCATTCAGCCAGGCAACCTGTTCTCTAGCCTGGAACTCTGTCCCTTGCACCAGTGGAAGGGGCCTTGGGTATCTGATGGGTATCTGATCTGTGGATGTGGACTCAGAATCATGAGATATTGATGGCTCCGGGCTGGGACTTCCGGAAGTGTCGGGTTCTGTCGTTCCATGGAGCGTAGAGAGCAGGCATGGAAGGTCCTGTTTGTAGTCCTTGCTCCTGGATGACCTGCAGACATCAGCACTGTGGCCTGATGAAGTTTGGGGATGCAAAATGAGAGACCTGTCTGGCATGAAACAGTCTAGAAGCTGGTAATCTGATTGTAGTTCTCTGTGTGACCTTAGGTCAGCCAATTGCCCTCTCTGAGCTTGGTCTGCCCAAATGAGGTGACAAAGTTCTGGAAAGAAAAATCTCTTTGCTCCCCCTCCCCCCCATAACTGCCACTAGGCTGTGTCATCCTGTGGTCTCTAAATGCTTCTCCTTCTTCACAAGGATGGTGGGCCCTGGAAGGGGCAGGCAGGAACCCTGGGGACTGGCACAACCTTTAAGCCTCCTCAGTTTTCATTGGAGTGGGGGGTGGGGGCTCTCCAGGCTCTACCCTTCTTCTCTTTTTCATCTTTATTTTTCTCTTGCTCCCTCTTCCCTGGCGACGTGGGCTGATCGCTGCTCAAACTTTTAATTCACATGGTAATTGTAATAATAACATGGGCCGAGGCCCCTCTGCCTGTGACACTGCAGCTGGCGGAGCTCAGCTATGAATAGAGCCTGAGTCACACAAGCGCGCGCGCGCTCCTGCAGGCGCGCTCTCTGCGCCTTGGTGGTGGGTGGGGTGAGGCGTGGGGGCAGGGGGCTCACACTTGGGTTGGCTCTAGATCCTGACCTCCTACTTCCAAAGGTCTGTGCAAGAACTTATCCCCACAGACTGCCCTCTGGTCCCTGGGTGAACCTGTGACACACAGGGCATGGTTACTTCCCATTCACAGAAGGGGAAGTTGAGACTGAGAGAGAGCATGGCTTCTGGAAACCTGTGCGACTGGATGTGTGGGTTTTGGCTGATTCTGAGGCCATGGTTCTGTTTCAGGATACACAAGCCAGGGAAATGGGGGCGCTCTGGGGCGAGGCTACTACCACTGCAGGTCTCTTGCCACAACCTTCTCACAGCCGCCTCCACCTGCTCTGCACTCAGCAGGTGCACACACGAGCCCTGCCTGGATTGGTGGTCCCATTGTTGTTTGGTGACATAGAGACTGTATGCAGCAGAGACAGACTTCTGATCTCCTACTTCCACTTTCTGCGTGCTAAGATTACAGGTGTGAGCCACCGTACTTAGCTTATACAGTGTTAGGGGCTGTTTCGCTCATGCTAGACAGTCCCTCTACCAACTGAGGTACATCTCCAGCCCTTATAGGTTGTCTTGAGGGAGTGAGCAGAAGTTGCTAGACTTTCTATGCAGTCTCAGTCAGTGCTCCCCACTGTCCCATGAGCACAGCACACCATTTTCAAATGAGAAAGCAGGTGGTAATAAGGGTTTGTCCCAGGCCTCACGGGAATGTCCTTTGGATCTGCATATGTGCCAGCCCCTAGAAGCCCCAGACCCTCCCATGTTTGGTCTCCTGGCACTGCTGCCCACCTCTGTGTCTCCCTCTTTGTCCCTCCCGTCAGTTCTTCATCTCTTCTCTGTGGTTATCCGGCAGCCAGTCCATAGCCAGCACACGGCATCAGTAGGAAGGGTGAGGTGAGGTGCCCCTGGGATATGCCACCAGGCCCTTACAGGCTACCAGGAAAGGTGAATTTCTGTATTTCCTACCCCACTAAGAGCCGTGCTGTGAGAGGTGGTATTGTCATGGCCACCTACCACTGAAAGCAGTGGTTGCAGATGCCTGGGGGCCTGTGGGACCTCCAGCTGGGCAGAGGTAAGCTAGGGTATGGAGCTACAGGTTGAGAAAGACTGGGGGCTGGCTGAAGAGAAGTTTTACCTCAGCTTTAGGTCTGTCTCCTGTACCTTCCTTCCCTCTAGCAACTCACCTGAGACAAATGGCCCAGAGACCATACAGCTTTACTTGGCATCAGACAAGCATTTGCCTAGTGAAGGTGGTAGAGGTAGGGCTGGTCCTGTCAGGGTCCCTGACACCCTCCCTCTCCATCAGGTACCTGAAGCTCTCCGTGCTCCTCTCCTGGGCAGGCTAGAGAAGGGAAGAAGCAGACCCTGTCACAGCAGTAGGAAGAAGGCTCAGCCATTCAACCCTTTGTGACCTTCACCAGACCACTGTCACTCTGGGAGGCCCTCTGAGCTCTGTGAAGCCAGGGCTACTAGCAGAGACATGGGCCAGTGAGGTGTGCTTTGCTTTTCTCCTGTAGTGTTTGTTCCTCTTGGCTTGTTTGGGTAGTAGAGGACTTGAACCCTCGCCTCAAGCATGCTAGCTATACCCCTAGCCCCCTCTCCACTCCCACCTTTTCCCCTTTCACTTCCTTTGTTTTTGTTTTTGTTTTTTTCCCAAGAGACAGGGTTTCTCTGTGTAATTTTGGAGCCTATCCTGGCACTTGCTCTGTAGACCAGGCTGGCCTCAAACTCACAGAGATTACCTGCCTCTGCCTCCTGAGTGCTGGTGAGCTGTACCACCAACACCCAGCTCACTTCCTATTTTGAGACAGGGTATCACTAAATCGTCTAGACTGGCCTTGAACTCTGCAGGGGGCTGACCTTGAATTTGTACTCTTTCTGCCTCCCCCTCTCCAGCAGCTGTGAAGAGAGGCCTAGACCACCAGACTTGGCTTTGAGCAGTGCTGGCTCTCAGCCCTCATCACCTTTCAGAACAGGGCTTTTAACAGCACAGAGGGAAGATCTGGGTGTGGCAGCTCAAATTTGTAATCCCAACCCTTTTGATAGTGTGAGGCAGAAGGATTGCTACAGGTTTAAAACCAGCATGGACTCTGTGGTGAGTTCTGGGCCAGCCCGGGCTACAGAGTGAGATTAATAACTAAGTCCCAGGCAGGGCCTGACCTGAAGAACACTAAAACACAAGGCATCTTTTAGGATGCCACTGGGTGTGTGTGCACACAAGTGCATGCGTGTGTACTTGCATGCCGGCACACACTCATGTGCTTATTAATAATACATTATACCCAACACATGGCTTTACGCTGGGCCTTGTTTGGAGCTGAAAAGCCAATACCCTGGTTAGAGATCCTGAAGCTCCTATGGATACCTGGTTTCCTTTTCTCCCTCGGCTCCTGGGTCCCAAGTGCCGAGACCTCTAGGAAGCTGCTGCTCTGCCTTGCAGTATCTTCCTCTCCTATGCCTACCCATCCTGGGTCCCGAGTCCCCTCTAACCAGTGTCCCCAGGGCATTAGTCCTGCCTGGGCCATAGTCCAAGCTCTCTGTCTTGCCCAGCTTCCTCTGCATTCTAGACTTGTACGTCTTTCCAGGGACCCCCCTTTTTTTTTCCTTTTTGGTTTTTTGAGACAGGGTTTCTTTTTGGAGTCTTAGCTGTCCTGGAACTCGCTCTGTAGACCAGGCTGGCCTTGAACTCACAAAGATCTGCCTGCCTCCTGAGTGCTGGGATTAAAGGTATGTACCACCATGCCTGGCTCAGGGACCCTATGTTTAGCCCCTGACTGTGTAGATTGTTTGTCTCCTGTCCTGGAACAAGACACTTTACAAGATCTGAGCTAAGTAGACACGCTCAGAGTTTATGTGTTTTTCTTTTTGAAACATGAGAGATCAGCCTGCCTCCACCTCCTGAGTGTTAGAACTAAAGACATGTGCCGCCATGCCCAGCTTAGGACTCACTGCTTCTCACTCAGCGCATAGTGGGTACTCAAGATATCACTACTCACAGTGCACCCTCCAGAGCATAGCTACAGATAGGAAGGCAGGTGCTGAGCCAGCTCAGGTACCGTTAGGTGATGAACGAATGAATGAATGAATGAATGGTCTGGCTGGATCTGGTAGG
Organism: Cricetulus griseus; assembly: GCF_003668045.3. NCBI lineage: Eukaryota > Metazoa > Chordata > Mammalia > Rodentia > Cricetidae > Cricetulus > Cricetulus griseus. The sequence continues at coordinate 376,668,088 of NC_048595.1, read as the reverse complement.
AAATGGTCAGAATCTATGAATAAGCATTCAGTGTTCTTTTAGCTACAGTTCCTTGGCTTTTGCCAAACAGTGTTGGGATGTGACCACAGTCCCTCACCCTCTGAGGGCTCTGGCTGTTGTGCCCTTTCTCCTAAGCCCTGCCCCACTTCCCAAGCCATCACTCCTCAAGCTTCCCCCAGGAGACCTATTACCCCTCTTCTCCTCAGGTCACCCAGGACCGGGCTCTGTGGAGGTGGAGCAGAGGTCTGAGACTTGAGCTGTCCTGTCCCCTGTCTCCTCTGCTCACAGCTACTGTGCCGTGTCCTCTGGTGCAATGGCACAGAAGGTCCTTCCTGGTCTGTGCTTGGGGCCACCTCTGCTCCCTCATTACAGCATCAAAAATAGCTTGTCACATTCTGTGACATCGCCCTGCTCAGGCCCTTCACGGGAATTATGACAAGCTGCACAGATCTCATGTCCTTGTCCCTTGTCAGTTGTGTGTGAAGCATTTATTGCATGCTAGGCTTCAGGACTCAGGGTGAATAGTCAAGGATGCCCAGCACGGATGGACCAATGACATAAGGTCCATAAGGGCTGTGACGGAGAGGAGGACATAGCAGGAAAGTACAGGACATGTTTGAACCTAAAGCCTCTAAATCACATTTAGTGGGAGGGGGCTAGGAGCCAAAGAGCCACAGAGTTTCAATGAGAAGGGCAGAGACAGCCAGTGCAAAGGCCCCCAGGCAGGGTGCCTTGATATATTGGAGGGATGGGGAGAAAGGCCACATGGCCATGTGGCAAGGGTTGGGGTAAGGAACTGAGGGGGCAAGGTCTGTGTGAGAGAAGAGTTCACCTGGAAATGTGGGGAACCCTCAAACTATAACTGGCGAGTAACAGGAATCCTTGACAAGGGAGGCCAAGGAGGCTGTGGTATAGGCTTGTGGCTGTGGCTACACAGGACATGGAATAGAGCATGCAATATCCAGTTCCGTGGGCCTGTTCCTCAACTCCCTGTGGGATAAGAATAGGACCACCACAGCTTGCAATGAGAACCAGAGCATGGCTGGTGCTTGGCCATAGTGTTCTGGGGGTGAAGGAGGTACAGGGCTTAGGCCTGAAGCACTCTTGGGAGGCTCACAGACTAAGTAGAAGGTGGGATGCAATGGATACCCCTTAGCCATGTAGCAGACACTGAAGAAGATGGGGCTGCTAGTATTTTAAGGCTCAGGACTAGATGAGATCACGGGGAGGGTGGGGACTGCAGAGGAGCCAAGGAGGGAGGTCAGTGATGGAGGGAGTTTGATGGCGGCTGGTGATTGGTGGCTGAGCTTCTGCTCCCAGGGTATGTGGCTTATAGAAGTGGGAGGAGGCAGGGTAACCCGAGAGGGGCTCTCAGGCCTGAAGGAGTCAGGAGCAAGATGGGGACTTCTCACAGTGTCCTTCAGAGGAGCCCTAGGAGGCAGAGGGGGAATGGAAGGGAATGTCCTATAAGAAGGGTTTTTTTTTAGGATTGGGAGATGGCTTGGTGGGTGAAGTGCTTGCTGTGCAAGCGTGAGGAGCTGAGTTCAGATTCCCCAGACCTGTGTGGCAGTGTGCTTGTAACCCCAAGCGCCCAGGGGGAAGAGGGGCAGAAACAGGCAGATCTTGGGACCCACAGGCCAGCCAGTCCAGTCAAAATATCGAGTTCCAGGTTCAGTGAGAGACTCTTTCAAAAAATAAGGCAGAGAGTAACTGAAGAAGAGAACCGATGTCAACCTCTGCCCTCCCTGGGCCACATGTACTTAGAGAACTTAGGAGAGTGCAAGTGCTTGCACAGGCATGCACTCACGAGTACCACCGTTTCTGCCCTCTGCCCTCTGCACTTTACAGTGCCTTCCATTGGTCATCTTTGCAGCACGCCTGTAGAGTGGGTGTTAGTCTTTCCCCATTTTGTAAATGTCCCCTGAGGCCCCACAGCCCCTGGGGGATGTATTCTTAGACTGTCTGGGATCATACTATTTATTGAGAACCTTACAAATACTGTGACCCTTCTGACAAACACACATGTTCAATGCTAATTTTAAAACTCATGGGTAGGTATTTTCCATAGGTGATACACCCATACGGTTCTAAAATTAAAAGACAAATGAAAAAAAAACAGTTCGTATTCTCCCACCCTCCTCCCTCCCCAGCCACCTGCTTCCCCTCCCAAGAAACGGTGTCACCAGTTTCCTGGGTCTCCATCCAGACAAGCAGAGAGAAGCAAATATGTGTAGCTATAAACTCCTCTCCCTTTTCACACGAGGTAGCAACTCTACTCACCGCTCATAGCTGTTGGCTTTTTTTCACTTAAAAATACAAGACTCCCGAAAGTGCTGCCTCCTTAGCTTCCATGGCTGCTGCGTGGTGCTGCTCATGGAAGGACAGCTGGGATGCTTCCAAGCAGTGCTTCCACAAGGAAGGCTGCCTGCCTCACTCCCAGCGTGTGTGCGACTAGTATGAGTGTGTGATGGTCTCCAGATGTGAGATGGCTCCGTCATCGGTGCCCTGGTGCCCTCTGGCTGGGCAGAACCATGCAGTGTGAGGGAGGAGGTGGGGGTGGGCCACCATCCTAGCTCTGAATCTCCCACCCTCCTCCTGTACCATTCCTCCTTCCTTCCTTCCTTCCTTCCTCTCTCTCTCTCTCTCTCTCTCTCTCTCTCTTTCAACAGGGTCTCAATGTGTAGCCCTGGCTAGCCTGCAGTGCTCTATGTAGGCCAGGCTGGCCTTGAACTCCTAAAGATCTGCCTGCCTCTGCCTCCCAAGTGTTGGGATTAAAGACATATGCCATCACTCCCAACTTTTTTTCCCTTTTTCGATTTTTTAAAAATTTATTAATATTTTTTTTACATTCCAATCCCAGGTCCTCCTCACTCTTCCCCCCTCCTGTCCCCCCCACTTCCTCCCTACCCCACCTCCCACCTGCTTCTTGGAGAGGGTAAGGCCTCCCCTAGGAAGTCTCGAAGTCTGTCGCATCATCTCATTGAGGCAGAACCAAGCTCCCCCATGCCTTCACTCCCAGCTTTTATTTTTACTTTTTTGAAACAATTTCTCGTAGCCCATGCTGACCGGGAATTCACTATAGAGCCCAAGATGACACTGAACTCTTGATCCCTCCTGTGTTTACCTCCCACATGCTGAGATTGCTGTTGTGTGCTAGCTGGTGCCTCTTCTGTGGGTAGTGTCTGCTGGGGCAGTCTGCACTGAGAGGGGAGTGAGTATCCACTCCTCAGCTCTAGGGATCCCTGTGTCCCCCCACTCCCAGCCCAGCTATAGGGTCTTGTTTTCTGAGATCCAGGGGCACGGCAGTGGTGGTGTGGGTGGGTAATGAACAATAGGTGGATGACAGGGACAAGGTAAATGTGGGCTCTTCTAAGTCACCGTGGATCCTCTCTTCTCTTTCCAGCCTTGGGAAAATGAGCTCAGTGGGCTGAATAGGTCAGGTGGTCACTCGGCCTGAGCTTCCCGCTGTGAGGCTGTGGAAGGGTCTGAGACCCTCTCCCTCTGTCCACTCACACCTGGCCACATGCTCTACATGGTCATGCAGGAGTTCTGGAGCCCAGCGGCTGATAACCCAAGATCACTTACTCCTTTACCTGGTTATCCACTTCCAAACGCTATGGGCTTTGTCCAGAGTGTTCCCAGCCCCTTCCTTCTCTCTCCAGCGCCAAGCCACTGTTATCATCTCTTGCTTCCCTGCTCTCCCCACCCTACTCCCCATACCTGGAGGCCAGCCTAAAGCATACTGACAGGAGCCTGGACCTCACAGTGTGTGACCAGGGACACTGTCCAAGCTGGACTGTATATCGTTATGTAGCCCAGGTTGGCCTCAGACTCCAGGCTGGTTAAAAGCCCTCTGTGCCTTGGCCCTTCTTCTAAAACAGGAATAATGGTGGTACCTTTTCTGAGGTCACCACGAGGCTGAGAGGAATCGATCAGTGAAAAGCACTCAGAATGGCTGCTGCTCAGAGTGAACGCCTGCTAAATGCTCAGTGTGGATCTTGCAACATGATAGTGCCAGTCAGGGGGAGGGGCAGCATGCAGAGGGATCCCAGCGTCTAGAGGAAGGCAGCATGGCTTGCACTGTGTGCTGTGCATTTTGGTGACATCAGGGCCACTCTGCACATAGGAATGTATTGTTACACTCCTTTTGCCCATGGAGATGCTATGTGTGAGTGAACCATCCAGAGCTTGCCTGGCCAAGTCTAAACTGTGTGATTTGATTCTGCAGCCACTGCTCTCAGGGCAGTGGATGTCACCCTGAGTGACATGTTGGGGGAGGGATAGGTGTGGGTGGGTCGTGGATTCTGCACCTAAGATTCTTCTTTTGATCCCTGAGCAGGAGTGTGCTGTCTCCTTGTGATATATGTGTCACTTACCCTATGCAGACATGGGCCGTGTGCGATCCTGTTTATCCTCTTTACAGTCTTAGGCAGTGAGCTCCATAATTGGCTATACCTACAGATGAGGCATGCAGAGAACAGAGAGATGAAGTATCTGGCCTGAAGTCACATAGAAAGTGATCTGGAGGGACTGAAGAAAATCTAGCCAGTTAAGTGCTTGCCTCCATGTGTGAGGACTTGAGTTTGATCCCAGAACTCACATAACATGGTGGGTGTGGTGGCATGTGTGTGTAACCTCTGTGCTGGGGAAGGAGAGGCAAGAGAATTCTTGGAGCTCACTGACCGAACAGCCAGCCCAGCCTACTTGTTGAGCCCTGGGCCAGTAAGAGGCTCAGAGTACAGAGAAGATAGACTGTGCGTCTGAGGGTGACATTCAAGGCTGTCCTCTGGCCTCCCATCCAGTGTGTCCACATAGAATAAAGATTTGAAGTGTTATCATTGAGAAGGAAAGATGGGGCTGAAGGAATCAGAGTATCCAGGGTCAGAGGAACAGGGTAGGAGCCTTCAGAGGGCTGTGCCTTTCTGCCCTCTACCCCACGTGTTTTCTTTTCAGACACAGTCTCACTATATAGCCCTAGCTAGCTTGGAGCTTGATATATAATCCAGGCTGGTTTTCTTTCCTTTCCTTTCCTTTCTTTCCTTCCTTCCTTCCTTCCTTCCTTCCTTCCTTCCTTCCTTCTTTCCTTCCTTCCTTCCTCTCTTTCTCCCCCCCCCCATGGAGTTTCTCTGTGGCTTTGGAGGCTGTCCTGGAACTAGCTTTTCTAGACCAGGCTGGCCTCGAACTCACTTGGGAGGCTGGGAGTAAAGGCATATGCCACCAGTGCCCAGCAACTAAAGGTGTATTCTACCATGCCTTCCTTGAGGAGCACAATTCAGCTGCCTAGAGCCATAAATCCCTCTCCCACTTCAGAGGCCCAGCATTGGACTGGAAAGGCCTCCCCACTTAGCCTAGTAAGTCTAAGCCTGGAAACCTTACAGCTGGAGTACAGGGTGGCCTTGCAACCTCAAGGGTTGGGATAGGAGTTGCTGGTGTGAACTCCCCTCTTCCCCAAGAGAAATCTGCCCACTTTCTGGAGGCAGGACCTCACTCCTGCTACCTGCCTGAGGCTCAGGGGACTAACAAGCAAGGGGTTCCTTCTCTTCATTGTTTTACATAGTCTGCATGTGTTGCCTCTTGCCAGGGCATTGTGAAAGGTCCCTACTTTCTGGACAGCAGTGGGTGAACCTGGCCAGAGCACCTGTGTGGTAAAGTCAAGCCAGCAGTTCTCTTCTAGATCTTCAGTTTCCCTGAGTCACTGCGTCTTTGTACCACCAACCTGTCAGCCTTAGAGTTTTACCTTAGGGCCCTTCCCGACTATCAGGTGTATCCTCACTGTAGTGGTTCTCAAAACCATCCTACCGCTGGCTGGCTGAGATCAGTGCTGTGACATTGCCTCCCTTTGCAGGTAGGGAAAGGAAGGCAGAAGTCTGAGAGCAGAGACTGAGAGCCCAGGTCTTGCCATCTCAAACATACACATGCAACCAACAGGTCATTCTCAGAGTTGATCTGAAGCTAAATGGGGGAAGGCAGCAAGGGTGAAAGGGAACAGAGGAGGTGGGGCAGCCTGAAGGTCAGTTAGGGAGTGCAGTAGGGAGGGGGAAGGAGGGAGGGGATTTGAGAACCAGAGGCCTTGATCCCAGAGGAACAAGGCTGAGCAGAGCATCACAACAGATAAAAGAGGCTAGAAACCAGGGCCAGGGGGAGCGGGGGATCAAGAGTTTCCAGGCCTAAGTGGGAGTCCTACTTTGCCACTTCTGCTGTGCAACCCCCAGGCTCATCTCCCTGACTCTGCAGGCTATAGTTCCCCACATGGGAAACAGCAGCCAGAACCCCCCCCCACTGTGTTTCAGTAGCTGCTTAATAAATATATGTTAGGTGAACAAAGACACAGCAATTCCTCGGTGAGACAGGCAAGCCAAGCCTGATGCGGAATCTGCACTTCCAGAGCAGTCTGTGTCTCAAACGCTTCAGAGACAGGGCCCTGAGACTGAGGTATGAGACCTCCAGTGAGCCTTGTCACCTCCCATGTTATCTCACCACCAGCAGTAACCTAGAAGATTCATGATAGTATAAAAAGCCCCAGTAGGTGTCTGTTCCCAAGCATGGCTTCCACTGCTATTGGAGCTGACAGGACCAAAGAGAGGTTCCTAGGGAGGGAACTCCATGGCATCTGGTCACTCTTTCCATCATGGGTAGCCAGGATATGTGGTGGTGGGGTGTGCATGGCTAGGAATGGTTATCCTTCCAGCCTGTGGGGTTCCTAAACAAACCTTTGCCACCAGACACACCTCAGGATGCAATCTGAGTAAGGAAAGGGACTCCATCTCTACTGCTGTTTGCTGGACTGGCAGCCTGCTCTTGGAAGCTGTGGGAAACCTGGGCCACATCTATTTCCCTGCTTCTACTGTCTTCTTCACATTCCATCACCTCAGAAAGCCCAAGACAAGATGAGGATGAATGGTCCCAGGCTTGGGGAATGATACAAGCTGAGAAAGGGAAGACCCTTCACAAGGCATTGCAGAAAGGTCCAGGCTCCTTTTTTTCACACAGCCAGCTTCCTTTAGTCCACTTGATGGACAGGATGGAGACTGGTCCCCGGCCTTCTAGGAGACTACAGGATGAGGTCATACATCTGCCTGGACAAGCAGAGCTCTCCTATTTTCAAAGTAAATCCTACTCAGAGGAGGAAGATGCTGATCCCTGATTTGTGTCCCCTCCTGTCTTGTCATCTGTGTCCCCTCTCTTTTGGGCTTTTCCCAGAAGCCCCATGTGATCAGAGAAAGCTCTTGGCTATGCCCATGTAGTTATCGCATGGACACATGCCCAGCTGGCACTGTTCACTGGTGAGATGTGCACTTAGCCCATACACTGACAGGTGAGCTTCACCTCCCTACTGAAAGGGCCTGTGGTGGCCACAGCAGCTGCTCACAGGAACAGGAGGCTGGACTAATTGCACACAGCTTTACTCCTCGCTGTACCCTAGGGGACATATCTGGGGAACCAGCATTCCTGAGCACTGGGATGGGCAATAGCCTGAAAAGCCCACCATGAGGCAGGCACAGGAGGGACTCAGAGAGCCTGCCAGGGCCAGAAAGAGGCACAGGAGCCTGCAGAACTGTGGGGCAGGTGATGGGAGACTGGGGTGTGTGTATTGAGCAGGCAGGTGAGTACCTGATACGGACAGGGCAGGCGAAGCCTCAAAGCTGATGCTGGAAGAGGCTCCCCCATCTTCACCCACTAATCAGAGCCCTTGGCAGTGGTGAAGGAGGGAACACACCAAAGCCTAGAGCCATGGGGAGCTCCCTCAACTACTCACCCCAGACCTCTTGTGAGGGTGGCCCCCACAATGAGCCATCTCTGCAGTCAAACACCCTGTCCTTTGCATCTTGGGAGGCGGTCTTTGGCAGGACCCTTCCTGGACAGCTAGTGGCATTCATTCATCAAAGGTCCAGGTGTCACTTCTTGTCCTCTGCCTCTCTTGCAGAGGTGCAGGGTGTGATTAAGAGCCTGTTATGGTGGAGTTAGTACCCACTTTTTCCTGGCTCCAGACCTCCAGATCCCTCCAGAGAAAAGGGACAAAGAGCTGAAGGCCTGTCTTCCCAAATGTCAGGGTGGGTATGAACTACCTGGTCAGAACATTCTGAAATCCTCAGTGGCTCCTTCCCATGCCTGGGCCTCCTTGGCCTCAGCTATAAAACAATTGTCTTAAATGTGGCTACCTTGTGTTTCCCAGCTGTAAGTGTCTTTGGTGCCGATGAAGGAGTTGGCGGCCATGGTGGAACACAGCAAGGGAACCCCAGCTATTGACTGCTTTAAAGGGCCAGTGCTGAATTCTGGGCCATACCCAAGAAGTCTAAAGTTCCAGGTCAGGAAACTAAAGGCCAGTCAAATCACATAGCAGATCTGGGACTTGGACAGAGGGAGCCCCTTGGGGTGGGGTGGGGGAGAGAAGCAGGGTCGTGTAGGGTGGCCTGGGGGAGGGAGAGGGAGCCTCTAGAGAAAGAGGCAGGGGAAAGGGCTGTTGATATCTAAATTATAGCATTGGTGCGCACCGGTTGCTGCAGCAACCAAGTTGTCCTGAACCAGGGAAGTGTGTAAACATTGCCACAGATGCACAATTAGACCAGGAAGAATAGAACAGAAAATAGAAGCTTCCAGACTTATATAATTCTAGGCCAAGATGTTATCAGGAACCCAAGCTGGGTCCCAGCCCTGCTGGTCTCCGGGACCTGAGATTGCACCATCAACTCTGGTGCTCAGACCTCAAGGGCAGGGAGCACAGAAGAGAGTGTGCCCTCTGTGTGAGTCCAGCTGGTGGGCACACCACGTGGGGGTGGCAGGCCTCTGTTGGAACAGCTGGCAACCACAGTCAGGCCCGCCTGCCTCTCACAGGCACCCAGCAAGTGGGGAGCAGCAGGGTGGGGGCTTTGTCTTCCAGAGTCTTGTGAGGTAGGAATTTCAACCCTCTGTTTGCAGATGAGGAAACTGAGGCTCGGAGAAGAAAATGGAGTGGTCAGAGGTAGGTAGGAGGGAAGAGTGCTAACTACCTCACCTACGCCCAGTCTTCATCCAGGAGCTCCTGGAAGGTGACACCTGAGTTTGGATCCACCTTCTTGCTGTCATGCCACGCTCCCTCTTTTAGCCAGCTGCCTGTGCCCAGACAGGGACAGAAGTTCCAGGCTCTCCCTTCCTCCATCTTGACCAGCATACTGGATGCTCTGTCAGCCCCTGTCCTGCTCTCAGCAAGTCTGGTGACAGGACGGGAATCTGGAGATCAATAGCACCCTGTCTGGGGACATTCATCCAATGGTAACTGCTAGTCACAGGGACATCTGAACATCTGCAAAACCAATGTGGATGAGGAGCTGAAATGTTATGCAATAAAAAAAAAAAATAACTATGGGTGGCTGATGCAGAGGCTAAACTGGAGGCAAGTAGGGGGTCAAAGCTCTGGGTATGAAGGACATGGAATCAAGATGAGCATCAGGATGGGAGTGTGGCTCAGTGGTAGAGTTCTTGTTCAATATGCTGAAGCCCTGGGTTCCAACCCTAGCATCACCAAAAATAAAAAGAGGTTGGCAAGGTGTCTGTTGGCAAGGCAAGCAGATAAAGGTACTTGCTGTGTAAGCCTGACAGCCTGAGTGTGATCCGTGGAACCCGTGGTGGAAAAAAGAGCTGACTCCTGAAAGTTGTCCTGTCTTTGACACACACCATGGCAAGTGTGCCTCCTCCCGCTGATAATGATGATGACTGTAATAACAACAAATTGAAATGAAGGCTGATTATAGTGGTTCCACATTCAGGAGGCAGAGGCGAGCAGATCTCTGAGCTCAAGACCAGCCTGTTCTACAAAATGAGTTCCAGGTTAGCCAAGGCAACATGGTCAAGACCCTGCTTCAAAACAGAAAAAAGAAAAGATATAGAAGCTTCCAGAACAGAGGCAAGCTGGAAGGGCCACCCTGAGCAGTGGGGACTAGAACCTGGACCTGTTCTTCATTGGGCAGACCCCAGCCCAGGGTTTGGATCAGCCTCAGGGACACAAGCTTAGTTTCCATAAAGACCCTCTGCCATAACCCCCTGAGTGTCAAAGAGAGTCCTGAGGTCCTGTGTAGACGTTTCTGGTCCTGAGGGTCTGGTAGTCTCTTTACAGTAGCCCTTTGCTTCCCAGCGTCTCACCTGTCTCTTGTTTTCCACAGGCCCTGCATCTCCCCAGGTGACCACGACGGCCTCAGGTCATGCACGGACACAACCGAAACGGGCAGGCCCATGTGCCCCGGCGGAAACGCCGCAACCGCTTTGTCAAGAAGAACGGCCAGTGCAACGTCTACTTTGCCAACCTGAGCAACAAGTCCCAGCGGTACATGGCAGACATCTTCACCACCTGTGTGGACACGCGCTGGCGGTACATGCTCATGATCTTTTCGGCGGCCTTCCTTGTCTCCTGGCTCTTTTTTGGCCTCCTCTTCTGGTGCATTGCCTTCTTCCACGGTGACCTGGAGGCCAGCCCCTCGGTGCCTGCTGCAGGAGGCCCGGGGGGCAATGGTGGGGCAGCCCCGACGGTCCCCAAACCCTGCATCATGCATGTAAACGGCTTTTTGGGAGCCTTCCTGTTCTCGGTGGAGACACAGACGACCATCGGCTATGGTTTCCGGTGCGTGACAGAGGAGTGTCCGTTGGCGGTCATTGCGGTGGTGGTCCAGTCCATTGTGGGCTGTGTCATCGACTCCTTCATGATTGGCACTATCATGGCCAAGATGGCACGGCCCAAGAAGAGGGCACAGACGCTGCTGTTCAGCCACCATGCAGTCATCTCAGTGCGCGACGGCAAGCTCTGCCTGATGTGGCGTGTGGGCAACCTTCGCAAGAGCCACATTGTGGAGGCTCACGTGCGGGCGCAGCTCATCAAGCCCTATATGACCCAAGAAGGTGAGTACCTGCCCCTGGACCAGCGGGACCTCAACGTGGGCTATGACATAGGCCTGGACCGCATCTTCTTGGTGTCACCCATCATCATCGTGCATGAAATTGATGAGGACAGTCCACTCTACGGCATGGGCAAGGAGGAGCTGGAGTCAGAGGACTTCGAGATTGTGGTTATCCTTGAAGGCATGGTGGAGGCCACGGCTATGACCACACAGGCCCGCAGCTCCTACCTGGCCAGTGAGATCCTGTGGGGCCACCGGTTCGAGCCTGTGGTCTTTGAGGAGAAGAGTCACTACAAGGTGGACTACTCACGATTCCACAAGACCTATGAGGTGGCTGGCACGCCCTGCTGCTCTGCCCGTGAGCTTCAGGAGAGCAAGATCACGGTGCTGCCCGCCCCACCGCCCCCTCCCAGTGCCTTCTGCTATGAAAATGAGCTGGCCCTCATGAGCCAGGAGGAAGAGGAGATGGAAGAGGAAGCTGCTGCAGCAGCAGCTGTGGCTGCAGGCCTGGGCCTGGAGGCAGGGTCCAAAGAAGAGGCAGGCATCATTCGGATGCTTGAGTTTGGTAGCCATCTGGATCTGGAACGCATGCAAGCCACCCTCCCGCTGGACAATATTTCCTACCGCAGGGAGTCTGCCATCTGACCTCCAGGCCCTGCCCTCCTCTATTCCTGCAAGAGCCTCTGCCGGGGGTGGGATGTCAGGACAAGCCTACCACTCTCAGGACAGAGTTGAACATGGCTCCGTGGACCTGGAGGAAGGTGGGGGCTTCAAAGACTGGGAGATCCCTTCCTGTTGACTGCAGAGCCCAGGACTGGGAAGGACCCAGGTACTCAGCCCTGCTGGCCTGAGCCCCGCCCCCGGCACCTCCCCACAGGTGGCTCTGGGCCCCCAGACCCTCCACCCTTTCCCACTGACCCTTCAAGGATGTACCCCTTCTGTTCTCAGGACCTTGGGGAAGGCGGCCGGACTGCTGGGGGGTGGGCATCATGGGAGTTCCGGGTGGGCAGGGTGGGTCTGGGGAGGGGGAGGGGTGTGTTTCTTTTGCATGACTGTGGTCTGTGCTCTTGGCTCTCTTTTGTAAATATCTATAAATGGAAGAGATGGAGTCACAAGTCCACCTCTGCCCGTTTCTACCTGTGAGACAGAGAAGCCGCCAACCCCACCCCACCCAGCCCCAGCCCTACCCGGCTGGCTGGTCCCTTGAGACCCTTGAAGCCAACTCTGTGTGGTGTTGGGTTTGGGTACAGAGGGGACCCTAGAGGTGGGATGAATACCCCCTCCTTGCAGTCCCTCCAGTTCCCATATTGGTGATGGCATTTGTAACTATTTTTAATAAAGCATATGGTCCGTTAGAAGTAGGCTGGTAGAGACAGAGAGAGCATGTGAGTGTCTCATGTGTGTGTGGGGGGGGTATGGGTGGGTGCACATGTATGTGTCCGTGTGGAAGCCAAAGGACACCTCAGGTATTGTCCTTCAGGAGCCAGCCACCTTTTTAAAAGATTAATTTCCATTCCATAGGCATGAGCAGTTTTTCCCGCATGTATGTCTGTGCACCCTGTGCGTCCCTGGGGCACATGGAGTCCAGAAGAGAGCATCAAATCCTCTAGGACTGGAGTTACAGATGGTTGTGAGCCACCTGTGGTGCTGGGAATCAACCCTGGGTCCTCTGCAAAAGCAACAAGTGCCCTTAACCACTGAGCCATCTCTCCTGCCCCAGCCACCTTAGTTTTTGAGACAGGGTCTCTCTGGTCTGGAGCTCATGGTTAGGGTAGGCTAGCTGACCAGAGAGCCACAGGGTCTACCTGTCTCCTCTTAGTGCCAGCTTTTTTTTCCCTAGGTGCTGGGCATTGAACTCAGGTCCTCATACTTGCACTTTAGTGACTGAGTCATCTCAGGGATATGTACCCTTTCTGAGATACTGACCCTCACAGGGACCTCTGCCACCTGGTAGGCAATGGAAGGACTCTGGGTGAGCATCACAGAAGCTGAATGCCAATCAAATCTTTGTAACTCAGGGGAGGTAGGAAGTACTTCTGGGTTTTACCCACAGGTATATGTACACACATTCGTGTGTCTACACACTACTGAGGGGGCCTGCAGGACACCCTAGAGCGAGGGCGTGGTGCCTGCACAGCTTGCTGTGGGACCTCTGGCAATCCCTTCCCTCTGGGCTCCATAGTTGGTGATGTGTGGAGAGTCACCTTCACTCAGGCAACCATCTGTTCTTCAGTTCTGTGCTCCCAGTCAGTAGCTCCTGAAGTCACCGGGTAGCTATACTCGGCTGGAATGTCTACTCTGGAAAAGAGCCAAGGTAGCCTCAGCAACATGTTGGCTGATGGTCTGGTGCTGAGCTGGGGCTTCAGGTCTTTCCTCCCATGAATCCCATCAGGTTCCTTTAGGGTGTTTACAGTAGGAATCTAAGAATGAAGGCTGCTGGGGGGCCTCAACCTGAACATCATTTCTGATGCATTTTATTGGGCAAGCCGGGTCATCAGGAGACCAATATTTAGGAGCAAGCGTGGAGGTCAGACACCATCTTTAGGAGCAAGGCAAGTGTTGTCATGAGTCATGATGGATGATCTAGCTTCACCCCTCCCCATTTTTTGTTTTTTGAGACAGTCTCTCTCTCTCTCTCTCTCTCTCTCTCTCTCTCTCTCTCTCTCTCTCTTTGAGACAGGATTTCTCTGTATAGCCTTGGCTGTCCTGAACTAGCTCTTGTAGACCAGGCTGGTCTTGAACTCCCAGAGATCTGCCTCTGCCTCCTAAGTTCTGGGATTAAAGGTGTATGCCACCACTGCCCAGTGATCTAGCCCCTTTCTGAGGTGCTGAATGCAGCTCCTGTATTCCACATGCCGGCTCTGTGTGCCCAGCACACAGACTGTAGAAAAGCAGACAGCACCCTGTGTGGTCTCGGGAGCCTCTGTGCCCAGCCCACTCCTGTGAAGTAAGGTGGGTTAATGTATGAATTCAGGCTCACAGTTCACCAGCACTGGCCAGGACTATCACTTGGGTAAATACTGTAACCCAGCATACTTTAACAGTTTTACAAGGGAATCTGTGGGCTCTTTCCTAGAGACAGGATCCAAGGCCCCCAACAGTAGCTTGGTATAGGCAGTCAAGAACTGAGGTTTCGCCGGGCAGTGGTATTGCACGCCTTTAATCCCAGCACTCAGGAGGCAGAGGCAGGAGGATCTCTGTGAGTTTGAGACCAAACTGGTCTACAAGATTGAGTTCCAGGACAGGCTCCAAAGCCAGAGAAACCCTGTCTCAAAAAACCCAGAAAAAAAAAAAAAAAAAGAACTGAGGTTTCATTTGATGGATGAAGACATGCAGGCAGAAAAAACTAAAGACTGGCTTTTCCCATGTGATAACTGTCAGAGGTCAAAGGACTGCCTCTCTCGAATCCTCTGAGAGCAGTAATAGACAGAGGCTGGCTGCCATCCTCCTCCTTCCCCATCCTGTTATCCCAAGTGTATCGGTGAGCTTTAGCAGTCTCCAAGGGCTGGAGGCAAGGATGGGGAGGTGGTACTTAGAAAGGAAAAAATATCAATTGCCTCACTACCCATGCTCACCCCAGACCCAGGTAGCTTCTCAGGGATGTCCTACTGTCCAGCTCTGCAGGCCCTGGGAGGACACAAGTGAGACCCTCCTCTCATGCTTGCCTTAGGTGATGGGAAGTGTCAGTACGCAGCTCAAGACTCACATTCCAGAAGGTGGAATAAGTATCAAGCTGTCCACTCTGGCAAGAAGCCAAGCTGACCACAGGGCCACCCCAGGACAAGCATTCCAGGGTTCCAGAGTCACCTGCTCAGACTTCTGGAGTAACTGCGCTTTCAGACAGCCCATTCCTGTCTCAGGTCACATGCAACATGACTTGTGGACATGAGAGAAGCAGATTTGGCAAGAGTCCAAAGTCAGGACTTCGTACAGAGCTGCAGGGGAGTACCAATGTGGGCCCCTGGGCAGGCCGAGGGTGCAAGAAGAGAGCTCAGACTGCAGGGCTCCATGCAGGCTGCAAGCTCGGCTGCTGGCTCAGCTCTGCTGACTCACCTCTCTCCCACCTGTTCCCCTTTAGCAGCCCTCCCACCCGCTTCCCAGCTCTGTGTGCAGCTCCTCTGATCTCTCCTTCCTTGCGCTCCTGGTGGCTGCATCCGGGGGCGGCTGCAGCTTAGATACCTCAGTGCTCAGTCATGCAAACTGACTGGCAGCTGCAGGGCCTTGGAGGTGCTGCCATGCTCTTCTCTTCTTGGCCGAGAAAAGATGAGCTAGACTTGTCCGGCCTTGTGTCTGCTCCTCCTTTGGGGAGAGGGGCCCTGGAAGGCTTAAAGGGAGTACTGGTGTGGAAAGGGACTGGAGGGAAGGAGGGTGTGGTCTCACAGAGGTTCCACCCTTGCACCTCTGCCTGAAAGCCACCATTCAAGAGTCATCTTGGCTCAGCGTGGCTTCCTTCGACATGGCTTCTGGAGTGGAGTTTTCCTTTTAAACTTACACAGATTAGAAAGAGCAAGAGAGGCACCCAGGTGGCATTCGGCTCTGTACTGTCACTGTCAGTCCTTTCTGAGATCACTCAGATCACACAGATCACCTGTGTTTGGCTTCTCTTATCTCTTCTGGATAATAGACTGTTCTGGGCAGTATGGTTTGCTTTGTTAGGTTTTTGTTTTTTGTTTTTGTTTTTTAAAGACTAGGTCTCATGTAGCCCAGTCTTGCCTCAAACTCAATATGTAGCTGAAGATGATCTTGAACTCCTGATTCTCCTGTCTTCACCTCTCAAGGCTGCTGCTAAAGGTGTGCAGCACCATACCCAGGCAAGTCTTCTGTCTTTGGAGCTGGCAGAAGCAGAGGCAGATAGATCTCTGAGATTCCAGGCAAGCTTGGTCTATCTAGCAAGTTCCAGGATAGCAAGGGCTGCATAGAAAGACCTCATGTCAAAAAGTAAACAAAACCCAGAGACGGTAGACTTGGCATCCACATCCTTCCACAAAAACAAGGATTGGGAAGAGAGGACCTTCAACACCCAGCTTCCTTCTCGGTGTCATGAGGAAAATAGGCTGGCAAGAGCCAAGTGAAGTCAAGACCCCTGATATTTCCATGTCCTCCACTGAGAGGAAAGATCATGAATGTGACAACCAGAGGCACCTAAGTTTAAATTTTGCCCTTGCCACTTAACAGCTATGTGACTTTGGGCAGGTTAATTGTCTGTGAGCTTGAATGTGTGCCCAATCGTGAGTGTCTGTGTGTATGTGTGTGTGTGTGTGTGTGTGTGTAGGGCATTCATGTATCTATGTCACATTCTGTATGGATTAAATGAGATCCTGTATATGACTGGGCATGGCAGGTATGGGGTCAGGCGCATTAATGATCTAAATAAATGTTGAGTGGCCTTTGGAAAAGGTTTTGATCAACTTAACAATAAATGACACAATTAGTTTGAGGCAAAATTGGAGTTTCCTGGCAACAATGGGGAAAACAGAAACCTGAAGTATTATGTAGCACTAGGTACATCTGGGCTTTGAGGCATGAGAGTGAATACTGGGTTCCTGAATCACTTTCCTTCTCTGGCTGTAATCTCCTTATCTTCAAGGTTAGGAGTTGGGTTTCATGGCTCCTGGGGTTCTGGTGTATTGCACAAACGTAGATTCTATTCCGGGCTCTTTCTGAGGATGGTGGGAGGCCTTGGGAAGAGAGTGGATCAGGACAGAACTGTCACTTAGTAAAGTCAGCCGAGGCTGTGCTACCTCCCTCGGGCCTGGAGACAGGCAGGACTACCCTCATCTGTCGACAGACTCCCTTGAGTATGGCATAAAATCGCCTCACAGACCTGGCAGGAGTCTCCCAGCCTACAGCATTGCCTGGGCCCTGTGGCCAGCAAAGACATCAGCATCAGCCCTCCTACATTCTACCTTTGACCTTAGCACATGGCCAGAAGTGAGCAGACCTGCCTTCTAAAGAGCTCATTCACCTAACAAATAATTTATGAGGCCCTGCCTTAAGCAATGGAGGCTCAATCTCAGGCAAGGGGCTTTGGCATTAAGCCAAAGCTGTGCCTGGAACCTGAACCACTGCCCTTCAACACTGGGCTGTGGTGTTCAGAAAGAGCTTGGGCCAGTCTCTAGCCTGGGACCACAAATTCCCGCCCTGCTGGATGAGACTGGATGTCAGGTTTCCCAGTGGCTTGATGGGAGGAAAGACAGGAGCACCGTAGGTACCTTGTGTATAGGGAGGGGCCAGGCCTGGGACCTGGCCTTTCCTCGGCCATAGCCAGAGCCATGGCAGAGTAGAGTTGATGGACTGGATGGTGTGGGGACAACAGGACTGGGAAGCTCAAATGTCAGATGCAGGAACTGGGACCCTTTCTTCGTCAGCAGGCACCACAGGCAAGCTATCCACGAGCTGAAGGAGGTGGAGTCCAGGAAGCTGCACTCTGGTGACAGAGTGGGCTAGAGTGGGGTGGGCAACGAGGGCCTAGAAGGCAGGAATGGGAGGGGGAACAGCCTGAGGCTCAGGAACCACAGGACCTCCCACGCCCATGAGGAGCCTCTGGTTGGGGAGTGCAGCTTAGACAGGTTAATGACAGGGAGTGGAAGGGATGGACAGATTCCAGTTCCAACCTGACAGGTGAGAGGAGGCAGGACATGGGCAAATGGGCTTGCAGAGGTGGGAAGAGGAAAGAGGCTATTTATGGCCTGGTCCCTGCAGGGAAAGCGTGGGTGAGGAAGATCTCCTTCCTCAGTGGCTTTGCCACACCCTAGTGACTGACAGAGGACTCGGATTGAGGGCCAAGGAATGCTAGGTCTACTGGGGATGGGGAATGGGAGGTGGGCAGTGAGTGACAGGAGTGAGTAGGGTAGGTAGATTGCTGGAGGTGAGCCATGGACTCCAGCCCCAAGCTCTGATTTCACAGCATTTCAGCCTAGGGCCATGACACGGTTTGCAAATAAGGTCCCTAAGCTAAAGGCTTTGTTACCAGTCTGTGGCACTGTTGAGAGGAGGTGGAACCTCTAGGAGGTGGGTCATCGGAAGGTCCTTGGTTCATGATCTTGACAGCCACCCTGAGGTAGGGCATTTGCTGTGAATGGCCACACCATCTAATGTCTAGAGACCCAACAGGGATCTGCTACAGGAGAATACCTTGAGAACCAAGAGCCAAAGTACAGCTTCCGGGCTAAGGATGTGGCTCAGTTGGTAGAGTGCTTGCCCGGCACACAAGGGCCCTGAGTTCAATCCCCAGCGCCCACGGGATGTGGAGGTGCACACCTGTAATCCCAGCACTTGAGAAGTGGAGGCAGGAGGATGAAGAGTTTAAAGTTTGTTTGTTTGTTTGTTTGTTTGTTTGGTTTGGTTTGGTTTGGCTTGGTTTTGGTTTTTCAATACAGGGTTTCTCTGTGTAGACTTGGCTATTCTGGAACTCACTTTGTAGACCAGGCTGACCTCAAACTCAGAGATCACCTGCCTCTGCCTCCCGAGTGCTGGGATTAAAGACCTGTGCCACTACCACCTGGCTAAATTTAAGGTCATTTTTAACTACAGATTTGTTTGTTTGTTTGTTTGTTTGAGACAGGGTTTCTCTGTGGCTTTGGAGGCTGTCCTGGAACTGTCGAGTGCTGGGATTAAAGGCATGTGTCACCACGCCCCAGCTTCAGATTTTTTTTTTTTGAGGCTTGCTTGAGCTGCATGAACCCCTGTTTCCCCCACCCCCAAAACACCCATCTCAAAATACACCTCTCCCCATTTAGTTGATTTTCTAAAGCATTTGTCAGAGACAGAGATAGAATATTGAAAGCAGTTCCAGGCACATTGCCCAAGCATGAGGTGACCACCAGGTCCCTCTGAATGGAGGTGTGAGCTGCAGGCATAGAGAAGCCACTGATCTGACTAAGAGTCCAAGGATCGATGGGCATTGGTGGCAAACACCTTTAATCCCAGCACTCGGGAGGCAGAGGCAGGTGAATCTCTGTGAGTTGGAGACCAGCCTGGTCTACAAGAGTGAGTTCCAGGACAGTCTCTAAAGCCACAGAGAAACACTGTCTCAAAAAACAAAACAAAACAAACAAACAAACAAACAAAGAGTTCAAGGATCTAGCTGAGGGCCATGTGACCTGGGGAGAGAGTCACAGGAGGTCAGAGAGACAGAGAAGGCAGGGGTCACACAAAAGTCCATTCTGTGAGATGCTGGCCAAGGCATTTCCAGATGTCTCACAGAACCTGGAAGCTGGGGACAGCTCTTATGGGCTGTATGGCTACAGGCAAACCTCTCCACAGCTGGCCGAGGCCCTGTTTGCTCTTTTGCAGGAGGAGGACATGAGGACTGCCGCCACCTTGGGACTGCTCTGAGTGGCCAGATGAAACACTCAGCCCCAGCTAATGGCTGTTATTTTTATCCCCATCCTTCAAAACTCACCTCTCAATTGAGGTGCAGGGTCGACTCTGGCAGGCTACCAGACAACCGCAAAGGCCCTTTCTAGTCCTCTTCTGCAGTGGCTGGCTCCTGTCCTGAGAGGGCCTGATATCCGGTCTGCTGGGTGAGGGAACAGGCCCAGCCACCACAGGGGTATCTGGAGACCCTCAGCTGCCGCACCTGACACCTCACTCATGTTACACCAAAGCCCCTGGTCCTACTGTTACAGAAGCTGAACTACAGGGGTGGAGGTGCTCTTCTTTGCCTCAGTTTCCCCTCTTCAGAGGTCCACCGAATGATCCCACTCTCTCCTTCCAGGGAAAGTCCACCCACCAAAATGGTTATTAATCAGGGAAGTGTGGCAAACGGGTAGGAAGGGAGTGGAGAAATACTGGGGGTGTCCCTCCCCACAGCATAGCCTGCTAGCAGTCTTGGGATCATTGAGTTGCAGAGCCTTCTCCAAGGAGAGATACAGAAGGATTGGGCAGCAGAGAGACTGTATTTCAGCAAAGCTATGACTACATCCCTGTTGGGAACATTTGCAAAGTGCTTTTTTGCCCTCCATTGGTCCCACACTGCCCCAGACCCAGGGATAAGAGGTGAGGTATAGTAACCATAACCCTAACCCAATTAACAATTGTTCTCACTGAGAGGTGCCTTGGTACTAAAAACAAATGTAACATCTCACACAGACACACACACACACACACACACACACACACACACACACACACACACACACACCGGCTGAGCTGGGGATGTGTCTCAATGGTAGAATGAATACCTGATATTGGTGATGTCTGATATTCTAGTTTGCTTCCTGTCACGGGGATAAATGTTCTGACTAAGAGCAACTTGGAGAGGAAAGGGTTTATTTCGCCTTATACTTCTGGGTATAAAACAGGTATGACAAACTGGGTGTTGGTGGTGCACGCCTTTAGTCCCAGCACTCAGGAGGCAGAGGCAGGCAGACCTCTGTGACTTCGAGACAAGAGCTAGTTCCAGGACAGCCTCCAAAGCCACAGAGGAACCCTGTCTCAAAAAAAATTTTTTTTTTAAATAAGAAATTGAGTCACCTCTTACTAAGGCCAACTGGCAACTTGGAAGTGATTTGACTCAGATAAGAAGAGGGGGCGGCAATGAATTACCCTTCTTTGTTAGGGAAAAGATCAGAAGCATTCACTACCATGATGTCAGACAAACCAGACTTCAAGGCAAAAGCATTTTTAGAATAGATGAAGGAAGATAACTCCAGGAAGGTGTAACAATTCTAAACTCTTACACACTTCCTAACACTTGCTTAAAATGCATAAAGCATGGGGCCAGAGAGATGGCTTAGGTCTTAAGAGTGTGGACTGTGTTTGTAGGGGACTGGAGTTCAGTTTTCAACAGTCACAGTGGACAGCTCACAGCTGCCTTTAACTCCAGTTCCAGGGTATCTCACACTCTCTTTTGGCCTTTAAGGGAACTGCACACACATAATTAAAAATAAAAATCTGTTGTTAAATATATATATATATATATATATATATATATATATATATATAACAAAACAAGGAGACATGAACAAACCCAACAAAATTACAGATTTTCATTATAGCTTTTTAGTGACTGACAGATGAAAAATAAGAGAAAAATCACTAAGGATCTAGAAGGTATCAACAAACCAGAAACTCAATATCATTAGTAATCAGAGAAATGCAAATCAGAGCCACAGTGAGTTGGAATCTTACTCCCACTAGTTTGGCAGAAATTATGAAGTTGAGGAGTGCCAGATTTGGTGAGAACGTAGAGCCGTGGGGACTCTTATCCAATCTGAGTGGGAGTATGAGCTGTTTCACCCTCCTTGTAATATAGTTCAGTCTCGCCTAATAGAGTTGAACATGTTGCACGAATGATAATTTAGCAATTCTTATCTCAAACTTATTATTTAGGGAAATATTTTATGTGGTCCATCTGTAAGGAAAAGCCAAGGGAGGAGGAGGTGCACATGTATAGAGGGGCTCCAGGGTGTGGTCCCAAGATGTGACTTTCAGGAGCTATGAATACATAGGTGAGTATCTTTATTGCTTTTCTTTTAATTTTTGTTTGTTTGGTTGGTTTGGTTTTCTGAGACAGGGTTTCTCTGTGTAGTCTTGGCTGTTCTGGAACTGGCTCTGTAGACCAGGCTGGCCTCCAACGAACTCACAGAGATCCACCTGCCTCTGCCTCCTGAGTACTGGGATTAAAGGCATGTGTCGATGCTGCCACCACCTAGCTTAAATTTTTTTATTATATTATTTATGGATATGGAAGTGGGTAATGTGCACATGAGTGCAGTACCTACAGAGGCCAGAAGAGGGCATCAGATCCCCTGGGGCTGGAGTTCCAGGTAGTTGTGAGCCACCTGACTGGGGTGCTAGGAACTGAACCTAGGTCCTCTGAAAGAGACATGTGCTCTTAAGTGCTGAGCAGTCTTTCCAGCCCCTGTATTGTTTTTATGTAATTTTTGCACGTGTATCTTCTAATAAAATGCTATGTACATCACATCTGTATATAAATGCAAATGAGGTGTGGCAGGAGACACAAGACTGTGTAGTGTTTCATCCTAGAGAGTGTGACTGGGGGAGAAACAGGGAAGAAAGGGGAGTCTATTTCTACCCTCATCTATTTCAGGGTTGGAATATTTTTACTTAAGTGTGGATGACTTGATAAATTTAGACCTAATTAAATCAAGTAGAGCAAAACAAATCCAAATGACATTTACTCAAACTTGGGAATGCGTCTCAGTGGTAGAGAGCTGGCCTTGCCTGCACAGGTCTTCGGTTCGATCCCCAGCACTCCCAAACAAGCACCCAAACTAAAAGTGTAAAATGGGGCACTGAGAGATGGCTCAGCAGTAAAGTCACTGTCAAACAAGCAAAGGACCTGCATTCAGACCTAGAACATTTATAAAAACCTGGGGGAGCCTGTAACCCCAAAGCTGGGCATACAATGGAAGCAGTTAGATCCTAGAAGCTTGGACTAAGTGAGAAACTCTATCTCAACAAAAACATCAAAATAAATCAGGAGAACAATTGAGGGAAAACAACTGGTGTTGGTTTTCATATGCTCACACACAACATATGCGCTATCACACATGTGTGAGCACACGCACACTGTATACCCCCACACAAATAAAAATAATAATAAAAAAATGATGGCTGGTCGGTGGTGGTGCACGCCTTTAATCCCAGCACTTGGGAGGCAGAGGCAGGTGAATCTCTGTGAGCTTGAGGCCAGCCTGGGCTACAGAAAAAGTTCTAGGACAGCCGGGCTACATAGAGAAACCCTGCCTGGAAAACTAAAGAAAAAGGAAAGAAAGAAGGCTCAGAGGGTAAAAGCATGTCCTACCAAGCCTGACGACCTGAGTTTAATCTCCAGGATCTACATGGTGAAAGGAAAGAACTGGCCCTCAAAGTCTTCTGACTTCTGTGACACATGCATGTCCCCCTCAAAAATAAATAAGTGGATAAAAAAGAAGAATAGAATGCAGAGGTGGTGTCAGAGCAGGTGGAGAAGGGCCAGGTGACCTCACCAAGACCAGTTTCTGAGTCTTCAAAATGAGTCTAATGGGATCTGGTCTCATCGGTCCCTGGCAGCCTAGGTGGATGAGGTACGCAAACACAGAAAGGTGGAATGAGTGTTCTGGCAGCTCAGAGGAGGGCTGAAGACACTTGGCTGGCTGGGGCTTGGGGAATCTTCAGAAGAGGTGACAGCTCTGCTGGGCCTCAGGGGACCAGGAGAACATGGGATGGAGATGACATATCTGGCTGGGATACAGAAGGTGTGCCAGGTCTGCCAGGTCATGAGGAGGAGAAAGACGAGGAAAGTGTTCCTTAGGGTGGCAGAAGCAACGATAAAGGAGAATACAGGCTTTATTTGGAACCAGGGACGTCATGCAAATATATGCAAAATCATGCAAATGAGCCTGGCTGAGTGGCCAGCAGGAAGAGGACCCAGCTGGTGATTTTGTTCCTCAAGTGTAGTCCAGGGCCACCTGTGACAGCATCACCTGGAGAGCTCCTCCTGTGTGCCTGCCACCCCCAGATCTGCTGGGGCTGCAGCCCATGTTTAGGGAGCTCACCAGGTGAGTGTTTGTCTCTGCATCTATTTATTAAACATGCACATGGAAATTCATTATAATTATAACACATTAGGATCTACGCACATTACAATATATAATATAAACATTCAAACAGAAAAGTAAGCCTTCCTCCTCTGCATTCTCCTCCCCCGTCCCCAGAGGCAACAACCAGTACTAGTTCCAGAAGGTGTGTCCTTCTGGAAGCTTCTGTGCAGGCTCCCACATAATCCAGCCTTAGGACTTTCAAATACAGTTTTCTTGAGAGTCATAGTTTAATGCCTCTAGGTTACTCTGAAGTCAAACTGTTACTGCTTTGTGTCTTTGACCATGCAGTCAGAATTCCCCAGGGGTTTGCTCAATGCCACACTTTGCTGAGCAAAAGGGAAAGTTGAAGTCCTGTTACCAAGGGGTCCTGGTCAAGGGGAGCCAAGTGTTTGCACAGGCAGTGCTTTCTAGTGGTTATTACCCAGGTGCCTGGGCTCAGCAGTACTCTCACTCCATCTCAGGTGGTGTGGTTGTTTGAATGAGAGGTATAGTTTCCATCATTTGATATGTGGTCCCCAGTTGGTGGTGCTGTCCGTGGAGGTTTAGGAGGTGTGGCCAAGTATGTCACTCTCTGGCTTTGAGAGTTTAAAGGCAGAGTGTCATTCCCAGTTTGCTCTCTGCTTGTTCTTTCAGCTCAAGATGTGAGCTCTTTTAGCTGGGCAATGTGGTGCACACCTTTAGTCATGGCATTCCAGTGTCAGAGGCAAGCAAATCACTGTGAGTTCGAAGCTAGCCTGGACTACCATAGTGAATTCCAGGACAGCCATGGCTATATACAGAGAGACCCTTTCTAAAATAAACAAAAATAAATAAATAAGTAAATTAAAAAACAAAACAAAACCCTGCCTTTAGAAAAAGAGTTTGGTTGTCAGGCAGTGGCGACACACATCTTTAATCCCAGCACTTGGAAGGCAGAGGCAGACAGATCTCTGTGAGTTTGAGGCCAGCCTGGTCTATAGAGTGAGTTCCAGGACAGCCAGAACTGTTACACAGAGAAACCCTGTATTGGAAAACAAAAAAACAAACAAAAAAAGAATCTAATCCTCCCAACCCTAGGATTGGGAGTGTGGCTTGGCACTGCCTAGCATGCACAAGGTCTCAGCATAACAAACAAACTTAGATATAACCCTCCCAATCTCTGTAGAGAGAGCCTTTTTGTTTGTTTATTTTTGAAGCAGGGTTTTTCTGTGTAGCCCTGGCTGTCCTGGAACTCACTCTGCAGACCAGGCTGGCCTTGAATTTAGAGATTCACCTGCCTCTGTGACCCCAATGCTGGGATTAAAGGTGTGCACCACCACTGCCTGGCTGAGAGGTATTTCCTACTGGCTGAGAGAGGTATTTCGTATCATTTTAAAACTGAGCCTCCAAGAGGCAAGACGACTCCAGGAAGAGACCAATAGAGTTGTCTCTGTGTGCTCTTAATTTGCCCTGGCCTCTCCTTGGGCTCCTGCCTTAGAGCCCAGCCCCCCAGCAGCAATGCCACAGGGCAGAGGTTGGGATGGTGGAGCTCACCGTTCACCATCACTGGTGGCCTCCCTGGCTTGGCTTGCTCTCTGCTAGTTCTCACGTCCACAGAGCATGGCCGGGATTGGGACTGAGAGGGCTGCAGTGCCTGAGAGCGGCTGCACCTCTCACCACTCCTCCCCAGGGCTAGTCCAACAGTCCTGAATACCTGCTTAGAGTCATCGTTTCCTGGTCCCACTGCCACCCCCAAAGTGCCTCAGCTTCTCCCAGCAAGGGCCCTGGGTGCCTTGTTCATCAGCTGTACCAGTTCCAAGCATACCAACTGTAATAGGGGGACTAGAGGGGAGTAGGGGGAAATGACATCTTCACAACACGTGAAGGCTCTTCTGGTTATCTCTGGCTGAGACGTCGAGAGGCCTCTTTGCACAAATGCAAAGATTCTGGAGGAGCAGGCTAGGCTGTCTTCAGGCCTTTCCATTGTTTCACTTAGACAACACCATTCTTGCCACCCTCATCCAGAATGGGCAAGACTAGCTGCCACCTGCGTGGGCTGGGGATTTTCTTTCCTCAAAAAAAAAAAAAAAAAAAAGGAAACAATGGATGTTTCTCCATCGTATAGCGGCTCAGAATACACCTGCCAAAAGGAACTTGTGCACACTCCAGGCTACGACCAAATGGCATTGTGCCCTGCCTGTGCTGCCCAAGGTGACCACGCGGGGGCAGCAGCCGAGCACAGGCTGAGTGCTCCAGCATGACTGGACCATAAAGGGGCACAGACAACCTGGGCCAACGGACATCTTGGCGCTAAGATCTTGGAGTGATCTCATCCCAAGAGCCTCAGTTTCCCCATGTACCAAATGATCTATGCCGCGTGGAAGGGTACTTTAGATCTTTCAACCTGTTCACAAAGCGGAATTCCACCTTCGTCTCACAAAAGCCTGGCATGTGCAGAGGGAGGGAAGGAGCTGGGGCTGGGGGAGCCCTGTTCCTGGAGGCCTTACAACCACAGGCTCATGTCTGGGCTCCAGGAAAACCTAAAACTGAATCCTGAAAGGGGGAGGGATTCGCCACCTCTTACCCCTAGCATGAGGACAGGCTAATGCTGACCTGCCCGACAGAGGTCCGAGGACTTAGCAGCAAGTTTGTACTGGTCCTTGTCGATTGTCGAGTCACTCTCTCAGACTGGGGCTCTGCATTCATTCACCACCACCACCCCACCACCCCTCACTGTTGCTCTTCCCTTCCAACATCTCAGCTACTGCCTTCACCAGCGCGTTTGCTCTCAGGAGGAAGGACAAAGTCAGAATGTAGCTGTGCAGCCCCTGTGACCCAGCCATCCCCACAGCACAGCAGCTGTCACAAGCAAGGGGAAGTCCCTGAGGTTCAGAGTGAAACAGAGGCAGAATCTGACCTCCTCCCTGTCCGGTCTACACTGACCTGCCACCATCACATTTGACACAGAAAAACCCAAAAGAGATATCCACAGAGCCCTGACCTGAAGGACTTGCCTCTCTGTGAAAGACCCCCGAAGAGGTACTTTCGTAGAAGGAGACCCGTACCCAGGAATCAGCGAGACCACGAACTTGGATGCAAACTGCAAGAGGCTTTATTGGAGACACGGGTACCCGGAGTGACTTAGCTTCTGTGAGGCCAAGCGCCCCGAGCCAAGGGAGAGGGGTCCTTATATAGCAAAAAGCGTAAGCGAGAAGCAGGGATTCTATTGGATAATTCAAATGAGGCGCAGTACAGAGCTATTCCCATTGGTCAATGTAAATAAGGCGCTACTCAGGGTTATTCAAATGAGGCGAAGTATAGAGTCATTCAAATGAGGTGAAATACAGAGTCATTTCTATTGGATGGTTCAAATGAGGCACAGAGCCATTCTAGACCAGCATATTCTCAAGGTCTGGTGTCTGGTACAACAGACTCAATTCCCCCCTCCGCGTCCAGATGGCTGACCTTGGGGGCGGAGACCTTGGGACGGAGTGTTCCCCATCGGGCGGGGGCACGGGGGCAGGGCCCCAGGCCGGCTCACCTGGTGTTCGCCCTCGTGCCGGCCCACCTGGTGCTCGCCCTCGTGCCGGCCCACCTGGTGCTCGCCCTCGGGCCTCCTCGAGGGCTCCTTGCTCGGCCCCAGCCCCGGGGCGCGGTGCCAGGCGGGCGGGCAGGGGGCGCGGGGCCCGCCGGGGTGGACCAGCTTTGGAGGGAACCAGCGGCCGGACGTGCGGCAGCGGCGGGGAAGTGGAGGCCGGCGGGGATGGGGATCGGGGAGGCGCAGGAGCGAGGCATCCGCAGCGCGCCCCATCAGCTGCCGACCGGAGGAGGAGGCAAACTTAAGAGCTAAGGGGCAGGGGTCTTTCATCTGGATACTTTAACTCCACCCACTGAGGAGAGTGGCCACCTTGCACCCTATTTACAGTGGAGGCTCAGACACCTCCTGGAGAGATGGCTTACAGAGCCTGCCTCTTCTTAGCTTTGGGTTCTGTCTTGTGCTGGACGCTACAAGTTGCTTCCTTGTGTGGCCCCTGTGCCCAGAGGATGTGGAGGAGAGTGAGTTTAGCAAAGGTGACCTAAAGAACATACTGTTCCATGCTTCAGTTTCCCTACCCCTCCCCAGGTAGCATGTGATAGTTACAGACCTGGGGCAGCTGGGGCTTCAGGGCAGGCTGTCTGTGAGCAGCTTCCTCTACTGTGTGACCAAGCCAAGCCTGTGAAGACCCTTCAGCCACAGGAACACAGGGCCAGCAGTGGGGGGAGGCTGGGAACATCCCAGGATTTCAGGTTGAGAAGAGAAAGAAAGCAAAGCAGGGACAACCAGGGTTTCTGGGGTGGGGGAGGAGCAGAGATGAGCAGGCGAGGACTGGGGGCTCCCTCTCCCACCACCACACACCCAACTTAGCTACGCTCAGTCTTGTCAAAGGGTGAGAAAGACATGGTGCTGGCCTCTGGAAGCCGCCCTGGCCAAGCAGGATGTCAGACCAGAGAGGGTGTCAATAAGAGCCTGGGATTCCTTCTGCTCATTGTCATCAGCAGTGGCAGCATCAATACTGCCACCACCACCTCCATCATCATCATCATCATCATCACTATTATGGATTTCAAAAACATGGGAAGAATGTCCCACTGTGAGCAGACAGTCAAGGGACACAAGGCTGGCAAAGAGCTGAGGCCTCAGCAAGAGGTGGGGTCTGGACTGGGACTGGAGGCCAGAGAGGCTTAGGGCTTTTTGTTTGAATACCTGGTCTTATTCCCAGAGGAGGCACCTGCCCCAGAGTTTAAGAAATGAACAGGTTAAAACTGGTGGTATGGGGCTGGAGAGATGGCTCAGAGGTTAAAAGCACTAGCTGCTCTTCCAGAGGTCCTGAGTTCAATTCCCAGCAACCACATGGTGGCTCACAACCATCTGTAATGAGATCTGGTGCCCTCTTCTGGTGTGCAGATATACATGGAAGCAGAATGTTGTATACTTAATAAATAAATAAAATCTTTAAAAAAAAAAAAAGAGCTGGTGGTATAGCTTAGTAGCAGAGTGCTTGCTTAGCATTACAAGGACCTGAGTTGGAACCCTAACAGCCCCTCCCCCCCAGAAAAAGAAAGGGGGAGATTTGTGTCTGGGTCCATTTGTGTGAGGGAGCTAGAGTGGAAAAGTTCGTAGAGACAAAGAGAGGGAGGGTGGGTTTGGGGGGCTTGGAGTGGCTGAGGAGCTGGTGTTTTAAGGGTGCAGTTTTGGCTTAAGGTGATGGAAAGTTCCAGAGACAGATGGCGGTGATGTTCGCAGAGCAGTGTGAGTTGTGTGACATCATTAGACCTTAGACATGGCAAGCTTCACTGGGCATCCACATCACTACTGTTTTAATAGTTACTTTCATTTAAAAACTAAAAAGAAGTAAACATAAAGCTGTCTGTGGTGGCACATACCTGTAAACTCAGCACTTAGGAGGTGGAGGCAGGGGGATCAGGCTTTCAAGGCCAACCTGGGCTTTTTGAGACCCTGTCTCAAAAAAAAAAAAAAAAAAAAACAAAAGTTGTGTGTGGTAGCACATGTCTTTAATCACAACTCTGGCAGACAGAAGCAGGTTGTTCCAGGCCAGCCCCATCTATTGGTCTACATACAGTTCCAGGTCAGCCACTGCTAATCACAGTGAGATGCTGTGGAAAATACATACATGCATACATACATAAGACAGTTCCCTAAAACTGTGGAAGTTAGAGAGAGATTGTCTCCAAAAGGTGATGGTAAGGACATTGACAATGACAAGATGAGGGAGTGGGGCTGGTGAGACAGCAGGGCACAGCCAGCACTCCCACATCCTGCCCAGGCCCCTTGCCCAGCACCCAGAGCCTCCATACCAAGTCACACTGGGTAAGACCCTACAGACTGGCAACACCCCTACACCACAGGACATAGGAAGCTGGAGAGTTGTTCCATCTGTCTCCCCACACAGCTGCTGTGTATGCCTCTGAGGTGGGGTTGCTAGACCCTGAACTATGGGCACCTGCACCTGCCTCAAAAAGAGGTCCAGTCAGGTGGTAATAGTGAATGCCTTTAATCCCAGCACTCAGGAGGCAGAGGCAGGTGGATCTCTGTGAGTTTGAGACCAGCCTGGTCTACAGAGTGAGACAGCCAGGCTATATCAAGAAACCCTGTCTCAAAGGAGGAGGAGGAAGAGGAGGAGGAGGAGGAGACCTATCCAGGATCCCTTGCTACAGTCTAGAACCTGAAGTCTTCCTTGTCCCTACCTCCAGACCCTCTCTAGTCTTGGAATGACCTTCAGCCTTCAAGGTTGACCTTGATTTTTTCTAAGAGCTGCCCATGTGGACATGGGTGCATGATTTAAATGTACAGCCAGGATCAGGAGAGTCCAGTGTCCTCTGTTCGGCCCTGTCCCACATATACTGTGTGACCTTAGGTAAGTGTCTCCCCTTCTCTGGGCTTTGGTTACAACCTTCTAGAATATGTGATCTACTGAGCAGTCATTCCCATAGGATGTGCTTTGTCAGCTGGAGAAGATGTCACCCTGATTCAGAGCCTGTGGGTAGGGCATACCAGGGGACAGGGCCAAGGTCATCATCCCTGCAGCAATTGGCTGGGTACTCACTCACTCAGCACTTACTGAGCCTGCCCCAGCTGCTGGAATGTCAGGGCGAGGCCAGAGCTATGACATCATTGTCTTCATCGCTGTCCCATCATCCTTAAGAAGTTCAAAGAACTTCCGTCTTTGGAGACAGCATCCACCTGCAGATGCTCAGGCCAATCTCTGGGTAGGGCAGCCTTCATGGACCTCAGACTCTCAGACTTTGCTCCCACTTTTCTCAGGGAGGAGGGAGGAGGGGGCTCCCCGCCAGATGCCTGCAGTGGGCCTTGTTACCTCTAGGAGGCCCTCAAGGTGAGATTTTTACTCCCAAACTACAGGTGGGAAGACTGAGACCTGGAACCTGCATGGGGAGGTCAGGGCTTACTCCCAGCCTGCCCTGCAGCCTGTGCTTCCCTCCACCTCTCCAGGCAAGAAGTAACCAAAGATAGGAGTGCTGAGGGGTGGGCAGTGATGAGGCTGAAGCCGCTGTGAGAAGGTCCTTGCCGGTACTGTAAACAAAGTTCATAGTCTTGTCTTGGGGTTGCCAGAAAACATCTTGCAAAAGGATCAGGCCACATCCAAGGTCTAAAGCCCAGCTGCGTGAACCCCCACTCTCAATTCTTCCCGATAAACTTGTAGGGAGTTCACTCTCTGTTCCCAAGTCATTTCTCAGTCTGTGCTGGATGGGTGGTACTGTCCACCCAGGCACTGCTGACATTCTTCTCCCCAAAATGTAGTCAAAACCGCCAGTGGGCCAGGCCTGGCGGTGCAGACCTTTGGTCCCAGCACTCAGGAGGCAGAGGCAGGCAGTTGTATGAGTTCAGGTTGTACGAGCCTGGTTTATGTAGTGAGTTCCAGATATAAGAAGAAGTTTCGTTTTGTCTTCTCTATTGAAGGTGTTAACCCAGAAAAGATTCACATTTCTAGAGCCTTCTCACACCAGTTAACCAGTCATCTCAGACTGTGAGCTCCTACCAATGGGAGGAGATTGAGTCATTACCTAAGTCAGGGAAAAAGGTAAAAGTCATGTTGGTCCTTGTGTGTTGTTAGCCCCACGTGAGCTCTGGAGCCCACATTTTACAAAAAGAATTGCCCCGTGGAGAGCTTTTGTTTTGTGTGTTCCTTTGTACAACACTGAGATCATTCCTTGTTTGTGACACAGGCCAGCCTGCTGTACACAAAGTTCTAGGCCAGCTTGGAAAGATCTAGAAAAGTTCCAGAGAGGGGTAAAATAATCCAGATCTTGAAAGGAGGAGTTATAATCCAGTCAGAAAATCCATCCTGATGATTTCATTAAAAAAAAAATACAAAAACCAAAAACCAAGGGGGGAAGTGGTGGCACATGCCTTTAATCCAATCACTCTGGAGGCAGACACAGGCAGATCTCTATGAGTTCAAGGCCAGCCTGGTCTATAGAGTGAGTTCCAGGACAGCCTCCAAAGCTACATAGAGAAAACCCTCTCTGGAAAAACCAAACCAAACCAAAAAAAAAAAAACCCAGTCAATTGCATTTCCTGGTAAATCTTGGCCTATTCAGAAAGCCAGAACATGCTGGCTTCATCTTGTATAAACTCCAAATGGCTGGTGAGCCAGGGCCAGCCATTCCAGCCCCATGACACCCAGTCTGTTTAGCCCTTCAAAAATGCAGTGTAAACTAGGCAAAAAAAAAAAAAAAAAAAAAAGTCCTACTTTGGGCAAATGACCAGAAAATCTAGACTGAACGTCTATCCTCCTGCCCTTGTCTGGGGCTTGATAGGAGTCATTGGCCAGCTTGTGCTCCTGGCTCTCGTGGACTCACGCACTACCCCAGTGGGTTAGCTGGCTTGGCCATGTATGTGGTGCCTGTTTTCTTCAGTCTAAATCTCTCTCCTTTTATCATGTGAGTCTGGGTATCAAATTCAGGCATCAGGCTTAGCAGTGAGGTAGCTTTGTCGGCTGAGCCATCTCACTGGCCCATAATCTTTATTCTTTAAACCAGTTCCCACCAGGGAGACATTGTTGGTCTCTTGCAGTGAGACTGTGCTCAGTGCCTGACACAAACTCACTCCTTGAATCTCTCACAGCTCACTTTACACCATGACAATTCTCTTAAAATGAGGAAACTGGGGCCAGGAACACCAGGGGGCCTGCTGCCTTTGATGAATCATTTGGTAATTCATGTCAGGAGATTCTGTTTGGCTCAACCCCTGCTTTGGTGAGTACAGACATGGAGGGGCCATCAGAGATCAAAGAGAGAAGGTAGCAATCATGAAAGTCTTCCCAGAGGAAGGAGTACCACAGCTGGGCTTCAAAGTATGTATAGGAGTTTGCCAAGATGGATTAAAGGCAGAGGAATTGGTCTGCCACCTGAGTAAGCCCTAAGGTGTGATTTGAGCTGTGGCCAAGGACAACTTAACACAAATGTCTGCCCTTGGGCAGGAGGAAGCAGGAGAGACAGGCCCATGGCATGCTTGGGATAGGAGGGCATTGTTCCCCAGTGAGGAGTTCACAGGGCCCTGGTCAGAGGATGAAGGCAAAGTCTGGTGCTCCCAGGTTCTGGTCCTGTCCTGAGAAGTGATGGGCACCAAATAACCTCCCGCAGGTAACACCAGTGCTCAGTAGGCCATGACAGAAGGACCCTGAGTTACAGCCCAGCCTGTGTTCTTGTCTAATACCAAATTAAAACAAGAAACATTGGAAAGAGCCAGCCTGGGAGCTCTGTCCTAGACAGGGGAAAGGCCCCAGGCCAGAACCTCAGCAGCAGCTCTGTGACCCCCAAGCAGAAGCCCAGATCCTTGGGTCACTGATTCCCCAAAGAACCTTGCAACTCCAGCTGGAAGCATCCATTGTCAGAATTTCTACAGGGGTCCAGAAGAATAAAATGGGGACAAATCATGTTTTCTTTAATATGTAAAGAATCCCTAGGGAAAAAAAAAAAGAAAAACAAGCCACCAGTGTGATATGGATATGACTAAGAATAGTAGCTAGTGGCTGGTCAGAAGAAAAATAAGAAAAATGCAGACTGGGGCTTATGTAGGGTGAGGTGAGAGAGATGGGGGTAAGTTTGGGGTGATACCTAACCTTTCTATACATTTCATTAAGTCATCTCTGGCAAAACATGGTAGCTTCCTGCAGTAGAGTACAGGTGGTGGAAGTCAGGGGGGAAGGGAGGATATTTTATTTCTTTTTCTTTTTTCTTTTCTTTTCTTTCTTTTTTGTTTTGTTTTTTGAGACAGGGTTTCTCTGTGGCTTTGGAGGCTGTCCTGGAACTAGCTCTTGTAGACCAGGCTGGTCTCGAACTCACAGAGATCCGCCTGCCTCTGCCTCCTGAGTGCTGGGACTAAAGGTGTGCACCACCACTGCCTGGCATTTATTTATTTATTTTCTAATTTAAAATAAATTAGAATTATTTTATTTAGTTGTTTGGGTGCTTTGCCTGTATGTATGTCTGAATATATGCATGCAGAGCCCATGGAGGTCAGAAGAAGATATCAGATCCCCTGGGACTAAAGTTACATATGGTTGTGAGCCATCATGTGGGTGCTGGGAATTGAACCTGGGTCCTCTGCAAGAGTAGCCAACGCTTTTAAACTGCTGAGCCATCTCTCCAGTCACTTTGTGGTGGTAGTATGGTGTGTGTTTGAGTGGTATGTGTATGGTGTGTGTGTGGTGTGCATGGTATGTGGTGTGTGTGTGGTATGTGTGTATGATGTGTGTGTGGTGTGTGTGTACGGTGCATGTGTATAGGGTGTGTGTATGGTGTGTGTGTGGTGCGTGCATATGATATGTGTGTATATGGCAAGTGTGTGGTGTGTATATGATGTATGTGTATGGTGTATGTATGATGTGTGTGTGGTGTGTGTATGGTATGAGTGTATGTGGTACATGGATGGTGTGTGTGTGGTGTTTAGTATGTGTGTGTATATGTGGTGTGTGTGTGGTGTGTATGGTGTTGGAGTATATGGCGTGTGTGGTGTGTATGGTGTATGTGTATGTGGTGTGTGTGTGTGTTTGTGGTAGGGTGTGTGTGTGTGTGTGTGTGTGTGTGTGTGTGTGTATGTGTACACTGAAGAGACAGATTGAGGAACTTGAATGTGGACTATGAAATGATGGGGCGTGCTGCTTGGCATTCTGGTCTTAGCAAAACAGTTTTTTTTTTTTTGTTTGTTTAAGATATTCACAGAAGCTTGTCTGCTTCCTTTCTTCACATTTTTTTTTTTTCAGATAGGATGATCCCAAACTCAACCCTTCTGCCTCAGCCCTCCAACCAAGTATTGAACTTAGCTTCAACACTTAGTCAGAAAGCCTATGAGAGCTATTAAAGGATCCGGGAGCAGAGTTCTCTATTGCAGCTCCAGCCCACACCTGCCCCCAGGAGCCTGTGCCCCTTTGCTTGAAGCTGGTGCCTCAGGCCCTCTGGAGAAGGCAAGCTAGGACTGTCCCTGCAAGAGAGGGCCCTGAGTCATGGACCACCTCCCAATTCCTTTTAACCCAAACTGAGGCTGGTAGCCCTTCTGTCCTGGGAACTTCTCAGAAGTCAGTTTAAGAGGCCTTTTTTGGCCTTGGGACAGAGTAGCCCTTCTCTAGCCCTTCTCTAAGCCACATGATTAGAGAATCGGCATCGCACATCTTCATTTCCTCCTCCTAACATAGGAAGTGTTAACTCTTCCTCCCTTGGGCTGTACAAGGGCTGTTGGTTAAGAGGTTCATCCAGCTAATGGGAACTTTATAGGGAGTGAAGGCTGGAAGGTTGCTTGACTCACATTTACAAAGCCCTCAGCACAAGAACAAACTAAAAGAATCCCACTCAGTGAAATAAGCCCAGTATACTGGAAGGAAAGGCTCAACAAGGCTCATTGTGCCTCCACCCACAAAGGGCACAGTGAGTGTTTACTTCTCAGTGCACAAATTGTGTTTTGTTTTCGACTGTGACTGTATCCACATCCTGCTTTTAATTCTCTTAATATTATAACATTTCCTCATATTATCATAAGCTGTTTGTAAACATACCCTTTGATGCTTGCATAATATCCCACTGTGCATTTGTACTGTTCGGCAATCCTCCACTTTGTTGGTCATTTAGATTAGTTCCAGTTTTCACCAGTCTACAGAACCCCACAATAGGTGTATTCCAGATGATAGGAAATCATTAGGACAGATTTCCAAAAACAGACTTGTTGGTCCAAGGTAAACATATTTTTTAAAACTTTGAGGGTAGCTCGCACCTTTCCAAAGAAACGGGCGATCTCAACTAGGAGACCTTTACCTAATCCACAGGGTTCCATAATCCCGGATCTCTTAGCAGGGAATGCTGGGTCGGGGAGAGTCGGTGGGAGGAACAGAGCTGGTACAAAAAGAAGAAAACATTTTTGTTAATCAGATCCCTGCTCCTTCCTGACCCCCAGCTAGCTTCAAGCTGGAGTCTGACGGCTCTATATTAACAGGGGAGTGGGTGGGGGTAAGGAGGCAGGGCAGATGGCCGGAAGCCCTGGCACGCAGAGGCAGGGCGTGAGTGTCGACAGAAGTGTCCAGCACCTCACCCAACAAGCATGAGAACCACGAACCCCCGAGGGCAGGGATGCCGGGGCGGGACCAGGAAGTCAGGGGCGGGGCTTGGGGTAGCGTCACGTCACGCCCCCTCCGACTCCCTCCTCCCGGGCTCCCTGCTCGCTGGCGAGTCCTCACCTGGAGTGACAGGTGTGCACGTCTTCGAACCACGGAGGCTGACCTTCCTGCATCAGGTAAGCCCCACGGGAGAAGCTCAGAGGCTCGGCATAGCAAAGCATGGAAAGAGCTGGGTGAGGGTGGCTGGAGACACTATGCTCCCAAACTCCTTTACCTGGACTTGAAAACATAGGCCTCGGAGGGATTTGAAGCTCGGGAAGTTGAACCGGAAGGAGCCAGTCTCAAATAGTTAACAAATGCATTATTACTGTTTTATATGACGCTGTCCTTAGAAAGAAGAGTGCACTGAGTGACCATTTGTTAAATGGAGAAAACTAGGGACAAAGTCCTTGGAGACTCAAACTGAACCCATCTTGGGATTTGGGTGGATGTCCTTGCAGTCTTTTTTTTTTTTCTGTCCTCAGGGATATTGGCGTCGTTTTTTCATACTGTATTTACAGTCAATGTCTTGCTTTTCTCTCAACATCGTAGAAGCATCTTGTGGTGTTGCTATTAGTCATTCCCCTTTTAAAGGCTGCATAGTGTTACAAGTGAGGGATGGGCGGTGATGGGCGCCATTCTGAACCTCAGAGGAAGGAAGGGAGGGGAGATGGAGGTGGTATAGAAAGCTATCTTTGGGGCTCAGAGGTCGGGAGCTCTACCCCCTACAGTGGGATCTGGGGAAAGTGCCCCTTGCTCTGAGGAGTTGAGGCAGAGTGATTTTCCCAGGTGTGTGAGGCTTAAAGGACTAATTTAAACGGAACAGAATAGGCACTGTTTGTTTGGGCCTGGACCAAGAGAGGTGCTGAGGAGAGGGAGAAATCCCAGAATGGGGGGTGGGGGGAGTGTCTCTGGTCTGGAACAAATGGGCAGGCCCCAGGAGGGACAGTGCAGATCGGGGCAGACACAGTGTCCCAGGAGGCAGGGCCAGTGATCACGAGGCATGTGGAGTCAGCCTCTTGGTATGAGGCTAAGGAAGAGTTTCGGAGTGGAAGAAAAGGAAGTAGAGGAGGGAAGAGTTTGTAATCAACTCCTGGGAGGATGAGGACTCAGAGGAGAAGACTTGATCAAGATACACATGGGCAGGATGGTACAGGTTTGTAATCCAGCCCTGGGGAAGGAGAGGTACGAGGGTCAGAAGTTCAAGGTCATTCTCTGCTGTAGCAAGGGCCGAATGAGTGAGTGTTGTCCTGAAAATATCCAGGGGATGGGCTAGAAGTAGCTAAGTTGGTAGAGAGCTATGAAGAAAGCCCTAGTTTGAGTCCTAGCACTGCTCCAACTGGATGCAGTAGCCCTGTTCTGTAACCCAGCACTGGTGGAGGCAGAACTGGATAGAAGTTCAAGGTCATCCTCAGCTACATTTTAAGTTTGAAGCCAGCCTGCTTTATGTGGTTCTGGGGCTTGAACCCAGAGCTTCCCTGCATGCTTGGCAAGCACCTCACCAAGCGAGCTTCATCCCCAGTCTGTAGTTTATTTTTGTGCTGGAAAATGAACCCAGGGATTTGTATTTGCTAAGCAGTCACCTTAGCACTGAGTATATCCAGCCTTCAGAGCAATACCCGAAACAGGTACACTGTTGTCTCACAGGTGGGGAAACTGAGGCACAGAGTAGTGGACTGGCCCAGAATGGAGCCAGGACCCAATTCCGGCCCAACTAGTACCAGCATGCCCCGTTTCTATTCTGATTGGCTCTTTCTTTTGAGAGCATCTGGCCTAATACCCAGCCAAGTGTTTTTGTTTTTGTTTTCAAGGCAGGGTTTGCCTGTCCTAGAACTAACTCTGTAGGCCAGGCTGCCTACAGAGAGATCTGCCTGCCTCTGCCTCCTGAGTGCTGGGATTAAAGGCGTGGGCCACCAATGCCCGGCAATTATGTGTTTGTTTGTTTTGTGTGTGTGTGTGTGTGTGTGTGTGTGTGTGTGTGTGTGTGTGTGAATGGGGGCATTCCACAGCATACATGTGGCTCTCAGAGGAAGACTCCACTATGAGTTCCAGGGATGGGACTCACATAGCCAGGTGCCAGGCTTTTTAATCCATTGTGTCGTCTCACCAGGCCATCTGTGAGACAGGAAACCAAGGTTAGGGAAAACTCTTTTAGTTTTTGAGACAAGGTTTCTGTGTGTGTAACAGCCCTGGCTGTTCTAGTACTCATTCTGTAGACCAGGCTGGTCTCAAACCCAGAGATCCACCTGCCTCTCAAGTGCTGGGATTAAAGGTGTGTGCTACCACTGCCTGGCAGGGAAGATAGTTTTAAAATTAGCCGCCTAGCATGACCTTGGAGTAGCCAGTTAAGCACTCAAGAACCCCTGTGCTCACATGCGTGTGGGCGGGCACACTGGCCCGCTTCTCTAGCTCTGTAAAAATACTTTGAGCATTCATTTTGTATCTTTATACTTACATGTTCTTAGCATATAAGTTCTGCCATGTTAGGAATATATTATAAATATTACAATAGAATACTTAGGGGTTGGAGAGATGGCTTATTTGCTAAACGTGAGGCCTGAGTTTAAGCCCCAGCATGTACGTGAAAAAGGCAGCCACAGCCCCTGTCATCCCTGCTGCCGGAGCTGGGGAGGCAGGGTTAGGGTTGCTGGCCAGGCAGTCTAGACAAATTGGAGAATTACAGGTTCTTTGACTGACGTCATGTAAAAATTAAGATGACTTCCAGCCCCCAAAGGAGGTTCTCAGCACAGGCAGGAAGAAGTTCAAGGCCAGCCTCGTCTACCTAGGGAGTTCCAGGATGGTCCAGGCTACATAGAGACCCAGTCTCAAAAAGAAATAAAAAATAATAAGTAAGGGGGGTGGGGGAGGAGGGATGGGGATGAGGGAGGGAGAGGGAGAAAGGACTTACATGTGAAACAAGCTTGTTCCCTAACTTGAACTAATAAATAAAATAATAATAATAATAATAATAATAATAATAATAATGATAAGTAAGGTGGAAAGTGATCGAGGAAGACACCAAATGTCAGCCCTTGGCCTCCACTGGAATACACATTCATGAGAACATGTACCTATATACACGTGTGAACATGTACCCTATATACACGTGTGAACATGTACCCTATATACACGTGTGAACATGTACCTTATATACACGTGTGAACATGTACCCTATATACACGTGTGAACATGTACCCTATATACACGTGTGAACATGTACTTATATACACATACACATGTGAACATGTACCCTATATACACGTGTGAACATGTACTTATATACACATACACATGTGAACATGTACCCTATATACACGTGTGAACATGTACTTATATACACATACACATGTGAACATGTACCCTATATACACGTGTGAACATGTACTTATATACACATACACATGTGAACATGTGCCCTATATACACGTGTGAACATGTACCCTATATACACGTGTGAACATGTACTTATATACACATACACGTGTGAACATGTACCCTATATACACGTGTGAACATGTACCTATATACACGTGTGAACATGTACCCTGTATACACGTGTGAACATGTACCCTATATACACATGTGAACATGTACCCTATATACACGTGTGAACATGTACCCTATATACACGTGTGAACATGTACCCTATATACACATGTGAACATGTACCCTATATACACGTGTGAACATGTGCCCTATATACACGTGTGAACATGTACCTATATACACGTGTGAACATGTGCCCTATATACACGTGTGAACATGTACCCTATATACACGTGTGAACATGTGCCCTATATACACGTGTGAACATGTGCCCTATATACACGTGTGAACATGTACCTATATACACGTGTGAACATGTACCCTGTATACACGTGTGAACATGTACCTATATACACGTGTGAACATGTACCCTGTATACACGTGTGAACATGTACCCTATATACACATGTGAACATGTACCTATATACACGTGTGAACATGTACCCTGTATACACGTGTGAACATGTACCCTATATACACATGTGAACATGTACCCTATATACACGTGTGAACATGTACTTATATACACATACACATGTGAACATGTGCCCTATATACACGTGTGAACATGTACCCTATATACACGTGTGAACATGTACTTATATACACATACACGTGTGAACATGTACCCTATATACATGTGTGAACATGTACCTATATACACGTGTGAACATGTACCCTGTATACACATGTGAACATGTACCCTATATACACATGTGAACATGTACCCTATATACACGTGTGAACACGTACCTATATACACATGTGAACATGTACTCTGTATACACGTGTGAACATGTACCTATATACACATGTGAATAAGTGACATCTGGAAGCTGGGTAAGAACACAAGCTGTCGTTTTTGTGTGTTTTCTTTCCATCTGTGCTCACTAGCTCTTGCTAGGTACAGAGACTCAACCATGGACACAGCTAATTTTGTATTTTTATGGTCTTATCTCCCTCCCTCTTTCCCTCCCTCCCTTCTTTTATTTTTAACTTTTTGAATCTTTATTTTATATGCATTGGCACTTTGACTATGGGTGATGGATCACCTGGAACTGGAATTACAGACAGTTGTGAGCTGCCATGTGGGTGCTGGGAATTGAACCTGGGTCCTCTGGAAAAGCAGTCAGTGCTCTTAACCACTGAGCCATCTCTCCAGCCCCCCCTTCCTTCCTTTCAACACAGGGTCTTACCATGTAACCCTGGCTGGCTTGGGACTTCCTATAGAGACCAGGTTGGCTTGAAACTCAAAGGTAGCCCTTCTGAGAGTTGGGCCTCAAGGTGTATACCATTTCACTATAGGGACACAGCTACCTGAGTGTTCACCAGCGTCGCTGGGGAGTGGACTTTTGGTGTCAAGAAGGGCAAGGGGACTCACATACTGGGGCAGGTCCCCACTGACAAGGTGGGTCTGTAGAAGCACATTGGCCTTTTGTAGTTTTCCTGAATGTAAACTCAGCTCTCTGAACCTTGACCTTCCATATACAGGGTGGGGGGGTACCTTCTACCCATAAGACTGCTGTGGAATTAAACCAAACGTATTAGAAATACCCAAGGGGCTGCCAGGCACATTGTCCATCCTGTACATGCTAACTTTGGTACTCACCCACCTCATCCTTCGCAAAAGATTGACAGCTGTTCTGAACAATCTATTAGATGTTCCTCTCAGTCCTGGGACTGTTGGAGAATGTGACCATCTGCACCCACCTGAGGAGAGGGTGAGAGTGGGTCAGGGGCGTCAGTTGACTGGATTCCCAAAAGTAGGAAACAGATGAAGTAGAGTGCCTGCTGGGGTTATTTCCCCAGACTCATTGTCAGCTCCCCGACTATGGGAACATGTCAGAGTTGTATTTGGGCAGTGTTTCACTTAAGCTTAAGAACAAAAGTACTAGGGCTGGAGAGATGGCTCAGGGGTTAAGAGCACTGCCTGTTCTTCCAGAGGTCCTGAGTTCAGTTCCCAGCCACCACATGGTGGCTCACAACCATCTGTAATGAGATCTGTTGCCCTCTTCTGGACTGCAGGGATACATGCAGACAGAACACTGTATACACAATAAATAAATAAATAAATAAATAAATAAATAAATAAACCTATCAAAAAAAAAAAAAAAAAAAAAAGAACAAAAGTACTGGGCTGTGGTGGCGCATGCCTTTAATCCCAGCACTTGGGAGGCAGAGGCAGACGGATCTCTGAGTTCAAGGCTAGCCTGATCTACAAAGTTCCAGGACAGCCAGGCTGTTAATAGAGAAACCCTGTCTCGAGGAAAAAAATAATAAATCTGGCTGGATATGATGGTATACTTGCAGTGAAGACACGCAGGAACTCAAGGTAAGGGTCCTTGAGTCCAGGACTTTAGACCAGTCTGGGCACTGGGGCCAGGGTAACTCACACTAGCCTGGGTGTCACGGAATGCTCTGGGGACAGAACACGAGGGCAACTCATGTCTATGACATTCTTTCTTGACTTTGCCTATCTTTCTTATGTATGACAAGCCTTATAGTTGATCTTGAAGTCTGGGTGAAGTCTCAGGCCCCTCAAAGGAGCTGCCATGAGGAAGTGTTTGTGGATAGGCATGTGACATGGCCAGGACACGAGTCACAGGGAGCTGAGGAAGAGGGTTATCGTC
Source organism: Cricetulus griseus (assembly GCF_003668045.3). Classification (NCBI taxonomy): domain Eukaryota; kingdom Metazoa; phylum Chordata; class Mammalia; order Rodentia; family Cricetidae; genus Cricetulus; species Cricetulus griseus. The sequence continues at coordinate 376,626,374 of NC_048595.1, read as the reverse complement.
CTCACTGCGGGCCCCAGATAATAAGTGGTTGTACGCCTGGGGAAGTGGTTGTACTCCTCACTTCCCAGAGGTGGAAGAAGCATGTTTTTGAAGACTGTTGACAGCCATACCAACAAGGGACATTATTCAGAAAGGCTGATAGAGGAGCCCAGAGGGACAGGGAGGTGACAGCAGGTGACAAGGAGGTGGAGTTGAGCTGTGGGGACAGTAAAGGGCCTTTGGGGTCCGAGAGAGATTTTCGGTTTTTTTTCAGTTTCTTTTCTTTTCTTTTCTTTCTTTTTTTTGAGACAAGGTTCTCTGTGTAGTTTTGGAGCCTGTCCTGGAACTCTCCCCATAGACCAAGCTGGCCTTGAACTCACAGGGATTAAAGGCATGTGCCACAACCACACAGCCTTTTTTTTTTTTTTTTTTTTTTAAGACAAGGTTTATCTGTGTAACAACTCTTGCTGTCCTAGAACTCACTCTGTAGACCAGGCTGGCCTTGAACTTAGAGATCCACCTGCCTCTGTCTCCTGAGTGCTGGGATTAAAGGTGTGTGCCACCACTGTCCAGCTGAGATTTTGGAGTTTCTTGTGTTGGGTATTCCTGGTCCCTCTAGAAATTGATGCCCTGAAGGAGACCCCACAGCTGCTGAGTAGTTCAGGTTTGCCTACCTCTGGCTCAATGCCACTGGGAAAAGGGATGACAGAGAGCCACTGGGAAAAGGGAAGAGCCACAGGAAGCCCAAGAAGGAAGGTTGAGATACAGTCTGGCCCTGCTGGGTGTGTCTGTTTCTTCATTGTCCAGATCTCACCCAGACTCTCTCATTATAGGGGCATTTGTGGGCATGCATGGGGTAGAAGGTTACCTCTTAAAAATTTTATCATTTTAAAGTACACTCATGTAGCTATATGCTCATAACATGGGTGCCCTTGAAAGCCAGAGGCATCAGATCCCCTAGAGCTGGAGTGACAGACAGACAGTGGTGAGCTGCTGCTCCACATGGTTGCTGGGAGCTGAGCTCCAGTCTTCTGGAAGAGCTTCATGCACTGTGCTGAACTATCTGTCCAGCCCCAGGGTTTCTCTCTTGCAGTTTATGTTCAAGGACATGGGAAACTGCCTTTCAGCCTGTTTTAATAGTGTGAAGAAAATAAAGCAAATTGTTTTTTGGCTGGTGGTGGCTCACGCCTTTAATCCCAGCACTTGGGAGCCAGAGACAGGCAGATCTCTGAGTTTGAGGCCAGCCTGGTCTACAGAGCGAGTGCCAGGATAGATTCCAAAGCTATACAGAGAAACCCTGTCTCCTTTGGGAAAAACAAACAAACAAAAACCAACCAAACCAAACCAAAAAACCCTCTATAGATAATACATACATACAGGTAAAACATTCATAGACATAAAATAAATAAATCTTAAAAATGTCTGATGGGTCGGTGGTGGTGATGCTCACCTTTAATCTCAGCACTCAAGATGCAGAAGCAGGTGGATCTCTGAATTCAAGGTCAGCTTGGTCCACAGAGCAAGTTCCAGGTACTCAAGAGACACAGGATTGCAAATTCAAGGCCAGCCTGGGCAAACCTTTTGAGACTGCCTTTAAATGAAAAAGTCAAAAGAGGGCTAAGACCTCTGCAAGGCCCCTAGGTTCAACCCCATAGCATCAGCGTTGGGTGCTGTGTGTGTGCAGGAAAGTCTTGAGGAGGAGACAACTGCAGGTACAGGCGGCCTTGGAAGAGTCTGGGGCAACAGACATTTTGCCTTCCAGGCAAAGACCTGCGGTGTGATGAAATGAAAAAGGCCAGCATGTGAGGTGTGAGACTCACTCAGAAGCCAGATCACTGTGGTCACCCAGAGTGTGGATTACATTTGCAGGTATAATCAGTAACAAAGGGAAGTCTCTTAACAGCTGTCTAGCAGCTGTAGTGTCCAGGGGAAAAGCAGGGGCTGGTCGCAAGGCCCAGACTTAAGTGGGGATGTGGTAGAGAGGACGCCTCAGTTTTGAGGAGGGGTGGCAAGGAGAGAGCCGTTTCCCACTGAGCCCAGGGTCATGTACCTGCAGAGAAATTGCAGAACCCTGTATGTGAAACACAGAGATGGTTCCCATCCAGCCCCACTCCAGGGCACAAGTCAGGGAGACTGAGGACCTGTGCAGGTCATCTCACTCAGTCCCCAGACAGAGACTTGAAATCTGCAAGATTCCACTGCCTTCCATAGACTAGATGGGACTCAAACCTGGGCCTCATGCAGCTCCGCCTCCCAGCTCTGAAGGAGGAGCCATTGCCAGGGGTTTGACCTGGGTAGTTTGTGGGATTATTACCCAGCAGCCTGAGTGTTAAAGGGCAGACCCTGCCTGACTGGAAGAACACAGAGGTAGGCAGAGCCTAGTGGGTCCTAGGTAGACAGGGAGCTAGGGTCCCATTGAGCAGTCGGGCAGCATTCACAGGCTGGTAGGCCCCTGGGGAAACTCTTCAGGACATGGGTAAGCTGTACACCTCAGGGGACTAGGGAGTCACCCAGGGGTTGCCTGCTGGTGCCTCACGAGCTCACAGCAAGGTGAGCAACACTAGTGGTTCAAGTGGGTGCAACCAGACCTGCAGACTTCCAATCTGGTCCACCCCTGAAGGGGCTGGCAGTGGTCCTTCAGAGAAAGGGTGAAGGAGAAAGGAAGTGACCAGGATGTATCTTACAGCACTAAAAGGAAACCCAGTTCAGAGGCCCTGGTTTAAGTCAGCTCTCCTAAGAGCAGGAAAAGTAGCTACTGCTTCCTCCTCAGGCTTTCTTCTGGGTAAAGTTGTTTTTTGGGAATTTTTTTTGTTGTTGTTGTTGGTTTGATTTTGTTTGTTTGTTTTTCAAAACAGGGTCTTGACTCTCCTAGAACTAGCTCTGTAGACCAGCTGGCCTTGAATTTACAGAGATCCGCTTGCCTCTGCTTCCCAAGTGCTGGGATTAAAGGTGTGTGCAATCCCCACCACCAGGCAATTTTTGTGGATTTTTAATTAGGGTGACGAGGCCTTAAGGAACTTGCCTGGTAGAAAATGGAAGATTCAGCATTTGAAGACAGCTTTTTTGGTTTGTTTTGTTTTAATTATGTGCATGGGATAGGGGGTATCGTGCACACGAGTGCAGGTGCCCATGGAGGCCAGAAGAGGCATTGGATCCCCCTGGCTGGGGTTAAGGGGATTGTGGGCTGTTTGACATGAGCTTTCCACAAGCTTGGTATGAGCTCTTAACTACTGGTCCACCTCTCTAGTCTCTTGGTTTTGTTGTTGTTTGAGACAGGGTCTCCACCATGTAGTCCTGTCTGGTCTGGAGCTTACTGTGTAAATCAGCCTGACTTCAAACTCACTCCTGCCTCAGCCTCTGAAACTCCAGGAAGGCATGCTTTACTATGCCACTCCCAGAAGCCAGCCTCTTAAAATCCCAGAGACTCTTGCTTTCAACTCCCCAGCCAGGTTCCTACTCTCCTTAGACATGGGTCTGTAAGGGTGGAAGCCAGTGGAGGGGAGTAAAGGGGCCTGCAGTTCTCTAACTGGGAGACCGGAGTATTTATTTTTTACTTTTTTGAGACAGGTTTCTCTGTGTAGCCTTGGCTGTCCTGGAACTTGCTCTATAAACCACACTAGCCTTGAAGAAGAGATCCGCCTGCCTCTGCCTCCCAAGTGCTGGGATTAAAGGCGTGGACCACCACTGCCTGGCTTAAAATATTTATTTTCAATTAAAACTTTTTTCTTGGCCAGGCATTGGTGGCACACGCCTTTAATCCCAGCACTCGGGAGGCAGAGGCAGGAGGATCTCTGAGTTCGAGGCCAGCCTGGTCTCGAGCGAGTGCCAGGACCGGCTCCAAATCTACACAAAGAAACCCTGTCTCGAAAAACAAAAATAAAAACAAATTTTCTTAAAGGTTTATTTATTTATTATGTATACAGTGTTCTGCCTGCAGGCCAAAAGAGGACAGCAGGTTGCATTATAGATGGTTGTGAGTCACCATGTGGTTGCTGAGAATTGAACTCAGGACCTCTGGAAGAACAGTCAGTGCTCCTAAGCTCTGAGCCATCTCTCCAGGCCCTCAATTTAAAAGTTTTTATGTGTATGAGGGCTGAAGAAATGTTAAGAAATGTTAAAACACTCTCTAGTCATTGTAGTGTTTTAAATTGACATTTATTTAGTGTGTGTGTATGTGTGTGTGTGTGTGTGTGTGTGTGTGTGTGTGTGTGTGTGTCTGCTCGCCATGGTGCATTTGTGGAGGAGGACAGAGGATACCTTTCCTCACCTGCCACCACATGGGTCCCAGGGACGAGATACAGATTGCCAGGCTCTACCGAAAGTGCCTGTCCCATCTCCACAGCTCCGGAGTTGCTTCATTATTGGACAGTATGGAGCATGATCCAGAAGGAGGGTGCCAAGGCCTTAGCGCTTCACAGGCCTGGGTGAGGAAGCTCCGGCAGGCTCCTGCCTACTCCCAGGGTGGATGTGAGTGTTTCATGAATGGAGGCTGGCAATGTGGTTGGTCTGTTACGAGGTCCTGAAACCAGGGGCCAGCACTTCATATTTGGTTGGCAGGAGGGCAGAGGCCTCTTCACAGTCCATTTGATCATCAGCTATGTGTTAAATGCCTCCCAGGTGCCAGACACTATAATAGATATTCAGAACACAGCAGAACCCAAAGCAGCACTGACTCCTTGCTTTTGTTCACCTTGGTCCTCTAAGTGGGAGGGTGGAGATGAACTACCAAAATGTGGCACCCAGAGTATGTTACAGCATGAGTGTCAGTGGGCAGTGGAATGCAGGAGAGTTGGCAACCCCATGGGGCCTGGGGTCCGAATTTTATACAATTGATTTTAAATTTTGTTCAGCCATATGTGGGTGAGGGTACACCATGCCACAGAGTTCGTGTGGAGGTCGGACAACCCTGTGAAATCTGTTCTCCTTTTTTTTCTTTTCTGTTTTTGAGACAGTGTTTCTCTGTGTAGCTTTGAAGTCTCTCCTGGAACTTGCTTTGTAGACCAGGCTGGCCTCAAACTCACAGAGATCCACCTGCCTCTGCCTCCTGAGTGTTGGGATTAAAGGCGTGTGCCACCACCAGCCCAGCCTTTCTCTATCTTAACATGGGTTCCAAGGATCAAACTTGGGGTCCTCAGGCTTTCTGCGGGGCAAGCACTTTACTCAAAAAGCCACCTTGCCAGGCCAGCAATAGAATTTGAAATCAGGAGACAGGGAAGCCTTTTCTTGAAAGGACTGAGCATGGAGCCCCAGAGAAGTGCATGGGTGAGTATATGGCTCTCGGGGAATGTGCCAGGCAGAATGGCCAGGGCCAGGGCAGAGGCTCATAAGAGAGGAACCAAAGTCAAGAATGCAGCAGGCAGGGGCATACAGGGGACAGTCATTTTTAGGCCTATCCTGAACACTTGGTAAGCCAGAATGTGCACAGTCAAGAGCCCAGCTTCTCTGTGAGGTCCTGGTCTCATCTGCACTGTGCTATGTGTCCAGGGCTGTGCCTGAGCCCTGACGGTGGTGAAATGTCCAGTTTGGAAAGGAGCCGGGAAAGCTGTTGTTCCTGCAACACAGAACTGTTAAAAGCTAGTGTGGCCCCTGGCGAGCTGGGGCTTGCCTGCCTGCATCTTGTGGGTGAGTGGGGGGTGGCTGGGGATGCCATCAGGCTATATACCTTTGGGCTTGAAAGTTGGGAGTTGAAGAGGAGGGATCTTTGAGAGGTAAAGCAGAGTAAACTGAAGGCGGACCTTAGCTGCTAGGATTAGGCAGGATTTCCGCTTGGGAGCAGCCTCCCCTCCTCCCTCTCTTCTGCTGGGTTTTGCGTCACAGCCGTCCCCCCTTAGCTCTCAGCTCAGAACTGTGTAGAAGACTCAATCTTGACTTATGGAGGTGTAGGAAGGAAGAGAATCAGGCAACAGACAACAGTGTGGGGGAGCATCCTTCCAGGGGGACAGATCTGGGAAGGAATATTGGAGAGTCCGGCTCCCCAGGACCCCTCAGCAGGTCTGGGGTGTATGTTGGAGCTAGGGGTGCTTAAGTGCCTCGATACCCAAGAGAGGTTCCGTAGTGGGAGGGTGTGGGCCCGGGAGAGGCTACATATCCTGGAATGGAGGCCCGGTGACAGGATGAAGAGGGGAAGCTGGTACAGTGAACTGCAGATAGAACTCTTGTTCCAAAGGGCATGTGAAGTCCAGGAAGTGGAAGGAGAGTGGGCTCCAGTCTCCAGACAGGCTGATCTGTGATGGCTGATCTGTGATGTCGAGTGAGCACTAAGGAGCCCCCATTCCCTTTCTGGAAACCCTGGAATGAATGCCTGTTGTCCTCACTGGAAAGGGTTAAATGAGCTGGCTGCCTCTCTTGGCTCTAAAGAAGAGTAGGCCCACATTTGGAAAGCTGGGCCCAGGTTGGAAGGTTGGGGGTGGTGAAGACAGGATGACATTGGTACATGCTGTGTTATGGTCAGTCTTGCCAGGGTCCCACTGCCTGAGCTCTGGACACGGGCTCACTGCTGCCCAGGCCAGCTGCCTCTGCTGAGGATTTGTGGCCAGAATGGTCAAGGAAGGCTTCAAGAGAAGTCAGGAATGTGGGCCTGTAATACAAAATCTGCCAATTGGGAATCAACCGACAAAAATGAAGCCAAGAAGCACCATGCAGGCCCAAGCTCAACCCACCGTCTGACTGATGGTCCCTGCCTAGGCAAAGGTGGTACATAGTGCCACCCTAGTTTACTATCACAGGTGCCTTCTGGAGGCAGCTCCTCCACACTCTCCTACTCTGGTCAGCATCCCCAGGACTTCCAGGAGAACATGGCCATCTTGCTGGGCTGTGTGGGCCTGGGCACACCTCTTGCCCTCTCTGGCTTACAGAACAGGTCTATAGGGTTCCCAGCAATTTAGGGAGCATCTGGTTAAGTCCCTCAGCCTTGGGGAGAAGATGCAGTTATTATGAAGTGACTCTGAGAGATGTTCTTCCGGGATGGGATGAGGTGATCAGAGGTACTGTGTCCACAGTCACAGTTGTATGTGAGACAATGTAGGTGTGTCATAATTTGGAGCTTTGCATGACCCAGTGTAAATATCATTTTAATAGCCTTGTGCTGGGACCTTTCATGGCTGTGCTGGAAGCTGCTGGGAAGCCTTCATTAACTCTCCTGTGACCTGAGGGGTGTATAGTCCTTCTTCCTCGTTTGCTGTTAAGGAAACCCAGGCCTTGTCTGGAGGATGACATGGCTGAATGAGCACCTCTGGGCCCCCTGACTCACGAGTGAGTTTTGGTGGGGGCAGGGGACTCGATGGGTGAGACTACTTTGTGGTCTGAGGGTCTGCCACAGTGGAGCTGAGTGGCAAGGAGCAAAGAAAGGGGTCTGCCTGAGTTTTCTTTGGCTACCTCCCTGGTCCTTGTCCACGCCCCTCCATCCCTATCCCCAAAGCGCCTGGCCAGTGTTCTCCCCAGCCACCTGGCGACCGAGCCCCAAATCTCTTTTTCAGTGTCAGGCGTGTTAGCCAGTCCTCCCGGGAGTCTACAGCTTTAGCTGGAATAGGACAAGAAGGCCGGAGTGTAGGAAACCCGAGTTTTGTGTTCCTCCTCATCCAGGGTGGCAGCGTCAGCGCGCGCTCCCGGGGGCTGCGGGCCCTTTAAATCCTCCGGGGCGGCGGCGGCGGCGGGCGGGGGGATGACATCAGCGGGCGGGCCCGGGGCTCAATGGGAGCCGCGGGGGACGCGCGCGCGAGCAGGGAGCGCGCGAGCCGGCGGCGGCGGCGGGGGCGGGAGGCGGCGGCGGTGGAGCGCGGAGCCTGAGCCCGGCCGGGCCGAGCGCAGCGCAGCGCAGCGGGCCGGGGAGAGGCTGGCGCGCCCGCGGCCCCGCGAATCCTCTGGCATCCGCCCCGGCGGGCTGCCCCGGCACGGTGAGCATCGGGGGACCGGGGAAGCAGGGCTCCCTCCGCCTCTTTGTGTTTTCTTTTTGCGCGAGCGCGGGGCGGACACGCGCGTCCTCACTGGGCTGGGGGCGCCGCCCGTGAGGACAAAGGCGCGGCCGGGGACGCGGAGGGGACGTGCGCTTTTCAGGCCGCCGGCTGCACCGAGGCGGCCCCGGGCTGGGGCGGCGGGGGACCTGCGGCAGGGGCCTGGCCCGGGTCTTGGGGGCGCGTGGGTTTCGGGCCGGCCACGGCCCCTCCTCTGTGCCTTGGGCTCCGGGTCAGCGAGGCCGTTTGCGTGTAGGGTGGGGGCACCGGGGGTCCTAAGTGATGGGATGCGTGGTCACCCGGGCCACCGGCTTTGTTTTCTCCTTTGTGGCGAGAAGGGAGGGATTATTTATCGCCTGGATTCTCATTGCGGTGTGTGAGACAGCCTTGTGCTGCACGCCTCTGAGAAGCTGGGTGCTTGGGCAGAGCCAGGGCTCTGACTTAGGCCTGCCCCCTCCCCCTACTTTGCCCAGAGTTTTCCCACATATTTTCTTGGCATAACCTTCCCTTGGGAAGGGGTTCTGGAGAGAAAGGGGTACAGTTCCGATGAATACTTGTGTTTGGGACACCTTTCCTAGGTTTAGGGTATTACTTCAGTTTTTATTTTACTGGTTCATTAACCGGGGTCTTGGCTCTGGGGAAGGTGAGTGGTATGTGTAGGGGACACTGCCTATGTGCCCGACTGGTTGTGGTTTGTAATTTTTCTAACCAGCTGGGAAGTTTTGACTCTTCATGGCCACCTTTTTTTCTTTTTTTTTTTTTTTAACTTTGTTTACCGTCCCCTCCCCCCACCATCCCTCCCTTAGGGGAGAGGGAGTGAAGAATTGGAAAGCTAACCTGTTTGCCCGAAGAAGCCCCCAAAGAAGTTCTTTTCGGGTGGGGGGGCTTTTAAGTGGAGGAGGGTTGGAACAGGCTAGACTCTCTAAGGCTCTGGGTCTTCAGGGTGGGCAGACCCTGGCGTTGGTGGGGTCCTCCAGTGTTGATGGTTTGTAGCCCTCTTCCTTTCTGTGTAGACTGTGGAGAGGGGCTTGGGGGGTCATGTGCAGTGTATTTATGTAAGACACCCAGACAGAGGGCACTGGTATTTATATAACCTGGCGTGGGTATTTATGTAATATAGGATGCGGTATATTTATGTTTCTTTCCTAACCTGTGGCTTTCCCAGCTGCCATGTGTGGTCTCTGAGTTGGCGTTGGTGGAAACCCGGCTGGGGGGGATGTTTGTGAGTACACACCCAGCCCCCCCTTTCCCGTAGGGATCACGAGTGTGAGCCTCTGCTCCTGTCTTCCCTTGACGGGTGCACTTAGAAAACTGGACCATGTGTGAACCTGTGGTGGCGGGCTGGTGGGTTTTCTGAAGATGTGCAGTCCTGCTGTTGGCAACTAGGGCAACTTAGCTGATTCCAGGCCAGCCATGTGGGCAAAGGGCCTTGATGGAGAGCCCAGAGTTTGGCTGGCACCCAGTGGCAGCTACTTCCTTGTAGCTAGTGGAAGAAGGACTGTGGTGGCTCTCTGGGAACTAGTACGAGGCTGGGGTGTCACTCCTGGCTTGGACCTTTTGGCTCTTAGGCTGATCAAGGAGCCCTAATGAGTGTCTCCCGGCTTCTTTCCAGGCCTGGCAGCTGGGGGTAGGCTTGGCACAGGGAAGGGTCAGGTCCCCCAAGAAAGCCAGCACAGCTACTGTCTTACCTTCTGGTTTTACTTCTGAAGCCTGGAGTGAAATAAATTCTGGGTAGGAGGCCACCAGGTAGGCTAGCCTGACCCCAGTTTGCTCCTAGGTGAGATTCTGCCCTTGACTTGTTGCTGGGTAGCAGCAAGGCCATTCAAGGCTTGGGTTCCTATCTGCAAAAGGAGTCCCCTCTTGTTTGCTCACATTAGCTCATTTGTAAACAAGCAAAGGTCTCATGGACCACTTCTCCCCATTTCATAGTTTACCCTCCCCTGCCTCCCTATCTTCTGGCAACCCAAACTGCCCCCAGTCTTTGAGTCTTCTCTTTTCTGGCCTGGATCATGGGTACCCAGACCTCTACCAGGCCAGTGCAGAGTGGTCCTGCCATGGTGGCCCAATTTTTGTTAACCTGGTGCTTGAGGCATCAGGAAGGATGGGGGGCTGCTCAGGTCAGCCCCTCAGGGACTAGTGACTTCAAATCTTCTGTACCAGGGACCTCTCCCAGGAGACCCTCCCTCCTTGTCTTCAAGGAAGCTTGTGTCAGAATCCACCCAAAGCGATGTGTGCAGAGGCCTAGAAACGGTTCACTACATCCTGAATAGAACCTAGGAGGCATTATGAGGGACCTTGCCTTCCCTTTCTGAATGGGGATCAGATCCTCTTGTGAGGGGCCTACTGGAACAGTCCAGCCTAGCCCCGTGTGAGCCTAGCGGCCCAGGGGCAGGGATAGAGGTGGGTACCCTGTGCCCTCGGGAGTCTCAGTACTATGGGACTCTGTGGGGCCCTTCCCTTCCCTTTTCACCCTTGGAGGTTGGAACTTGCTGGTGGTGGCTTTGGTAGTTTTCAGTTTGCTCCCATGGAACCTGCTCTTCTGGAGCCCAGGACCTCACCGGGGTCCTTTAGGTGCCTCTAGAGTGCATGCAGATAAAGCACCTTATAGAAGACTTGGCCTTTAGCCTGTTAGGGTTGGTAGAGATTCACTGGTGAGCCCAAGATGCAAGACTTGGGTCTCTTGTCTCTTCCCTGTATCCCTTTGTCCTTGATCAAGTTCCTTTAGGGCTTTAGTCCATGATAACCAGACTCCCTCTGAGGAGGCTCACACTGGAGGGTCCACTTGGCTTTTTCCTCCTGGGCCTTGGCTCTGATACCACTTTTTCCGTACTTAGTGAAGCCTGTTCTAAACCTGCCTCAGCCCTGCCCAGGTGTGTGGGCATGAAGGCTACCTGACACTTGGCTGCCCTTGAGTAGAGTGAAGCCAGATTGCTTCCCAGACAGTGGGAGGGAGAAGGCTAGCCTCCGGTGGGGGAAGGCTCCAGGCCCTCGGGTGCCAGAGGTCCCATCTCTGACCTGTTTCTGTTTCTCCTGCAACAAGGGTGAAACATGGAGCTCCGCGTGGGGAATAAGTACCGCCTGGGCCGGAAGATCGGCAGTGGGTCCTTTGGAGACATCTACTTGGGTAAGTCCCTGGGCCTCTAGCTATATTCGGCCCTTGATAGCTCTGGGGGTGGGGAGGAGGAGGAGGAGGAGGAGGAGGAAGGAGGAGGAGGAGGAGGAGGAGGAGGAGGAGGAAGAGGAGGAGGAGGAGGAGGACAGTCTGGGATTTGGGGATCTGGGGACAGAACTTTGCTCTGGTTGTGTGGCATGGCTTGGAAGCCTCCAGGGTCATCCTAGATCCACAAGGAGGCTCAGGTAGTGGGGGGATGCCTCTCACAGCGGGATGGGGGGAAGCTCAGTAGGCTGCAATGGCAGAGGATATATATATTTAGCAGATTTCCAGCTGCAGCTGACCTGGGTCTCCACTGGGCGTGGGAAGGCGCTGGCTGGGTAGGCAACCCCACCACTTGGTTTCTGGCTGAAGGATACTGGTAGATGGAGACAGCATCTACTATCATGGACCTCTGGGGAGGCTCCCAGGAAGTACAGGCCCTTCCCTTAGATGTGGCTTTCTGGAATGCAGCCTGGAGCTGCTTTGGGATGACACAGGGAGGGTCTCATTTCTCTGGGAGCTCCCTGTCTTCTGGACGTGTTTCCTTTTTGAGTTTCCCCTGATGTCTTTTAAAGCAGATTTCTGACATCTCAGCCTCTAGTGAGGGAGAAATGAGCCTCATCCTCCTGCAGTGTTGTTTTCCTAGCCCTGCGCGGTGCCATTTTGAGTCTTATTGGCCTGGAGGGGAGCGTTTGCTTGGTAACTGTGGAGATGGAGTTGGGAGTCTTAGAGTTGCCAGAGTGAGATGGCAAGCCTCCTAGGTCATCCTTGGAACTGCCCCTGTGCCCTCAGGAGTAGGACTCAGCTGCCTCGTGTTTTCCTCCTTAGAGAATGAAAATTACTTCTGTCCTGGGCAGAGAGAATGTACAAGTCTGGACACTATGGTCATTAATTAGTTATTGTAGGATTTCTCTTCCCCAGGGGACAGAGTCCCTGACCCTTTGAGTATGAAGTCTTCCATTCAGTTAGCCTCAGAGGCAATAGGCAGGGGATGCCTATTCCTGGCTCTTACCTGCAGGCCCCTTTCTGAACACTGTCACCCTCAAGGTGGCCCCAGGACTTCTGATAGCAGAAGGTGCAGTGTGACTAAGGTGACTTCTGGGGATTGCTACAGAAAATTAGCTGGGGTGGCCTTGGCACCACAGCTCTACTGAGTGCATGGAAGACAGACATACCTAGATCCTCAGCCTCATCTTGTGCAGCTGCCCTAGGTCCCCATCAGTGTCCCCTAATGATCAGTCGCTGTTGAAGAACACAAATAAAACAACCATGAAGTACAATTTCTGTGCCTGGCATCAGGGAGCTCACTATGCCCTGTAAACAGCTTGGTGTTTCTCTTTGGGGTGTGGTGGTGTGTGCCTGTAGAACCAGCTACTCTGAAGGCTGAGGCAGGAAGATTGCTTGAACCCTGGAGATTATGGCAAAATGGCTAAGCCATAGCAATGTAGTGAGGTAATTCTGCTTAGAAACTAAGTAACATGAGATCAAGATGCTTCTGGTTCCTCATTCCTGTCAGGAGGAGCTTCTGTGAGCTTGTGTCTGCTCCCCAACCCCCACTCCAGTGCCCAGTATGTGGCCTATCCACAGTGGATGTCCAGTGAAGGCTTGAGAGAAGCAGAGAGCAAGGAAAAGGGGACTTAGTCTGGGAAAGCCTTGCCGTAGCAGGATAAGAGAGAGAAGGGATTAGGAACTGGGCAGGCTAGGTTCCTGTTTTTAGTGATCCTCACTTACTGTGTGACCAGGGCTGCCCCTTTCTCTAGGCCTGGCCTAAGCATGAGGACCCTGGATGTGTAGTGTCTGTGTCTGTGTGAGAGTGAGTGCGTGTGTAGTGTCTGTGTGTGAGAGTGAGTGCGTGTGTAGTGTCTGTGTGTGAGAGTGAGTGCGTGCATGCATGCGTATATGTGCAGCTCTGATACACAACCTGGTACCTACTGTTAGACAATGCCGTGTCTGACCCCTCTTCAGCAGAAGGGATGTGGAAGCTGTGGATGGAGAGGTGCAACCCAAGCTCACTCAGAAAGGCCACTGTCCCTGCTTCCTGTGGTCTACCTCCCTGGGGGCAGGACTTCCTGTTTATCTACAGTGTTGTCTTTGTTATGCTAACTGCCAGGTCCAGATTCACTCTTTGTGTTTGCTCTGGAAAAAATTGACCCTTGGTCTTTACTTTGGCCAGCTGTAAACTCTGGATTCCCTGCTAGCCTTGACTTCCCCATCTGAGATGGAATTGTGAGATAAGTGATACGGCTGCACTGCTTGAACCCGCTGCCTGTGCTGTACTTCTGCTCTGTTGGGAGCTGCCGCTTTCTGAGGATCTAAGTCTTCTGGGGGTCAAAGGGGAGGAGGGCTGCCCCTCTGTCCAGCTTTGACTGGGTGCACCTATGTTGGGATGTGTGTGTGAGCACCGCATGTGTGATGAGTGCCATCCTAGACCCTATCTTGCCTATGTGGGAGCAGTGGTGGCTGAAGGGCCTCTTTGACTAGCCTTGCTGGCACCCTTTGTTCAGAGTGCTGGCTACGTTCTCACCAGGGTGTTGGGCCAGGGCCTGACTCCAGATGGCCTCTACAGGTGGGGCCAGGCTAGGCTTCCACACCTAGCTTTCTAGGATTGACCTTGAGGAAGTCTTGGGATGAGAGCATTGTTTCTGAAATGCTTGTGAGGCCCTGGGCCCTTCTTCATGTCCATCCATGTTCTCTTCCCTTTAATGTCTAAGGTCAGCTGTGCATCCTGGGAAAACTCTCTAGATCTATTAAAAGGTGGGGCGGATTGCTGTGCCTCAACTCTTGTCAGGGGTGCAGACCAGGTGGCTATAGGGGTGGGTCTTGTTTGTTTGAGGCAGGGTCTCACTGTGTTCTGGCTGGCTGCCATAAATTCAGAAACCCGGCAGCCTCTGCCTCCCTGTGTGTGGGGTTAAACATGCATGCCACTATGCCCAGCCTTCAGCCTTTTGACATGGGAGTTGAGTTGCTGCTGCTGCTTCTGCTGCTGCTGGTTCTGGGGCGGACCAACTCTGCAAGCCCTTCCCGCAGTCTCTGTGTCTGTGTAGGTGAGTGGCCATAGAGAGCTAAAGAGGCTGCTCATCACTCTCTACCTGCAGCTTCTTTCTAGGTTTCTAGTCCATCTTGGAGCTAACCAGGCTCACACCTTTTCTATGTCCAAGATTGTTTTGGGGACCAATCAGTTCCTCCATTTTGTTCCTGTGTGGAACTGTGGGTCATTTTGCATATGTAGTCCCTCAGTGAGCCATCTTGCCTCTGTGGTTGCCCTGCCCTCTGTACAGCACTCCCACAGAAGGTGAACAGGACAGCCCCTCTGTCAGCAGCTTCCATGAACCAGTGTGCTTGGGACCTGGAGTGCACAGAGAAGCTGAGGCTCTGGGAGAAATTTGGAATCCTGGCTCTGTTCCAACCAATTCTGTCTGGCCTAGGCCAGCCACTTAGCCTCTCTGAACTGTAGCTCAGTGGTTGGCAGGATTAAGGGAAGTCAGAGAAAAGACTGGCTGCCTCCTGATGGGAATCTAAGGGTGGGAACCATGGGGGGGGGGGACGGGGCAGTCAGGAGGCTTTGCCTAACAGCTTAGGTCCCTGGTCCTTGGCCTGCAAAGTTGTGTGGCATGGTCATTCAACATTTGTGTTGGGTTTTCCCTTTGTCAAATAGAGACAACAGTAGCACTGGCAGGGCAGTGTCAGAGTTAAAAGGGATGATGAGCCCCTGCCTCTGTTCCCTGTGTATCTGCTGAGTCACCAGTGCATGTAGGGATCATCTCTGCCCTCTGCCTGGGTATGGCCACCCTGCTGTGACCTCCCAGGCCTCCCTTCCCTCCTCAAGTCCCCTCCATCTCTTTCTGATACACTGGTGATTCTTGGTGAGAGGTGACTTTTGTCTCTTGGAGGGCATTTGGCAAATCCTGAAGACATTTCTGATTGTTACAATACGGGGCGGGGGAGGGGGTAATGGTGGCTTCTGGTGGGTAGAAGTCAAGGATATTGTCAAACCCCTGACAGTGCAGCAAGAGTTGTCTGACCCCAAACGTCGGACTGTTGAGATTGGGGATACTCACTGCATGTCTGTACTGGCTGGGGCCCTCAACTAGGTGGCCAGGATTGAAGCCCCTCAGGTCTGAGCTCTTACCTTGTCTACCTTTGTCACTCTCTTCAGCTACCCTCTGCACCAGAGCCCTCAGCTTCACCCTTCCTAGCAAGCCTTTGCATATTCTGTGACCCTGGTGTGTCTGACAAAGCCCTGTCCCTGTCCCAGGAGCTCAGCAGCCTTTTCTCTAGGGAGGTGCTCCTTCACCCAGAGCACCATTTCCTCTCTCTTCCTTCCATTCCATGTGGGGAATTGTTGCCCCTAATCATCTCACTTCATCCCATCTCTGGCTGGGGTGGGTTGATCATCAGCCCTCACTGTGGAGTACTTGCTATGTACTGGGGCTCTGCTGAGCTCCTCTGTCCTAGACAGCCCAGCAAACTAAGTTTGGCTAGCAGTTTGCAGGAGAGGCGCCTGGGCTCAGAAGTAGAAGATCTGAGCCATTTCTCCAGCCTTCTGTGTTAGAAAATATGGTAGAGAGTAATTGAGGAAAACTTCCAACACCAACCTCTGGCTTCTGCATAGACGTATGTGTAAGTGCATTCACATACAGTAATAATGGTGGTGGTGGTGGTGGTGGTGATGAGGCCGAGTGGTCAGCAGGTAACAGGATCAGGACCTAGGATCTGATCCAGCAGCTTGGCTCTGTTACAGACAGGCTCTTGATATGAAGCCCAAGCTGGCTTCCACCAGGCTTGGCCTCCCAAGTGCTGGGGTTACAAGTGTGTACCATCACACTCACTCAAAATCACTACATTCTCCTGCTGTTGATGTTCATGGCAAGACAGGGTACACACAAGACTCCAGGTCATCCCAGTTCCCTTTTTGTGTGATAACCTTATGGCCCCACAGAAAACTGTGGGCTTTATGAATTGATGACTGCTGATATGTCCTAAGTACTTTATGGGGGCCAGGCAGTTGTGGCGCAAGCCCTTAGTCCCAGCACTAGGGAGGCAGAGGCAGGTGGATCTCTATGAGTTTGAATCCAGCCTGCTCTACAGAACTAGTTCGAGGACAGGCTCCAAAGCTACACAGAGAAACCCTGTCTCAAAAAAACCAAACCAAACAAAAAAGTACTTTAGGGGGAGCTGGGAGGAAAATAAGTGCTTGAGGTCCTCACAAGCATCAGAACCTGAGCAACACTGTACCCTGTTCACACACAGTTTAAAAAAAAAAAGCCAGTTGGTCACCACACACCTTTAATCCCAGCACTGGGGGTGCAGGTTTGGAGAGATGGGATCTCCGGGGCTTGCTGATCAGCCAGTCTAACTAATTGGACAAGCTCCAAGTTGAGTGAGATGTTCTGGATGGTTACTTACTTTTGTTGTGTGTATGGGTGTCTTGCCTGCACAGGTGTCTGTCTGTGCACTCTGTTGCAGTGCTTGAGGAAGCCACAGAGGGCACCAGGTCCCCTGAAACTGGAGTTACCAATGGCTGTGAGCCGCCATGTAGGTACTGGGAACCCAACCAGGGACCTCTGGAAGAGCAGCCAGCGCTCTTCACTGCTGAGCTGTCTCTCCAGCCTTTTTGTCTTAAAAAAGTAAGGTGGAGAGGGATTGAAGAAAACTCCCAGCACCAGCCTCTGGTTTCCACATAGGTGTATACATAAGTGCGGGCAACATGCACACAAATAATAGTAATGATATAATTATAATAATAATAACTTTAAATTTTTTAAAAGTAGTTTGCAAGCCAGTTTCCAGTTGCTCCTGGATTTAGTCATCTAATTGGTTTTTCTTTTATGTAGCTCAGAAATCAAAGTACATATGCAAAAATTGGAATAATGTGTTAAATGAAAGGAAACAGAAGACCACATAATGGGTGCTTTCATTTCATTGAAATGCCCAAAATAAGCAAGTCCATAAGCAGAAAGTGGCCAAGTGGTCCCTAGGGGCTCCGGGAAGGAAATTGGCAGGGATGGGGAGGGGGGGAAGTCACAATTACTAGAAGGCATAGGCATTTGAGGCAATGTTGGTCATTTTCTCTGATTGACTGTGCAATGGATTGTACAACCCTGTGGACAACTAGTTTCACAGCGCCCGTGACTGTATCCCGCAGTGTACATATTACATTTCAACAGAAGTACACAAGAAGCAATGCATAATAAGGTGTCTGTGAAGTCCCCCCTCCCCCCCCAATCAGCCATTGTTTCTTCATGTGACTGCAACCCAGCACAGACGCTTCCATGTCGAAAGAGCACAGGATCGTGGTCTGGGCTTTGCTTTTTCACTTCCTGTATCTTGGAGACTTTGCACTGTTCCATGGAGTGAGCTTCCTCCTCTCACCATTGTGTTCTGTTATGGATCAGCTATTCTTTATTTAGCCAGTCCTGAAAGACGGACATGTGGGTGGTTTCCAAGCTTTTGCTTATTGCAAACACTCGACAGTGGACAGCCTTGGCCAGGCTCTTTACACCATACAAGGATGCTGCCTGATGGGCTGGAGAGATGGCTCTGAGGTTGTGTGTACACTCGATGGGCACTGTGGAGGCCTGAGTAGGTGAAACTCTGAGTTCCAAGACAGGCAAGCTGTAGAGTGAGACCTGCCTTTAAAAAGAGAAAGTAACCGGGCAGATCTCTCAGTTCAAGGCCAGCCTGGTCTACAGAGTGAGTTCCAGGACAGCCAGGGCTACATAGAGAAACCTTGTATGGAAAAAGAAAAGCAGTGTGTGTGTGTGTGGGGGGGGGGGGGGAGTAAGGATTCATACTGTTCTTGCAGAGTACCTGAGTTTGTCTCTCGGTTCCCAGCACCCATAGTAGGTGGCTCACAACTGCATGTGATCCCAGCTTTAGGGAAACCTAATGTGATACTCTGGCCTCTGTGAGCACCTATACTCAAGTCCCTATGCCACCCCTCACCTACAACACATACATATAATTTAAAAAAAAAATTTTTTTTTTTGAGACAAGGTTTTCCTATATAATTTTGGCCGGCCTGGAACTTGCTATGTAGACCAAGCTGGCCTCAGAACTCTCAAACATCCTCTTGCCTCTGCCTCAGAGAGTGCTGGGGTTGAAGGTATGCACCACCACACCTGGCAAAAATTAAAATCTTTAAGGAAGAAACAAAATTAAAGGAATGTCAGCCAACCTCCTAAGGTAGAGGTACTGGTCACAGCTAGGCCATGGAAAGTCACCTTCCAGCTGTGTAGGGAAGAGAGCTTGTGAGAAATGTAAGCATTGTGGGACTTGTAGCTGTCCTTTGTGTCCAGGACTGCACTCTCCCCCATGGGTACTGTCAGCTCATATCCTCCATTCCATTTCCCATCAGATCTTTCCTGTCCACTAGCTGTTTGCCGGTGATAAGAATTGTTTTTTTCTTTCAGCCTTATCTCTGGAGCTTTGGCCAGTGTGAGGGGTTCTGGATGGTTTTGAAGGAGAGGGACCTTTGACATTTCCCCTTACCTTTATTTGTATGTGTAAGCTTGTGTATATGGAAGTCAGTAGGTTCTGGAGATTGAACTCTGATCATCAGGCTTGGCAGCAATCACTTTTACCTCCTGAGCCATCTTGCCATCTCCTTGAGAACCCCCCCCCCACACACACACACAATACCTTTCTCTCTTTGAGAAAATTTTAATATAGGTGTTTAGTTTTTGTTGTTACTGGTTTGCTTTTGCTTTTTTGTTTGTTTGTTTTGTTTTTTTGTTTTTCGATACAGGGTTTCTCTGGCTTTGGAGTCTGTCCTGGAACTCACTCTGTAGACCAGGCTGGTCTCGAACTCACAGAGATCCGCCTGCCTCTGCCTCCCAAGTGCTGGGATTAAAGGTGTGCACCACGAACACCCGGCTGCTTTTGCATTTTAATTTGTTTTGTGTACTGTGGCATATGTGTGGAAGGCAGTTATCTCCATCTGAGGCAGGAGGATCACCAACTTGGGACCAGTGAAATCAAAATTAGGAAGTGCGCAATTGGGTGGCCATTACTACAGTGTTGTCACCAGCTAAGTCCCAAATTGTCATCATTCCTGAGAGCAGCTACTGCCTGAGTCACAACAACCTCAAATGGGTAAGGACCACATGGTCGCTTGAGATTGACCCTAGTCCTTTGTGTCCTCTGACACTGGCAGGTGCCAACATTGCCTCTGGTGAGGAAGTAGCCATCAAGCTGGAATGTGTGAAAACAAAGCACCCGCAGCTCCACATTGAGAGCAAGTTCTACAAGATGATGCAGGGAGGAGGTAAGGCAGCGATGGGGTGGGGGGGGTGCAAGGGAGGAGGGAAGGGGAGGCTGGCTGTCCTGGTGCAGAGCAGGGAGAAGACAATGTAGAGGACGTGGGTGAGGAGTGACCCTGACCAAGCTTCTTTTCCTTGGGCCCAGTGGGGATCCCGTCCATCAAGTGGTGCGGGGCTGAGGGTGACTACAATGTGATGGTCATGGAGCTGCTGGGGCCCAGTCTTGAGGACCTCTTCAACTTCTGTTCCCGAAAGTTCAGCCTCAAGACGGTGCTGCTGCTGGCCGACCAGATGGTGAGTCCCCACCCCTCCAGGTGTCCAGCTGACTCTCCTGCTGTGTGAGCCAGTGGCTCTCAACCATCGAGTCTGTGGGTCCTACATCCCACCTCCAGAGGTTGGGCCTGTTCTAGGGACCAGGGGACACTGACTACCCATTGTGGAACCCTGGGGGTGCCTTGTTAACATGTAGGTTCCAGGCTCAACTCCAAACCTGATGTATTAATTACTTCTCTGTTACTGTGATAAACGTGTGCCCAATCCTGGAGGCAGTGGCACACACCTTTAATCCTGGCGCTCAGGAGATAGAGGCTAGCCTGGTCTGTAGAACAAGTTTCAGGACAGCCAGGGCTACACAGAGAAACCCTGTCTGCAAAAATAAAAACATGTGACCAAAAGCAACTTATGGAAGAAAGAATTGATTTGGGCTTGTGGATCCAGAGAACGAGTCCATAATGGTCAGGAAGGTATTTGTCATTTAAACTGCATACATGCTGAGTCACCTTCCTTGAGGGCCTTGGGCTGCTGCCCTGCACGGTTGTCATCCTCTGTCCCAGTGCCTCACCTGAGGGCTTCAGCCACCTGGTTTTCCCTTTGCCAGGTTGTCATGGGGATTAGTGGGGTGCTGTGCAATTCAGGGACTGAGAGTAGAGCAGGTGTCAGGTCCTGCAGCCCTTGATGATGAACAGAGGAAAGGTTTAAGACCACTCTCCCTCTTTGGTATGTCCACCTGTCTTAGTTAGGGTTACTATCTATGTGATGATCAAAAACAAGTTGGGGAGGAAAGGGTCCATTTGGTTTACATATCCTGGGTCAGTCCACTGAAGGAAGCCATGGCAAGAACTCAAACCTGGCGAGAACCTGAAAGCAGAAGCTGATGCAGAGCCCATGGAGGGTGCTGCTTACTAGCTTGCTCCTCATGGCTTGCTCAGCCTGCTTTCTTATAAAACTGAGTACCCCCAGCCCAGAGATGTCACCACCCACAATGGACTGGGCCCTCCCCATCGATCACTAAGTAAGAAAATGCCCTACATGCCTTCATACAACTTTATGGAAGCATTTTTTCTCAGTGGAGGCTTCCTCCTCTCAGATGACTTTAGCTTGTGTCAAGCTGACATAAACTAGCCAGCACAACCCCCTCTCCCTGAGCACCCTATTTCTGTTAGGACCCTGCTTAAATTTGTGTTAAAACTGCTTCTTTGTGTGTGTGTGTGTGTGTGTGTGTGTGCGCGCGCGCGCTCATGTATACATGGGAGTGCTTGCATGTAAAGGGGTACAAAGTTTGACACTGGAGATCTTTGGTTCCTTCTCACTTTATTTTTAAGATTTATTTAAAAAGCTGGGTGTGGGCCAGGTGGTGGCACATGCCTTTAGTCCCAGCAGAATCAGGTGCATCTCTGTGTTTGAGGCCATCCTTCCAGGACAGCCTGGGCCACACAGAGAAACCCTGTCTTGAGAAGCCAAAAAAAGTTATTTAATTACGTGTATATGTGTGTGTCTGTGTTGGTGCTTGCTGGGGCCAGAGGTGTCAGATCTCCTAGAGATAAAGTTACAGGCAGTTGTGAGCTAACCGATCTGGAACTAACTTGGGTTGTCTGGAAGAGTGATATGTGCTCTTAACTGCTGAGCCATCTCTCCAGACCCATAAAACCTCTTTTTAATGAACTGACTTTGTTTCATTTAAAAAAGAAGAAAAAGATAAAACCAGAACCTGGTGTGGTGGCTCATGCCTGTAATCCCAACACTGGGGAGACTGAGGCAGGAGAATTACAGGAAGATCAAGGCCAGTCTGGGCTACAGTGTAAAAACCCTATCTAAAAAACCAACAAAATCCAAATCTGGAATTGGGGTGTAATGGATCATGTCAGAAACCCCAGTGCTCAAGAGGCTGAGGCTGGAGGCTTGCCAGGAGATGGGAGTCAACGTGTGATGCCTACTAAGACTGTCTCTCAGCACGTGAGCTCCTTCAAAGTCCGTCCTCATTGCTTGGGGAAGCATGGCCACTCCTTGAAACCATGCTTCCTGCTGAGGCTAGGTCTTTCTCCCTGGCCAGAGCAGGTGGCCTTGTGTACATTTGCTGTGTCTGTGTGGAGTGACCTGCTGTCTCCTCACCTTCCCCAGATCAGCCGCATCGAGTACATCCACTCCAAGAATTTTATCCACCGGGATGTAAAGCCTGATAACTTTCTCATGGGCCTGGGGAAGAAAGGCAACTTGGTCTACATCATTGACTTCGGCCTGGCCAAGAAGTACCGTGATGCCCGCACCCACCAGCATATCCCCTACCGGGAAAACAAGAACCTGACTGGCACTGCCCGCTATGCCTCTATCAACACCCACCTGGGCATCGGTGAGTGAGCTGGGCCTGGGCAAGCATGCAGTGGCCGCTGGCCAGGATGAGCCTGTGTCCCTACCTGGGTTGGCGACCCCAGGGATTTTTCTGGTGAGCCTCACCCTGTCTGGCCCAGGTCTGGACTTGTTCCATATGGACCCCTTGATAAGCAGAGCTGTGTGTATTTTGTCTGCCTTGGCAATCCTCTTGAGTGGGTGGCAGTTTCCCCATTTGTACATTGGAGAAATGCAAGCCCAGAGGTTTAACATGGCTGTTTAAGGGCATGAATTCCAGAGCTGGATTTGACTGAAGCCCTGTCTCAAACTAGAGTGTGATCTTTAAGCACAAAACAGGCCAGGCAAGGAGGTGGTGGGTGCCCACACACAGTTGTTGAGTGAAGTAACGCCTGGGCTAGAAAAACTGGCTGGAACAGACATGAGAAAGCTCTGCCTTGGAAAGTCTAGAGGAGGAGGAGAATGGGGCAGCAGTTATAACAGACTGTCCAAGAGCCAGTGAGCACTGAGGGGGGGTGGCTACAGTGAGAAATGCAGCCTGACTGGCCCCTCACCTGTGGCCCTTGACCTCCTGACCTGTGCAGAGCAAAGCCGTCGAGATGACCTGGAGAGCTTGGGCTATGTGCTGATGTACTTCAACCTGGGCTCCCTGCCCTGGCAGGGTCTCAAAGCCGCCACCAAGCGTCAGAAGTATGAGCGGATCAGTGAGAAGAAGATGTCAACGCCCATCGAGGTCCTCTGCAAAGGCTACCCCTGTGAGTAGCTGGCGGGCATGGCGTTTCCTTCTAAGGGCAAGTCCAGGGGGGCCACCCATGGGGTACCCCTGACCTTGACACTGGAATGTTTATGACTGTCTCTTACTAGAGTCTTTCTGCCTAGGAGCTAGCTGGGATACCTGAACCCCCACACCTCACACCCGTCTCTTACATATCAGTTGTCCCCAGCCTCATCTCTTGCCTTATCTCTGAGGTCTGCTCTCAGTCCGATGGTTTGAAGAAGTAGAAGCTGCCCTCTTTTGACTTAAGTCATAATGGGACTCTGCATCCCATCAGGCCTTTGAGTTTATGGCAACTGTTGACCTGGTGGCTGTGACCTTGGTGCTTGGTTAGACAGGTGACAAGCTGTGCACCCAGCTCCACAGCACCTCTGCTTGGAAGCGGGCCATGCTCAGTTCAGTTTTCATCCTGCCCATCTTAGATTGATAGTGTTGCAGGGACAGTGGGTGCCTAGGACAGTGGTGTCTGCTGAGTCTCTCGGGAAAGTGATCCTCACAGTGGCCTCTTCTGTCCTTGTGACCCACCAGCTGAGTTCTCAACATACCTCAACTTCTGCCGCTCCCTGCGGTTCGATGACAAGCCCGACTACTCCTACCTGCGCCAGCTCTTCCGAAATCTCTTTCACCGGCAGGGTTTCTCCTACGACTACGTCTTCGACTGGAACATGCTCAAATTCGTGAGTCACCGGCAGGCCAAGGCGGGCTTGGGGGACTGGACAGGGCAGGCCCTGACTCATAAGGCCAGAGTGACATGGTGGGGGGCGGGGCTCCCGTTAAACGGGAAGTATGAGCTGGACAGTGTGAGTGACCTTGCAGGGGTCCCAGAACCCCTCGCCTCCAGCTACTTTGGTATAGGTAGGGTACACCTCCATTGGGGGCAGGACCCAGGGAAGGCACCACCACCTGCTAGGTGGGAAAGGATGAGGCCTGGCCTGCAGTCCCTCTTGTGTACCTGTGGTGCATGGATAGCACTGGCTGGACCCCCTGCTGTCCTGATAGCTGTCTGTACTTTCCTGCTCCTCTTATGTGTATCCCAGACTGCGGCCCTTTCTGAGGCCTCCATGGCCAGCTTGAACCCGGTCATAGTGGCTTCTTTGTTTCTGATTCTAGGACCCTGGGTCTTCCTAGGCAGTTGTTCTGTCTCCCTCTTTTAAGGGTCCTAGGGGTGGGTGAGGGAGAAGCATTCACCAGTCATGGTGACAAGCACTGGAATGACAAGCACTGGAATCCGTGAAATTGTATGTCTTGTTTCACATCTCCTCTGGAAAAGGGGGCTTCCTCGAGCCAGGCTCAGCCCCGCGACAAGGAAGCTCTTGCGTCACCCTGCCCCCGCCCTTGGCCTTGTGCTGGGCCCACGTACTCACCCACTTACTGGTAAGGACCTTTCAAGGCCTGGCCTTTCCAAGATTTGCGGCTTAGCCAGTGAGCATGAGGACCTAGCCTCAGCTGTGCTCTCTCTGTCCTTTTCAGGTGCCCGGCGCCCCTGGGCACCCAAGGACCCCCAGATAGGCCGGTGGAGGAGGTGGAGCAACTGCCTCCCCAAAGATACTGGCCTGTGGTTTGGACATCAGGGCCCCAGTTCTGACACCGCCAGGGCTGTCTCAGCCCATCTCAGCCAAGCTTGAGGAAGCACCCTGTGGGATGGCAGGGTGAGACCCTGTTCCAGAGAGGTGGCTGTTCAGTGGAGAGGGTGACAGAAAAGGCCCTGCATGGGATTCTCAAGAATGATCCAGCTGCCTGAGGGCTAGAACAAGCCTGAAGAAGGGATATTTACGCTGCCTGGGAGGGACTTGGTGGCACATCACAGGACCCTGCTCCATCTCAGCCTCATCGTTGGCCTATGTATCGATTCTGAGCTCATTAAATACTTCTTTCCCTTCATCCTCGTGTGCCTCTCTTTTCACAGAGTGGCCCTTGGCCTGCTCTATCCAGTGTCAAGAATGAACGTAGGCCTTGTACTCTGGACACCGAGATGAGCACAATAATTTTGGGGTCCTCTTTTCTCTGGGCCATACTCAGTGGCCTGGGCCTGTTCTTTAAGGAAGCCTCACAGGCCAGGGACCTTGGGGACAAACCTGTGACTTTATCTCTGGGACTGGAGCAAAAAGTGGACAGTGGAACTCCTTCCAACTCAGAGCATGTTGGTCAAGGGCCTGGTCATGGGTCTAGCTCTTCTTGTCAAGGCTTCCAGAGTGTTGGGTACTAGACATATGCTACAGAAAACCAGCTGAATCCAGTCTGGGAATGGGCTTGTGTCCCTTCTCAGTAAAGCTTGAAGAATGGATTTTGTGTTCTCCTGACCAGTGCAGCCCACTCTAGTAGCCTCTCACCATGTAGTGCTGACTTTTTCATTCACTAAAATTATTGGAGATGGACGCTGACTTCTTAGTCATCCACCAGATTGCATTCAGAAAGCCACAAGTGGCTGCTACCTCCAGTGTGGCAAATGTGAACATTGGTCATTCCGGGAGGTTCTGTGGACAGCTGATGTAGATGCTTCCTTCATAATGCCCCTTGTGTGACTGGCCAGCTGAAAAATTTCAAACTTGGCCAGATGTGCCCTCCATGCCCTATTGCTGGTAACCTGATCCTCTCCTTGGAGGTAGACTCTAGAGGTCAAAGGTGGACAGCCTTTGCCTCTACCATGTGTGACCCTGTCACTACATGCCCAGTTCCATTTCCAAGAACATTTACAGAACATACATCAGAAATTTTCACAGCCATCACTCCAAGACCAGCCCTTCCCACCTGCCCTGCAATAAGCAAGCTGTCACCAGTACTCTGCAGACAGGGCTCCGTGAGCAACAGACTGGAAAGACCCACTTGACCTTGGAATGACCTTCCATGTTCCACCCCAGGGGACTGGAATTCCCCAGATGCTTGAATCCTGGGATGTCTCGGAGAACACAGCCACTGTTCTAGCCAGGAGGAGACGCCATACAGCCAAGGACAAAGCCAGACACCTGTGTGACTTTGACACTGACTGTTTTCTTATGGGCAAATAAAGGCCATGAAAACACTCTGGTATGCATTTCTTGATGCGTCCATCACATTGGGTAGATGGAAACAGGGTGAGGGACCAGGTCTGGCCTGAGCCTGGTGGAGCTGCTGAGACCCCAGCCTGGCTATTGATGGCTCTGCACCCCTAGGTGAGGCTCTAAGCCTCACCAAGCCTCAGTTTCTCGTTTAGCAAGAAGCTAAAATTATTGCTACCACAATAACAGGAGGGACTGTTGAGTGCAACAGCCCTTGTTTCTCTCAGGTTGGGCTGTGTTCCAGCTGAACCAGGCAGCCAGTGAGTGGGTGGAACTCTAGCAGTCCTAAGCCCTGGTTTCTGAGTGGAGGACTAGGAAATGTCCAAGGCAGGTCTCTGAACGGTGTCTTTTTGTGGGACAAAATGGGACTCATTGGCCAGACCATGTTTAGCCCCAGCTTCTTATTGGCTATGTAACTCCAGCCAGGTCACAAGGCCTCTGGCCAGGCCGAGTAAGGACAAAAAATGTCAGCACTTCCACTTCATAGGGGGCCCCAGAGCAATGGGGGTGACATGGGATGTACGTGCTGGTTTGACTACCTCATTAGGATTCAGGGATCATTCTGAATCAAGCCACTCCCTCCAGGGGTCCGGGAAGACAGCTCTCTCCCCACTCCCAGAGTGTTGGGCTTTTTAGTACCTATAAAGACATGAGTTTGCAGAGCCCGTACCCCATGGCCCATGAGCACGCGCCCATCTCAGCCTATAGCTCTCTCCTCCACAGATGCGGCCCCCCTTCCGCCAGCCCCCTGCCCTTCCCTGTGGACGGCCTCAGGACCAGCTAGGTAACTCAGCCAGGCTCTGCTCCTACTCTGCGTTTCTTTCTGGTCCTTGCTCCCTTCCTCTTGTACTTGGGGTGTCAGCTTAGCGGACAGACCCTTGGGACTCAAGATACCTTCTCTGGCTTTGCCTGAGGGCCTCTTTGCTCCATGGAACATCTATCCTGACTTCTTTTATCCCCTGGGCTTCCAGGCAACAGCATTTATGGGGTCCCCTAAGTCTCTTGGCTGTTACCCCATAGTAGGAGTAATGGTCAGGTCTGGGAGCCAGGGATTGGCCCTGTGATTGTGTACCAGGAGACCTTGGGACAGTCCTGTCTCTGCTTTCATTGGAGTTGTGACTCTGAACCTGCCCTTTCTTCTCTAGCTATGGCCTGTCTGTCAGGTAGTTGGGCTTCTGAATGCCCTTCCTGCTTGGTTGGGAACACAGAGGGAAGGACCAAGAGCTACCCTTGTTTGTCCTGGAGATATCAGCCTGGTCTAGCTGAGGGGTCTCTGTTTTCCCTCTGGCAGCTTCCTCTTCTGGGTGTTGGGTGTCTTGGTCCCTAAGCACTGTGGTAGAGGGTAAGCTCCAGCCTTCTTAGAGTATGGGAAGGAAGGTGGAATTAGTTTTCTGAGCGTTTCATACACTTCTTCCCCTTCTCTGTCCTGCTAGGGTTCTGGGTGCTGTATAGCATCCTCACAGGGCTGACTCGAATTTTCTCTCATGTTCTTATAGGGTGCAGCCCGGAATCCCGAGGACGTAGACCGGGAGCGACGAGAACACGAACGGGAAGAGAGGATGGGGCAGTTGCGGGGGTCTGCGACCAGAGCCCTGCCCCCTGGCCCACCTACGGGGGCTACTGCCAATCGACTCCGAAGTGCAGCCGAGCCTGTGGCTTCTACCCCTGCCTCTCGCATCCAACAAGCTGGTCAGTAGGGTCCTTTGAGCCTCGGGCTGGGACCAGGGAGGGTTAGGGGACTGCTTGTTCCCACACTGAGGGTGGCTGCTGCCCTCCCTCCAGGCAATACTTCTCCCAGAGCGATCTCACGGGCCGACCGGGAGAGGAAGGTGAGCATGCGCCTCCACAGAGGTGCACCGGCCAATGTCTCCTCCTCAGACCTCACTGGACGGCAAGAGGTCTCCCGGATTTCAGCCTCACAGGTGAGCCTCTCCAGGACATAGAGTGTCTAGCTCTTCCTGGTATTGGTCTACCTTGTGCCTCTCCCCCCTTTACTCTCACCACCCTAGAGTTAATTGGCTCTACTTCCTTGAGCAAAGTGAGAAACTGAGGCTCAGAGAAATAACTTGACCCAGTAAGCAGTAGCACTCACTGCCAGGATCCAGTTTGGTGGGTGACAGGGGCCTCAGAAACAAGTCGTTGCACTCCCTGCTATGAGGAAGCCCTCAGTAGTTCCCATCACAGCAAGGGATGCGGGAGGAAGGGGGAGCCCTGTCAGGTGACCCCATTTAATGGCCACATTTAGACTCAGAATGTAGGGGAAAGGCCTTGGCAGAGGTAGATCTACCCCTCCTGCCTGTGGGAGATGAGCCTCTGTAGATCCAGACCTAGGGTTGAGCCTTTGGGCTCCCATTTGGGTGTGGCCTGCAGTGGTCCCTTTGCTACCTGGAGTACTCCAGCTATAAAGCTAGGGGCCCTGGGCAGTGGTGGCACACACCTTTAATCCCAGCACTCGGGAGGTAGAGGCAGGTGGATCTCTGAGTTCAAGGCCAGCCTGGTCTGACCCCTGAGATCATACAGCCTGCCTTCAGATTGAATGCTGTGCTGTGATGGATGGGGCTCAAGGTAGGGATGGGCAGACTTGGGAAATCACTTTAGCCAGCTGCTTAAGTCCTTGACCTGATTCTTCCCCTTTATCTCTCTGGCCCCTCTTGAAGACAAGCGTGCCATTTGACCATCTCGGGAAATGAGGAGAGCCACCACCAACCAGTGTTTGCTTAGGTGAGTGCTGGTGTCTTCTGGGGTCACTAGGGGGAGAGGGAAACAAGTGGTACATGGAGTAGAGGAAGTGGCGAGTGGCACCATGGGCCTCCCCTTCCTGCCTTCCAGGCTGTGGCTTCTTACAGACAGTCCTGAATCTGGATACTCTAACTTCTAGGAAACCCTTTTCCTGCCCTTGGTTCTTCTGTCCTTGTGGCTCCTAGGAGAGACCAAGGGACCAACCACAAGTGGACTTCCTAGGCTTTAGCGTAATTTTGCTTTTTGGTTGGTGTATAAGCTAATTTGTGCAAAGCCATAAAGAGGCCAGAATGTAGAAAGGGCCTTGGTGCTTTTATACCCAGGAAAGGCCCTCTGGCCAAGATGAGTTAGGGTTAGACTGCCTGAGGCTTGGGAGGCAGTAAGTAGTGAAATACCCATTAGCCTGGTTTGGGTGAAGGGGCTACAGGCTCTTCTGATACATATTGACTGGGCCTCCTGAAGAAAGAGGATGTCATCAAGCAGTGGCTCACCCACTAAGAGTCTGGCTTCACAGCAGTTACCTGAAACAGAAGTCACATTGCAGAAATTCTCCTACAGACAACTAGTCTGTTCTGGCCTCCTACAGACAACTAGTCTGTTCTGGCTGTGAGGTGGCTGGGATGGCTGCTTAGCCCACCAAGACAGAGCAGCACTTTGCTTTCCCCCTCTTGGGGTGATGGAATACTGTGTGCTGGGCCTGAAACCAGACTCTGGGCTCCAAGTGGGACAAGGAAGGGGTCTGGTGGCTGGGTAGACTAAGGCAGCCAGACCTCTGACCTGTTGTCTTTGTTTCCTTTCCTAGTGTCTTCACTGCATTTTCTTAATGAAATAAAACAAAGGACAGAAAGAAAGAAGCAACCACTCAAATGAACAAAAAGGAAAAAAAAAACACAACCCAGCACAGAGTCGACAATGGATTTTGTTTCTTTGATTTACTTTTCCAATGGCAAAAAGACAAGATTGTCTTTATTACTGAGGATCCCTGTCCCCTCACCTTGCCCACTGCTCCCAACATGAAGGCTGCCAACACTCCTCTAATGACATTGGGTCATACTCCAGCCCCCTGTTCCCACCATCACCCACCACATGCAGGGCAGCCGATGGAGGTGCCTGAAGAGCTTGCATCAGGGAGTGGTTTGCCAGTCACAGACAAGTCCCATGAGATTTTGTGAGCCTCGGATCCAAGGAGACACGCACAACTGCAGCCCCTTGGCAGTGACAGTGGCCAGCTTGGTGTTGGGCTTTCCCAGAGTTCCCCTAAGCATCCTGGTCCCCCTTTCTCCCCTCCCGTCACCTCTCTGCAGAGACCTTGAGGAGGCGGTGAGCTGGTGGCCATGATGCCTTGTGCATGTGTGAGTGTGAGTGTGTGTGTGTGTGTGTGTGTGTGTGTGTGAGAGAGAGAGAGAGAGAGAGAGAGAGAGAGAGAGAGAGAGAGAGAGAGAGAGAGAGAGAGAGAAACTTGTATTTTCCAGAGCAGCAGGTGGCCTGCCATCCTTCCTGGCCAAGTTTCTGTTCTCGTCCCCCTAAAGTCAAGGTGGGGTGGACAATGACCTCCACATCCCTCAGGGCATAGAGTCCTTGCCACCACCTGTCCCCAGATGCCAGTGTGTGGCAACCCCATCTTTCTTCCATACCTGATCTTAGGCAAGTTCACAGAGTCTGTTCCCAGATGGCATCGGCTCTGACTTACCATTTAGTTCCCTGGTCCTGACAGTCACCTGTGGTCACCCCTCTTCCCAGGCCTGACTTCTGAGTAGGACCCTGGGTCAGGGTTAAGTGTTGAATTTACCCTTCCTGGTTAACACCTGATTTTTAATTTTATTTTATTTTTGTTTGTTTTCTCGGTGTGTGTATTTCCTAATTTATTTACCTCTTTTTCCCTTTTTTTTTTAATTAAAGAGCAAAACTTTTTATTACTTTGTAATTTAAAAAACTGAAAAAAAAATTACTGAAGAACTTTGGGGGGAATTTTGTACTTTTTTCCTGTGTAAATATTGGACTTTTTTGAGCTTTATTGTGGTTGTTAATTTGAAGTAATAAAGTAGAAAAGGACAAAGTGATGTAGGCCACCCTTTGTCCACCTCTTTGCTCTTGGGGTTTCTGCTTGGGACAGCACATTGGAGGGAAACCATTAACTTCGGAGGCAGCTGTGGCCAGGGCCATTGTAATCTGTTGTCATGTGGTACATTCAGGGGGCACTCAGGAGGCAGAGGCAGGCAGATCTCTGAGGTTGAGGCCAGCCTGGTCTGCATAGTTCCAGGATAGCCAGGACTTCATAGTGAGATCTTGAAGATAAATAAATATATAGAGAGAGTAAATAATTTAAAAATCTATTTCCTTGTTCTAAGGATGTATTTGGGTGTGTTGTCAGAACAGAGCTCAAACATGACTTGAAATCATCTATTGTGTGGCTGTCTCATCAATTTTAATGAGTTAGTGCTCCACCCCCTAATTTGGCTTAATTTATCTAGAGGTGAAATGTTTATATATATGAAAGTCACGTTATTAAACAACAACCATAATCAAAGCAAGGTGTGTTGTGACAAGTGCCCAATGGTATGAGCCTGGAGTGCAGATGAGGAGACCCTGTCTCATCAAAGCACAAAAGCTAAAACCTAAAACAGTTACAACAGAACCGGCCCTGCTCTTCTCCAACCTTGTCACTTACTCTTCTGTGGATGTTCCAGGGAAGGAACAGTGGCTGATGGGAGGGAAGTAATATTAAGTTGAGGTCAGAGGACACATCGGCTATACAGTTAATTAATCAGGATAAACAAACATCAGGAAGTTTTCCTCAGACTGAGGGCAGCCATGGCACCTGGTGAGTCATTGCCACTCACGCAGCAAACATAAAGGTGGGGCTCAGAGGTATGCTGAGCAGAGGTGGAGCAGGGTGCCCAGAGCGGAATTCCAGAGAACCAGGTGGCCCACGCTGTAACCCTGGACACCATCTTAGATACCTCTTGAACAGGGTGAGGTTGTTGATGTCCACTTCCAAGAACTGTCAGGACTAAATATGAGTGTAAATGGATACAAGGCTAAGTTCACCTGTGTTGAGCCATGACACCCCAGCAAGGCTAGTTAGTGCTCATAATCCCCATTTTGTGGATGTTTACCTTGGTGCCTACCAATGCAACTAAACAAGTTTCTGCTCCACAAACCCAATCTCTGAACCTTTATTGTAGCCAGGCACCTGAACATGCTTGTCAAGGGGAAAGACTCAGGTGAGGAAGTGGTTGATCCCATATTAGAACACGCTGTGACTCAGTGGTAGAGCTCCTGCCCAGAATATGAGGTCCTGGGTTCTATCAACAGCATGAGAATCCTGTGAGTGGACTAGGCAGTGGTGGCCCATGCCTTTAATCCCAGCACTAAGGAGACAGAGACAGGCAGATCTCTGAGTTTCAGGCCAGCCTTGCCTGCAGAGCAAGTTCCAAGACAGGCTCCAAAGCTCCAAACCCTGTCTTGAAAAACCAAAAAGAAAAAGAAATAGAGAATGTAACGATAAGTCTTATTGCCAGCCGCCTGAATTCCACCCTGACACTTTTGGGTCCCAAATAACACACAGAGACTTATATTAGGTGCAGTGCTGCTGGCCAATGACTAGGATTTCTTACTCTATTAAGACTTGCCTGATCGAGGACGACAGTGGCATGTGTCCTCTCTTGTCGAGCTCACATGGCGGCTCCCAGAGGAGAGAGGAAGAGGAAGAGAATGACTTCCTGCTTGTCCCTGCTTATATTCTGAGTCTGCCTCCTATGTCACTTCCTGCCTGGATCACAAGACTTTACTGTATTTCCCAGAATCCTTCTTGACTCCTAGTCCTGCCTAACTTGCTGCCTCGTTGGCTGAGCAGTGCTTTATTCAACAACCAATAAGATAAACATACACAGAAGGACTTGCCCCATCAAGAGAATCCTATCAGTGGCCCCAGGTCAAGCAGCACCCAAGGAAGAAGGGAAGATGTATGGTGCAAAGGAGATGTTTAACCAAGATGCTTGCCCTGGGCCTTGAAATGGCAAGTGCAAGTTTGTTGAGTGGGAGAGCATTGTTCCCAGCAGGGGAAACAAGTAAAAGGAGGCCTAGAGGTTTGATCTCACTAGACATTTGGGGTGGGGGTGAGGGGGTTTGGGAGAAGTTAGGCAATCACAGCAGCTGAGGAGGCTGAGGTCACTTTATGCAGATGTGGGCCTGAACCCAGAAGACTCTTCCACTTCCTGCTATCTGCAAGCCGATCATCTTTAAAAACAAAAACAAAAAAAACAAATGAGTGTGGGTGTAAATAGTAGTTGTGGTGAGTGTGTGTGTGTGTGTTGTGTGTATGCACACCCACAAATTAGAGGAAATGTGCAAGCAGTTAGCATGCAGGCATGTATGAACTCTCGTGGAGGCCAGAGGTTGATGTTGAGTGTCTTCCTCTATTGCTCTCTATTTTCCCAAAGAGCCTGTCACTCAACTCAACCTCTCTGGGTGGCTAGACTGACACTCCTGTCCCACTTGCCCAGACCTGGCATTATAGGTGTGCGCTGCCAGAGCTGGCTTAAAATGGGTGATGGGCATAGAACTCAGGTCTTCACCTTCTGGCAATAGGCACTATTGACAGCCATCTCCAACAAGCCCTTTTCTCTTTAAATTCTTTTTTTCAAACTCTTTCTCAAACTAATGTATATATTGGTTTGTATGCACATGTTCATGCAAGAGCCCATGGAGGCCAGAAAGAGCTTGGATCCCTTGGAGCTGAGTTACAGACAGTGTGAGCCCCTTGATGTGGGTGCTGGGAACCTAAATACAGTCTTCTGCAAGAGCAGCTGTGTTCCTATTAACAAGCTATCTAGATCTGGAACCCCCTTTTCCCCTTCCCTTCCCTTCCCTTCCCTTCCCTTCCCTTCCCTTTCTTTTCCTTTCTTTCTTTCTTTCTTTCTTTCTTTCTTTCTTTCTTTCTTTTTTTTTGAGACAGTGTCTCTCTGTTTTCTGTTTTGTTTGTCTGTTTTTGGTTCTTTGGTTAGACAGTTTCTCTGTATAACCTCCCTAGCCATCCTGAACACTCTGTAGGCCAGGCTGGCCTCAAACTCACAGAGACCCGCCTGTCACTGCCTCCCCAGTCATTCTGTATCTGAGGGTAGCCTTTAAAGCACAGCACTCCTGTCTTAGCTAAGACCACAGGTACGACTGACCATCTCCAGGTAGTACATCTTCCTTGAGACCTATCTTCCTCATCTATAAAGGGAATTCAAGCTCCTCGGATGCTGCCATCTCCCCTTTGCTTGGCACCTCAGTGCCCCCTCACATGACTTCGTCACCAGCTCCAGTGTGAGTTGGAACAGACATGATGGATATTCATTTGAGGGCAGTCGTGGGCAGGGAGACTAGAGGAAGGACTTTTATGGAGGCTTTTATGGTCACCACCTAGGCAGGAGGCAAGGAAGCTTGAGCTGCCAGGGCTACATTTCTGGAGGATATGAGAGACTAGAGAGAAAGCTAGGAGGTGGGTGGGGTTCTGACGAAGGAGCAGAGCATCCAGGAGGGGCCTGGAGTAAAGGTGGTGGTCAGTGGTTTCAAGTAACATTGAGGCTGGCAGAAAAGTCTCCATTCACCAGATTTTTTTTTAGTGCCCTTTAAAAGATTTTTTTTTTTTTTTTTTTTTTTTTTTTTTTTTTGCTGTTTAGTGATACCTTTAATTCCAGCACTCAGAAGGCAGAGGCAGGCGAATCTCTGTGAGTTTGAGGCCAGCCTGGTCTCCAGAGCGAGTGCCAGGATAGGCTCCAAAGCTACACAGAGAAACCCTGTCTCGAAAAACCAAAAAAAAAAAAAAAAAAAAAAAAACCAAAAACAAAACAAAACAAAACAAAAAAACATTGTAAGGAGCCTGTAACCAGGCAGGCAAAGGCCTGGCTGAAGGGAGATTAAGACAAAAGTTTACAACCAGGCAGGCAAAGGCCTGGCTGGAGAAAGATTAAAAGAAAGGGAGTGTGGGCCCACTGCCCAGCCATTGGAGATAAGAGTGAGGATGTGTGGTGTGTGGCAAAGTGTGATTAGCAAGATTTAGCAAGCTATCTATGGGACCAGCTCACAACTGGAAATTTTAGGGTACACCATGATTCTATGTCCTGGAGCTCTCCTCCGCTAACCTGAAACAACCAGCCCATCAAGCTGAGAGCTGAAACCCTTAGGAGACTCCACCGCCTGAATTCAGAGGAATAGAAGTCTGAGCTGAACATGCCACTGCAGGAGAGGTACCCCCTGCTATGAGCCTATTATCTGTGGTTCTTAGGATTGTTTGTTTATGCTTGTGTGTGTTACTTTGATATAAGTGTGAAGTAAAACATATATATTCAAAACCAACTTGCTGAGTCTATCATTCCTCCTAGGTCAAAACCTGGTAAGGGCTCAAGACAAACATATATGTATGTGTGGATGTACGTGTGTGTGTGTGTGTGTGTGTGTGTGTGTGTGTATGTGTGTGTGTGTGTGTATGTGTGTGTGTGTGTATGTGTGTGTGTATGTGTGTGTGTGTGTGTGTGTGTGTATGTGTGTGTGTGTGTGTGTGTGTATGTGTGTGTGTGTATGTGTGTGTGTGTATGTGTGTATGTGTGTGTGTGTGTGTGTGTGTGTGTGTAAGCGTATTTTACATGTGTGTGCAAGTACCCTCAGAGGACAGAAGAAGGTGTCAGATCCCTGAAGCTGGAGAGGATAGTGAGAACCAAGCTCAGGTCTGGAAGAGCAGAGTGCACCCTTAACCACTGAGCATTCTGTCCAGCCTCAGGACTCCTTTATTCTCATGAAAGGGTCTCACAGCTGTGTGTCCATATGCCACAGGCTGGTGGGATGGGACACCATCCCAGTTTTGTACTTTGGCCATGCTGGCCATGCTCAGCAAACAGCGTTTGTGATGATGTTACAGATTCATCCCTGGGGCTGTAGGGAGGAACACTGTCCCTTTAAGGAGGCCTCAGTGGAATCCCCTTCCATGGTGCCTGTAGGCAGCAGCCTGACTCCTCCTTGCCCTTTGGAGAACTGCTCTTAGGTAATTATACTAAGAGCTTCTCATCAAAGCACCCATAATTCTGTCGAGCCCCACCCTTGCCTTTGAAGTCAAATCATTCAGGTTTACCCTGGGCAGGCAGAAGACTTCACAACTTGAGGCAACTCTAGACTTGGGACACCCAGGCCTCCAGGACTAGCCGCTTAGCTCCTTGCATGACCCTGGCCTACAGGGGGGACTTCTCCTGTATTAGTTGCTTTTCTCCCTGTTGTGACAAATACCAGACACAACCTAAAGAAGGAAAAGGTTGGTCACACTGAGGCCACAGTCAGGAAGCAGGGAGAGATGAATGCTTGCACTCAGCTTGCTGGCTCCTGTCAGCTGGCAGGATAGTGCTGCCCTCTTCAGTTAAAACTTTCTAGAGAGACACACCCCCAGGTTCTGAGTCCCTTCCTGCGGAAGAGCTATCTATCTGCTTTCTTTCCTAAGGGTTGTCTGTGTTTCTCAACCTCAACAGCTGCAGCCTAGGCTTGTGTAAAAGGTCGGACCCTGGACCTGACTCCGTTAGCATGTCTGTAGATGTTGGCTGCTTTTGTATAGGGCTTCACCTCTCTCTCCAGCATTATAGGGACAGGTTTGGGTGCAGCTGGGAGATGCAAAGAAAGCAGAATTCTTTGGGTCTCTAACATAGGCTCACATCCCGGATTCACTCACACATCCCTAGAAGTTCCCCCAGAAGCAGCCTTGTTCTTCCTAATGACCATCTGTGTCCCAAATGTCACCACTTCAACAAGAAGTGTAGCCTGGGTTTTCTCTTACTGATTGGTCACCACCTCAGGTGGTGGGAAAGTATCCTAGATTCATTTCACAATTAGCCATTAGGCTCACTGTGTGCAGGGCCACTCAGGATGGCTTTTGCCAAGTGGCACTGAGTCCTTGTGCCTCGATTTCTCATTTGCTAAATAGTAGACACTGTTGCTTGCTAAGCTAGCAAAGCTCTGTGAATCTGTGACTCCAGCTCCAGGGGATCTGATGTCCTCTTCTGAGTTCCAGTCCAAGCATTCACAAAAGGCGGCTTGCAGCTGCCTATAACTATACAGTTCCAGAGGATCAGACCCCTGTGGCAACCACACATACCCACACAGAGACACATGCATACAATTAATACACGTAATTCATAAAATGATTCAAAACTATTTTTTTTTTCAGCTGGGCGATTGTAGCTGGAAGCTTTTCTCTGTCTTACCAGTCCCACTGGACTGGTTTCTCTCCTGCCTAATGGTCCTTGCAGCCACTTATTTTTGTTTGTTTATTTTGTTTGAGACAGGGTTTCTCTGTGTAGCTCTGACTGTCCTGGAACTCACTCTGTAGACCAGGCTGGCCTCAAATTCACAGAGATCCGCCTGCCTCTGCCTCCCAAGTGCTGGAATTAAAGGTGTGCACCACCACCGCCACTTATTAAATAATCATTCTGAGGCTTAATATTACTTATAATTGTTTGGTCACTGGCTTAGGCTTATTACTGGCTAGCTCTACATATAAATTAACCCATTTCTTTTTTTTTTAACCTTGTTTTTATTGAGCTATACATTTCCCCCCAACTACCCTTTGCTCCTCCTCTTTCCCCTTCTATTCAACCCCCCCACCCCCCCTCCCCGCTCACAATTTACTCAGGAGATCTTGTCTTTTTTCCCATATGTGTCTCTCTTAGGGTCCTCTTTGAAATGAACCCATTTTTTTTTTTTTTTTTGGTTTTTCGAGACAGGGTTTCTCTGTGGCTTTGGAGGTTGTCCTGGAACTAGCTCTTGTAGACCAGGCTGGTCTCAAACTCACAGAGATCCACCTGCCCCTGCCTCCCGAGGGCTGGGACTAAAGGCGTGCACAATCACCACCTGGTCCCAGTATAATTCTTTATTGTGAAGAGGAGCTGTCTGTCTTAAGTTATTTAGCAGCATTCTCACTGTGTAGCCCTGGTTGGCCTAGAACTCACTGTGCAAACCAGACTAACTTTGAATTCACACAGATCTGCCTGCCTCTGCCTCTGGAGCTCTGGGATTAAAGGTGTGCTCATAAAGTATCTTAAAGAAAGAAACTGCCTACACATTTTAAATCATGCAAGAGTTCACACAAATGAGATAACCAGTGTGTGTTTTATGAATAACATTTTTCCTTTTGTTATAAAGGATTTATTTAGGGGCTGGAGAGATAGCTCAGTGGGTAAGAACTCTGGCTGCTCTTCCAGAGGACCTGAGTTTGATTCCCAGCAACCACTTGGTGGCTCACAACCATCTATAATGAGATCTGGGGCCCTCTTCTGGCCTGCAGGCATACACGAAGACAGAACACTGTATACATAAAAAAATAAATAAATCTTTAAAAAATTATTTATTTAAAATTATGCGTATGTGTGTCTGTGTATGTCTCATGCACACAGGTGTGTGTGTGTAGACTAGAAGAGGATGTCAGAGTTTCTGGAACTAGAGTTATAGGTGGTCACCACCTGCCTGACATGGATGTTGGAAACTGAACTCCGGTCTGTTATGAGAGCAAGTGTTCTTAACCACTGATCTGTCTCTCCAGCGCTTATCTTTTCTTTCTGTACTGGGGGTTGAACCTAAGACCCTGTGCATGCTAAGCAAGTGAAAACCCCACCACTAAATTATAGTCCCAACCTTTCTTTCACTTTTTGATTTGAGATAGGATCCCATTATGTTGCCCAGGCTAACCTTAAACTCACTCTGCAGCCCAGGCTCACCTTAAACTCTCAAGTTCTTGCTAAGACAGCTCTATTCTTTCCTTCTCTTATCTTTCCTAGCTGTCTCTCTTCCTCTCCTCCTTTTGTTTCCCTGCATTTTATTATATTTATTTATCTTGCATGTGCACATGTGTCTAAGGACAACCTGCAGGAGTCTGTTCTCTCCTTTTCCCTGTGGTTTCTCAGGGTTGAACTCAGGGTACCAGGCTTGGGCAGCAAGCACCTTTCCTTACTGAGGCATCTCACCAGCCCTTCTCTTTTGAGACGGGGTCTCACTCTGTAGACCAGGGTAGCCTGCACTCACCATGTAGACCAGGCTGGCTTCAAACTTGTGACAGTCGTCCTGCTTCAACCTCTAAGAGTTTGGAAGACAGCTGTGAACTGCTGCACGCAGATTTCCTCATTTTTGTTTTTCAGTTTTCTGAGACAGTATCTCTTGTACCTGAGGCTAGCCTTGAACTTGCTATGTATCCAAAGCTGGATTTAAATTCCCGATCCTGCTGCCTCTACTTCTCAAATGCTGGTGTCATAGGCATGATTTCATTTATCCAGACTGGCCCTGGCCCTGAAAGGGGGCTTCTGGGACAGTCGAGGAAACAGGTTTCATGGGTCTCAAGGACTTGCCTAAGGTTGTCCTACTGTCAGAGGCAGAGCTGGAGTCCAAGCCAGGTGGTTTGGCCATTGTATAGGCTACAGGCCTCCAGAGAACCACCCCCTCCTGGTGGCTTTGCTCTACTTCTTATGTCTCTGCTCTAGGGAAGGTTGCATTTCGGTCCCACCAGGCTGGTCTTTTCTGGGTGACCCAAGGAGAGTGACCTCAACTTCCTTATCTGCTCTCCTGCCCCAAGGCAGTTTCTTCCCAGGTGCTCCTTCTCCCTCCAGCTATAATACTGACGTTCTTCAGGTACTCACCTGTCCCTCCTGAGTACCCTGGGTTCAGAAGAACACAATCACCTACAGTCTCTCAGGGCAGGATCTTCATCCAGGCCCAGCTCATCACTCATGACATTTCCTTTCTTCAATGACTGGCTCAGAGATGATACCATTATCACAAGATGGGCCAATCAGGCAGCCCTGGGATATACTGGAATTCTTGGGAAAGAGGTGAACTCTCAGTCAGTGGGGTGAAAGGCCAACTGGGAATGCAGCCAACACACACACACACACACACACACACACACACACACACACACACACACACACACACACACACACACACACAGTGGGGGAGCAAGCAAGAGACAGAAGGAATAAAGCAAGGCACCCTGTTGACCATGTATGAATCCTCAAATCCTCCACCTTGAACTTAAGTGAGCCAGTCACTTCTGTGTTTAGCTTACTTTGTATTAGATGCCAGTCTGCTGCTACCAGAAGGTCTGATTCTGACAGGGCTTGAATTGGGGGTTTCAGGAGTCACTGCTCTGGACACAGCAGCAAAATACCGGCAGGTGGGGAAACTGAGGCTCAGAGGACAAAGCTATATTCCTAAGGCCATTCTGCTGGGAAGCACTTCTGCCTGCTACTCATACTGACCCTCTGGGCACCTGACTGGGTCTCCTACAGTGTATTTGGAAACAGGAGGATAACAGAGACTGGGGGTGAGCTGGGCCCTTCTTCAGCATGCATGCCAGAGGCTCCTGCTCTCCCTTCTACACTTCCCTACCAGAAGCCAGGAGGGGACTGGAAGGAGAGGTAACTTTACATTGGGCTTCAGTCTCCTTCCCAGTATTGGGGTAGACTTTTTTTTTTAATTTTTGAAGACAGGGCTGCTACTCTATGAAACAGTCCTGGTTGGCTGTTCTAGAACTCACTCTGTAGACCAGGCTGGCCTCAAACTCACAGGGATCTACCTCTCTCTGCCTCTTGAGTGATGAGATTAAAGGCATGCACCACCACCACCTGGTGGGGTAGACCTTTCATCTGTGACTGTTTACTGAGCCAGGCATGATAGGGTATGGAGATAAACTGACCCTGCATCCCCACTCTGCAGATGGCCTCTGTCTCCTCAGATGAATTATGATGCAAAATGAGAAGAAAACACATATGGGGACAACACATCATTTTTTGAAATAACTCTTTGCTAAGTTTGAAGATATTACATGCTTTAGAAAACAAATTTTGGAAAATTAAAAAAAATCACTACTCATAACTCTGCTACTTAGGAGGCTCCTTTGATAGCCTATCTGCTACAACTCCTGTCAACCTTTGCAACACTTTGTAAAAATAGAGTTCAAGCCTGGTTGCCACACAAACTTCTTCCAGCCTTTATCATATAATATTATTCCTAATAATTTCCTCCATGGCCAGACTAACCATGTTGGGAGACTATGTTTTTAGATTGTGTAATTAATTTTAATTTTGAATGTGTGTGTGGGGGGCACTCTGTCTTGTGGGCCTTTTTTGGCAATTCCTGCCTAAAATATTCACCACCTGCCAATGCCCCTGCCAACAAGGCTTCTGTAAGTTGAGAGTCATGAGTACTCCTGGGGTGCAGGGACTAAAATTATGGATTTCTATGTGGTTCAGCTCAACAGCTCTGGAAGGGGCCAGGGGCTATCAAAGTGAGTCTGGTTTGTAAGTGGTGTAGATATGGTGACAACTGGGGGCAAGGACTTTGCCCTAGAGGGGTTAGCAAGTCTGGAGGGGAACAAAGGAGTTGTGAACTAAAGGGTATTTCAATCCTGGTTTGGGAAGACATCTTCCTTTCTTTTCTTTCTTTCTTCCTTCCTTTCTTTTTTCTTCTTTCCTTTTTTCCTTCCTTCCTTCTTTCCTTTCTTTCTTTCTTTCTTTCTTTCTTTCTTTCTTTCTTTCTTTCTTCCCTCCCACCCAGACAGGGTTTCTCTGTGGCTTTGAAGGCTGTCCTGGAACTAGCTCTTGTAGACTAGGCTGGTCTCGAATTCACAGAGATCCACCTGCCTCTGCCTTCCAAGTGTTGGGACTAAAGGCACGCGCCACCGCCGCCTGGCAGTGGCTTTTTATTTTCTTTGAAAATTTTATTTATTTATTTATTTATTTAGTGTTTGTGTGTGTATGTTTGTATCACTGTGTATGCATATAAATCAGAGGACAATTTGTAGGAGCTTGTTTTCTCCTTCAATCATGTAGGTGCTAGGGGTCAAACTCAGGTTGTCAAACACCATTCGTTACCCCCTGAGGCACCTTTCGTCCTGCACAGGGTTTTCCCTTTCAGACCCAGCTATTATATTTGCACATGCTACAGATGCTGTCTTCACAACTGCCACCTTAATCCCAGTATTGGATACTGGTTTATGTCAGGAAACAAAAGGTCAGACATCTTTGTCCTTGCTGCATTCACTTTTCCTGGGGAGATGTGAACTTCTTGTCCCAGGTAAGACACCAACTGCAGAACAAAAAAATGAGTCTTCCCAGTCTAGGTTGGTGAACCTATTTTATTACAGCTGCTTTTAGGAGCCAGAGTGAAGGGTTGCTTATAGATAGATGGGTGGGTGATGGGGGAAAAAAAAGCCACATCACCTAAAGGTCTCAATCCAGCATGGGTAATGACCTCCCCATAGCTTCATAGGACTACCCCCCCTTCCATTAATTTTCTACCCCCTAAATCTCCAAGGCTCCAGAGACCACATGCAGCAGACGGAGAGTCACACGTTACAGCTGTCAGTAGCCCCTCACTCATGCTGCCATAGTAAGTCCAATAAACTCACAGGGTCATCGAGGGAGACGTGTGGGATTGTTGGTCTGTTGTGAGCTGACGCCCTCCTACTTGGATGTTTGTCCATATCTCCCTAGAAAATGTTAATGCAACAGTCTTTCTGGAACTTACCTTCAACTAGAAGATGAAGGATAAAAAATAAAAACGATGTTCTTAGGAGAATAGGGCACAGTGAAGTGTTGAATGTGCATGTCAGGGGCTCAGCAATCTTATTCTGATAGATACTTAGTAGGTTGTTCTGGTAGAACAATTCTGCCTCCCTGGCTTTCCTAGTGCAGCCAGCAGAGCAAGCCTTTGAAGGTGTGTCTGGGGAACCTGCAATCTCAGCA
Organism: Cricetulus griseus; assembly: GCF_003668045.3. Taxonomy (NCBI): domain Eukaryota; kingdom Metazoa; phylum Chordata; class Mammalia; order Rodentia; family Cricetidae; genus Cricetulus; species Cricetulus griseus. The sequence continues at coordinate 376,584,103 of NC_048595.1, read as the reverse complement.
GGTGCAAGGGCCTGGAAACTGAGTGCCTTCACCTGACTGTAGGGACAGCAAGAGGCCTGTGCCCAGGGATAGGAGGAGGCAAGGTCAGGCATTCCTGGAGAAGAGAATGCCAGATCAAGGCCTGTGCAGGCATCTGAAGATCTCAGCTTCTATTGGAATTTAATGAGGAACTAGTGGAGGGTTTTGAGCAAAGTGCTATAGTTTAACTTGGGATCTATCTATCTATCTCTATCTATCTATCTATCATCTATTTATTTATATTTTTGTGGTGCAACGAATCAAACCCAGGGTCTGATGAATGCTAAGCAAGTGTTCCTCAGCTGGAATTAAAGGCATGCATGCCACCATTGCCCCGCTTGCCACCATTGCCCTGCTTAGACCTAGGTTTTAAAGGAATCCCTCTGATTCCCACATTACACTGACACAGACTGGCAGAGGATAAGGTTGGAAAATCCGAGCTCTCTTAGTCCACAATACCTGGGCAGAGCCTGGATCACATGGCTGTAGTGGGGTGGGGTGGAGGGGGTCAGAGTCTAGGGAGGCAGGATGTCCTGCCCAAGTGGATAGTGGGAGATTCGAGGATGATTCCAGACTTTCTGACCTGGAGACTGGAAGCAGTGATGGGGGAATGCTGTTAGGAAACGGGTGTGGAAGAGGAGGCGGTTGGGCCCTCTAAGTAAGAGGCGTCAGTAGACAGTTGGAGCAGGAGATAAAAATAAACTTGGTTGCCTATTACGCATTTCAGTTAACTGGGTAAGACGAGGGGACCTCGCAAATCAAAATGAGGTAGGGGGCTGGAATGACACTTGCAGAATTCGGTTTCTTAGGCGGCCTGGAACGAGATGAGGCAGGACCCACGGTAGCTGGGTGGAGTGGAAAGAAAAAGCCTCTTTTGGTGCTTTGCAGTTTCATTTTGCATAACTGCACAAAACGCTCCGTGGAAGTACGCTCCATAGCCTCACACCCACCCTACACGTCGCAAACGGCCACTACTAGACTTCCTTTCACCTTCAGCGTAGGCGCAGAAAAAGCTTGAAGCGCTGGCCAGCCCGCGGGTGTCCAGGGCATAATCTGTGCATCCCAGGACTGTGTCAGAGCGGGTCAGTCTGTGCATCCCAGGACTGTGGTGGGTAGCACTCGGAAATCTGGGCCTTAGGTCTCTCCTAGTGCGTTTGCGAGTTGTGAGAGGCCAGAGCCGTCCTCCTGACCCGAGATGCGCTTTTGGGGCTTCGCAGCACGCCGCCCCTTTAAGGCTCGGCGAGTGACCTCAGCCGCGCGTTTCTGCCCCGCCCCCGCCAGCGGCGCTCCGAGTGCGCAGGCGCGTCGCGGCGGTACTCGGCTGGGCTCCGGACGCGCCAGCGGCGGCGAAGGTACCGGGCTGCGGCGCCTCCAGCTCCGCCCGCAGTGGCCAGCGCCATGGGCTCCTGAGGTACCCGGGCGGAGGGATGCTCGGGATGAGCGGGGACCGGGCGAGGGCGCAGCCCCATGCTGGGGGCTCCCCGCGGGAGGAAGGGACTCACAGGCCCCCGCGCGGCCCGTGGGTGTGCCCTCTCCGCCAGCGTGGCGGGGCCCTGAGAGTAACCCGACCTGCCTGGGGGAGCAGGATGGGCGGCGCGGCGCCCAGCCTCTTACCGGCGGACTATGCGCGCCGCGGTGGGTGTGCTGCATTCAGCCTGGCACGACTGAACGGGATGGGGAGGCGTCCATCCATCCCTGATGCGGTGGCCTTGACCTGGCCGGGTGGTCGGCTTTCGAGGTGGTGCAAGCGAACATGGGGACGAGTGTGTGTGTGTGTGTGTGTGTGTGTGTGTGTGTGTGTGTGCGCGCGCGCGCGCGCGCGTGCCTTGCACACAGGTCAGTAGATTTGGAGGAGGACAAATAGGAATCCGGGGCCCCAGAATGTTGGTGTTCAAAGGAATCCTAGAGATTGGGTTGAGTGTGTGCTTCCGACCTGTGTGTTGCGCCTATTATCCTGTGCACACCCTTGGATACCTTGCTTGGATAGGACTCTAGTGCTAAGGGGCTTTAGGCAGTGGCAAGACAAGGGAGTCTGGGGACTGGACCCGCATTTCTAGTGTGTAGCCTTTCTGGGGGACTGTATGAGGCCGGGCATCTCATTCCTCCCTCCCTTGCAGGCCTCGGTGAGGCAAAGCAGGTGTCTGCCTGATTCCTGTGTGTGAGGTGAAGGACCATGTATTATTCATCTGACTGCCAGGTGCTGTATGCAGTAAGGAGAGAAGTAGGAATCTGTGCCCTGGAGGCTAATGCTGCAGACTCAGCCAGCACACATACACAGTCAGACACACACACACACACACACACACACACACACACACACACACACAGAGCAGAGGTGCAGGTCTGAGAGGTCTGGCTTTTTTTCTTTTGTTTGTTTGTTTTGTTTTTCAAGACAGGGTTTCTCTGTGTAACCCTGGCTGTCCTGGAACTCACTCTGTAGACTAGGCTGGCCTCAAACTCAGAGATCCACCTGCCTCTTCCTCCTGAGACCTGGAATTAAAGGTGTGTGCTGCCACTAACTCCCAGCTGAGATTTGGCTTTCTTGATAGGCTGTTTGCAGCATCCCTTCCCGAGTCAACAAGTTTGGTAGGCCCTTGGGCTCTGTATGTCTGAACTTCTTGAGAGTTCTGTGTTGGAACTCTGTGCCAGAGTTGGAAGGGTGGGGGCCCTCGAAGCCGGGCTGGTGTTAACCAGGACACAGATTCCATGATCCAGGCATCTGAGAACTCTCTCTCAGGTAGCTGGGCAGAATCAAACTTGGAAACAAATAACCACAGGGATTCCAGAGACACAAGACAAAGGCAGAGTTGTACAGAGGTGGGTTTACCGCTAGGTGTGGGGAGGGGGAGCAGGCCAGCAAAAAAACTGACTTCAGTACAAAGGGACAGTTGAGCTCAAGCTGGGTGACTAACATTCCTCAGGGGCTTTTTGCTTTTTCTGTATATTTTCCTAGTGCCTTCTCACAGCAGCTGTGTGAGTAGAGTATTGTGCATAGTTGTGGACGAGGAAACTGAGGCAGCAGGTAGGGGGAGGAAATTAGTGACTCACATGTCAGCTTACTAGTAAGCTCCGGTGGAATCCATCACCCTTGAGTCAGGAACTATGTCTTGCCAAGTTGCCTTGTAACTTACTGAGCATCTACTGTGTGCCAGGCTCAGGGCTATCTCCAGTCCCGGCTATGCTCATTCTCTCCTTGATGTCCCTGGAGTAGAACACGGAGGAGGGACAGGACCTGCTACCTGCCTCTAGAGGCTCCCAGGCTGCTGGGGAGGTGGACATAGATGGTGACCCCATTGGCTAGTATGAGTGGAGAGGCTCTAAATATCCCCCAGGGTCTGACCTGGGTGCTCTTGTGCAGTCCTGGGGGATGGGTTGTAAGTTGCTCCCAGGGTGGTGGGGTTGTACTAGGAAAGAGTAGAAGAGCTTCTAGACTGGAAGGATGTGACTAGCTTGTCCTATTTCAGGACACTGGCTGAGTTCTGTGGACTTGGACCCTTGTGTAGGGTCTGCTTTCTGTCATTCTCTTTCTCTTTTTGTCCTGTGCACTGAATCGGGGCTCAGGCACCCTAGGCAGGCAGTGTGCCACTGAGCCGTATCTTCAATTCTCTCCCGTTCTCTATCTATGAGGTTTTGTTCCTGTTTGCTGGCCAGCCTGCCGGCCCAGTCCTCTCCCCAAGAGTGGCTCAGTGCTATTTCCAGTCCCTGCTGTGCTCATTTCTCTCTCTATGGTCCCTGGAGTAGAAACTGCTAGGCAAGGCAGGGTACAGCCCTTTATTGTTTTGAAAGCCAGTAGCAGCAAATGAGACTGGGGATTTAGTGTGAGTGCTGGGAGGTCTGGAGCTGGGCTGTCAGAGTTCTATGTGGGGTCTGCCCCAGGACCTTGGCCGAGGCTTTTCGGGGCAGCAAATACTTACTGAGTGTCTTCTGTGTGCCCTGAATTTGCTGGCCATCAGGGCAGTGAGGCCAGAGTTCTGGTTTGCCCCATGTCAAAGTCTGTGGTTGGCTGAGGTAGCCCAGCTTGTAACTAATACGTTTGAGACAGTGCCCTACCTGTGGTAGGAAGAGGGTTCTGAAGGTCCAGAGGACAATAGGAATAAACGGCCTGTTTCTTGAGCACTTACTGTGTGCCAACACAGTTCAAAGTGCTTTCAAGAATGATCCTTTCATCATCCACCATCAGGTGAGGTAGGGCTCACCTTTCAGATCACAGGTCAGTTGATCTCAGAGTCTTGCTCTTCCCCTCTGACATGGGGTAAGTTGGAAGGACTAGGGGTCCTAGGGATTCGGTACTGAGGAAGAAGAGGAGGGCTCTAGGGAACAGAAGCCCCAGGCAGATGTGGAGGCTTGTCATGCCTCCCCTCTCAGAGGGTTTTTGGTTTGGTACTGGTGTGGTCAACAAAGAGCCTTTGAAAGTTTGAGAGGAAGTGACACGCTGTATCATCACCCTGCATCTTGCTTCCTTCATTCTGGCAAATAACTCTACGATGACCTGCCTCCTTCCTGTTTGCTGCCCCTTTGGTCCCTGGCTTCTCTTTAGTCTTCGCTTCTGTTTTTCTTTTGCATCTTCTGGGCTGAAGGTTACTGTGTCCCAAGCCAGGCCTCTGGAGCCCCTCCCCGGAAACATTGCCTGCTCTGCTCTCTGTCATTTGGCAACACTGAACAACTTGTTTGTTGTGTATTTGTTTGAGACAGTGTCTCATGTATTCCAGGTAGAACTTGAATTCACTATGTGGTTGAGGATGACCTTGAACTTCTGATCCTCCTTTACCTCCAATGCCTAGATTACAGGCATATGCCATCTGCCCAGTGTATTTTGGTGCCAGAGAGGCACTTTACCTGCTGAGCCAACCCTGGACTTGTTTTCCTAAGTATTGGGGTACTGACTTTTCCTGGTCTCCAGGGGTCATAGCTTCTCATGTCATAGATCTCAAATGCCCCTGGGAGGTATGGTCTGTCACCCGCCGTCCATGCTTGGATCACTCAGCTGTATGACCATAGGCAGAAAGGAGCAGAGGGGAGAGCCAGTATTGGGGCCAGGTAAGCTGGATGTAGCTGTGGGTCTTTTAGCTCTGAGAAGACTTGCCTGCTCTACTTTGCTAGGGGCCAAGTTGGCTGGCATTTGATGCAGTGACTTGCTAGTCCTACCAGAGTCTGAGGAATTAAACCTCATCCCTTCTCTGGGCAGAGGCTGTGGGATTGTACATGCTCCACTAGGGGGTCTTTGCAGAATACCTCTTAAGCATAGCTGATGGGCTGTGATCATGAGAGTTGGGGCCAAGTTGAGTGTCCTAGGATAGGCAGTTGAGAATTCAGGAATCTGGGCCAGCGGGATGGCTCAGTGGGTAAAAGTGCTTGCTGTGCAAGGCTGATGACTCAACTTTGATCCCTAGAGGCTATGGTGGAAGGAGAGCACCAACTCCTAATAATTGTTTTCTGACATCCTCATGTGCACAGAGGCACTCCTGTGTCCACATTCATACACAATCACAAACCATACATATATACACACACCACATACCACACACACACACGCACACACACACACCACACATACACATTCACACACACACCACACACACACATACATGCACAATACACAAATACATCACACACACACACACACACACACACACACACACACAATAGTAATAATAAAACTAAAGTTTAAAATTAGAGACTTCATAGATGCATTGGAAATAGTCAGTGAGAGCATGAGAGAGGGAGCTAATGAGCTGAGCAGTTCTGGTGACCTGAAAAGAGAATTAGGAATTGCAGGTCAAATCCTTGCTTTTATTAGCACCGTGTCCTTGGGCAGGTTGCTTATGAGGCATAATTCATATTTTTAAAAATTAAGATAGCCAGGCATGGTGGCACATGCATTTAATCCTACACTCTGGAGTCAGGGGCAAAGCAGATAGATCTCTGTGAGTTCTAGGCCAGGCTGGTCTATAGAGCAAGTTCCAGGACAGGCAGCGCTACATAGGAAGGCTTTGTTTTATTGAGATAATTGTTTGTCTCATACTATAAAGCAATCAATAAGGCCAGCCTGGGGAAGGACAACTGCAGTTTGCCTCATCTGTACACTACAAGTACTGATAGCATCGGTATTATAGGGCTGTTGTGACCCAATGTTTGTATTAGTGCACGGCATGTACATGCTAGCTAGAGGTCAGCCTCTGGTGTTCCTCATCCATCTTGTTTTTTACCACAAAATCTCTCACTCGGATCTGGGGCTCTCTAATCAGGATAGGTAGGCTGGCAGGGAGCACCAGGGACTTGCCTGTCCCTGCCTCTCCAGTCTAGAATAACAAGTGTTTTACATAAGTGCTGGGGATCAAATTCAGGTCCTCAGGCTTCTGTGGCTAGTATTTCCCCAACTACACTATCTTTCCTGTTCTCACCAGCTTTTGCTATTTCCTTGTAGGCCATTTAATTTCTTCAGGCGTCCTGTGTATCAGGCAGTATGTGGGGGAGGTGCACCTAGCTAGGGAGAGAGACACCAGCTACAGGGCAATTATAATTGTCCTGGATGCCTTAAGGGTATATTCTTGCCTGGGCAGATGCTTTTCTGATGAAGTGACAGATACAATGTCACCATGTGGAAAAAGGGGGAGAAAGTAAGCTTCAGTCAGAGGGGGCAGCTTATACAATGATCTGAATCCATGTCACAAAACCAACCCTGTGGTTCTACAAACTGCAGTAGCCTTACAAATAAGTACCAAGCAGGGCTCTCAGAGGCCAGAAAGGGAAGAAGTAGAATTGGGAGCACCATGGAGGGATCTTGGTGGGCCCCTGCTTTTAGGTTTTCTCCTGATTCCTCCTGGGTTGTTCTACTCTATGGAGTGTGGGATAGATGTCTTGCCCAGCACACACTAAGAAGTCACTGGCAACATTTGTTTCTAAGAGCTATTAATTTTTATATTGTATGTATGTGTGTTTGCCTGCATGTGTACCACACACCCAGGGAGGTCAAAAGCTGGTATTGGATCCCCAGGAACTGGCTTTAAAGATAATTGTGAGCTGCCATGCTGGTGCTGGGAACTGAGCCTGGATCCTCTGCAATAGCAGCCAGTGCTCTTAACCACTCACCCTGACCCATCTTTCCAGTCCCTAACCAGTAGTTTTCTCAACAGCCTCTACTGAAACTCGGCTTTTCCGAACCACATGTGGGTGTGGAGGAGCAGGATTTAGCCCAAGCACTCAGGCAGCATTTGCTCATGTCCCTTGCTGCTGCTGGGATAGTGTGGCCCCAGCTGTGGCTGAAGAGCAACATAGCCAGCTGGCATGCAGCTTCTGGTGGGCATCTTCCTGCCACCGTGATCAGTGTCTCGCTGTCTGGCATGAACCCTGCCCTGAGTAGGTGCTGAGGTAGTTTTGAGTGAACAAATGGAACAATGGATGGTTAATGGTGCCGCCCTTCAAGATTATCCTTGAAGTGTTGTAACTCCTCCATGTGATCAGGACAGGTTGTCCTGTTGGTTTCCTTGACTTACTTATGTTTTTTTTTTTTTTTTTTTTTTTTTAGACGGGTCTTTCTACATAGCCCTGGCTATCCTTGAACTCATTATATAGACTAGGCTGAACTTGAACTCACAGAGATCCATCTACCTCTGCTTCCTGAGTGCTGAAATTAAAGGCATGCACCACCATGCCCAGCAATTTATTTTATTTATTTAACAATTTTATTTATTTATTTATTTATTTATTTATTTATTTATTTATTTTTAGGCAGGGTCTCCCTGTGTATCTCTGGCTGTCCTGGAATTATCTACATTGACTAGGCTGGCCTTGGACTCACAGAGATCTACCTGTCTCTGCCTCCCAAAGCCTGGGATTAAACGTGTATATTACCATGCCTGATTTATTTCTTTGTTTGAGGAAAGGTGTCACGTAGCCCAGGCTGGCTCAGAGCCCCTGATCTTCTTGCCCTCGCCTGTGAGTGCTGGTCAGCTCAGAACAGGCCTGTCTGTTAGCATTGAGGTTGCATCACTCAGGCCAGCAGTGCCAAGTATCCGCCTCCAGGGTTGAGAAGGCAGGAAGCACAGCAGACACCCCCTTTCCCTCGTCTGGGTGGGAACCGGAGGGGGAAGATCCCACCCAGAAAGCCTTTGTGCCGACCGAATCATTTCCAGCTCTCTCCTGTGTGTTAGTCAGATACAAGGTGAGCGCCGACTTAGTGAGAAGGTCTGCAGTGTGCTGTAGCCCATGCCCTGCTGGTGCTAGTGGAGTAGCTCCTGCTGTTGAAAGCCACCCTGGGCCACACAGGACCCCATTTTAACTCTCCCACACCTCCCCATAAAAGAAGGAATTGCCATTGAGTTTGGTGTTGAGTTTGATGTTCATTTTAGGTAGGAGCTTACACTGCCTCACTGTTTACTGAGTGTGGGGTCACAAGCATTTGCCGAGGTTGTTATAAAGTTGGGCATAGGTAGAGAAGAGTGATGCTGGTCCTGGTGCTTCGCTTGAAGTTCTATGGGAATGATGAGGTCTTCTCCAGCCTCCATCCTGCCCAGTGCTGTGGCATGGATGATGATGGACCAGGCATTTGCAGAACTAGAAACTGCCGTGACCTAAGCTTCACTTCCAATGGGCTTCTTAGCCCTCTGCTCACCTCCCTGTGCCAAGTGGGTTCCCAGGTCAGAAAGCCTGGTCACCAGGATGAGGGTCACAGTTTGGAGAGTTGACAGGTCACATGGTTGTGAAGAAGAGTGCTTGTACACCTGTTGTTACTGTTACAACCTGAAGTCTGAACAGTGATCTTGGAAAGACTGTTTCCCTTGCTGAGACTAGCCAGTTCTTTACCTGGGTGTCATGGCCTATTCCAAGATGGCTATTCCTCCCACCCCCCCCAGGTAATTGCATCTATCACTCTGAAAAGGATTTTCTTATCAAATGGCTTCCCCACACTGAGGGACATACAGCACCTGTATTTTTCTCCTGGTGAACCCCTATGGACAAGCTGCACCAGGAGAGGCTTTGTCCTGTGGCAAATGGCTGAGGACTGCAGGGCACAGCTGTTCTCCAAGGCCCATGGGTCACGTACAGAAAAGTTCTGAAGGCTGCTGCTGTAGCCTCTGTTTATCTCCTGTGAGCAGTAAGTGGGGGATCCCTGCAGCACCCATGTGGGTGTCTGCACAGCACAGTGATGGGTGCTGGCAAAGGTGTGGTGTGTGATCATTTTTACATTGTTAATATTGGCATGTAATTTCCCCAATTCCATCCTCAATATGATTTGTGTAGGGCTTCACAAATTACACTGTCCAGTGGCCTTGGCCCTGGGAATCATTATTCTTATTCTGTGGATGGAGAGGCGGACACTCAGAGGGTGAATTGCCTGTGGTCCTAGGAATTCTGGCTCTTCCTGGCCTGACCTGAGTGTCCACAAGTGCTGCTCTCCCCCAGATTGCTTGCAGCCTCCTGGGAAGGCCTGGCATACCACGTTGCCAGATGTAGAAAATGTATAATGAGGGCCTTGGTTGATCTGTGGGAACCCAGGAGGCATCAGCAGTCTGCTCTGCCTGGGGTAGGCTGATGGGCAGTTGAGCCAAAACTGTGTAGATGGTGGATTATGGCATTTGGAGAAGTGAGGCCTTCAGACAGTGGGGCCACACTGAGCACACATAGAGGCCTGGGACACAAGCAGGTGACATAGCAGTGAGGTAGAGTGAACCTTCTTGGATAGTTTGGGTCCTGCCTCACCTCCAGGAAGGCATTGTGTGATTCGTGAGTGTCACAATGTGGCTTAAGGCAGCAGGAATGTGACAATTGGGATTTACCTCAGTTGAATCTCAGTTTAGGAGATCCTGGGTGTCTCTGTGGGGTTAGGGCCTGTGGGTGTGTGGAGACAGGTGGACTGTCTGGCCCTCTCTGTCAGAGGTCTCTCCCACTTAGCTGGGGGCAGGGGGACTTTCCTTTCATCCACACTTCCTAGTAGCTGGGCCTGATTTGGGGATAAGGAGGAAGCCCAGTCCTGCTGGTTACACATCCTCATTCTCAGAAGGATACTTGGATTCCTGCCTGAGACTACCCCATCCTCCATGACTGGCTGGCTGGAGAGTGATGTTTAGGCAGGGTGGCTGTTGGGCACTTGAGTTACATAACAGTGATGAACCAGGAGCAGGCAGGTGAATATCAGGTAATCTGAGTGTTTGCATGACTGTGATGTCCCCACAGCTTTGGTAGGAGGTGTGATGAGGGGTGCTTTTCTCTCACTTGGGAAGGCTAAACTGGAAGCTAGAGACCCTCAGTTCTCTGTCTCTTTCCTCCTTACCAGGCCCACCTGATACCTTCATTCAGAGACATTAGTTACAGCTCAGTGTCTTGGTGACCCATTTCTGTCCATCAGGACATCAGAGCTGGAGCTGGGAAGAGATGACATTCTAGGTCTAGGCTTTCTGTTCTTCCTTTTTGGCAGCGCTGGGTATAGACCCTAGAGCCTGTGCATTGCCAGGCAAGGGCTCTACCACTGAGCTACACATCCAGCCCTGGGTCTCCCCTTTTATGTGTGAGTGAGTTCATGGGCAGAGCATTGAGCAGGTTAGGTCTGATCTAGGTCCAGTACTATCTCCTCATTCAGAGCTCTATTTGTTGAAACTCAGCTTTTCTCTGCCATTTCTTTCCCCACCACCTCAAGTGTCATTTCCAACACCAAGATTTGTTTCCTAGGCGAACAACTTAAGCGTACTCTACTTCTGTCTTGACTTGTCTAAAAGGCTCATTTCTGAACTGCCAGAAGCTACATGAGGAATTAGCCTACAGAAGTTTTAGCATGTGAGAGGAGTGATCAGTTTACAGGGCTAGGCATCGCTGTCGCTTTTGAAATAGCCGAAGATTGGACTCAACTTCAGTGTCTATTTACAGGGAGACACAAAGAAATTATATCCTGTCCAAATGGAGTACTGTGTAGTCACAGCAGAGGTGATAAGGGTCTAGGGGCTGTTGCAGATAAACCACTGAATGAAAGCACAGGTGGAGGGCGCTGTGTCCAGACCCCTCTGTGAAATAAAGGAAATGTTCCCGTATGTAGAGGGCCTCTGGAATGGGTGTGCTGGCATTGGTCATTGCTTGCTGAGTATCCTTTGTGCCTTCCACCTGCAAGGAACAGGGGCTCGAGAACCCGCCTAAAGCTGGCTCCAAACTCCTAGTTAGAGCAATTTCCCCTCCTCAACTTCCTGAATGTCACCAAGCCTGGCTCCTCGTGCACTTGTGATGGCTGAAACATGTGAACGTTATATCCTTTGCAGAAAATCAAACAGGCTTAACTGAACTCTATCTGGCTCAGTGCAGGGAGGCCAGGACAAGCTATCCCTTCACGGGAAAGCCAGGCTCATTTAGGCCCCAACCTCATCCAGTAAAAATACACACCTAGTTTTCATAGAAGGGTCTGAGGAGGAGGGTAAATGGGACCTTAGTAAATGGGACCTCTTGCTCTCCAACTGCTGTTAGCTGGGTTTGTCACTTTAAACACCTGCTTTGGTCAGCTCACCGGGCAGCTAAAGCCCTGGGTGTCCAGATCCTTCCTTAGGTGGCCCCTTGAGCTATGCTTGCTTGAGAAGCTGCTCTTTGCACTACTGGTGTCCCTGGTGCCCCACCTCCAAGCCTGTGCTTACCCAGCTCCTGGGCTACTCTCCTTCCCTCTGCACTGCTCTCGGTCCTTCCCACAGCCATGTCTATCCCCTGCTGCTGTCACATGGTACTTTTCCTTTGTGTCCCAGGTACCCTATTCTTCCCTGGGCCTCCTTGTGGTCACTCCTTCCCAGGTAAGAACTGCTCACAGCTCAGTACCTGGGATTCATTCTGCCTGATTTGAGTGTCTGGTGCATGGCAGTGCAAGTCTCTAGCCTGGCTTCTCCTACCATGTGTCAGTGAGGCTATCCAGCTTTGTAGAACTGTCCTTTGTTCCTTTTCACTGCCCTGGATGTGTCCATGGGCTGAATTTTACACTGTTTGTATAGCCTTCCCCATGTGGCATCCACATGGACTGGGGCCTCTTCTGCTCTTGAGCCCCATGCACATTCTGTGGTGGTTATATGCACCAGGGTGGGCTTCCCCCTGTTACACGTCTGTGAGTGGGCTTTATCGGTTGGGGTTTGCCACCTACTGATCCTAGACTGAAGTGAGACTTCTGCTGACAGCATCTTAGGAACAGACACCTGCATCTGTCTTTCTTAGGCAGCCTGCTCCCACAGGCCATGGGAATATTGGGGCTCAGGACTCGGCAACCATGTGCTCAGTGCTAGATGGGATATTTGCTAGCTGGCATTTTAGAGAGGCTCCAAAGCTCAGCCCTAGGGGCTGTACATTGGTCTACTTGTTCTCAGTGTGGAAGATAACTGAGTAACCACAACTCAGCCTGGTACTATTGAAAACAAAAAACAAAAACACTGAATTTTCTGGGCATGATGGTGCATGCCCTTAATCCCAGCACTCTGGAGGCAGAGGCAGGCAGATCAGAAACAGCCTGTCTTGCCTCCATACAGAGTTCTAGATCGGCCAAGGAGGCTACATAGGAGACCCCATCTTAAAGAAACGAACAACAAAACCAAAAGCCCTCACGAAATTCAGAGCTGGAGAGATGGCTCAGTAATTTAGAGCACTTGCTGCTCTTGCAGAGGTCCCGGGTTCCATTCCCAGCACCCACATGGAGCTCACAACCATCCTAACTCCAGTCCCAGGGGATCCATCTCCCTCTTTGTGATTCCACAGACCCTATATGTGCATGTGGTGCACAGACAGAACATGCAGGCAAACATTCACGGACACACAGTCAGATACATTAAAAAAAAGCAAACGAAACAACAGCAAAACCCAAGGAAGCCCAAAACAAAAGCACTGAATTCAAGGTGGTTATAAGTAATCCCCTGTGGAAGGGTGTAGACTCCTCTGCTGTTGCCTTTTGCTTCCACATCTCTACCCCCAGTCCACAGCGGGCCCAGGTTTGGTAAGTTTTCCTCCCTGCTTCAGACTTTAGTGGGAGTGTGGGCTGGGAGAAAGAGGGTGTTGATGAGATTAGCATGTGGGGAGGTGGACCCCTGTCCTGTCGTGAGACATGTGACATTTTTTCAGAAGGCTGGCCAGGCAAAGCTGCCAGCTGCTGGACAGCCACTCTTGCCTCTAATCCTCTCTGGAGAAGGGCCAGCCTGTGTCTGTTGTCTGGCTCTGATGTGGGTCAGTTTCATTCCAAAGGCAGCACTGGAGGTGATCAAGCTGAGCAGCCCCAAGAGGCCCAAGGGCCCCACATTCCCAGCCTGTAGGCTCAGGAGCAGGGAGCCCCTATGGGGAGAGGGGAGGCGGCATGTAAAAATGGGTGCTGCTGCAGGGGGTAAAACAAACAAGAACGAAACTCTCAGGGTGTGTGCATTCACATTCCAGAGACGTGCCTGCCCACCTGTTGCCAGTGCAGCCTGGCTGTGGGTGGCAGCTGCCTGAGCAGGCATTCCATGGCTACAGCTTGGAAGGGTTCAGATCTGAAGTGAATGAACAAAAATCTGGCTGGGTGTTGTGGCTCATGCTCATAAACCCAACACACTCAGGCTGAGGCAGGGGGTTGACATGATTTTCAAGCCAGCTTGGGCTACAGTGAGACCTTGTCACAAAAAAAGGGGGTGGGGAGGTTGGGATGAAGTGAGGCTGGAGGGAGGGCTAGGTGGCTAAGGGTTCTTGCTGCATGCACAACCATGAGGACCTGAGTTTGGGTCCCAGCATCCATTTAAGCTGGCTGTGGTCTCACATGCTGTGGTAATCCTAGTACTGGGGTGGGGGGTCTGAGCCAGGAGGATTGTTGGGGTTGCTGGCTGCCAGCCCAAGCCCAAACACATGAACTCCAGGTTCACGGTGAGAGTGACCTTTCTTCAAAGCAATACCCAACACCTTCCTGGTCTCTGCTTGCATGCGTGTAATGCAGACGCAGATGCCACACACATACATACCATATACATACATGTGCTACACTCATACATACCATATACGTGCATATACCACATTCACACACTGCACAGCACACACACTTACATATACCATAAACATACCTTATACACCACATATATACCCCACACATACCATTCAGACACATACCATGCATACACACATACATCTACCATAGACACACCACATACATACCCCACATATACCATACAGACACACCACACACACACACACACACACACACACACACACACACACAAAATTTGAAGAAAACCAGTGACCAGAGCAGAGGTAGGGTCAATCTGAGCTCAGAGACTGATAGGAATGTGACACCCCACCCTACACCTTGTGATGGGAGGAGATGGTGGCAATGAGACTAGTAATAGCAATGGCAGCAGCACACGGTACTTGTATCTTTCCTAGAAGCTCCTCTGACTTAGGTGTGACCATGTGCCCTTAGTTCCAAGCAGGGAGATGTTGCACAATTTGCCTCTGACACACAGCTAGAGTGGCAGAGCTGGAGTCAGGTATAGGTGATCTGGCTCCAGGGCTCAAGGTTGAAGAAGGGCAATGTGAAGAGGATGTCCTCAACAGAGGGACCAGCAGCCATGCCTTTTCCTAGAGGAGGCTGCAGATGTGGGATGTACTGGGGGAGAGAAGTTGACTGAGTGGGTTTTGGGGTTTGGCACAGTTCATTGGCCAGGCAGGGCCTGGCTGAATTTTATTCCAGACCCCCTTCCTGTTTCCCGCTGATTCTGTGCTCTCAAGCCTCTTCTGCTTGGATTCAGCTTCCTTGACTCTCAGGTGTACAGTGGAGGGCATGTTGTATTGGTTACTCCTTGCTTTTGAGCTCAGTTTGCTCAAGCTTGCTTCCTTCTTTCCTATTAGCCACAGGCTAGTCCCACCATGAGCTCTGCTTCTTTGCCATGTCATGCCATGTCTTCTGCCCCAAATCAGTGTTTAGCAGTCACATTCTAGCCCCCACTCCCTACTGCCAGCCAGCCCTCAAGGCCATCGTCCCTGCTCTCCTGGAGCTCCTCTCACTGGGAAGGCAGGTGGTGAGTGACCAAATAGCATCATCATTGAAAAAGCTGTGAGAGAAAAGACCAGGCCAGTTCTGGGAGGTGTTGGTGGCTCATGCCTTTAATCCCAACACTCAGGAGGCAGAGATAGGAGGTTCTCTGTGAGTTCAAGGCCAGCCTGATCTACAGAGCCAGTTCCAGGACAGCCTCCAAAGCTACAGAGAAACTCTGTCTCGAAAAACAAACAAACAAAAAAGGACAGGCCAGCAAAGATGTGACACTGTGCATGTGATAGAGTGTGGTGACGTGCAGGCAGTTGGGGACAGAGTTCTCCCGTGAAAATGGCAGGAACTCTAAGACATGACCTTTGACCTCCTCCAGAAGGTTGCAGTGTTGTCATGGAGAAGGCAGGAGTGAGCCCATCTGTGGTCAGTGTCCCTAACTCAGGGAACTTCCTTATTCCAAAAGTAACTAGCCCTTTGCTTGAGTTTCTGCTGGTGAAAGCATCTCTCTTCAGACTCACCTTTGTGTGCCTACCAGCCTGTGACAGTCCTTTGTTTTCCTTGGTGTGGCCTTTCCAGCCTGGAAGATGGATATGACTCAGCTTCCATCCGCTGCCCTCTCCATGCCTTCCCTCCAGCCAGACACTCGGGTACTCAAGACAAACTGGAAAGTGTCAGCCATGGGGAGGGGCCTGGTGACAGAGCCCACAGAGCAGGCAGGGTGGCTCCAACTCCAGGCTCTCTGCTGCTCAGTTGTTTACACAGTTGCCTTTTTCCTTGTCCCTACTGCATGCTTAGCATCATGGGCCTAGAAAAGTAGTGGATGTGGGAGACAGGAAAGCAGGCCTTCACACTGAGCACAGGCAGGCTCCGCTGGAGGGGGCCAGGCCTAGGGGTGGTGCTGATGTTTATGGTGAGGTGAGATTTGGGGTCTTGTGACCATGAGGACCAGGGCAGAGGAGAAGCACTTGGACACTCAGACATGTGCTTACACATTGGGGCCACAGGGTTTCTGTTGATGATGCTCAGATAGGCGTGGAAGGTGGCCAGAGGCTGGGTCTCTGGGGAGTCAAGACTGTAGCCTACTCCTGACATTAGTGAGTGGACATAGAAGTCAGTTTGTGTAGCTCAGGGGCTCCCTGGCCATGTCCCTACTCCACCATGGTAGACTCTGGATCTTGTAGAAACCACAGATCCTCCTCCTCTGTCAGCAGCAGACTCATTTCTAGCAAAAATCTGACCTGAATTGATGTGAGGCTCATTATAACTGTTAAAAAGATTTTACCTAGGTGGGTGAGCTGCATTACCCAGGTGGGTGCCATGCATGCATGGGAGGTTTAGGGGGTTGCCTAGACTCCTGTGTGAATGTCAAGCCATGTGCAATACTATAACCTATTTATTTATTTACTTATGCATTTAATTTTGTTGAAACAGTCTCACAACCCAGGCTGGCTTCAAACTCACTTTGTAACCAACACTAGTCTTAAACTTCTACCTCCACCTCCGTAGCTCTGGGATTACAGACATGAGCCACCATGTCTGGTTTATATACTAGGGATGGAACCCAGGGTGCTGTGCACACTAAGCAACCATTCTACCTTCTGAGCCACGTCCCCACCCCTATATCCTTTTGAAAGTATGGATGATTCTAGTTTGCTAAGCCCATTGGCTCAAAGGCCATGGCAACAGGACAGTCCGTGCCTTACTCTGCTCTCAAGATTAGAGCTTGCTCCCTGGTTCAGGTCCAGCTCAGGTGACAGCACACAGATTCCAGCTCAACTACCTGACTCAGGATCTGGGACAAAGTACCAGCTTGAGGCCTGGCCTCTTTAGAGTTGCCCGCTGGCAGGTTGAGTGGTGGATGGTGGGGTAACAGTACTCACTGGCAGGTTGGCCACTGGAGAGACCAAACAAGTGATTGGCTTTACTCTGTGTGATCTGCAGCCAGGGCCCAAGGGGGCTAATGGACTGTTCTAGGAGAAATAAGGACAGGGACCTCTGCAGAAAGATAAACTGCATCAGTGACCTTTGCTCGCTGTACTCGTACACTTTTATCAGCAACCCAAATTTGCCATGCTTTTTTGATCCTAGCACTTGGGAGGCAGGAACAGGTAGATCTCTGAGTTCCAGGCTAGCCAAGGCTTATATAGTGAGACCCTATCTCAAAACAAAACCAACAAAAACCGAATGTGGGCTGTAAGATGACTCAGTGTGTAGAACCCTTTCTGTTTCAACCATGAGGACGTGTGCTTGGCTCCCCATATAAAAAGTCAGATGTGGCTGTGCATGCCAGTAACCCCAGCATAGGTGGGGCAAGATTGTTGGGTCTTGTTTTTGATCTAGCTAGAAAGTAGTGAGCTCCAGGTTCATCAAGGGACCTGTCCCAAGGGAATAAGGCAGAGAGCAATAGAGGACACCTGACACCCTTCTCTGGTCCCTCCACAATTGCATGTGGATGCACACATAATAGTACATGTATACAGATAGACAAACACCAGGCTTTTTGAGCATGCACCTTCTAAATATGGGTTTTGATGCATTGATAAGAATATATAACCTTCCCTTCCCATTACATTGTATCTATAAGACCATCTGACATAGAGGTCAGAAGACAAACTGAAGATGTCATGAGTTTTAAAGTTGGTATCACTGGTGGTGCAAGCCCTCTGACTTCCTAGGCCAGCATATTCTGGGCAGGTGAGCAGGTAAGCTTTAGTGTGGTGGAGAAAGCCTGAAGGCCTGACTCTGCCATCTGTGTTTCTATGCCCAGTTTTCATGGCTGACATCCCTAACAGCTCCCTGCCCTGCACATGTGTAGCACTGGGCAGTATGCCTCCCTTGGCTCTTCTTTTTTTGTTTTTTGTTTTGTTTGTTTGTTTTGGTTTTTCGAGACAGGGTTTCTCTGTGTAGCTTTGGAGCCTATCCTGGCACTCGCTCTGTAGACCAGGCTGGCCTCAAACTCACAGAGATCCGCCTGCCTCTGCCTCCCGAGTGCTGGGATTAAAGGTGTGCCACCAACGCCGGGTTTTTTTTTTTTTTTTTTGGTTTTTCAAGACAGGGTTTCTCTGTGGCTTTGGAGGCTGTCCTGGAACTAGCTCTTGTAGACCAGGCCTGCCTCTGCCTCCGCCTCCCAAAGTGCTGGAACTAAAAGTGTGTGCCACCACCCTTTGGCTCTTCTAAATCAGATTTCTCAGTGTCCATCCCAGCCACTGACTGTGTAAAGGGATTGTCAGGATTCAGGGGGAGCATTCCCATTTCCTCTGCCAGTCAGATGTTTTTATAAACCAAACACAAAGCATTTGCTTCAAGTCTCTAACACAACTCAGATTCTTTGGGAATTTTTTTAATCAGAAAATTCTACTTCATAGTATCTTAGAATTTCAGATTTAAAAACTTTTATTTCTTAATTTTTTTTTTTAAATTGATGCCAGATACAGTTTTTGGTCACAAAGCCCTGCACTAGTTGAGTCTTCCATGCGTGTGGCTTCTGATAGTGGTGTCATAGGGCCCCTCAAACAACGTCCCTTTCCTGTGAAGGAATGTCATGAATGTGCCTGAGGACATTTTGAAGGCAGTTCTAGGAAGCTGGCCTCCTGCAGCTGGTGTAGATGAGTGTCCACACGTGGGGCGTGGGACGTGGGGCGTGGGGCGGTTTGCTCTTTCCTTTTCAGTGCTTGAGATGGAGGCTCCTGGCCCCGAGTCTAGCCTCAGTTTCCCTGTCCTTAGGTTTGGCCACTCAGATTGCTTTTCTGCAAGGTAAGGAGACAGTCTCTCCCTTGGGTCTTTCTGCACTCACTCAGTCTCTGCTTTTGTGGAGGTTTTCATGTCCTGTCTAGTGAGTGTTTCATTATAGAAAATTTTTACATGCTGAAGAGCCTGTCTCTCCTGCCCCACAGGTCTCAGTAGCCCTCTGTGTGATCTTCCTCCATCTTCCTCTCTTCCCTTAACAAAGGACCCCAAGCTGGATGCTGTGCTCAGGCTGGGGGGGGGCAGGAGGGTTTTTTTCCCCCTTTTGAAACAGTCTCATGTAGCCCAATTTGGCCTTGAACTTGCTAAGTAGCAGGGGGTGATGTTGAATTCTGCTCCCTTTCCTCTGTCTCCCAAGTGCTGGATTGCCAGCATGTACTGCCATCTGTTTCTGTGCGGTAATGGGGGCTGAACCCAGGGCTTCAGGCATGCTAGGCGAGCAGTCTTATCAACTAAGCTCCACCCCAGTCCAGAGAACAGACCTCTCCAACACAGGACACAGAATTTAAGGCCAGCCTTGGGCAGTGGGGATGGGTGTGGAATATGACACCATACTATTTCTTTACCCATATAATATGCCAATATGCATCTCTACATGCTGGAGACGTTACAATTTATTTTGGGGCTAGAAAAGTGGTTCAGCAGTTAAGAACACTTGTTTCTCCCAAAGAAGACCCAGGGTCAGTTCCCAGCACCCACCCAGAGGCCTACAACCGTCTGTAACTCTACTTCCTGTGTTGTTCCATCTTGTGGCCTCTGAAGTCACTAGATACACATGTATGTGGCGATATTACATATATGCAGGCAAAATACTCATTCACATGAAATAAAATTTAAAAAAATCTAAAAATAAAAACAAATATAAAAACCAGTGCTCTATTTGAAACAAATGGAGATCCACAGGAAGTTACAGACCTAGTATAAAAGGTGGGTGCAGTGTTCCTTTTGTTGGTGATGTCCTTGTTGGCCATAGCTACATCAAAGCAGTTATGGAAGTGACTTACAGAGAGCAGCATGATGGGAACCAGGCTGTGAGACATCCTTGGTTCTGTATTGTCACCTGTGAGAGTACGTGTGTCTGCCTGTAGTGCTCAGTGATTTATCTCATGGATTTATGGACCCATCACCACTGTCAGGACACCAACTGTCTCATCACTGGAAGAAACCTGCTTGCACAGCACCCTTCACATTGTCCCTGGCCTCTGCTTACTACTCACCTGAGCTCTGGTTTAATAGCTTTGTCACATTGAAAAGTTGTATAAATGGACTCAGTTTCTGACTTTTGAAATGGCTACTTTGACTAAGACAATCTCCAGGCAACCCAGTGCTGTGTGTGTCGATACTTTCCCTTTTTAAATTCTTTCTCTTAGCTGGGTTTCCAATACCAGGCATGATTTCTCTCTTTTCAAGCAGGTCTTAAGTTCAGTTAAAAAGCTGTTGTTTACTGCTACAACATGGTGCCATGCTGATTGTTATGGTAGCCCACGGGTATCATAGTTGGATGGGACTGTTGGTTGCTTCCCTTTTTTGTAAGCTTGTGTAATGACTTCATGTGCCATGGAAGCTAGTCCTTGAGGAGGCATTCAGGTTAGTTCCAGCTCAGTGCCTCTGGGCCTGTGTCTGAAGTGCATGGTGTCTTCAGCAATAGAGGCTTAACTTCCACCTCTCGAGGGCAACCAGGGGCAGTAATCACAGGCTGAATGTTTTAGGAGTCTCTGGAATAGCCCTGGCCAACAAAGAGGACTTCTGTGTCTAGTGTTGGGGTTTTTATTTTTCTAGATGGGATTTGGCCTATCTTGTGTGGCCCTGGATGTTCTGGAGCTCACTCTGTAGACCAGGCTGGCCTTAACTCAGAGAGCTGTGATTAAAGGCATGTGCCACCACCACCAGGCAGACTTTCTCTAAGGTCTGGATATAGTGACTTTTTTTTTCAATATTCACCTATTGACAGACATTTGGGCTATTCCCCAACTCTTTTATTTTTTTATTTTATTTATTTATTTATTTATTTATTTTTTTTTTTGAGACAGGGTTTCTCTGTAACAGCCCTGGCTGTCCTGGAACTAATTCTGTAGACCAGGCTGGCCTCTGAACTCACTGAGATCTGCCTGCCTCTGCCTCCCAAGTGCTGGAATTAAAGGCATGTGCCACCAATGCCTGGCATTATCTTGGGCTTCTTAAAGGAGAAAGGGTTTATTATAGTTCACAGTTCCTGTTTTAGCCCATCATGGTGAGGAAGTCATGGCATTAGGAACTTACAGCTGATGGTCAACATGACATCTTTAGTCTTGTGTGCTTTCTCCACTGTTAGGCCAGTCAGGATCTCTGCTTAGGGAACGGTGTCACCCACAGTGGGTAGGCCTTCCTACCTCAATTAACATAGCTTGATCCCCTACCCTACAGTCTGGCTTAGATTAACATAGTCAAGATGACCCCCCCCCCAGGCTTAGACTCCCATCTTCCAGGTGATTCCAGATTTTGTCAAGTTGACAGTTAATTCTGACCATCACAATGCTTGTGAACTCCTGAGCTCAAGTGATCTTCCTGCCCCAGCTCCTGAGGGCTGGGATTATGGGGCTGGGTAAGAAATGGCCAAACCATATTCTGCTTTATCTTCATACCAGTGTGCATGTGAGGTGCAGTTTCTCTGCCTTCTTGCCAGCATTTGATACTGGCACTGTTTCTCATTTTGTAGTTCTGGGGTACCTCACTATGGTTTTTATTTTTTCTCTTTTGTCTATTGATGTACTCATTGGCTGTGTATCATTTTATCCAAGTGCTCTTCATGTCTCTTGTCTCTTTTCAGATTGGATACTGTAGTTAAGCTTTTGACTGTTTTTTTCTGCCCAGGTTGCTGGCAATTCCCCAGGGTTGTGCTGCAGACACCCCACCACTCTGTAGTACCTCTTTCATAGTGCTGAAGCTTTCACTCTTTCTTTCTCCCCTTTCTTAACCAGAGAGTTGGAGTTTAACTAAGAAGAGATTTTTTTAGCTGGGTACAGTGGTACATGCCTTTGATCCCAGCACTCAGGAGTCAGAGGCAGGTGGATTTCTGAGTTTAAGACTAGCCTGACCTATAGAGTGAGTTCCAGAACAGCCAGGGCTACAATTGAAAAACACATAGATGAATTACCCCCCCCCAAAAAAAAGAAAAAAGGCAACCTTTTAGAGCAGTTGGAATTTTGAGCCTTGTCTTATATGTCTCCTCCCACCTTGATGAGCATGGACTGTAATTAAAAGGGAAGCCAAAGAAACCTCGTGAATTAGTAGGGACTGTACCAGCTGCAGTTGCCCCAGCCATAGTCACTTTTGTTTCTCCAAGGCTCAGGTGTTCTTGTTTGCTACAGGATCTAGGTCAGCAAGTGCTTCTTCCCAGGAAGACATCTGTGTGTCCTAGGTATGGAACAGTGAGACTCAGTATCTGTCCTCTCCTAGACACACTGTGAAGAGTGGGGCTCAGGGTCTACCCCCTCCTCACCCTCTGTACACACTGAAGAGTGGGGCTCAGGGTCTACCCCCTCCTCACCCTCTGCACACACTGAAGAGTGGGGCTCAGGGTCTACCCCCTCCTCACCCTCTGCACACACTGAAGAGTGGGGCTCAGGGTCTACCCCCTCCTCACCCTCTGCACACACTGAAGAGTGGGGCTCAGGGTCTACCCCCTCCTCACCCTCTGCACACACTGAAGAGTGGGGCTCAGGGTCTACCCCCTCCTCACCCTCTGTATATACCAGGAAGTTTGCAAGCTTAGTGTGTTGTAGACTGGACTGCAGATGTCGACAGCCTCCAAGTGAGTCTTGGGTTTGGACGGAGGAGCTGCTACACTTGCCTTTCAAGGGGACCTGGGACTAAATGTTTATGAGTAAGGGCATTGCTTTAACTGTTGTCTAAGAGAATGTTCTAGAAACCTTCAAATCGTTTGGTAGGGGCTTTCTACATCTTTTTTCTATTTCCAAGATGTAGATAATGTCACTTTAAAGTTGCCATGAGAGAAAAGAAAACAAACATGAGGTAGTATTTGGGGAACATGGTGGCAATTTAGGGGTATTTGTTCTTGTTTTACTCACCCCCACGTGACAGGCAGAGACATTGATTTACAGTGCAAACCTTTCTAAAGAAACATCTCAGGCACTAGCTTTCAACTTGGCAGCCATGCCTACAGCAGCTATTATTAGGTTGTCACAGTGTCTTTTTTCCAGAACTTGCCACCAGTCTTTATATATAGACACCTTCTCCATTTTTGAGTTTCCCAATTTAGGTGCCTTCTCTGTTTTTGAGTCTTGAATCTGTCTTTTAGTTGGTGGGTTAGGGATTGTTTATGTGAAAGAAAAAGAGCAATGTAAGGGACTCTGCTGGGTCCCAGTGTTCTGCAGGAGCTGACAGGTAGATGTGGAGACAGGGTGTTTGAGGGGAGCCAGGCAGGAGGTGTAGGTAGACAGCAGGCAATATTCGGCTAGATTATAGGGCAGGTGTGAGCTGTTTGCACCCCACAAAGCCCTGGGGGAGTCTTCTGCTGAAGGTGTCACTACATTTTGGCCTGGATGTCTGCTCCTGAACTTGAAGGGACTGTGAGGTTTGTCACCTGGGCTGACGATGAAGCTGGGGACGAAAGCTTCAGTTAGGCCTCTTGCCCAGTGTCTGTGATGTTCACTGTCTCTGCATTTATCCATCTCATCTGTGTGTGCACTGGTGCACCTTGAGTCATAGCCAGAGCCCTTGGTTTGGGCAGTTGGCCTTCCAGGTCACTTGATGGCGGATGGCATTGACTCTTGTCAGTAGGTGGCAGCACTAAAGAGGATGAGGCTCATGGGGCTCTGAGCCAGGGTAAAGGGGGCAGCTAGGCTCCTCCTCTCCAGCTGCTATAACAATGCTGGAAACTGGCCTGTCTCACAGTTCTAGAGGCTGGGCGGTTGATCCAGGCACTGACCACACTGTCAAGTGGGGTCCATTTCTAGTTCATAGGCAGGCAACTCTTTGTACTGTCTTCAAGTTACAGAAAAGGCAGTGGCCTCACACGAGGGTACTGATTCCATTTGTGAGGGCTCTACCCTCCTGACCTAAGCACCCAAACCTCCTAATGCTGTCACTTTGGCAATAGTCTGAGGCTTCAAACTTCTAAGAGCACATTCTGGATGATCCTCAAAAGATTTGCTCCTTGAAAGTGGCTCTAGTCTCTGTCCCAGCCTTGGCCTCCATTGGTAAACATCTTGGGCTCTTGGCAGCAGCTCTTCTCTGGGCCACATGGGGTTACTTCTCCACATCAAATGGGACTCCAGCTCTCTATCTAGAAAAGTGTTGCTTCCACAGAGCTGCCATCCACCCTCAGCTTCGCTTTCCTGCTGGAAATGTCCTTGATGGTTGTTTCCTCTGTTTGCCTTTTCCTTGTTTATGGGGCACCTAACTCACATTCTCTATAAACAGCCTGGGTGCTGGGCTAGCCTGAGTGCTAGGGATTTAACTACAGGAATGGGTACTGCCCCTGAGCAGGCAAGAGGGTAGACCATGAAATGAATTGGTTTGTTGGGGAAGTGGATAGGCAGGGAGCTGGTGTGTGGATCAGTGGTAGAGTACTTGCCTCACATGTGTGAAGTCCTGGACCCTATAATTTGAAGTTTGAATGTGTGCAATTGGGAAGAGCCATGAAGTTTTGCCGATATCACAGCCAGGACCGAGGGATGGATGGTTGTTAGCCATTAGGGAAGTCAGAAAACTCAAATACCAAGCTCTCAGGTAGATGCCCATAGTGATAAAATGGTTTTGCCAGATCAGGGTGGTACACATCTGTAATCCCAGTACTCAGGAGCCTGAGGCAGGGGGATTGTGAGCTCGGGGCTTGCCTGGGCTACACATAGCAAAACCTTGCCTCTTAAAGGGGAGGGACAAGAGGAGCCATGAGGCAGTTTTGTGTGCCAAATGAGGGTCCCAGCTTGCTGCAGCAGCACGTGGAGATTGCCAGGTTAGCAGGTGGGTCAAGCTGTTCGGGAGGGCTGTGGAGTGGTGCCCTTCTGTACCCCTGCATTCCCAGCCATGTTTCGGTCTTCTGCCTTCCTAGGGAGCTGTGAGGGACTTTTGGCAGACAAAGGTCCTGGTCTGACTAAGATCTCAATGTCACAAGGTCGTTGTGAACATTGTGTATTGACCTAGACATGGCAAGACAAGGGCAGAGCAGGGACATGGCTGGGGCCAGAGTCATGTAGACCTCAAAGGGTGTTTCCAACACTTGTACTTACCCAGATTTCTTCTCTAGGCCAGCCCATCCATCAGTCACTCAAAGAGATTCTCTCAGGGAGCCTGCTGCTGCTGGGCACCATGACAATGAGGGGGGCTGCGCTGGCCCCAGACCCAGCATCACCCACAACTGCAGCAGCTTCCTCTGGTGTTTCTGCAACCCCTGAGGGCAGTCCTACAGCTATGGAGCAGCCTGTGTTCCTGATGACCACCGCTGCCCAAGCCATCTCCGGCTTCTTTGTGTGGACAGCTCTACTCATCACCTGCCACCAGGTACCTGGGTGTGAAGGGGGGACCTTCATAAGTGTCCCGAGTGGTTTCTAGTCCAACGAAGCATATGCTTTAGGGAAGCCAGGCTGGAGCAGTGGGCACACTCAGCTTCCTGGGTGATTTCTCCTCCCCACCCCAGCTCATCCAAGGGCAAGTTGTGGCTCTAGAGTCGTCTGTATTCCTCTAACAACCAGAGCATCAGGAATCTGAGGAGACATACAGATACTTGTCTGCCTTGAACTACAAGTGACAGTTACTTCTGATGAGTAGCTTTTGGCCACGCCCATGTCTAGCTGAAGCCACAGAACTGTCCATGTTAGAGATGTCTTTGCAAAGGAGAGACTCAAGAGCCTGAGGAGGGTGGCACACGAGCTGGTTGCACATATGTAGGTGGCAGCTTAGGGAGAGAAGTCAGGTTTTGTGTCCTCCGTACTCAACCTCAGGGGAGTCTGGGTGCTCAAGAAGGAGGCTTGACGAATGCCCCATGTAGGCTGGGTGAGTCTGCTCAGGCCCCTGGCAGTCCCTCCCCAGCTGCCACGTGCCTCAGTGTTCAAGAGATTGGCTTACAGCAGATGGGAATATTTTGTCCTTTTCCTCAGCCAGGGCTGGGCTGGGCCAAGAGTGATGTCATGAAAGCTGGGACCAGGCACTGGGGCTGGCTTGTTACGCTGCCTTCTTCTGCCTCCCCAGGAACGTTGCAGTGCTGCGTTGGTTCAGCAGATTGAGGAACAAGGCATAGTGTGAGCACACCACTATGGCCACATGGCCCAGAAGTGTATCCATGTCTTCAGAGTGAGGCTCCCGTCTGTCCCACCCTTTCTTACATCTGCTAAGGGACAAGGCAGAGGGGCCACAGCCAGATGGCCTCGATTCACCCTTGATCAGCCCTTCAGCTAACTCAGTGCTGTTGCTGTGCAACCCTGGGAACTTGGCTTTGGCAAGGCAGAGTGGGCAGCACACACTAAGGACCCCAGCTTCAACAGCACCATGTCCTGCTGTCCCATGTAGACAGGCGTCTGTAGCTGCTGCTCACGCCGGCTGTCTGTGGGTCCCTTTGATTTGATTCTCGCGATGGAAGTTTACTAAGCAGGACTAAGTCTCAGGGTGGTTACTTTGCATCGGGCCATAGACCAAGAAGGGCGGAGACAGGAGCAGGAAGGAGAGGGCCGACGGGGGTCGCTGGGGTGCGGGTGTGGCTGGGGCCCTGGCTGACCTGGCGCCCTCCGCGCAGATCTACGCGCACCTGCGCTGCTACCGCTGCCCCAACGAGCAGCGCCACATCGTGCGCATCCTGTTCATCGTGCCCATCTACGCCTTTGACTCCTGGCTCAGCCTCCTCTTCTTTACCAACGACCAGTACTACGTGTACTTCGGCACCATCCGCGACTGCTACGAGGGTGAGGAGCAGTGTGGAGTGGGTCTGGAGGGAGAGCTGGGGAGCTGGGGCCGTGGGAGCAAGGGCAGCACACTCCCCTCATCCAGTTCTAGGACCGGGGGCTGGGACATTCATCGCGCCTTGGTTTTTCCCTGGAGCCTGGACCTCACAAAGAGGAATGTGGATTCCCCCTCACCTGGCTCTCCACCTTTCCCATCCTAATGGATGGGTGACCAACCGTACACGTGTAGCTAAGTCTCCGATTCAGACGTGCTGTGGAATTGGTGTGAGGTGGGTCCCAGGACACATTCACAGGTTCCTGGAGGCGGGAGCTCCACCTCTAGCTCATTTTCTTCCCCCCTCAATTCTGGCTTCCTAGCTTATGGGCAACTTGTAAATGGTCCATCAATGGACAGAAACCCCAGGTATGTGTAGGAGGACTTATACAGCTGGGCCTGCAACCCCGTGTGTCCCCATGTGGTGCTCTGTTGTGTTTCAGAAAAAAGGGCTGCTACCTTTGTTCCTTAGCTCCTCCCACCGTGCCCCCCCCCCCTTGCCTCCTCTGCACTCTCTCTACAGGACACGCATCAGCTTCCATCCCGGCTGTGGCAGTAGGTAGTTTCCTGATGTTGGGGTCTGGCATGGCCTGGTTTTCCAGCCCCGTGTGGGCCTGACCCTCACCCTATCTCTTCCCCAATGTCACATCCTTCCTGTCCATACATGGTTGCAGGGTGCTGTCTGCCCTTCAGTGGATGCTGCTCTGGGAGACACATGACAGCAGCTCACTCCTTTTCTCTTCTTTGAGACCTCATGCAGCCTAGGCTGGCCTGAAACTTTTTTGGGGGTGGTGTCAGGGTCTCATTTTACAGCTCTGGCTGGCCTTGAACTCACAGAGGTCTGCCTGTGCCTCCCAAGTGCTGGGGTTACAAGTATATGCTACCATACATGGTTTATGTAGTGCTGGGCATGGAACCCATGGCTTCCTAGATGCTAGGCAAACACTCTACCAACTAAAATACATCCCCAGGCCAATCCATTTGTATGCTTGTGTTGGAGGAATTGGGGCTCATGCACACCAGGCATGTTCTCTTTCTTTAAGCTGTGTCCCATAATTTTTGAATAAAGGGACTTGAGTCGTTCACACTGTGAGCTCTACCCAGCCCCTCTGTAGAGCTGCACTGATTGCCAGGCACCTTCCTCCTGGCTGGTGGTGCTCCTGCAAATGTAAATTCCTTCCAGGAGAGACTATAGAGGGAGACAGGGACCTGCTCAGTGCTCCACTGTGCTTCATGTTCCTGAAAGCAAGAAAGTCCCCCAGGGAAACCTCTGTCTGGGGAAGGGAGGAGCTGAGCATCCTTCTCTGTGCAGGTGCCAGCCCCAAGTGGAACGGCTTCTGCTCACCTGGCTCTTTTAGAAGCAAAAGGTTGTTCTTTACTGTGTATGTGTCTTTGTGTCTATGTGTCCTGTGTAGTCTAGGGGCAAATGTAGGCTTTCTTCTTGGTTGGGCCCTGAAGATGGGACATCTAGAAAATAGTGGGGACATGAGGGAGTCTGTCCTTACTCAGCACCCCAGAGTAGCAGCAGATAGAGGGTGGCACCCCCACTTCAGAAGCCTCTTTGTTCCTCCCACCAGCTCCAACCAGCCTCCCAGTCTGTGGAAAGGTGGCCTCAGGAAGTCTGCCACTCTGGAAGCTCATCTCCTAGCAACACTATTGTCTCTGGCCTCTCATCTCCCAGGGAGTTTACAAACAGCACAGAGCACCTGGAGCTGACAGCTGCCTGAGGTCACTGGCTTTTAGTGTCTTGAGTCAGCAGCCCTCACTCTTACCTGGCCCTTTCTACCTCTTTTCAGGTCTCTTTTGTTTCTGTGACAAAACTAAAAAAGCACACACATATGTACACACACACACACTTCTCTTTTCTTCACCTTACTGGGGAGGATGAACTACAATTTTTTTCTAGGTGTGTATTTAGTGTTTGCATTTTATATGTTTAAATATTGTTCAAAGCTGGATAGGGAGGCTGGTCCTCTCTGTCCTTTATGTGTAGAAGTCTGGGTTTTGCAAAGATACTATTTGTCTTAATTTTGGAGTGATTCAGTTTTCTGTGTTTGTCATTGATGTATTCCTGAATGCTATAATTGGGTTTTTAAGTGAGCAGCCCTACTTTCCTTAAGGTGACACTGTGTGACTCTGTCACTACTGCCGTTTTCTTTGACCACATTTCTCTGGAGCCTGTGGTGCTTGCTTGTGAGCCCTCCTCTGCTCAGCTGTCACCAGGCTCAGTCATTCACCATCATTCTTGGACTTGTATCTGTTTCTCCTGAGCTTTGTGAGCCACCTGGCCCTATTTCTCCTTTGTTGTGGTTTCTTGTCTCTGTTGATCGGGGCCGTCTTCCACCAGCCTCCTGACAAAGCAGGTACATTGGGTGCTGGCGTGAAGTCCCAACTGTCTCTATTGGACATCCCTGGGAAGGGACCACACTTTTCATGGCTTCAGCTCTGCTCCTTTGGGAAGTCTGCGCTGTTCTGATCCTGTCTAGCCATTTGCATATTCTTCCCGTTTTTTTTAGATCTTGTTTTCAACCCTCAAGTCTGAAATCTCACAGAAGATAGAGCAATAGTCACCCTGGGAGACCTGGCAGGCTTGAACTCCTCAACTCAGTCCTGAGACTTTTTCTTGTTTGTGTCTTTGATACTTTTCTTTTAAAAATGATTTAATTATTTAAACTTTTTTATTTAGTTAGCAACCTGGAAAGAGATACATAAGGACTTAGCAAGGTTGGGTTCCAATACTACCCAGGTTTTTCTTAACTTATCTGAATATAAAGTACATAACAGAGTAAAAACTAGCCAGAGTCATCCCAATACTAGCCACAGCTTACCTAATCTTTGTGTCCAGGTCCCTCTTCATCCAGAGGCCTAGTTTCAGGGCCTTCATGGCTTTCTCAAGCATGAACACTCACTCCTCTTAGCTGTGGACTGAAGCATCCATTTGGTTGGAAGTTTGTATAAGTTGGAGCCACAAACCATGGCCTTGGTGAGGTTGGCAATCCCAAGTCTTGGGCCTCACTCACATGGCCAGTGTAAGGGATTTGAGATCCCTGTGGGCTGAACAGGGCTCCCAGCAGCCTTACCTGGACTTGAAACATTGTGGATCTTTCAGGTCTTCAGAAACCTTCACCCAGGGAGGTACTTTATGGTTCAGAAGCTGTCCGCTGAATCCCTTGGAAGCATCCGCTGAATCCCTTGGAAGCATCCGCTTTCCCTTTGTTTCTCTCTGGGATGTGCTCCTAGAACAACTCTTTCTGTTGCTCTCCGGGAGCTGTTTGTTGCTTGTTTGTCACCTGTGAGCTTTTCCTGTTTTACTTCATTTACCTCATTGTAATGTTTAAACAGCTCTTCTTTGTTCTTTCTCAAGGCCCTTGTTTTTGGTGCTATAAGGTATTCTTTTCTCTGCGGGAACTAACTATGGTTTTCTTCTGCATCAGCTCCACCTCTTGAGTTCTTTGCATCTGTTTGATTTGCCTGTGTGTGTGTGTGTGTGTTGTGTGTGTGTGTGTGTGTGTGTGTGTGTGTGTGTGTGTGTGTGTACATGTGTGCTGTATGCAAGCATGCGTGCCGGTGCAGAGGCCAGAGGAGGCTGTCTGGTATCCTGTCTGTCACTTTCTGCCTTATTCCTTTAGTCAGGGTCTTTCTCTGAACCTGGAGCTAGACCAGGTGGCCGGAAAACCCTAACAATCTTCAGGCTATGCCCCCGAACATCCTCCACCCCCTCCCTCACCAGCTTTGGAGTTACAGGTGTGCACACATGAGCGTGGTGTTTGTTTTTGGTGGGGATCACAAGACCATGCTTGGCTTTGGTGGGAATTTGAACTCGGCTCTCTGTGCTTGTACAACAGTGCTCTCACCCACTGAGCTATCTCGCTGCCCCCGATTTGGTTTTTGACCTTTGTATTAGGAACCATCTTCAAATTTCTAATGTCTTCAGATTTTTTTCCTATTTAAGACTGGGCTCTCGATAACTGGGCCTCCCAGTTGAGCATAGATGGTTTTCCTTGTCGTGTTTATACAGACACAATGCAGGCACAATGTGGTTCTCCACAAAATACTATTCCTAGCTTCTGCTCAGAAGATACAGACTGGTACAGGGAAGAGGGCTATGGGGATGTTGCATTTTCTGTAG
Organism: Cricetulus griseus; assembly: GCF_003668045.3. Taxonomy (NCBI): domain Eukaryota; kingdom Metazoa; phylum Chordata; class Mammalia; order Rodentia; family Cricetidae; genus Cricetulus; species Cricetulus griseus. Next base: position 376,553,333 of record NC_048595.1, on the reverse strand, counting down.
ATGTCATTACCGCCCTCAGCTGGGCCACTTTCTTACCTTTTAGATACTCACAGGCCAAAGTTCTGCATGGGGTCTTTGACTGCTTTCCCCGTGTGTACATCCACAGCCACAGCATCAGAGCTGCACAACAGTGCTGGGGGCTTCTGGGCTCTGTTCCTTCTTTTCTTTTTCTTTTGAGGTTTTGCTTCATAGCTCTGGCTGACCTAGAACTCACCCCTTCTACCTCTTCTGCTACGAGTCTGTGTCATCACACTTAGCTCTGAAATCCCCTGTGTAGCCTAGGTTAGCTTTGAACTTGCAGAGATCTTCCTGCCTCAGCCTCTGAAGTGTTGGATTATGGGAGCCATCCACTTGGCTCTTTGGGGTCCTTGTTGGTACTTCCCTCCCCCCAGGACAGCCAGCCTGAAGCATCACCCAGAGCTCCTGCTGTTGTTTCCAACAGTGGTCCAATTGGCATTCGTCATTGTCTTGATAATTTGCTTCTCATATGAAGTCAGTCCCAATTGTTTGATTACATTTTAGAGGGAAGAGAGGGGATGCTTGTGTGTTATACTCAGGAAGTGTATATCTATACTCATGTAGATGGCAGGGCTTCCATTCTCTGAGGCAAGGGCTGAACCTCACAGATGCCGGCTGCCTTTCCCAGGATGCCCCAGGATGAGGGCTGGGGTGAGAGATAGTTGGTGTCTGATTGGGCTTGGGGTGAGGTCCTGGGAGCCTCCCTGCTCCCTACAGTATGTTGTGTTTACAGTTCCCGGGTCCTTCATCATTAGCACACTCTTACCTCCTAGTTACTAGGTAGAGTATGTATCACACACCAATTATACAGTGTGAAAAGAGAACTTCAAGTAGCTGTAAAACTTGCCCAGAATGACTTGGTAGCCTGAAATGCCAGATTCCTGCCTGATTCTTTGTGGCCAGGATTTGCTCTATGCTGCTTGGTGAAAGCGAGGAAGAAGACCATTGTTCCCCCCAGAGAAGTGTGAACTCTCTGTTAGAAAGAGTTTCCATGCATAGGAGGAATGCAGTGTCCTTCACCCCATTTCAGAGTTCAGATTCTTGTTTTTGAGATACCGTTTAGATGTGTAGCTCAGGCTGGCCTCAAATTCACGATCCTCTTGCCCCAGCCTTCCTTGTGCTGGCATCACAGCTGTACAACATTACACATGGCCCCAGAGTTCACATTTTAGATACATTGAATCTTGACATGTGGCCCAAAAAGAACCATCTTTTTGGACAGAGAGGGTATAGTGAATGAACAAAGAGCCATAGGCCAGGGGCCAGAGAGACCGCTCAGCCAGGAAACATGCTTGCCACCAGGGCTGGATGACCTGAGTTCTTTCTCCAGGATCCATATGATAAAAGGAGAGAATTGGCTCCTGCAGCTTGTCCTCTGATCTCCACATTCATGCTTTGGCACACGTGTTCACACATACATACAAATAAAGAAATGGATGGGAGTTTAAGAAAAACAAGGAGTTGTTGGCCAGTTTGCTGTCAGTAGGACACCCTGACCAGTAATGCCACTGGTCACAGCTCACCAACAGGAAGTGCAGGAGGAGAGAGCTAATGGAAGAGGGGTCAGAAGCGGCATGCAGGCTGCCAGAAGCAGGGACAAGCAGGATTCTAAGAGTGATTCACACAGGAGAGGGGCTTTGGAGCATCGTTGAATTGGGGAGATTTACTTAGGGGCAGGCCTCTGTCTGCCAGAGTTGGTTCAGGTACTGTGATTGCCTAGGATTTCACATGCCCCTGAAATGTGGGAAAGAATGTTCTGAGTCTCAGTGTACCAAGCAGAAAGGACTCTGTCCAGAGCAGGCAAATTCCGTTTTCTAGACATATATCCTCAGTTATCTGGAATGCCCCAAACACCTTAGTCTTTCCAAATCAACTCAGAGGTTCCATGTAGCAGAGGCAGAGACAGCTGAAGGTGCTCAAGTTTGACAAAGGAGAGAGCTCGGAGCAGCCAGATGTACTCAGGACCGCCAGTTCTCTACAGTACCTAGCATTCAGTAGGTGGTACAGGGGCAACTGAAGGACACTTCTGAGCAGGTTCTCACTGCCATCCTGATCTCCCAGGCTGTATTGTAGTTGTTTGTTCATGGGGCCGACCCCTGAGAGCCTGGGTGGGCTGTAATGACTTAGACTGTAACCTACTGTCCAGGTAGTTACTGGCCAGAGGAGTTGCCACTGAGGGTTGGCAGGGACCTGGTCTCTGCTGAGGGTGCCTGCCTCTGATGCCTTTATCTAATGGCCAGCCAGGGCCCACAGCTCCTTCTCTGCCGATGGTGCTTATTAGAAACATTCTTTCTAATGGCATGCCTTTAGTCCCAGCACTCGGGAGGTAGAGGCCAAAGGATCTCTGCCAGTTTGGGGCCCGCTTCAGCTACACGATGAGCTCCCTGTCCTGAAAAACAGGGAGGGAGAAAGGTATGTTCATTCTGTTAAGCTGAAGTCCTCCTGGGATCTGTCCTGAGTGGCGTCTGTCTGGAGTGTGGACAAGCTTCCAGTATAGTCCTGCTTGTTCTTGATCCTCAGCCTCCTTTCTTGATGGCATACTCTTGTCTATAACTTGAGATGTGGTATCTAGAACGGAGCAGAAAGTTCTAGATATCCAATAGCCCAGGGCAGGAATAGGAGAGACCATCACGTCTCTCTAGACTATGGGTCCCATGGTCACTGATGTGTCTTGGGGCCTACTACATGGCCTATGGTAGGTATTCAGGATGCACAGGGACCTTCCTAGAGACCCAGTCTGGAACCATATTGAGAGTGTGGCAGGGTGACAGTCTGCTGCCTGAGTTACTCCCTCCTCCTAGTCACCTGTCATCTTCTCTCTGTTCTGTTTCTGGCCTGTGTAGAGGACTCTGGTGTAATGCTATTGCTGGGTGTTTGGATCTGTTCTATGTGAGCCTGTATTTTCCTAGGAAGGGGATGGATTTTTCCAGATGGTCAGGGAGCCTGATTTGACCAATCAAGTCCTGTCTAAGTAGATTGTCTCTTGTTTCCTTTCTCTGAGAACTGATGAAGTCCATTATTGACTCACTAATTATTCTTTGGAGTGAAATGGCACACTGGCCACTGGCCTGTATACCTAGGCAGGCCTAAGCTGACAGCAGAATGCAGTGCCTAGCGCCCAGGCGAGAGCTCACACAGCTTACAGCACAGAAAGGGAAGGAAGGGTGTATGCTCAGTGGCAGGTCCTCCTCAGGAAAGCATTACAGGGACTGCTTGGCAAGAGGAAATGATGATGTTGGGCCCTGTGGCCTCTCTGGAGGATCCACCTCAAGGAAGGTTTCCTTCCCCGCCTGCCAGAGGGAGTCCTATGAGAGCTAGTCTGGGAGTAGGCCTGTGGCCTGCCCTGGGCCTTGGCTGTAGACACTTTAGAGCTAGGTACCACATCTGTCCCCTTGACTTCATGCCTTCAGTGCTGGTTGTGGGTACAGGCACCAGGGCCGTGGTTGATACTGGAGGTCGGACTCAGTTCCTACCTGTGTCGTGTTCATAGTCTAGAAAAGGCATCACGCCATTTACCAAACACTGTCTTGGGAACCCAGCCTTTGGTAGGGCCTCATATGGTCACTACTCTTCTCCCCACAGCAAGCCCTAAGGAAGCACTTTTCCCTGTTCACAGATGAAGAGACAGGCACAGAGATCTTGAGAAACCTGCCTAAAGCCACACAGCGCAGCTACTAAGTAATAGAAGCATGGTCTGCAGCTGGACCTTTGGGCTCAGGGGTCCATGGCTCTCTGCCCCAATTCTGTGCTGCCCTGTATCCTGAAAGGGTGTGACATTATCAGGAGACTGCAGGGGCGAAGCGTAGCTGTGGCCCAGCCCCTTCCCTTGCTATTGTGCTCTGAGGGAGTGATCTGCTGACCTGGATACTTTGCTCTGGACTCTTCACAGCCTTTGTCATCTATAACTTCCTGAGCCTGTGCTATGAGTACCTTGGGGGCGAGAGTGCCATCATGTCTGAGATCAGAGGGAAAGCCATTGAGTGAGTATGACAGCTTTGTAAACTGCACGTGGGCACCTCACAGCTTGGCAGATGGACATACAGACCACACCCATGCCCTGCCCTGCTGTTCCTTGCTTTGTAGCTCCTTCCTTGTCCTTTCCTCTTTGTGTTTCTCCTTCCTACAGTTCTTCCTTTTCATTCGGTGCGTTCAGGGCTGTTTTGTGTGTGTTCCCATCCCACTTCATGCCCTGGCGTGTTTGATATGGAGGGCGGCCTTTCCCACCCCACCCTTCCCACCTCCCGCTCTCCACTTGTCTCTCCTAGGTCAAGCTGCATGTATGGCACGTGCTGCCTCTGGGGAAGGACCTACTCCATCGGGTTCCTGCGGTTCTGTAAACAGGTATGAGCCCCGCGGCGGCCCCAGGGCAGGAAGACCAGGCTAGGGACCCAGGTGCAGACCTGTGTCTCTGAGGGCAGTGCCTTACCTGTGGAGGTCCCCTGGCCCCCAGCTGTCCCCAATCTGACCTGGAGGCACTGAGTTAGCGGCATCTGCCAAGGTGGGCATTGAGCATCCTGGAGCAGCCGACAGCCTTGGGCCAGAGAAACTGTTTGGAGTCTGGATCATTTGGACTGAGTCTTGGAGCACACTGGAGTTCTGTTCAGTCAGTTTGAAACTCATCCCTGTGTCTGGGCAAGAGGGTTTGGCATTAAAGATACATAGCAGACAGGACTGTGTGGTCCCTGCCCTCTCTCACATGCTAGTTGGCAGTGCCGAAGCATCTGGTTTCCTTGGCCTCCACTTCCTGGCTGGAATTGGATTTGTAGCTTCTCTGACTATGTGACCTCAGATCATTTGCTTAACCTTTGTGAGCTTGTCTGTCCTTTTACAAAATGGGGGTGACTATATTCTCTCAAGGGTTACTAAAAGGAACAGATGAGACAGTGGATGTGAGCCTTTAGTATAGCTCTGGCTCATTCCGGGAGACAGATTCTGAGGGTGCCACACCCAGTCGTTATGACCGTCCTTGGCTTCTGCAGGCCCTCTGTCAGGCCCTCCAGCTCGACCAAGTAATCAAGAGAGAAATACTACCCCTTGCCCCCCACATTACAGCCTACCCTAGTACCACCCTGTTTCCAGCCTCTATGAAGGGCTCAGGGCCCACAACATGACTACCCACACAACAGCATGTCAGCAGACATGCCCGGCTGGGCTCCAACTCGGCTACTGGTTCTGCCTCCTGAGGGAGCCTCAGGATCTAAGTCATGGAGTGTCCTAGAAGGGGTTAAAATAGTCCTAGTCCAGGGTGGGGCTTGCAGAGCTTTTGTTTACATGGTTCAGCCACCCAGTCCAGACCTAGTTCTGACTCATAGCCACTTTTGATCATTACATTGTTTTGCTCTTAAGAGCAGAGCAGAGAGCACAGTTGGCCTCACCATCACTGTTACTGGGTGCAGATCATTCCCTGCCCTATGGGCTCTGAGGCTCTGTTGAACCTTGACATGGCAGACTGGCAGTGAGAGGAGAAGGCTCCCAGCACTCATAGTGTCTTTGTTCTAGAGCCACAGGGTGGGCCAGGATGTCCTTGGGCTCAGAGTCCAGTGTCTGAGTCTTTTGGAACACTTGTTAAAAGTGGGAATTCCTGGTTTGGGGCTGCAAAGTGGTGGAAAAGCACTTGCCTTACATGTGTGAGGTCCTGGGTTTTGTTCTCTAGTACTGCCAATGATGAAGACATGGGGAGGGGGGAAGAGGAGAGAGGAAGGGAAGGAGGTAGAGATTTTTGGATCAGTGACCCCCTAGGCCAGCCCAACAGAGGTCTATGAAGGACCGCCCACTCCTGGAACCTGCATGTGACTTTGACATCTAACCTGGTCTGTAGATCTCAGACTCCCCCATGGTGTATCTGGGGCCTGCTGGCTTGGGCTCCAGTGCTATGGCTTCCAGTTCAGCTCTATGCCTCAGTTTTCTTGTCTGTGACTGGGGTGTGAACCCCTGCTCTTCCCTTCCCTGAACTCCTTCTGGGTGGAGATTTGCAGCCCAGGAATTGTGTGGGGTTTTCTGGTAGCAGCACACAGCTCTTCTGTAACATTCTTCTCTGCCAGGGCTTTCCCACAGCACAGGCCAGGTCCTCAGTGGAGCAAAGATGGGTTCCTAGGCTGCCCTGCTTCTCCAGCCACTGGTCCTGTCCAGAGCCACACTGACCAAGCCACATGACTGGAGTTTGACATGCCCACTCTTTACTTGGGGATTCTGGGTGAGGTTGAACACTTTTAGGTCAGTGGGAGTCTGTGGGTGGTATGGACACCCGACCGGATTACTGAAACTGTCAAGCGTGGCTTAGCACACTCTCCCAGGTCTGAGCAGGTTTGAAAAAGCCTGACTGCACATAGAATAGGCAGCCTCAAGAAGACACTGCTGTCCAGCTCTTCCATCCTCATATTTGAAACCCTGTACTGTGGGCATGGGTTTACCCAGATGGCTACCATTGGAGACCAGGTGACTGCCTGAAAGACTGCAGTGAATAGCCAACCAGGCCTGAATTCCCACATACCTTTCAGGGCTCCCACATATTCGAGGGATATCCTCTCCCAACTTACTGCTCTTGAAGGCTGTCTCCAGCCTACTCAGATCCCTGCTCCATAGAAACCCTGACTCAGGCCAGAACATGGGTCAAGGAAGCAGAGGCCCTTGTCCTCACCTACTCCCTGTGTGGCCAACTCCTCGTTAGAGCTCACTTGCCCAGGGCGTGAGGTCCACGACCTGTTGTTCTTCCCAGCCACCTCCCTGCTGTTCTCTCTAGTGCCCACTCCCTGTCCTTGTCCACTTACTGCCCTGGGTGAGCCTCTGCATGAACTGCTCCATTATATGTATGTGTATGTATGTATGTGTTTGTGTGGGTGCATGTGTAGATGTGACTTGTAGGAAGTTCTTTCCTTCCACAGTGTGTCCTAAAGATCAAACTTAGGTAGCAGGCTTGGCAACAAGTACTTTTACCCGCCTGAGCCATTCCACTGGCCTGGAGCTGCTCCCTCTGCCTGGATCCTGCTTCTACATCTTCCTGAAGGCCCCTTATCTTCTGAGGTGTCTTCTACTCCTGGTCCATGAGGCCTTGTATTCTTAGTCCTTGAGTCCTCAGCATCATCATGTCTCCTTACACATTCTGCCTCCCCCTGCACACAGTTCCCTTTTCCTCCTTCCCAGCAACCGGCATAGGCCCAGCTTCCAAGACAGGTGCTTTCCTACATCACTGCTTTATCCTGTCTTGTCTGTCTCCCAAACAGGCCACCCTACAGTTCTGTGTGGTGAAGCCACTCATGGCTGTCAGCACCGTTATTCTCCAGGCCTTCGGCAAGTACCGGGACGGGGACTTTGAGTAAGCAGGCATCCTCCCCTGGGACCTATGGGTATATTGGCACAAGGGTGGGTGCCCTACCTTGACAGAGGCCATACCTGTGATCTTTCTAAATTACATGGGGCTCCGACCTCCCTGAAACTCTGAGCCTGAGCCTGGCAATGACCATCACTTTTAGCCAGTCATGTCCATGTTCATACTTGGGATGTATGGTAGTAACCATGGGTAAGTCTCAGAAGATGATGGCTACTCCAAGACAGGATTTGAAAGTGAAGGAGCCCTGGGAAGCAGTCTTCAGCCATAGACATAAAGACCCTGCTGTATAATCCGGCCACACCTTTTCACTTATGGGTTAGTGAAGGCAGCCTTGTACTTGGCACTGTGTTGTGAGTTCTTCTTAATGCCTGTAACCTGTACCACAGCCCACCTAGGCCTATGAGCACACCGAGGTCAGGAAGAGAGAGCAGAGCAAGCTTAAGGGTACCCACTGTGACCTTTGGCCTCCAGCATGGCCCTGGCTTCCCTCTAGTGCCCTCCATCAGGAATGGGTTTGGAGTAGGGCCGCCATGTGAGTGAATGCAGTGGTAGTGGAAGGCTGGCCTGCCCGCAGGCCCACCCTTGTAGCACATTCCCTTCCTCTGTCCCCTCCCTGCAGTGGCTCATTGTGCCTTACTAAAGAGCACAGCCGTGACCCTGGGGACAGGCTGTGGGCAGGGCAGAGGAGGGAGCAATCTGCCCTGGCAGGGTTGGTCCCAGCCACAGCATGCCTGTTCCACAGTGTCACCAGTGGGTACCTCTATGTGACTATCATCTACAACATCTCCGTCAGCCTGGCCCTTTACGCCCTCTTCCTCTTCTACTTCGCCACCCGGGAGCTGCTCAGTCCCTACAGCCCTGTCCTCAAGTTCTTCATGGTCAAGTCCGTCATCTTTCTCTCCTTCTGGCAAGGTGAGCCTCCTCTCAGCCTGGTGATCATATCCCATTTCTGACCCCTTTATCTCCTGCCCTGGAACTCAGAGATACCTTGGTCACTGGGCATTCAGGAAGGGTGAGGCTTGCAGGAAACTTCAGTGCAGCCTTGTACAGTTAGTGATGTCCCAGTTTTCTGACTGACAGGTAGCTGAGAGAATTGGGTTTGCAGAGGCCTTGGGTTTGTCATCATCCTTGCCTCCAGGAGCAAATGAGCCTTCCTGTAACCTGTAGTGTGTGGTGCTGCATGGATGAAGGGAATGGGAAGGAGTCCAATGTGTGGCCAGACGGTGCATGCTTCTCCCTGTCCAGGTATGCTACTGGCCATCTTAGAGAAATGTGGGGCCATCCCCAAGATCAACTCAGCCCGTGTGTCAGTGGGCGAGGGCACTGTGGCTGCTGGCTACCAGGACTTCATCATCTGTGTCGAGATGTTCTTCGCAGCCTTGGCCCTACGGCATGCCTTCACCTACAAGGTCTACGCTGACAAGAGGCTGGATGCTCAAGGTATGAGCCAGATTCCTGGGGCAGGACCCCAGCCTCATGAGGTCAGCTCCAGGCCCTTCTACCACCCAACATCTTGTAAGGGTTGACCCTGTCTGTTCTGAAAGGGGGCTAAAGAGGTCAGAGCATAGGGGCTGTCAGAGCCCAGAGGGACCCCCAGTTTGTTTCTGGAAGCTAAGTTTACCCTTTAGGTCCTAGTGTGGAGGAGACCCACAGATGGTATAGAAGGGTGTATACCTATAATCCCAGCATTCAGGAGGCTGAGGCAGGAGGGTTACCATGAGTTTAAGAAAAAGAACAATAAAAGGAAGTTGGGACAGAGACTAGTGAACAGAAATCACTGTGCCGAGTCTGCTCTGTCCTATTCTGTCTGCTGAGATTCTCTAAGGTACAAGCGACAGAAAGCTGCTTCCCTGTGAGAAGCAGGGTCAGAGGCAGTTTCCACAGCGTGTTCTTGTACACCGCTAATCCTTGTTGCTGGCGAGTGTTCTGCAGCCCTGGGCACATCTGTGATTCTTAGGATGCATTGCCTTGAGAAGCTTTCTGGTGACTAGAAGTGCAGCTGTGAGGGAAAGCATCGGGCAGAAGGCCTGCTCTGAGAGGAATGCCCAAGTGAGGGACTGGAGGGGCTGGAGAGGGAGGCCTCCTGTCCAAGGCATCTGCCATCTAGTTGTTGTCAGCTTTCTCCATGGCTGGAGGCCAGACAGCCTCCTTCCCCAGGCTTCAGTGCCCACCACAGGTCCCTGTGCTGGGCATGGAGAGTCTTAGGGACCCACAGGCACAGGACTCCCTGCCCAGTTCCTCTATTACCCCTTTCCTGGTTGGGAAGAAACTTTGAAATGCCTCTGCTGGACTGTGCTGTCTGCCACACTGTGATGCTCAGGTTGCCACACTCATCTTTGATGGCATCCCTACCTACTCTGTGCTGAGCCACTTGTTAACTTCCTGCTTCCTGCTGGGCCCTAGAGGAAAAGGACTGATAACACTCATCTATGTCCCTTAACCCTGGTTTAATAGTCTCTGGGCAGGAGCCAGGCAGGCCACTTACAGGAACAAGTTGGGTTATCTATAGCCCAGGGTTTCTATGTGTGATGGCTCTCCAGGACCGCCTTATTACCCAACTGTCTTTCCACATACTACCCTCAGACAGCACCCCCTATTAGATGCATCCCCCCAGAAGAAACAACCCATCCAGGACAAACTGCTGTTGGTGTGGGTGGTAGTCTATCCTCTTAAACCATAACCATGGCACCCAGTCCTTTCCAGCTTCACATTAGGTTGGGGTGAAAAACCAGCTGTGCTCTGCTATCATCCTCTGAGCCTGGATTTCCAGATCTGTGCAGAGGAGTGAGCTTTGTGAGGCACAAGGCCCCATATAAGCATAGCTCTAGCAAACCCTGGGAGAAGTGGGGAAGAGGCCCTGACTCATGTGGGGTGGAATGTCACTGCCATCGGGATGACCCATTAGCATGAGTACCGTCCTGCAGGTGCAGCCGGAGCAGCCTGGCTGTCTGGAGATAGTGGGGGGTGTCACTGGGCCTGGGGTGGGCAGGCAATTTACACTTAGCTGTCTCTTGTCTTCTCTATCCCTCCGGCTTCTCTCCTTGCCCCTTTACCCCGCATTTGCCCTGGGTTTGGCCTCGGGCAGTGCTGACACACGGCCCATACGGTAGGTCTGCTCTCTGCTTTGTCTGCACGTCTGTCCTGCACGTCAGTCTGGTCCTGTCACTGGCATGCCTTTCTGTAGCTCCTCTGTGTACCCATCTCCTTCCAGCTAGCACTCCTGCCTAAGAGGGCTGCCCTTTGTAGAGCTTGGCTACCTTCATTCCATTCTATAGTTTTGAAATACACCCTGCTAGGTTCTGGGGCACAGTGCCCACTCAAGGGATGACAGGAGCATTTAGCAGTGTTTCCGAGACAAGGCACCCAGAGGGTGGAGAGTCCCAAGTCCTGGGCCCAAGGTTGAGTTCATCCCTCCAGCTTGGCTTGGTGTCCTGCACTGTGCTTCCACCCCTGCCTCTGATCTTGTAGGGCACATCTTCAAATGGATAAGTTGGAAGCATGCCAAGGCAGTGAGTTCCTGCCCTCTTAGAGGGAGAGCCAACAGGCCAGCCTACTCCTGGGGGCCTCTGGTCCCTGGTCCAGCAGCCCTCACAGGTGGAGGCCATAAGCCTGCACTGGAGTTTAGGGTGTTGCAGGTGCTTTCCCAGTTCTGCCCAGTCCCTCCCATCTGTGAGCATCTTTTCCAGGGATGGTTTGCCTCTGCCCTTTGTGTTCACTTCCTTTCCAGCTCCCCATGTTCACTCCCAGCCAGCAGCAGCACTGTTGCCCTGTCCCCTTTCATGTCTCAGGAGGGGACAAGTGAACGAGAGCATTGGGGTGGGGTCTGTCCCAGGAGTAGGGCCAGGGACTGACCAAGCATCTCTCGTCCCACTCTGGCCCTTGCCCCACCTGACTCCTCCCCGCAGGCCGCTGTGCCCCCATGAAGAGCATCTCCAGCAGCCTCAAGGAGACCATGAGCCCACACGACATTGTGCAGGACGCCATCCACAACTTCTCCCCTGCCTACCAGCAGTACACCCAGCAGTCTACTCTGGAGCCTGGGCCTACCTGGCGTGGTGGCACCCATAGCCTTTCCCGGTCCCACAGCCTTAGCTGTGCCCGGGACAATGAGAAGACTCTGTTGCTCAGCTCTGATGATGAGTTCTGAGTGTGGGCACTGGTGGGGAGGGAGAGGTGCCTCCTCCAGCCTCCAGCCAGGCTGGGGAGCAGCCAGCACAGTGTTGCTGTTGCCCCTTTATTTATTGGACCAGAAACACTCACATATCACTTCCAGAGGAACAAGCCTCAGGAATGTGTCTACATGGCCAACCCTTCACTATTGGGGCAAGAGCAGAGGACACTGGCCGTAGCTGCCACACCTCTGCTGCCCAGCCTGTACCGGGGACACATCTGGAACCAGCCATGACTGGGCCCAGATGCTTGTGTGTTGGCCAGAAGCTGCATCCTGAGCCCTCTCCCCAACAAGACATCTGCCGAGGCTGTCGGGCCCAGCCGACCCCACACCGTGCAATACCCAGACCTGATCTGATCTTCCCACCTGCCTGCCCTTCCTGTCCATTTTTGTCCAACGTGAGCTTTGCCTCATTCCTGGCAGGGGGGATGTGAGTGCTCTGTGGACCCTCCCCTTTTCCCAATCTAGGCCTGCCTAGCATGCTGCAAGGGGTCAGGGCCAGACCCCAGGGGCCTCAGGGCCCACCTAGGAAGGGTGCCTCCATGCCTATGTGCCCTTGGGTGTTCTCATCATGGCCACTTGGCCTGCTTCTTGGCTCTTCTGGTCTGTTGAGGACAGCCGGCAGCCTACACTGCTCTCTCATTTGGGTCCAGTTCTTGATAGTTTGGGGCAGAGCCCCCCCCTATATTTCCTGACTGTGCCAGGGCTTGGGTTCCCCACCACCTCCTCAATGGAGCAGTCAGACTCCTGCCGGGGCCTGGGAAGTCTGGTTGCCCACATCTCAACCCACTTCCAGAGGAGGCTGGGGAGATGGTTATGCAGCGGGCGTAAGGTAGGGGTGGTCTCAGACCCTTCTGGGTTCCCTGGCCATGTAGGGCCTGGTGTTCTGCTCCCTCTGCCCCCCTGGCCCATCTCTTCTGTGCCTTAGTCACATATGAAAGCCCCTCCCCAGTCCCCAGTCTGTCCCAGGCACTTCCTTGTTGAGCTGCAGGCACTCAGGACTCTGAGGGTGGGCACGGGGTCAGGTGCCCTTGTCTGGGACCACCTGTTCTCTCTCCTGACTCCTCCTCTCACATCCAGAGCGGCCTCCAGGGATGGAGCCTCCAAGGTAGGGTGGCAGAGGACCTGGCGAGTGGAATCCACACAGCATTTGGGTTTGGCTTCAGTAGCTTCTTGAGGTGGACAGAGTGGTGTAGAAGAGCCTGGCCTTGTGGCCTTCACTGGAAACTCTCCGCCTGGTCACTTCTGGAACAAACAGGTTCCTTCCCTAGGGTCCGTGGGAAGGGCCCTCATGGGGCTGTTGCATCCTAGCAACCTTCTTAGCCTCCTTCCTGAGCATGTGGGGTGCCAGAGGGCCACACTCAGCTCCACCCAGTAGGCCTAGCCAGCTGGTCCCAAGCTTGCTGAGGAAGGCAATTGACAGGTGGGAGCTCCTTGGGGCATGGCCATGGCTCCCCCCAGGATTGCTTCCACCAGTCTGTTTCTCAGACTTTCCCCTTCTTTCCAGGCCAAAGTATGTTGCTGGTTCCTGTCCCCACTGGTCCCTACACCCCCTGGCACTTGCCTGCTGGCATGGTGGGTGAGGCTGCGGGGGAGCTCAGTGGCAGGAAGCTAGTGGTCCTTGGGAACACGGAACAGGAACCTGTACCCGACTCCCCCATTCTTTCTTTCTAGGATGCATAACCTATCTTGTCTCATTTATTTTTTATTTTTTTCCAGATAGAGTAGCTCTTTGTACATAAAAGAAAATACTTGAAAATTAATTGTATGATGTATGAGAAGACAGAGCCCCCTAGTTTTGTATCTCGTTGTGTGACTGCCATGCGTTCCACCAGAAAGCCGTTCTATTTTGGTCTCTGTGATATTTTAAATGCGTGACAGAAGCAAGCAAATAAAGTCAGGAAGAAGTATATATATGAGATAATATAGATTGTATCAAAATCTCTTCTGCCTGCCAGTGAGGTTTTTTTTCTTGCCCCCTTTTTGTCTAGAAGTGTAGTGACCATGGGCAGGGCAGGGGCGTTCACCCTCTTCCTGTGTGCCGTGTATATATGCAGGTCACGGATGGGGGGTGTTTACATTGTCTGGGACTAAAATCAGGTTCCACATCCCCATTGGATGTTTCTCCTTTCTTCAGAGACAACCGACCACAAAGTGTTCACCCTCTCTCCGCATCCCCATGAGGGCTAGGCCTCATTCCCTGTTTTTTTTTAGGTATCTCCCAGAAGATCAGAGGCTTCTCTGAGCCCACCCTCCATCCTTAGGAACCAGGCCATGGTTACCTTCCCTGCAGGCACCATGCCTTTCTTAGGTCTGCCCCATGGGTGACAGGCATGAGTGTATAACCCAAAGGTAAACAGTCTACATAATCTTTGCACTCCCACTTCCACCCACCACCCCTTCCTGCTGCCAGGCCTGAGGAAGGCCTCTCAGGAAGGAGTCTTGGCACAGCCCTAGTTTGAGGGGGAGACAGTTCTGTGGGTCCAGCCACACGATCTGGCCTTTCCCTACACTCCAACTTTGCCCCTTTCCTTGGTCCCTCTCCCTCCCTGACCAGCCACATAAAAGGTCCTTGCCCTAGTCCTATGGACTGTCTTTTGTTATGCATTTAGGGCTTGTAGCCTTCCTGGCTTTCCTAGCCCATGCCTCTATAGCACCATCATTTCAAAGTAAACTAGAGAGCCAAGAAACTAGTCAGTACCACCCAGAAAAAAGACCATTGGGTTCAAATCAGTTCCCCTGGCTGAAGACCAGAGTATTCCACTCCTTACCAGGCAGGGCAGACTTAATGAGTGGGTACCCTTCCCTTCTCCCTCCTAAGACCTAAGATTAAGGTTGAGGTCTGCTGGCTAGAACTTGGCAGTCCACTTCCCTGGGCCTTCAAGTACACTGGGAAATAGTTCCCACTAGGCTGTAGAAAATCAGACATATGAGGAAGTAGTAGACAGTTTGAAAACCTAGGACTTATCTCTTTGCCTGGGACTATTAAGACTGTGTGAACACAACTTTTCCTTGCCCAGTCTCCACCCACACCTGCTTACAAAAGCCAGCAATGTGATTTAGCCTCCCATGACCCAAAACTGGTCTCAGGCCACTCAATCAGAACACACACAGAACACTCCAGGATACACACTTCTCTGTGGAAAAGAGCTCGACTTTATTCAGAAAGTCTACAAAATACTCAAGGAAGATAACTGGCTCACTTTAAATCAGAAAATAAATAACTCTGGGAGCTGGGTAATTTTTTTTTTTAAAAAAACCTTGCTGTTGTTGCTATCCAGCTTTCCCTAAATATAAGATTAAATGTGATTTATTTGTAGATATAAAATATAAAGTCCAGCTCAGGGCCCACATATTTCCCTGGGAAGAGAAGCTGGGCTCTGGCTGGTTAGAATAACTTAGATTCGTGCAATAAATAAGAGTGCAAGGGTTCAGCTGTATACAGTATAGGGGAGGTGCTAGGGCCAGACTTCCCAGGGGACCAATGGTCAGTCCCACACTACCACAGATACTCAGGACCAAATTAGAAGCCTTAATCCCAAGGGACCCCCTTTTCTAAATTCCCTGCATCAGGACCGTAGTGTCTCTCTACCTACCACAGAGGTCATCCCCATTGTCCCTTCTCTGGCTGGCCAGCTCCTCACCTCATCCCATTGTGTCACCTTCTCTCTCCTTCAGCTTCTTTCCCCACCCACATAGACAAAGGTCTCCCAGGCCAGAGGCCCTCCTACAACTTTGTTCCCCCCGTGCAGTCAATGCATGGTTGGAATGTTAGGGCAGCAGTGAGGAGGCCCCATTTTGGGCTGCAGATCAAACACTCAGTGCTGTGTGGCCTTGGGTCATTTCGCCCTGATAGCTTCCCCATCTGTCAACTGAGCTTCACTGGTCGTTCCAAAGACTTCGCTTGGGAAAGCCTGACATTCCCAGGTCCCAAGCAGAGTTGGGAGGTCTCTTGAGTTCTGCTTCCCAGCAGGGCAGCCCCACAAGGTCACACCCAGTCCTAAGTCCTGGGAAGGTCGGAAGGACATACTGGTACAATCCAAAGCCTCTCCTGCCAGCTCTTCTCCGGGCCATCTCTACACCACCTCCTTCCACTCTGAGAAGGACTTTCAGCCCAAGGAAACCCAGGACCCAACGCCCTCCCCGCAACTTAGCAAAGTTGCCCCTCCCTAGGGCCATCAGGTCCCAGTCTGGGGGTCTGCAAGAGTTAAAAAGAGCCCAGGAAAGGAATGTGAAGTCACCACACTGGGTAGCAGTGGCAGGCAGAGAAACCCGGAGCAGGAGGCACTCAGGCACTTTGGGAAGGGAGTCGAGTCGGAGGGGCGTTGCCGGGGGAAGGGGCGGGTACTAAGAGCAGGGGGCGGGGTCCGGAGCGGGGGAGGGGCCTGGTGTCGACTTGACGATGGTAATGACGCTGGCAGGCGCCACCAGTGCGGTGGGCCCGCGGGCGGCGGCCACCGAGCGCGCGAAGCCCTGCAGCGCCTCACACTTGCCGCGCAGCGCGTCGAGCTCCAGGCGCATGGCGGCGTTCTCGCGCGCCAGCTTGTCCACCTCGCGCTCCAGCTCGGACTTCTGCTTCTGCAGCTCCTCCTTCTGGCACACGCGCTTCACACGGCAGCTGGCCGCATAGCCACGGTTCTTGAGTGTGCGACGCCGCTGCTTCAGCCGTGTCACCTCCTCCGCCGACAGACCGCGCAGGTTCCGGTTCAGCTCGCGCACCGACAACCCCATCAGCGCCTCATCCGACAGGTGCGGCGTGTTCTCGCTCAGCTCACGCTTGACCTGTGAGCCGAGCCGTGGGGAAACAGGCATGCTGCCCATGCTGGGGATGCCGTCCCACTTCCCAGTGCGACCTCCCTCCCCATTTTGGCGGTTACTGGACTTGAGCCAAGACCTTAAAGGTGACCGGGACCAGCAGGAGGCCACCCAGGGCTCAACCTAACCAAAAGCGTCAAGTCCTGGACCCAGCTGAGAAACCCAGCCTGGAAAGCCCCTTTCAATGGGGGAAGCAGGTTCAGCGGGAAGTGACCTGCTCCTGTAACCCCCCGCAGCTTGGTCCAGGAAGGAAAGGGGAATTGGGATGTTGCCGCTCTATGGGGGAACAGCAGCAGAGTGACCGCAGGAGCTAGCACCTCACCTTCAGGGCTTTGCTGGATAAAGGATCCGCAGACATTTTTGCAGAAGGTGCCCTCAGGGCTGGAGACCTAGGAGAGAAAGAAGTTGATGGTCATCTTAGTTGTTTTGTTTATGTCTTAAGAGTAAAATCCAATCTCTATACCCTGGCATTCCAGGCTCCTATCTCAGAATTCAGACCTACCTCTTCAGACCGCACCCAGCTGCCCGTAGTGATTCATTATCTACATCTTTGCCGAATGCCACGTCTTTAGAGAGGTCCTCTCTGACCATCGACCATCCCAGCTGATGGTTTGTCCCTCCTTCCCGGTTCTCCAACAAAGTGCTAGTCTCACACCATAGCCTCACCACAGCCTCGGCATGCCAAGGTGGGTGCCTGCACACACCAAGTCCTCAATGAATGGTTGAACTAAGGGAGTGGGCACTCCTCCCTTTGACCATTCTCCCACATGGGGCCAGGTCATGCATGTTTTGGTTAGTTTCAATTGTATGCGTTAGTTCAGTACACCAATTGTGTGGAGGTCAGAGCAGAATTTGCAGGAGTCCGTTTTCTCCTTCCACCTGTGGGTTCTAGGGCATCCATCTAAGATCCTTAGGCTTGGCAGCAAGCTCCTTTAACCACGGCACAGTCTCACCATGTAGCCCAAGCTGGCCTCAAACTCCCTATCCTTTTGCCTCTGCCTCTTGAGTGTCCAAAGTCCATCCTGTACTCCCTCAAGATACAGCACCCAAGTGTCCTCCCCAGCAGCATTTGTCCAAGGTCATGTTTTGGGAAGATTTCCCAAAATGCCTGAAGTCTGCCCACCAGTAACTAACTCTCCATGGCCCTAAAGGGAATAGCAGCTATTCCCTAGCCTAAAGTGGGCCCAGTGGTCCTCACAGCCTTCCCCATAGGCCTGGAAGCCTCACATTCCTTCAACCACCAGTTCCTGATTAGCTAGCTTGCCATGTACTTGGCACCGGGGAGACAGGTGAACTTTTAAAAACTTGTGGAGGGAGGCTGGTGTGGTGGTGCACAGCTGTATCCAGCATTTGAGAGGTAGCAAATCAAGGACTTAAGGCCACTGTTGGCCACATAGCAAGTTTGAGGCCAGCCTGGGTTACATGAGACCCTGTTAAACAAGTGCTCTTAACCATGGAGCCATCTCTCCAACCCTTTTCCTTTCTGAACTGGGGATTGAACACATGGTGCACAGACATGCATGCAGACAAAATACTCATGCACAGAAAATAAAACGTTAAAAATTTAAAAGAGCACCAGGTGGTGGTGGTGCACGCCTTTAATCACAGCACTGGGGAGGCAGAGGCAGGTGGATCTCTGTGAGTTCCGGGCAAATGAGAGGCTCAGGGTTTGGATTCCCCAAACCCATGTAAATACAGGATGAGTGTGGTGCCCACCTGTAACCTAAGAATGGGAAGGGGTGGAGATGGGATCCCCAGGGCAAGCTGGCTAGCTAGGCTAACTGAACCAGGAGCTCTGAGTCCATATACAGCCACAAGTAATCAAAGAGGACACGAAGCACCAACCTCTGGCTCCACACACACTTGCACCCTGCATGTTAACACCCACATGCACACACATCTGGCCCTGAATCTTCACACTCACACACATATGCCATCTTGCTCAGTGTCTGCCCTGTGAGGAGGTCCCCTCTCCAACAGCAGGACCCTTGTTGAGTCCTCTGTGGTTTACTGCAAGACTTAGAACAGTGTCTGGCCAGAGAAGGTGCTCGTGTGGCAACTGTGGAATTCTTAGTTGTGACTCAGGCCGAGGTGGGGACAGTCTGGGGCTTCTGAGGAACTCCCACTGGGTTAGGAGTTGGTGAAGCAGCTCAGACAGCAGGAAGGAGTGGGGCAGGAAAGGGAAATTGGCCATTCAAGACACTATGTTGACTGACACAGCTACTATGGCCCCAAGTCTAGGAGAGTCTTATGGGGCCTGCAGGGGAGTAGTGCATAGGACAGGGATCCCAGCATCAGGAAACAGACAGGAGGGTCAGAAGTTCAGGGCATCCTGTTAGATCATGAATTCAAAGCCAGCCTGGGCTACATGAGACCTTGCCTCAAACAAAACAAAACTAAAACTAATAAAGAACCACTAAGTCAGGCATGACACACATCCTTTAATCCCGGGGCTGGGGAAGCTGAGGCAGAAAGATTGCAGTTTTTAGTTCATCCTTGGCTATATGCCAAGTTCAAGCAAGACCCTATCTCTACAAAACAAAAAGCCACCATGCCCCCTTACGATGTAGCTAGAAGCTGCACCTGGGGCTCAGACCAGGACTTGGGAAGTTCTAGACTTCCTGTGCTGACTTCGAAGGAGAGCCTAGAACTTTTGATCCTCCTGCCTCAGTTACTGAGTACTGGGATTACAGGTGTGGGCCACTGTATCTGGTTGTAGTGGCGTTTCTTAAACAGTACCCTGCCCGAGCCACACACTGGGGTGGTATCTATTCATCAAGAAAAATCTGACATGCCACAGTCCACAAGGCACTTCTCGTGGGTCCCACTGGTCCCTACTAGCAGGAACACAAGGGTCCAGGCACCATGCAGTGCTTTGGGCAGGCCGTGTGCCCAGCCATTAGCCTCCTTCCATTCTGCCTCCAGCCTGGAGGACTCTCTCACTTCCTCTCCCATCCCTCCACTTTCCCCCTCAGTTTTTGTGCTAGGCTCCTGCTCACTCTCTGTCCCTAGAGTAGGATGCCCTTCCTGACCCATAGGACTTGCCAGGTACCCTCTGTCCCCCAGCCCCTTTGCCCTAGCCTTTCTCTCCCTTGGTGATGTAACCATCCATTTCCTTGTTGTCCCTATACCAGACAGCTGAGTCACCCCTGGGTGTTTGAGGATGCCCAGCCAGGGCCCAAATGGGCAGGGAACAGGCAATGGGGGTGTGGGTGGGTGGAGTTTCTGTCATGGTCACCCAGCTGGTCATTGTCCCAGCCAAGTTCCAAGACCAGCTTAGGGAAACACTATGAGTGAAACCTGCTAGTTAGCCTCCACATCCTTCTCCTTGCCATCTGCCAGGCAGATGGCACAGGTGCCAGGAGAATTGAAGCAAGCATAGGGACCCCACCCATGTGACCTTTGGCCCAGATCAGGTCTTCGGAAGCAGGGGGCACTGGCTGAGAAGCAAGCCCAGAGTTTGAGTCCTGTCCATGTTTTCTCCAGGCTGTGCAACCTGGGGAGAGCTACTTCACATCTCTGGTCTCTACTATCCCATCTGTAGAATGGGACAGTTTCTTCCACAGTTTTAGGTGAAGCTTGTCATATAAACAGAGGGGCAGAGGTGGTCTGGCATCTTAGTAAAACTGCTGAGCCTGACCAGGTGTCAGGGTTTCAGTCAACTCTGGGGGCTTGCTCTGAGTCAGCATAGCCAGCCAGGGTCACCACAAAGCAGCACGTAGGAAAGGCCCTAGAGACCATCCCAAGAGGAAATAGGGACCCAGAGAGGCACAGCACTTTCTAGAAGCCACAGAGCAGCCAGTCTACAATCCAGGAAGAATTCTCAGAGTTTTTTGTTTTTTGTTTTTCCCTTTCATTTTTTGAGACAGGGTTTCCCTGCAGCTTCAGAACATGTCCTGGAACTCACTCTGTAGACCAGGTTGGCCTCAAACTCACAGAGATCCGCCTGCTTCTGCCTCCAGAGTGCTGGGATTAAAGGTGTGCGCCACCAACGCCACCACCAGACTCAGGACTGACTCTTGATTCCTTCCATCATCTTCATAGTCTTCCTGATAACAATGCCAGATAATTCCCAAAGAAGGTGACAGAGGGGACACAGTCACACAGGGCACAGCCTAGGACTGAAGCCACACTGAGCCAGACACTTCCTCACAGTGTGCCCTCAGTACAGCTCCTTCTATGAGCCCAGCTTCCTCACCTGGGAAGAGGCAGGCACTTCACCTATGGTGTATGCCTGGACCTGGTTTAGGTCAGCTAGGGATGGAATATACAAGAGATACCAAATAGCCAGGCCTTCTTGCCAGTTGTGTGGAGCTGAAGTGGTAGGGGTACTTGCTTAGTCAACAGACCTGATAGAAGAAGGCAGCCTCTCCCTGAATAGGTTAACTAAGGGCTTGCTAAGTGCTGGGTGCTGTGCCTGGCCCAGAACCTTGGCAACACACCATGACCCCTAACGAGGTAGTTGTCTTTCCTGGTCTCCTTGCATCTTAGATGAAGTCAAGGTTGGACTTGGTTGGCTGGGTACAGACCACTCTAACCAGGCACTTCTTTCCAGTGAGATGATAACAGCTCCTGAATCTTTCAAAACTTCAGGTAGCACATGCCGTTAATCCCAGCACCCGGGAGGTAGAGGCAGGTGGGTCTCTGAGTTTGAGGCCAGGCTGGTCTACAGAGAGAGTTCCAGGACAGGCAGGGCTACACAGAGAAAGCCTGTCTCAGAAAACAAAGCCAAACCAAACACCCAAAGCCTCAGTTTTCCACTGAACCTTCACATGGCCTCAGAATCCTCAACACATCCAGCCCCCCCAAGAGGTGGGACTGCAACCATGCTCTACCCTAGGAATGAATGAATGCTCTACCCAAGGAAGGCTGGCACCTGCCCTTTCTCCTCCATCCCATCAACCACCATTCTAGCCTCAGGCCCCTCAGTGGCATCCTCAAATTCCATGGAGGCCCACATTTGCCCAGGAATGTCCTAACTCAGCAGTCACAGTCACAGAGTGAATGTCCCAACATGAGAAGGGGGAAAATTTTCCCATCACCTTTGGCCTTTTGCTTCTAGCAGCAGGCCCCAGTTTGTAGGACACAAGGCAAGGAGACTCCACTGCCACTAGTCTGCCTGATCAGGGACCCCACCCTTGAGGCTTTTCTTCTTCCTGGGGAAGCCAGTAGGGCCAACTCCAGATCTGAGGTTCCTAGTATTCTTTGGAGACCCAGGAGTGAGCTCATTCTTGAGGACATGACGGCTGACCAGCCAGGGGCCATGGCCTTCCTGTCCCCATCTCTGGCCCCTCAGCTGTACACCCGAGACATCCTGTAGACGGCCCACCCACTGGCATGGGCTCCTCTCTGGCTGCTGAGCCATACTGCTTACTTGGTGAGGACAGAGGGAAAAAATGTGTTTGCCTGGGTCTTGGCAGTAAGCACGGGGCGCCTCCTCCCTGCTGGAAGGGCTCAAGACTGGGAACTGAGCAGTGTGGGGAGCAGCAGCCTGGGTTCCAGCCCCATTCTGCTACCCACACTCTCACCGTGTGACTTCAGGTTGTCACTCCCTTTCTCTGGGCCTGGATTTCTCAACGTGCCCAACCTCCCGACAATGGCAATGTCCGAGTTTATTCTGTCAGATTCAGGCCCAGTGGAAAGCTCCAAAGCCTCCAGCAGGGTGGAGACACTGGAGGAAAGGAAAAGAAACCAGGGAAGGCTTCCTGGAGGCAGAAGCATGACAGCATAAGCAGCCAGGCTATGAGCCCTGACCTCCTTTCTCCTCCACCTGCACAGCTAGGGGCCACTTCCTCTTCCAGCCAGACCAAGACCACAGTGGCCTCACCACTGCCTTACTCCCTCCTCTGCCCCAACCTCCATCTCCAATAGCATCAAAGGGTCACTAGAGGCACAAACCTACAAACTTGACCATGTTTGGCATGTTTCAAGTCCTTGTGCTAGTTAGGTGTGGTCATATACATCATGATGGCAGCCCTCAAGAGGCAGAAATAGAAAGACCAGAAGTTCAAAGCCAGCTCAGGCTACATAAGACAAAAACAAAAATAGGGCTGGAGAGATGGCTCTGTGGTTAAGAGCACCTGCTGCTTTTGCAGAGGACCCTGGTTCTGGCCTTAATACCAAGTCAAGTGGATCATATCCACCTGTAACTACAGTTCCAGGGATCTGACACCCTCTGGCCTCCACAGCCATCTGCACACATATGGCACACATCAATTCACTAAGGCACAAACACCTATGTAAATAAAAATGAACTTTAGATCAATCTTTAGAAAAAAATATCAAAACCACAGAGCCCATGCTCTCAGCTGTCCCAGCCCACAAAGGAGCCCCCAGCTGATAACATGTTCACTTCACTCTCCCAGCATTCTTTTTGCTAATAAGTAACAAATGAGCAGATTGGATTTCCTAATGACTATTGGCCAAAAGGAACACAGCTCTGTGTGTGAAAGAAGAAGCTACCTGCACCACCTGCTCATTTTGGGGGAAATTCCTGCAAGACTCCTACAGTTCACAGTCTTGCTTTCTGTTTCCCTGGAGCTCAGGGATATGGACCCATTGCCCATTTCTTCAACTATCCACATATCCAAGAAGCACCTACTGTGTGCCAGGCCCTGTGTTGAGTCCTGAATGGCCAAAAAGGAATCACAGCCCTTGTCCTCTGGGTTCCAGAATCACAGCACCATCAAACTCTACTCCCTAGCCACCTCCACAGGGAAGACTTCCATGATCACCCTGGCTAAGTAGGAGCCCTATTACTACTTAGGCCAAAGTAACTTCCCCTTCATGGCCCCTTCCCAGAATGTGGTCCGTGGATCTGTCTGTTTACTACAACCCTAAGCATCTAGCCCAGCCATTGTGCAAAGGCTAAGTGTCAGCAAAGCTTCCCAGTGCAGTGAGAGGGGAGCCAGCAGCCCACACTACCACAGCCATAGGTGAGCAGCTCTCACCAGGCCTTCCTATTGCAGTGAGTACATACCCATCCCTTCACACTATGAGCCAAAATAAATCCTCCCTTAAAAAATAGGTAAGCTGGACAGATGGCCCAGTGATTAAGAGCACTTGTTGCCCCTGCAGAGGACCCAAATTTAGTTCCCAGCACCCACATGATAGCTCAAAACCATCGGTAACTACAATTCTGAGGGACCCAAGACCCTCTTCTGACCTCTGCTGGCACCAGACACTCATTAAAAAGGGGGGCATTACCTAGGGGTCCTGGGTTCTAATGGACCCCTGGGGATCAAGGAGAAACAGAATCTCTCCATGCTAAGTTTCCCTCTGTCAGTGAGCCAGTTAGCCACTTCCCCTCACCACTAACCCCCCAGCCCCACTGGAGAGTGTTTCTTGATCAGTTTTGAGGATGGACCCACCTAAATCCTAGGGTCCTGGCTGCAGCCCCCTCAACCACCCACTCTACACACAACTCCATTTGCAGGCCTTGGGGTTGGCTCTGCCTTCCCAGTTTCCCCTGGTAAACAGGCTGTGCATTGCAGCTGCCAGGGACTAAGCTCTCCTGCCACCCTGCCGCAGATGGGGGTGGGACACTGCAGTTCTCACAGTGATAGCAGAACTCACTGGCTCAAAGTTGAAGTATCATTGATTCCGCCCCCTAACAAGCTTAGTTGCCACCTCCTTGGATTCCAGAACGCTCAAGTAGGGAAAGTTTGAGTATGACCATGGTGTTCCGGGAACCAGCAGTCCTTCAGGTTGCTGGCCTAAGCAGGTGTTTTCTTGCTGTGCTCCCCTCCCACATTAACCCTTCCCGAAGGAGGACCAGGGGTTATACTGCCGGCTGATCTTGCTGGTTCAGGGTGGACTCTAGGTGTGTCCTGGGGTCCAGTCTAACGAGTTCCATCTGAGAACTGAAACTACCAGAAGTGTGGCTATTAGCCTCACTCCATCCTTCAGGACCCAGCAGGTGCAGCCTCAGACATCCAGATTAGGCTAGCCACTGTAGCCTGGGAGCCTTGCCTTCCCCAATCTTTGCCAAGGCCTTTCTGGCCTTCTCTATTTCTCCTGGGACCGGAGGAATGGGACAGTCCAGAGATGAACAGTCCATACAGAGCCAGAAAACCTGGGGCTAAAGAGGGACTTCCACGTACTTCGTTACCAGGTACACCAGATGGCCAGGAGACGGCTGGCTGGCTCGCTCACTTCTGCTCTACCTAAAGCTGCAGGCACCCGCACTGGGCGAGGAACAAACACTGATGTCACATGGCTCCAACCAGGGGAAACTCCGGAGACAACTGGGGCCGGGCAGTACCGGCTGGTGGGAAGTGAGAGGATAGCGGAGGGTGGGGAGGAGGGAGAGAAAAAAAAAATTCCAGACCTGGTGTAACCATCGACTGGGCCACTTCCTTCACTCGGGTCCTTATTCCGCATTTGCTCCAGTGGACACCGGTGCACACACTTCAAGGTACACCGGGTTAGTGTCAGTCTCCAGGGAGCGCGCGCGGCCAAAGACAAACACACACACCCAGAGGTACCCCGTGCGCGCTCAGCCCGTGGGACCCAGGGCGCTCCCCAGAGAACACACGCGCACGCCCCGCTGCCGGGGGACGTAAACAAACCGCGCACACACGGTGCTGGGCCGGGCTCCAGGACTGTTCTCACCGAGTCACGTACGTGCACGCCCCGCCCCGCCTCCCGCCCCCCGCCCCGCCCCGGCTTCCTCCGGGGCCCGCGAACCGTCCCCCAGCCAGCCCCTCGGAGGCCCCTCGGCGGGCAGATGCACGGGGGCGCCCACAGCGCGGCCCAGGCACAACCCGGAGCGCTCACCCCAGGCGCGGTCCCGGTCCCTGACGCGTCCTTACCTCTCTCTGCCAGGCCCGACTCTACGTGCGCGCTTGTCGCAGCTGTCCCCGCAGCTGTCGCGGTGGCGGTCCCAGGCCGCTCTCAAGCCCCACTCCTCTCCAACTGGGACCGCGGTTCACTAGGAACCCGGCTCCGCGTAGCGCCGCTCGGAGTTTTGTTATGAGGCGGGCGGCGCAGGGGGCCGGAGCCGCGCGCAGTTGTAAGGCGAGCTTCCCGGAATTACTCACGCACAGGATTCCTTTCATTCATAAAAACCCAGTCATGCACTGACGTCATCGCCCCGGCCGCTGGCCGGTCCCAGAGCTGCGGCCCGAGCCAAGGCCACGCCCACAGCCAAAGTGAGACCCCGCCCCTAGTGGGCCCCGCTCTAGGGGCCCACAGCCAGAGCTTCCTGGGTTCTCAGTAGCCTCCAGACTTTGTCCTCTGGATGCATTCACGTGACACCTCTCGAGAGTGGCAGGGGAGATGTCGCTTCACTTTACAGTTCACTGGACTCTTCTCTCTTCGATCGACACCCTTTGCCCGGATGAGCTCATCCAGTCTCGTGGTTTTAAATGCCGTTTCTGTTTGTACCTATGGGACCTGGATCTTCAACTGTGCCTCCACTTGCCCAAGTGATTCCTGCCTCCACCATGTGGGTAAAAGTGCCTGTCACTAACTCTGACAATTGGAGTTTGGTCCCACAATTTACACATGGAAGGATACAACCGACTCCTGAAGGCTGTCCTCTGACCGCCACATACTTACAGTGGCATGTATGCACTCACACACAGACACACAACAAATGAGTTTAAGCTACATATAAAAGTTATAAATAAGAATTGTTTAAAGTCTGGCCTCTGAACTAATGTTCTCAAACTCTAGAAGCACACAGTCATGAGCTGTCTCTCCTGTTCACCCCCACTTTCCTACCTTTTAAAGAGCTGAGGCCATGCCTGGCAAATAGGTGCTCAACTAGTGAAGGAATCCGGTAGACCATACGACACGTGGGGACTCCATGTGGTTAGAGCCTTTGGCCTCATCCCCAGCCTAAGAGCACCAAGGAGTAAGGAAGGCTTCATATCCACACCCCGATGCCCATAGAGGTTGATCTTGTTTTGGTAATGGTCAAACCATGTTGTGCACTGTCACATTTAAAAGTGGGCTTGGCCTTCTCACACTCTCCTTCCAGTGGCAGAGACCCAAGAGGACTCAAAAAAAAAAAAAAAAAAAAAGTACGCTGCAAGGCAAAGGCAAATGATGAAGAATAGGTCTTCCACCTCAGAGCTCAGGTGGTTGGAGGAGAGAATTATTTGGTATCTCTCACATCTTTGCATCTTTCAGTGACACCTTTGTCAGTGTCACTGATCTTTCTGGTAAGGAAACCATTGCCAAGAAGGACTGGTGGGGTGAAGGTGAAAGCTCCCCATATGCTGTCATGTCGGCTTCAAGGACTGGGCACTGTTATCCTGTCTACCAAACTGTGGGCCACAGGAGGAAACAAGACTACGACTCCAGAACCTGTCAGTCCTCAGAGTTCCTGCTCACTTGGAATGAAGGATCAGGCTGATTGAGGATGTGACCTCCATCCCCTCAAACAGCCCCCACAGGAAAGAAGGTCGCTGTGGTCACTGTCTGTGGACAGGACTTCTCAGGTTGTTTTCTGTTAATAAATTGCCTTCCTGTAAGAAAAAAAAAAAAGTGGGGCAGGGCTCTCTGGCTTGAGGCAGCTCTGACTAGCTAAATCTGGGACAACTTGGGCGTTTAAATAGAGCAGTAATGGATCGTAACCTATTAAGTGAGAATTGTTGAGTTTACCCTGATAGAAATAAATAGAAACAAAGCATGGAAATCCCTCAAGAGGAGAGAACGGTGGCATTAGAGTGACCATCAAGCCACCACATTGTAATAACACATTGCAACAATGATCATCAGCAGGAATTTGTGTTTGACAAGAGGCAAGATATTCTCATAGTTTGGAGCCAGCAAGATGGCTCAGCAGATAAAGACACTTGCCACCCAAGGATGTAAGCCTGACATCACAGTTCAGTCCCATAGAACCCATGTAATGGTCAAGGGGGAGTAGTGACCCTTACAAAGCTGTCTTCTGGCCTAGACATCTCTCTCTCTCTCTCTCTCTCTCTCTCTCTCTCTCTCTCTCTCTCACACACACACACACACACACACAGAGAGAGAGAGAGAGAGAGAGAGAGAGAGAGAGAGAGGAGAGAGGATGATGAATAAAATTTGAAAATTTAAAAAAAGGTATTTCAGGTGGAGAATTGGCTCACAGTTAAGGCCATATATTGCTCTTGCAGAAGACTTGAGCTAGGTTCTCATTACCCACACCAGGTGACTCACAACCTTTTGTAACTGCAGCTTCAGGGGTGTCTGAAACCTCTGGCTTCTGCCTCCAGCTGGCATCTGTACTCACATGGGCACCCCCAAAAAAAACCTTAAAAAAGAGATTCTCATAGCTTCAAGGTCATTTTTCACAAGACAACTGTTAACTATTATTTTATGTTTTTATTTGATTTATTGCTATTGTGTGTATGGTGGGGGTGGGGGTGAAGGTCAGAAAGCTAACTTTTTTTTTTTTTTTGGCTTTTTGGCTTTTTGAGACAGGAACTTGCTGTGTAGACCAGACTGGCTTCAAACTCACAGAGATCCATTTGCCTCTGCCTCCCCAGTGCTGTGATTAAAGGTGTGTGCCACCCTGGCTAGAAGGCCAACTTTCAGAAGTCAGTTTTCTCCTTTCATTGTGGAATCCAGGGATCAAACTCTGGTCATCAGACTTGCACAGCAAGCACTTTTGTCTGCTGGGCTTTCTCGCTGGCCTGGAATAGTTAATTATTAGCTATGGAAGGAAAATAGTAACTCTACAATGGAAGAACTTGGCAGACCCAACCTTCACTAGTGACCCAAGTTAAACCAGCAATGGAACAAACAGATGGATTTGAGAGCTTGGTAGCTCATAGCAGACATTACCCTACTCTCACAGTATAGCATTGCCAACCTCCTTGTTTTGCTAGTTGTTCTGTGAGCTGTAGGGAAGTGTTCTTGATTTTAGGAAATACTCATGAAGTATTAGGTAAAGTGACAGCTTGTTTTTGGTCTACCATGAAGGCACGGAGATACAAACGTGTGAATAGTCTGTGCTAGATAGTTTTTATGTCAACTTGACACAAGCTAGAGTCGGTTGGAAAGAGGGAAACTTGATGAGAAAATGCCTTCACCAGTTGTCCTGTGGACAAGCCTGTAGTGCATTTTCTTGGTTGATGTGGTGGGGTGGGGAGCAGCTCACTGTGGGCAGTGCCAACCTTGGCCTGGTGGCTGGCTGCCTACACCACTACTAAGTCCGAGTATCAGGTGAAAGTCTGGAGATTTGGATGAATGACAAGAAGTCTGGTCGTTTTCTGAGAGAATGTGTTTTCTGAGAGAATGTGTCTCTCCTTTATTGTGGAGCAGCCTTATATACAGACTTACAAAAACCCCAGGTATAAGGGTTCACAACAGGTGTTGATGCTAGTGGACCGAGGCCAGGAAAACAGGAGGTACCTGTGGTTATGCTGGAAAACAACTCACAGAGACCCCGTGGAGGCCGGGTCCCAACACTGGTGGTCCTAAAACGCAGGCTGAGCAGGCCCTGAGGAGCAAGCTAGTAAACAGTGCTCCTCCATAGCCTCTGCCATCAGCTCCTGCCTCCAAGTTTCTGCCCTGACTTCCCTGGACTATGGACTACAAACTGTAAAATGAGATAAACCCTCCCCTCCCCAGGCTGCTTTTGATCATGGTGGGGTTTTTTGGTTTTGTTTTTTTGGTGTTTTTTTGGTTTGTTTGTTTCTTGGTTTGGGGGGTTTTTTTGTTTGTTTGTTTGTTTTCCAGACAGGGTTTCTCTGTGTAGCTTTGGAGTCTGTCCTGGCATTTGCTCTGTAGACCAGGCTGGCCTCAAACTCACATAGATCCGCCTGCCTCTGCCTCCCAAGTGCTGGGATTAAAGCGGTACACCACCAACACCCAGCTAGATCATGGTGTTTATCTCAGCAATAAAAACCCTAAGACATCATGTTGTGGGCTAAATTGTGTCATCAAATTGTGGATATTGAAGGATACCTAACACACCTCAGAACATGGCTATACTTGGAAATAGGACTTTTTAAAAAATATTTATTTATTGTGCACAAATATTTGCTTGCAAACGTTTATTTGCGCCACATGTGGGCAGGGCCCTAAGATACTAGACAGGACATCAGATTCCCTGTTACTGGAGTTACAGATGGTTGTGAGCTGCCCTGTGGGTACTGTGTCCTCTGACTCTGAGAATATCAGCCAGTTTTAAAGAAGTGTGAGTTAAGATAAGGTCTTTAGGGTAGACTAATTTCATCTGATTCTGGTCCTTAGAAGAAGTGGGAATGTTGACATACAAGGAGAGCCAGGGGTGCTCACACAGAGGAAGACTGGGAAGATGAGGCCTCTGGAGAAATCAACCCTGTTGTAGCTTTGTCCTCAACTTCCAGTGTAAAGTGTAAGAAAATGAATTCCAGCTCTGAAGCCACGCAGGCCATGACCTTCTGTCATGACAGCCCTATCAAAAAAAAAAAAAAAAAAATAGAAGGGAATGTAATACAATAAAATTTGCTCAAATATCAACATTTGGGGACTCTTAATGACAATCATAAGGGAATTAAGCTTATAATTTTTCTTTAAATTTGAATTATATCATGAGAACACTGTCCCCTCAGCTGACCTCCTCCGATGAGCATGGTAACAGCACCTGCTCTGGGGGCTGTGAAATACTTTCGTGCACTCACCTGCAAGCCTTTATACCATGCTTATTATGTAACAGAAAATCAATAATATTGGGTGAGACACAGATGAGGCCTCCAGTGTCTCCTAGGGCACTCCCTCTGAGAAACCTACTTATCCCACGGTGAGTGACTTTAGTCATACCAAGTTGGGTGTGATCTCACCCTGCCAGGACACCTCATCATGCAGGGAGGTACCTTGTTGCCAGTTTCTAGAGAGTCATCCTCTGCTTGCACTGCCCTACAGAACTGTTGCTGGCCCAATTGGTTCCCCATTCATTTTCTAGACTCTGGCTCATAGCAGAGGCAGCGGCTCAGGGACAGGGGTCAGCTCAGATTGCACTTCTAGCTGACCTCAGTTGGGGTCAGGGAACACTTTTCATTTTTCTAGACCTCATTTGCTCCTACGGATTGAGAATGTGGTACTAGGTCTCTGGTTTGATCTCCAGTCCCCGTGAGCTGATGTCATTTGGACCTCCTGGTTCCTTTCAACATCAGGATACCTGTTAGCAACTGAGCCAGCAGCACACCTCCATGGTTCCCTTTGCCGAGTGGAAGTGATGCTAAAGGATTCCTTCTAGTACCTTCGGCCACCCGGTATTGCTCAAAATGCTTCCACCACCCATCAGTCTTGCACTAGTTTCTCACTACTGGTAATTAATGACAACTTCTAATAATGATGATTGTGCCTTTAATGAGACACTTCCTTTGTGCCAGGCTAAGTGCCCACAGCCTATTCTCATAGTGTCTTTCACTTGTTCTCTTTTGTTTTGAATCAGGATCTCATGTAGCCCAGGCTGGCCTCACAGTTCTTATGTAACTGAGGATGACCAACTTCTGATTCTTCTGATTCTTCTGCCTCTACCTCCTGAGTGCTGGGATTACAAGTGTGTGCCTCCACACCCCACTGGGGATCAAACCCAGAGCTTTGTGCATGCTAGACAAGCACTCTATCTACCAACCAAGCTACATCCAACCCCCTGCATGCTGTGTATATTGCCAGCTCTTTCTTTTCACTGTCCCAACCAGCCCTCCCCAGCAACTGATTCAAACCCATATGGCATGTCAGTCTTACCTTTTCACTATTTAGAGAGTACTTTATTGCTGTAGTCAAACCTATGTGGATCCCCGAGGTAAGCTGCTCTTGTTTAAAGCATGTCACTGTATTTAAAGCTGTTTTCCTTTCTCACAAAGCCTCCCTAGTGAGAATCATTTAAAGAAAAAGATTAGCACAGATAATGATAAAATAGGATAATCATAGGTATTATAGGAGTGATGTGAACACGGCTTCCTCATCTCCTTTCTCCTGAGTCTAGACAAAGATCAGTATTTTCAGGCCACAGCTAAGGACATATAAGTGAAAGTGTGGGAAAGGAGTCATGGATAAGGGATTCTACCATGCTGCATCCTGTTATAGTGTTTTCCTACCCACCTGTACTTTGCCCTCTAAAAGCTTTTTCCTCTGACAGTGGCAATGGGTGTACTTTATCTGACATGCTGGAGACCACTGACAGCATTTTAGATTTTGAGTCTGAGGATATTTGCATATATTCAACAAAATATTTGGGGGTTAGTGCTTGAGATTGAATGCAACATTCAAGTTTCATATTTGTCTTCTATATAAACCCTAAAACCAGTTTTGCACCATATTTTTAGTGCATCCTTTTTGTTTTGTTTGTATGGCGGGAAATGTTTTCTTATCTTATGGGCTGTATCCCAGGCTGGTCTTGAACCCATGTAGCCACGGATGACCTTGAATTTCTCACCCTCCCACCTCCACCTCCTGAGTGCTAGGATCACTGGCATGTGCTATTTTGCTTGGTTTATGCAGTACTGGGGATCAAACCCAGAGTCTTGTGCATGCTAGGCAAGCCATCTTCCAGCCTGCCCAAGAGTCCCTGTGTTACCCAAGATCAGGCAGCATCATGATGGCAATCAAAATGTTTCAGATGTGGGAGCATTTCAGGCTTGAGACTATCAGAATAGAACTGCCTGCCTTGTCTAGTTCTCACCATGTTGGATCACGGCAAACTATGACCCAGATGCCACCATTTAGCTGGACTCCTCACGCCTACCCACCATCACTGGGCTAAAGAGAGAACCCACCATCACTGCCACAGCCACTCTAGCGGCAGTTGAGACGACACAGTGCTACCCCCTGAGGTATCACAGCTCTCTCAGATGTCAGGGGGCCTCTTGCAGGTCCTAGGCCCCTTACCATATCCCGGTTCTTGCTCCACCTTCCCACTAGCTCCGCCTTCAGCCTTCCGTCTGGCCTCACCCTTCCTGGCATTCTTCCTCCCATGCCCTTGCAGAAGCCACTCCTTGTTATGCCCCAAACCCACATTTCCACCTGTCCACTTCCTGGACCCTCATGCCCACAGCACAGCCCACTTTGCCCTAGCAGTTAAGTTTTCCTTTCTCCCCTCTCTCTCTTCAGCCCCCATCCCATTTCCCTCTCCTCTTTGTAGCCACGCCCCAAAGCATCTCACTCCCTTCCTCCAGCACTGCCAGTGCTATCCCTAAACAGACTTTTGCTGAGGCGCTAGAGACCTCTTGCTGCTGTAACTAGTGCTCTGTGAGAACCTTGGCAGTCTTGTGCACTGCCCCTTCAACTTTCAAATCCCCTTCGCTGGTCAGACCCTACCCCTGACTCTTTTTCTAGTTCCATTCAAAGGGGTTCCCAGAGCTTTGGCCTTTGCACTGTCTCTCCTCCCCAGGGCATCAGAACCTCATCCAAATGTTGGGTGTCATTCCCAGTCTCCACCTCTCCTGTCTCTCAGGCTACATCAGCTTACCCTGCCCTTTGTGCCATGTGCAGCTCCATATTGTCAGTGTAGTTCTCAGTGCCATGCTTTGCCCTGTGTAACTCCCCTGTGTCTTTAGCAGCTTAGTGGCACCCTCTTTCCCACCCCAGCAGTTTGAGTGAGAAAGCAGGTCATGTGTTTAACGCTGGTCGCCCACAGCTAACTGGTGACAGGTTTTAGACGGTCTCATATCACTGTCTCCTCTGGTTCCCATTCCCTCTCCCCAGCTATGACTTCCCTTCCAGTCAAGCTATCTCCCCTGGACAACTGCCAGTCACCTGCCTGTCCCCCAGGCAAAGGACTGGGGGAGCATCTGAGAACCTCAGCTTGGCCTAGCTGCCTTGTTACCCAGAGCCTTCTGTGCTCCTTTCTGACTACAGAACAAGTGCAGACCTTACTCTCAGGCCTCCTGGGTCTGCCCCTCCTCTGCTTCTGCCGCCTCAGCTCTCTTCTCACCCCTGCCAGCTGCAGACACCAAGCTTCTCCGCTCCCATGCTTTTAGTCCCACAGATCCCTCCATCTGACATGTCCCCTGACCCTTTGTCTTTTCAATCTCTACCTCGGATGTTGCTTTTCTCAGCAGGGAAGGGGCTCAGGTGAGAAGCCCCCCCCCCCATCCTTTCCCACTTCCGTGTGTCCACAGCTCTCATCAGGCCCATTATTGTTTGAGGCTGCAGCCATCTCCTCTTCTTTTCAAACACAATGTATTTATTTAGGGTATGTGTGTGTACAGGTGAGGGCTGGGGTTGCTAGGAGAATTGTCTGGAGGTGGGTGTGTGTGTGTACAGAATGTGCAGATTAGGGAATTAGGCTGCTTCAAGCATTGCTACAACAGCAGTGTCTGTGTGTGTGTGTGTGTGTGTGTGTGTGTGTGTGTGTGTGTGTGTGTGTGTGTAAAACCCAATCCAAGTAAGGTCCTAGGTTACTGCACTGTCTCCAGTTACTACACTATTATAGGTTACTACTCTGTTGCCTATCTTCCCTGCCTCACTCTTTCCTCCTTAGATTCTGAAAAATTCTTTGCTTGCTTTGTGGTAATTTATTTATTTCCCTACACTAATTCAAGTTGGACTTTTGTTGCTTATATTCAAAAGTTCTGACTCATTTTGATTTCTCTCTCTCTCTTCCTCTCTCTCTCCCTCCCTCCCTTCCTCTTCCTCTCCCTGTCCCTTTTTCCCTGTCTCCAAGGTCTTGCAACATAGTATAGATTGGCTAGGAACTAACTATGTAGCCCAGGTTAGCCTTGAACTTACAACTCTCCTGCACCCACCCCTGAATGCTGGGATTCCAGGTATGTGCCACCACACCCAGCACGGGCCTCTGTCTTTTTAATCAGATAGGACCTTGCCCATCTTTTCTCGTTTTCCTCTGATGGAAATCTCTATATAAATGACTGTATTCTCATGTCAAACTTATTTGTGTATGGTTTGAGAAATCTGTCCAAAGGCTGACTGAAACATGACTAACAGCTGATCAAGCACAGAGGTCTTAGTTTGTCATCACAAACTAAACATAACCTTATGTTGATCATAAGGCTTGAAACATAAGCCTTGTTAATCACCTTGAGGTCTGGTGAGATATTCACAAATTGTCTAGGTTCTTCCTGCTTCCTTTTCCAGCTCCATGGCTCGCTTGGACCACTGAGTTTCCAGCCACATTGCTTCTAACCAGTAGCTTTAAAAGCTAGGGTTGGATGCACTCATCCCCTGCCATGGTGACCATGAGTGCCTCTCAGCCTGAACTCTAAGTGGTGGCAATAAACAAGAGATCCTAGCCCTCCACACTGAAGAGAGAAGTAACTTATGGTTAGCCAATGAAAATGAGGGACTGTTTGTAATAACAGTATCCACCCCCACCTATCAATCTAAAACACGACCCATTCTCTCTCTCTCTCTCTCTCTCTCTCTCTCTCTCTCTCTCTCTCTCTCGCTTCTCTCTCTCTCTCTCTCTCTCTCTCTCTCTCTCTCTCTCTCTCTCTCTCTGTGTGTGTGTGTGTGTGTGATACACGCAAATGTGTGGAGGTCAGAGGAGGATGTCAAAGTTCCTGCTCTATCATTCTCCACCCTATTCCCTTGAGAGGGAGCCTGAACCCAGAGCTAGGCTAGCAACCCACAATCCCCTAGTCTGTCCCCCTCACAGTGCTCAGGCAATAGGAGCCTATGTCCACAGGTGACTTTTGACATGGGTTCTGGGTCCTCAGTCATGCTCAGCAAGTGCTTCTGCCCACTGAGTCCTCTCCCAGTCCATCAGCTCATGAGACTGACCAAATTTTCACAAGCACCATCTTAGTCCTTCAGGCTACTACATAGTAAAATATCTTAGACTAGGTAATTTACAAACTGAAAACTCACTGCTGGTAATGCTGGAGGCTGAGAAATTCAAGATACCAGCAGACTCTACCTAGAGCCGGCCTCCACTGCTTTAATCAATGACTTGTTGCCAAATCATACAGTTGAGAGGCCAAAGGGGGCAAAAGGCTCTCTCAAGCCTCTTTGTAATGACAATGTTATAATAACATTAGGAGTATGATTAGGATCGAAAGCCTGTGTGATTGGTGTAAATATAATCCTTCATTTGCATGAAGAAGTATGCCGGGATTGATAAAAAACACCTTACGCATAAACACTCTTGCCTATGTAACCAAACTTTTGTTTTTGTTTTTGGAGATAACATCTCACTCCATAGGTCAGGCTGGCTTTGAACTTGCAGCAATCCTCCTGCCTCAGCATCCCAAATGCTAGGCTTACAGAAATGTGTCACACCATTCCTAGCTCAACTTGCTTTTCTAGCCAGTTGGGAGACAGCACTCTCCTGGTCTGCATCTGGTGTTGCATCATTAGGTCCCCTGAAAGGCTTCTGGGGTATGTGTGGGCGGTGGCTCAGTGGGCAGAGATGCTTGCTCTGCAAGCACGGGGATCTGAGGTCGAATCCCTAGTACTCACATAAACATGGTAGTGAATGTCTGTACCCCAGCATTGGTGGGAGAAGGCAGGCAGAGCCTGAGATTGCGGGCTGGTCAGTTTAGCCCCAACAGAGAGCTTCTGGTTTAGCAATAGGCATGGAGAAAGGTAGAGGATGACACCCACTGTCCTGCTTTGGCCTCGGAATGCATGCTCAAGAATATGTGTACCCACACACTCACGTGCGTGCACCACATAGATTGCATACAAACAAATAAATGTGGGGAAGATGTTCTTAGGTCCTTGCCTACTTGGGATTATTTCTTTGTGCACAGCGGGCTGAGCCTGAAACACAAAAAGAAGATGGTGCAGCAGCAACAACAGTACCACCATGCAGGCGATAAAGTGACCCTTCAAGGCAGTGAAGAGCTGAAGAGGTGGGGCTATGCCTGCTGGTCCATAGAAAAGTCCCAGGGAAAAAATCTAGCCTTCAGAATCAAGGATCCACGTTGGAGGTGGCACACAACTTTAATCCTGGCACTCAAGAGGCAAAGGCAGGCAGATCTCTGAGTTCAAGGCCAGCCTGGTCTACAGAGTGATTTCCAGGGTAGCCAGAAGAAACATAGAGAAACCCTGTCTCAAATAAACAAACCCAGAAGCTATGACATTAATCTGTTAGAAGTCATCCATCTCCACACCCTTTGCTCGGGAGCTTCAACCAAGCTGGTGAAGCTGACCGCTGCTCCTGGTGGTCGCTAGTGAAAGCCAAGGACTTCATTACCTGCCAAGTGCCAGGCCACTCAGAACAGAGCCTTTAAGCCAAGTACTTGAAACTCTGAGTCTCTGGAGCTACAAGCTTCTGAATGTGTCAGCTCGGCCTATAAACCTTTGGCTCTCATCTGAGTAGAACAAAGGGAAGCCAGCCAGCCAGCTGACTGGTTGCATGCTGAGTATGTGGGCAAGGATCTCCCCCGTGGGAAGTCCCACCTTTCCTGACCGGGGTCAGGGTTTCCCCTCAGGATGGGAGTGGATGTGGCAGCTGCTCCCTTCCTGAGGAGGGCAGGAGGACACAGCCCAGTTGCCCCTCAGGGGCCACATAATTGGCCTAACCACACACAGCTGCCTCTGGCCTCTAGGTCCTCTGCTGTCATCTTTCACACAGCAGAAGGGCTTTACACACTGCTTCTCTGCATAAGCAATCTTACTGCCTCAGAACAAGGCCCCAGCCACAGCCCAGCACTCTAGGCCCCAGCTAACCTCCGTGGTCTGCTCACTTGCTCACCCATTACTTTCCAACAACACACATTCCTGTAATTTCATCCCAATCCATGTAACTTCAAGATGTTGACCTCACCTCTCCTACTCCATGGTTCCTTCCACCTAGAATGTTCTTATCTTCCTAACCCAGCTGTCAAACTCTTACTCAGTCTTTGAAACCTGATCTAAGATTAGGGTCAGTCTCACCCCTCCCAAGGAAAGAAAACCTCTAAGCCAAGGCAAGGTAAGGCATGGAAGTTTTAGCTGAATATTTTACACATTCAGGTCTTGCAATGGTGCTTTAAAGATCTGAGTAGCATGTGAGAAAGGGGTTCTGTACAGATGGGGGTCCCCGCTTCTGAGTGCTGAGTGGGGACAGCCCTTCATCTGTAATTTGAAATCAAAACTGTCAGATTTTATTTTTTATAATTTAAGGAAGGTGAAGTTTGGGAACAAGATTTTTGAGTTGGCTTCTTCAGATCAATGATTTTAAATGTAACTAGTGGAGATTTTATAGCTCAGATTATATTTGTATATAATTATTAACTAATCTATAAATTGTAATAAATATATTTGAAATTATTAAATGCTATATTTTTATGTAAAAAAAAAAAGATTGAGGTCAGTCTCACCACTAGAAAACTCACAGAACTAACTAACCTGGGTTCACAGGGGCTCACAGAGACTGAACTGACAACCAGTGAGCCCACATGGACTGACCTAGGCCTTGGCATATATGTTACAGTTGTGTGGCTTGGTCCTCTTGTAGAACTCCTAATAGTGGGAACAGGGGTTGTCTCCAACTCTTTTACTGGCTTCTGGGACCCTACTTCTCATACTGGGTCTCCTTGCCCAGCCTTAATATATGGGGAGGTGTTTAGTCTTACTGCAACTTGATATGCCATGTTTTATTGATACTCACAGGAGAGCCCTTTCCTAAACAGAAATGGGGGTGGGTAGATTGGGGGTGGGAACAGAGTGGGGGGAGGGGAAGGGCTGGGAGGAGATGAGGAAGGGAGAGAGGGGAAACTGCAGCTGGGATGTAAAATAAATACACTTATTAAAAATAAAGAATAGGGTCAGTTTTTTGTTTTTATTTTTGTGTTTTTCCTATCAAGGACCAACCTAGAAATACTTCAGGTTTTGTCAGGACTCCTCAGGCCTGCCTTTGGAAAGGGCAGACATATGTAAACAATCGGTGTGGCTGGGATCCAGTAGAACTCTGTAGAAGCAGGTGACAGTAGGCTGGCGTAGGCTGGCGTAGGCTGGCATACCCAGTCCTGCTCACGAGGTACCTCACAGAGCTTCCCACAGGAAGAATCTGTGCCTTCCAGCTATGACTTCCTTCACCTCACAACTTTTATCTGAATGCCAACCAGGACTATAGTGATTCTCTTGTGAGATTGGGTGGGATACGACATGCCACTGTCTCCACGACAGCCTCTTGGCTTCTGCCTCACCTTTGCAGCCCATTCTCTAGAACAGATATGCTCAGTTAAAATGTAAATTTGGGGGCTGGAGAGATGGCTTAGTGGTTAAGAGCACTGATTGTTCTTCCAGAGGTCCTGAGTTCAATTCCCAGCAACCACATTATGGCTCACAACCATCTATAATGAGATCTGGTGCCCTCTTCTGGCATTCACTGTATACATGATAAATAAATAAATCTTTTTTTAAAAATATAAATTTGACCAGGCCATTCCTCTGCTATGAGTCCTCCCATGGCTCCCTATTGCCTTGGGAGTGAAAACCAAAGTCTCAAGGTACTTTGTAAGTCTTATGGGTCTGACACCCTCATGCTCCTTTAATCCCCCTCCCCCTGTTCTTTACCCACCACACCCCCTCTGGCTCACTGTGCTCCAGCCACAGTGGCCTCTTTGCTTCTCTTGGAAAAACCCTGGCATATGCCTGGTGCTGGGCCTTTGCCTTCATGCTTCCTTTGTCTGGGGCACTCTTCTCTAGGTAAGCCTGATCTCTCCCCAGGACATTTGTGTCTTTATGCAGTCTGCCTTCTCAATGAGGTCTTCTAAGCGCTCTAAAGGCTTCAGGGTTTGGGGACATGGCTTGGTGACAGAGCACTCTCATGGCACACATCACACAGCTTTGGGTTAGATTCCTATCATGAGGGAGGGGGGCAACAAAGAAATATAGTCTGGAACCCTGCCTCTTATCAGCTTTGGCTCCAAGGGTGCAGATCACCTCTAATACACTAAATACTCTACTAACTGACCCTGCCTGTTTACATAGAGATATTTTCAATGATAATGCTAAAATAGCAGCCAGGTGGTGGCCGTGCACATGTTTATTTCCAGCACTTGGAAGACAGAGGCAGGCAGATCTCCGTGAGTTCAAGGCCAGCCTAGTCTATAGAGCAAGTTCCAGGACACCCAGAGCTGTTACACAGAGAAATTCTGTCTCAAAAGCCAACATATATATGCGCAATGGTAAGGTCTTACTGCATGGTCCAGGCTGGTCTGCAATGTTCAACCCTCCTGCCTCTGCCTCCCGAGAGCTAGGACTAAAGGTAGGGACCATCACATCACAACTTTTTGTATAAATATGAAAGTATTGAAATGCACAGCAAGTGGAAGGGATTGTGAGGAACCACAGGCAGGGAAGGCAATTTATTCACTACAGATCAAATAATTAGGTCGGCAACTGTCAGCAGGCAGCAGGGCCTATGCCAGCACACACATCCCCCCATTGTCATTCAGTACAGGACCCCTCGAGGTACATCGCTCAAGTCCAGTACCCACTACCACTCCAGAGCCTTAAGGGACTTAAACCTGTCATCTCTGACCTCCTAAGGAAAAAGTTACTTCGTCCTATCTCCTCTCCCTTTCACACCCCTATACTGGCAGCTAAAAAACCCCAATGGTTCAGGACCTCTGGCTCATTAACACTGCAGTGGTTCCCCTTCATCCTGTGGTACCCAACCCTCACACACTTCTCTACACTATTCCCTCAGGGACCTCTCATTTCTCAGTCTTAGATCTTAAGGATGTTTTTTTTTTCTCTATCCCTCTCGATACCTGGTCTCAAAACATCTTTGCTTTCACCTGGACTGACCCTGAAACTCATGCCTCCACTTAGCTTACCTGGACCGTCCTACCTCAGGGCTTCCGGGACAGCCCACACTTACTTGGCCAGGCTCTGGCTTCTGACCTGCTCTCTCTGTCTCTCCCCAAATATAACCTCATACAATATGTAGATGATATTTTACTTTGAATACTGTCCTTAGAAGTTAGCCAGACTGACACCTCCACTCTTCTAAATTTCCTGTCTAGCAGGGGTTACAGTCTCACCTTCTAAGGTTCAATTGTCTACTCCTCAGGTCACCTACTTGGGACTAACCGTTACCCCAACTCACAAAGCTATTACCTTAGACAGAAAGAACCTAATCGAGTCTCTTGCAGTTCCTTCTACTAAAGAGGAAATTTTATCATTTCTAGGAATAGCTGGCTTCTTACGTTCTTGGATCCCCTCTTACTCTCTCCTTGCTCGTCCCCTGTATGAGGCAGCTCTTGGATCACCACATGAACCTCTCCTTAACCTTGTCACTAAGCCCTTTCAGAAACTCAAACAGGCTCTTCCCCAGGCCCCAACCCTTCATCTTCCAGATGAACTTCCTAACTCGTCCTTTCTCCCTCTATGTAGCAGAAAAGGAAAGATATGCCCTTGGAGTTGTAGGTCACCAGCTAGGACCTTCCTTTGCACCTGTAAGCATATCTGTCGAAGAAGCTAGACCTGATTACCCAAGGATGGGCACCCTGCATACGTGAGTTAGCAGCTACTGAGCTCTTTATTCATGAATCAAAGGGTCACCCATCACTGTCTTCTCCCACCACAACCCGTCTCATCTCCTAACCTACAGAGGCTTACAAACTCTACTTCCTTCCTGAGTTCTTTCCCTCCAGGTGGCGCTGGTAGAAGATGCCACACTTACTTTCCAATCCTGCCCACCCCTCAATATCTCAAATCTTCTACCTCAACCTAATACTATTCTCCATCTCATTCATGCATTGAAACCTTGGAGGAATTATTGCCCCATCTTTCAAACATACAGGAGGGCACACTACCTCAAGCCATCTATACCTGGTACACAGATGGCAGCTCCTTTTTACATGAGGGGACCCATAAAGTAGGCTAGGGCATAGTGTCAAATACCAGGGTGGTGGAAGCACGGGCACTTCCTGTCCACACTACTCACCAACAGGCTGAATTAATAGCCCTCAATTGGCATGGGGACATTCTCTAAATGTTTACACAGACTCTAAATATGCTTTTCATATCCTTCT
The DNA here is from genome assembly GCF_003668045.3 of Cricetulus griseus. Lineage (NCBI taxonomy): Eukaryota > Metazoa > Chordata > Mammalia > Rodentia > Cricetidae > Cricetulus > Cricetulus griseus. The sequence goes on along the minus strand of NC_048595.1, from coordinate 376,512,142 downwards.
GTCCCATGTGGCTATCTGGAAAGAGCATGGGCTACTTAATACGAAAGGAGGATCCATAACTAACTCAGGTTATATTATGGCCGTCCTAAAGGCCTCTCACCTCCCCAAAGCTATAGGAATTATCCACTGCTGGTCTCATCAGACTGACAGCTCCATTATCCCCAAGGGAAACAACCGGGCTGATGAAGCAGCTAAGGCTGCAGCCCTCTGAGACCAAGATTCACCTCACCACCACAGGGAGTTCATACACTACAACCCACATCCTCATACTCACCTCCTGACACTCGACAAATTCTGTCCTATTTACACCAGCTCTTCCGCCCTAACAGTCAGGCTTTGTCTCATTTTGTCAAGGCTCACCTCCAGCCCACTTCTGAGGTCTTACATTTCTTGAAAACTATCACTCTTATAAAACCTGTCAGATGTCAGACTCTAACTTCAGGCATTGTAGTCCCCCTTTCCCACTCACCAGGCCAGGGGCTGTCTCCCAGGGACTGACTGGCAAGTTGACTTTACCCACATACCTACAGTCAGGCGAGTTAAATATCTCCTGGTACAAGCTGATACCTAGGGAGGAAGCATTTCCAACCACTAACAAAAAAGCCCAGACAGTCTCTGACATCCTTCTCAGGGAAATTATTCCCCGGTTTGGGATTCCAGCCTCTCTTCAGTCAGGCAATGGTCCTTGCCAGGTCTAAGAGGTGTCAGAGTTCCAAACAGCCAGGACTGTGGTGAAACAACGAGCTACCCCAGGATGTGGCAACACCCCAGCTTTCTCAGGTCCCCCAAAGATAGACAATGCCCCCCAGGTCGGCAGGAAGCAGTCTTGAGAACTCGATGTCCTTGCTCCCTAATCTGCCACGCCCAACTCCCCACCTTTTAATGATAGCAAGAGGTAGGATTGTTGGGGACTGAAACACCAGGCTGACCCTGCCACCTGATGATGGGTGGGGCACACACACTGACATGTCACTCCTTATGCATTACAGACCTGCATGAGGACTCTGAGCATGTGTGAAGCCTCAGTGTGCTTGCTCGGTTTTCCCTGTAAAAGCTTGTACTACCCCCCCTTCCCTCTCTTTTTCCTTTCCTTGGGTTGGCTGCCAATCCACCCCCATCTGACCCCCCTCTTTCCCTTTCATCAATAAACTACGCGTGGGTTTGTTGATTCATGGTTCGTGTTTCATTACCAGTTGCTGCTGCAAAAACCTAACAGCAATCCTATTCAGGGGTCCTGAAGAGCCACCCTATAATCCCACTAATCAAAAAGGAAGGCCTCAGTGGTGTGAAGAACTGAGTTCAGGTCCCTCGAATCATTTGAAGCTGGTCTATCTCAGTCCTCCTACACTGTGATTCCAGGAGGAGACAGGGACATTTTAAAAAGCTCGCAGACCAGCTAGCCTGGCACCTACAGTGGAAAATAACAAAGAGTTCTTAAAAAAAAAGTGTTCTTTTTATTGGGTATATGTGTGTATCTTTGTGTAGGTATGAGAACATGAGTGCAGGTACCTAAGAGGACAAAGAAGTTGGATTGTCCTGGAGCTGGAATGACAGGTGATTGTAAAGGAGTCTGGTGCCCCAGCCGGCTGGGTCAGTCAACGAGTATGCTAAGGGAGGGAGTGAGGATGAAAAGGGCAAGAGACTCGAGAGAGGGAAACAAGACAGTATTCTGATCAAGTCTCGTTTATTAAACACACAAGCAGGGCTTAAGTAGGATAAGGGAATCAGGAAGGGGGGAAGGTGGCTAGCTAGCCACCTGCAGGATGTGTTGCCAGGAGATAAGGCTGGGATTGGGCAACTCAGGGCCAAGCAGGATGTGGGAGAAGGTGGCCATCTGCCAGGCAGAGTTAGGGCTGCAATTGGGGTCTCTTGACCGGAGACATGGGTGTATGCTTTACAAGAGGATAAGCAGATGTGAAGAGCCCAAAACTTAATTGGATGTTAGTTCCTAAAATAGTAATGGAAGGCACAAGATGCCAATTATTATGCTATCTTCATTCAGGGTCCTCTGCAGATCCCCATTTTCTTTAATATAATTAGAGGGCCAATGGTTGGGATATCCTTGAGGGGACTGTGCCTGTCTTAGGTCAGCAGGAATCATGGGTTCGAGAGTGTGGACAACCCTACCCGTCATTGGAGATGGCATTGCATGATGGCCATTTCTGTCTTAGGGGGTCATCGTGAACATACACTCTCAGCCCTCCCTCTGTTGCCCGCCATTGGCTATCCAGCCCAGCTCACCAAGGAAGGAATGAACTCAATAATCTTGCAGATGACTTGGTCATAAAACTTATGATTAGATTATGATTAGAGTTCATCACAGCTGTCTCCCATTTCGGCCAAATCAAGGCGATGATAGTGAACCTGTATAGCTGCATTTTGATAGCATCTATCTGAATCGTAATGAAGGCCATCAATTTAGTAAAGAGAAAAGGTCCTAGCAGTAGAAGAATTAATAAGCCAAGCAAGGGGCCTAATAGGTGAAGAAAATAGGGCAGCAATCCACTCCAGGCACTCCAAATAGGTTGGTCGAACAGTTCTCGACAGCGTTTTTCGAGTTCTTCTAGATGTTTCTTGATTCGATCTCAAACAATGCCCGATTTGTTAGCGTAGAAGCAGCATTTCTCCTGTAAAGTCAAGAAGATGCCTCGCTTGTCTGCAGTAAGCAAGTCTGGACCTCTCCTGTTTTGTAGGACTACTTCTGCTAGAGAGTCAACCTGATCTTGTAGAGCCTGGATGGATTTAAAAATAGTCTGAACTTTTTCCTTTTCCACCTGCAATTTGGGATGGTATTGTTTTCATGAGCTTCTAGAAATTTCACTTGCAAACTGACTTTTGCTTCCTGTGTTGCCACAGTCCTTATTTATGGTAGGCTTGAGTAAATGATTCTATTGGAAAGTCCAGGGCTTGTTGGTTGGCCTAAGCTTAAAATATTCCACTCGTTGTCCCTGGAACCGTGATCATAATGTTTGTGGTGGTTTCTGACCCAATTGAAGGGAAATTGAGATTTCTGCATTTAAGTGTTTTTAGTAGATTTAATAGATTTAAATTTTTTCATAAGGTATTTATTTGGGGTTATCTGGTATGAATGACAGAGCCACACTATATTTACTTTACCTTGGCAGTTTATTTGTGGGTGGCAGTTTTCTGTAGTTCTTGGGACAATGAAGCTTTTAGACTATTTCCCTTAGAGCCTACAGCTGAGGTCTGAGTTGTAGCTGGCTTATGTGGCTAGAATAGGAAAGGTGAACTTGTTCTTTACTGTTTTTTTTTTTAAATTCTCATTAAAAATTTCTGATGTTAGGAATACATACTTTAAATAAACACGATTGATTAATATAAAAAAAACAGTCTGTACATCATCAGCAAGTTGGTGTGACAGTTGAGAATAGGTCTTTAAGGCTACTCCCATGCCAGTGGAACCAGTGGCTAGAGCTCCCGCCACACAAAGACCTAGCAATAGGGGAATGAATGGAACAGCCCTCTTATGTCTGGGGATGAGATAATCCATGCTAGGTATAGAGACAGGCTGGTCCCCAGGTAAAATCTCTATATATGGGAGGAGGGTGACCAGGACACATAGCCCTGTCCAATTGGTTGGCAGCTAACCGGTTTCCACAAGTAAGAATCTGTCCCAGTCTGGCACAGAGAGCTGTGGACACATTAAATCACTGAGGAACAAGAGGTAAAGGAAGCCTGGCCTACATCTATATCAAAACTATCATGTTTAAAATGTTTACAGAAGCACAATGAATAATTAAATCCTGTAGGTTGAACTCTAAAATGAATGCTGAGCTGACCATTACCTGTCAGCAGGGAAACATTGATGGGTACCAAAGAGTCATTGAACATGGGGCTGCTAAAGGCCACTGACTACCTAAGGCTAAGCACATCCAGCAATCTTCTGCCAAATGGGGGTTGGTGGCTTTTAAAGCATAGTGAGTGGCAGCTATTATCTCTGATGTATAGGGATCCACATCCACTCTTCTAGATTTGGGAAGCAATAAGGAATGATAATCTATGTGAGGAATTAGGGAGTCAATCATAAATTGGAGTTTCTCCTGGACCATGGCTTCTCTAACCTGGTCTGTGGGCCCACCAGCAGAGACGTGGATGGGAGCTATTTTATTCCAACATGCCAGTTTTCCTGGGGTGGCTTGGCAGGAGGCTGCAGCATATTTGTAATTGCCAAAAACCTGGGGTGTAGTGGACCAATCACCTCCAAATGTGCCAGTGTAAGTGATTGCGGGTATGGCAGTAAAGTAAGACTATTTTGTGTGCATTCTTAGAATGCACATGGCATTCATCTGGCTTACAAGATTGCATTCTGCAGGGCAGGACCCTGGTTATCCATTGACCTTAGGGACAATTTTAGGTTTGGTAAAGCAGAGCCACTTTTGATTAAAGCCTGTGCCCAGTATTATATGCCCACAGATAGACTGTCTTATCTCAGCAATCCACGGTTCATGGAGGGATGCGACTTGAAGTCAGCGCATGTAGGGCCCCCCTCTACATTCACATGGGGGTCCATACAGGGATGCTAGCAACTCGTTTAGATTGATGGGTCCTTGATCAAACCCTTCCTCTGAATGAGACACCAACAGCAAGACGGACCAGAGTGTGGTATGAATCTTCATTTTTTTTTTTAAACAGAAAGGAATAAAATTCTCAGGAGGGGCAATTCCCCCTGGGATGACTTATATTATCATCTATATACTTAACTAATGTTTCAGGAAGCCATCTGGAAGATTTCATTTCTTTTTGTTTTTCGAGACAGGGTTTCTCTGTGTTTGGAGGCTGTCCTGGAACTAGCTCTTGTAGACCAGGCTGATCTTGAATTCACAGAGATCCACCTGCCTCTGCCTCCCGACTGCTGGGATTAGAGGCGTGCGTCACCAAATCCCAGCTGAGATTTCATTTCTTTAGAGTATATGCATACGGATCCTCGTCCCCATATTAGACTGGGTCAGGTCCATGCCAAGTGTTGTCTCAGGGGTCTTTCCACATAACTGTGACCAAAGTTTCCTGTGTACCAGAGTGCCAAAATCGTGTGGCGGCAGATTTCCCATCATCATCCAAATTTAAAAAATTAATAATGAAGGGAGTGTGTGTCAGGATACTCCTTGGCATGCCTTTGGTGTGGTACCAAGTCCCCCTTTTTAATTTACTAATAGTCAGCTTGAGTGGAAGATTAGCTGTTTCCACTGTTCCTTGTCCCTGAGGATTATATGGGATCCCAGTGACATGGTTGATAGCAAGTTGTTTGCTGAGAGCCTTGAAATTGGCACTGGTATATCCAGGTCCATTATCAGACTTAATTTGTTGGGGAGTGCTCATGACAGAAAATGCAGCTAGCAAATGGCTGACTACATGTTTAGTAGTTTCTCCTGTCTGAAGAGAAGCAAAAATGAATCTACTATATGTATCTGTATTAACATGAATATATTTAAGGTGACCAAATTCTAAAAGATGGGTAACATCCATTTGCCAGATAGTGTTGGGCATAAGTCCCCAGGGATTACTCCCAGATGGGGTACAGGTAAATGTGGGATACATTCTGAGCAATTTTTAACTATCTGTTTAGTTTGTTCCCTAGTAATTTGGTACATAAGGCATAAAGTGTGAGCACTGAGATGATGTAATGATTGTCCTTTATGTGCTGCTTCAATGCCTGTGTTCTGCATGGAATCGACAGGAAAGACTGTAAGGCATCTGTAAGCCAGACGATTACCTTTGGATAAAGGTCCAGGGAGGCCTGAATGAGCATGAAGGTGCCCCATAAAAAAAGGGAAACTCTCTAGTTCTTATGATAGAAGTTAGTTGTCTAAACAAATTACTAGTCTCACAGACATTTTTAATTTGATCTATGTTTCTAAAAGTGGTACTCAGCGGGCAATATAGGCACTGTAAGTATAAATGTTAAGCTTAATCAGGAAAAGGCAGTAAAGGTGGCTATAACTGCATGTAATTCTGTTATTTGAGCTCCAGTTTGAAAACTAATAACCTCACATCTTTCAGGGGAGAGTTGTCGAGGTGAAGCTGGATCAGGGATACCGGGGAGAAAAGTCATCCAAGGGTTTTAATTCATCTTTACTAATTCTTAGATAGATTAATAACCAGTTAATATCCCCTAATAATTTTGAAAATCATTGAAGGTGTGAAGCCTATCCAGTCTTAATTTTTTGAGACAGAATTTTATCCTTAAGCATTTGAAAACCTAAGTAGGTATAGGGATCCTTTAATTGTACCTTATCTGAGGCTATCTTTTACTTTTAAAGCATTACATAATTCTTCATAACAGGATAACACTTCTCCTCCCTTTTGTCCTGCTAAGAGGATATCTATCATGAATGATATACATTTGGGGCCATGAATCTCTAACTGTTTGGATGGCAGCTTCCATGAAGGACAGGCAGAGTGTGGGACTATTAGCTATGCCTTAAGGCAGTACATGCCATTGGTACCTGAGCATGGGTGCCTGAAAATTTGGAGAGGGAAGGCTGAAGGCAAAGCTTTTCTGATCATCTGGGTATAGGGGTATAGCAAAGAAACAACCCTTTAAATCAATTATGATTTTAAAGTATCCTAAAGGAATTGCAACAGGGGAAGAGAGACCGGGTTGTAAGGCTCCCATTAAAACCATGGTTTTGTTTACAGCTCTAAGGTCTTATAGAAAATGACATTTTCCAGATTTCTTTTTGATGATGAAAATAGGGGTATTCCAAGGGGAGGTACTAGGCAGAATATGGCCAGCTTCAAGCTGTTCCTGTACCAGCTGTTGAGTGGAGGCAAGTTTTTCTGAGGAAAGAGGCCATTGATAGACCTAGATGGCTTCATCAGAAAGCCATGTGATTTTTTTCTTCGTGGGCCACAGGACAGCCAATGATTCCTAAGAGAAATACCCTAAGCCTGTGTGATCATTCTTAGGTACAGCAGAAATAGGCTGTCTAATGCCAGTCTCATGCTTGCCCAGGCTCTTACCGAGTGTGAAGCCCGTTCTAAGCATTTGCATGGTTACGACCTCATTAGGGCTACATCTGATCATTCCCATCTGGGACAGCAGATCTCAACCCCGTAAGTTGCCTGGGAGTCCAGCAATGACATATGGCTGGATTTGCCCAGAGTGGCCTTCAGAATCCTTCCAGGTCAATAGCTTGGTGCTGTGTTTGGGGTTTTTACTCTGTCCTATGCCTCTTAGGTGTGTTAGAGTTTCCTCTAGAGGCCAGGTGGATGGCCATTCTTCCTCTTTGATGATAGTGGCATCTACACCTGTGTCTACCAGCCCTGAGAAAGCTTTATCATCTAATTTTAAGACCATGGTGGGTTTATTATTAGATATAGCTTCTGTCCAACAGGCATCTGAAGATCCAAAGCCATCAGTTCCTCTTTTATTAGCCATGCTCTTATTACTAGTATGCAGCAAGGGAAGTATCAATAGCTGAGTAAAGTGTTGTCCGGACAGAAGAGCATTAATTATAGTTGAGGAGGCTACCATGACCTTGATCTCACCTTCATAACCATTGTCAATTATTCCTGGGAGAATTTGTAAGCCATGCAAGGTCATTCTGCTTTGGCAAATAATTAATCCGAATGTATTTGGTGGTAGGGGGCCAAAGACCCCTGTGGGGATGGCTTGAACACCCATCTCTGGTGTTAAAACAGTGTGGGTAGTGAAACTGAGGTCCAGTCCTGCACTGCCTGGTGTTGCTCTACAGAGGGTTGAAATGGATTGTTGCTTGCTGAAACAAAGCTGACTGCCCCATAAACTTGTGTGGGTTTGGGGGCCTGGGACTGGCCCCTGTACCCAATTCTCTGGTTGTTACTGGGAGGCAGAGGCTGACCTTGTGCATCAGTTTTAGACCTGCATTCGTTAGCCCAGTGTTTTCCTCATTTACATTTTGGGCAGAGTCCTGGGGCAGGAGACTTTTGAGGCATGCCTCTTTGTTTTTGTTGGCAAGTTTTTACAAAATGGCCAGATCCTCCACAACTGAAACATTTGTTTCTGCTTTGATTAGGTAAGAGTTGTTTAACAGTAGTACCTTGCATGGTTGCTACCATGGCAAGCCCCTGCTGATAAGCTGTACCTATTTCAGCACAGAGGTGCATATAGCCTAAGAGGTCTGTTTTTTTTTTTTTTTTTTTTTATGATATGGCCAAATAGCCGCTTGACAGGCAGAATTAGCATTTTCAAAAGCTAACTGTTTAACAAAATCGGTACCTGAATTAGCATTTCCAAAAATCCTTCCTGTAGCCATTGGCGATGAACAAAGTCTGAAAAAGGTTCATCAGGTTCTTGTTTAATTTTGGTAAAGGAGGAGCTCATATCTCCCTTGGCGGGCAATCTCTTCCACGCTTTTGTGGCTGCCATTTGAATTTGTGAAAATAGTCATCTGTTGAGTTTCAGTTTCATAATTTCCCAGACCTAATAGCATCTCTTCTTTCTACCCATTGTTAGCCTGGGCACTTCTTTTAGCAGTTTCTTTGCAGGCCTCTGCAAATTCTGATTGCCATAACAGGTAATCTCCTTCTGCCAAGGTTAAAGTATACCAGTCTGAGGGAGTGAGCCACTTATTGGCAATTGATTCTATGATGGCAGTAGTGTATGGGGCCATAGCCCCATACTGAGAGACTGCAGTTTTAACTTCCTTAATAAGATGGAAGTCAAAAGTGGACCACTGTTGCCAAGTTCTGCCTTGGTCATCTGTAGTCTCTGCCACTGGAAAAGCAGTTAGATTTTCAAAGTCTATCTGTTGCTGGGAGTTAAAGGGTATCTTAGGGGAGCTCCCCTAGGGGATGGACTAATGGTGCCCTTTTGTGAAATATCAGCAGCTTTGCCGGTTTTTAAGCTTTTCAGCTGTGTAATCAAATCCTGATGTTCCTTTTCTAGGCGAATCTGTTCTTTAAGATACAGCATTTTGTCCTGTAACTCCTTTTGAGGAGTTAGAACAGGGTAAGCTAAGGAAGGAGCCGTTGGTGGAAGTGTGTAGGGAGGAGGCTTTCTCAGTGTAGGGATGCTAGTCCTCCTCACGATATACAGCCATCTCTTCCTCCAAATATCCCCAGTCTGTATCACTAAGGCTGTCTTCTGTAGGGTGTTGATTTTTTGAAAATTTCTTTTAGAGAGGGGTATATTTTCTTGATTTTAGGCTTGGCTCCTAGATCCTTGAGCCAAGGATTTGAGGCTTAGGGGGAGGGTTTTTCTTAATTTCTCTAGAGTCGGTTGGTTAGTTTTTTGAATTTTTTCTGAGTCACTCTCAAATGAGGTCCTTTTCCTCACTGGGTTCTAAGTTATTGACCTCTAATTTTATGGTCTCAGTGGGTTTCAGACATTTTTCTCCCTCTTTAATCACATCAGCCACAATAGAATCACATTGTTTTTGAGATATAATTTCATCAATTAAATTCCAATAGGAAAAGACAGTACTGGGGATTTTTCTCAGGTCCAAAAGTCCTATAATAATCTTTTAAAGTATCCCCCACTCTTTTCTATCTATTTTCATCTATGGTACCTTCAGTGTGGAACCAAGGACAAACTTCCTTAATAAAGATAAACATTTTTAACAAATCCTGCATCTTAAGCCTAACCCCTCGCACCTTAAGTGTCTTTTTGAGGCCTTCAACAAATAACTCATGCTGGCTTATTTCTTGCTCCATAATCCTAACTCACTTACCGAGGTCTCGGCATAGCAGCAGGCTCCGGTCTAACAACTTCCTCTGCTCTGTCTTCTTTAGCGATGTACCCGGCTTTCCTGAGCAATGTCCTTCAATGATGCCCTCGTACTCACGGCCACATTGGGCGCCAGTTGCCCCAGCCCGTGGGTTCAGTCAATGGGTACGCTAAGGGAGGGAGTGAGGATGAAAAGGGCAAGAGACTCGAGAGATGGAGACAAGACAGTATTCTGATCAAGTCTCGTTTATTAAACACACAAGCGGAGCTTAAGTAGGATAAGAGAATCAGGAAGGGGGGAAGGTGGCTAGCCGCCTTCAGGATGTATTGCCAGGAGATAAAGCAGGGGTTGGGCAACTCCGGGCCAACTAGGATGTGGGAGAAGGTGGCCGTCTGCCAGGCAGAGATAGGGCTGCAACTGGGGTCTCTTGACCGAAGACATGGGTGTATGCATTACAAGAGGATAAGCAGATGTGAAGAGCCCAAAACTTAATTGGGTGTTAGTTCCTAAAATAGTAATAGAAGGCACAAGATGGCAATTATTATTTTTCTACATTCAGGGAGTCCAATTTGGTCCTTTGGAAGCCTAGTATGTCCTTAACTGCTGAGCTGAGCCATCTCTCCAGCCCTGAGAAATGTTTTAAAGGTGAAAATCAGGGATTGACAGCCAAGGTTGTCCTTTGACCTCTACAGCCCAGCACAAGCACTCTTGTGCAGACATACAGGATCATACACAGAAAAATATTGTATATTCCAGGACCCTTGGGTGCAGCTCTCTCTTGAGAATTCACATCCATAATTTTGTGTGCACTACCCTTTCTCCTCCCTCCTCAATTTCTTTCTTTCTCTTTTTTTTTGAGACAAGGTCTCACTATGTAGCCCTTGATGATCTGGAACTCCATCTAGACCAGGCTGGCTTCAAACTCACAGATTTCTATTTATCTTTGCCTCCCAATTACTGGGTCTAAATAGGATAGCTACCACACTCAGCTTTGCTATCCTGTTGCTAAGTGTGCTCCCCTCTCTGAAAAGCTAAAAAGGATTCCTTAGGTTGCTGCAGGTGACTTCCGTGGTGGCCTGCCCAACAGTCACTGCCATGTTGACAGGAAGCTGCTGACCCCAGGACAACTTGAGCAAAGACTTTAAACACATTGCCTTTTACTACTGCATCTTGCTGGTTGCCAGTTGGGATGACTAGTGTGGTCAGCTTGACAAGAGCTAAAGTCATTAGGGAGAAGAGAACCTCAACTGAGAAACTGGCTCCATTAGGTTGGCCTGTAGGCAAGTCTGTGGAGAAATTTTCTTGATCAACAATTGATGCGGAAGGGCCCAGACCACTGTGAGTGGTGCCAACCTTGGCCATGGGCCTGGGTTGTATAACAAAGGAGCCCGAGGAAGCCAGTAAGCAACACCCCTCCATGACCTCTGCTTCAGTTCCTGCCTCCAGGTTCCTGCTCTGGCTTCTCTCAGTGATGCCGTGTGACCTGAGACCTGGAAGCCAAATAAAACCTTTCCTCCCCAAGTTCTTTTTGATCAGTGTTTTCCCATAGCTGCAGGAGAGCAAACTAGAACACCTGTCTTTGCTGACTATGGTGCCAACACCACACGGCCTTGGGCTTTGTTGGTTTAGTAACTGCAGTTTTATCAGCACCAAGAACACTGTCTGGAGGGTGGTGGATGAAAACGTAAAACAGGTCCTGCTTCTGCCTCTCATTGACATGCAACTCTGGGATTCATTTCCTCACTCTATCTATAAAGTGGGGATTATAGCATTACTCCACAATGTTGTCATAAGGATAGAATCAGTAAGTGTAAGCTGGCCCTGTTAATGTAGAGTTAATTTCTGTCTCCTTCTTGAGGGAGGGGCCTGGTCTACTGTGACCCTCTGGATTCCAGGGAAACTCTGTAGTGCTTGTAGCTGCAGGGTTGAGTACAACCCTTAGGACAATTTCTTTTCTTTTCTTTTCTTTTCTTTTCTTTTCTTTTCTTTTCTTTTCTTTTCTTTTCTTGTTGTTATCAAGACATGGTTTCTCTGGTCCTGGAACTCACTCTGTAGATCAGACTGGCCTCTAACTCAGAAATCAGCCTGCCTCTGTGTCCTGAGTGCTGGAATTAAAGGCATGTATCACCACCACCTGGGTTCTTCTTCTTCTTCTTTTTAAGATTTATTTTATTTTCTATTTATGTGTCTGTGGGTGGAGGATGTTTTGACAGTTTCCTGGCCCGCCTGGTCCCACAGCCACTTTCCCCCAACTAAACACACAGAGACTTACATTATTTATAAACTGTTTGGCCGATGGCTCAGGCTTCTTACTGGCTAGCTCTCCCTTAATTATTAACCCATTTCTATTAATCTAAATATTTCCACTTTGTCTTCTTTTACTGGAGAAGGCTCCAGCGTGTTGTTCCTTCAGCAACTACATGGCATCTCTCTGCCTTCTTTCCCCAGAATTCTCCTCATCTGGTCACTCTGCCTATACTTCTGCCTGGCTTCTGACCAACCAATGTTTTATTCATCAACCAATAAGAGAAACATATATACAGAAGGACATCCCCCATCAGGATTTGTGTGCGTGTGCGTGTGCATGTGCATTTGCATGTGTGTGAGTGTGTGTGTGTGTGTGTGCATGTGCATGAGTGTGTGTGTGTGTGTGTGCGCGCGCGTGCGCGCGCACTTGCGCTTGCAGGGGCCAGAAGAGGGTGCTGGATCCCCGGAACTGCTTATGTGTGGTTATGAACCCCCTGGTATGGGTGCTGGGAACAGAACTCTGTGCCTTTGCAAGAGCAACACGTGTCCTCACTTACCGTGCCATCTCTCCAATCCCAGGAGATGCCCTTTGATTTGTAGTACTGACATCTCCCATTCAAGATGCTGTAGAAATAAGATGAATTGAGCAGCCCTGAGTCACCCCACCCTTCCCTTTTGTGGCATGCTCATTTGCTGCTTCCAAATGATCCCACATTCCCTCTCTTGATGCAGTCATTCATTAGCCAGATGTACCAATAGGAAGGACACTTTACTTCATCATCCATGAGGTTTTGCTGTTTGTGTTTCCATGGGACTTTGAGTGTCTCTGCAGCCCCACTGACCCAGGCTCCTTGCCTGTTCCTGTGCTTCAGATTCAGTTGTATGGCAGTGTTGTTAAACCTGCTATTCTGAACACAGGGTGGGTGTTTTTTATGAATGGAACTCACCCTGTTAGCCTTTCTGTTACTGGGCAGGATGCCCTGTGTTTTGCAAGCTTCCTCATAGCCATCACCCTAACTTCATTTTGGAGAATATGGAGGGCAAATTATTTTCACTGAGAAACTCTTTCTTGGAACCCCAGCATTATGCTGACCCTGGCCTCTGACAATGAGCTGGACATGCATGACGGCATTCAGGCATACTTAGGCAGCTCAAAGGGCTCTGTGTTTCGTGTCCACGTCATGGCTATGTCACGCATTATGGGGCTTTGTAAGGACTCAGTACATATGTGCAAGCTTCCCCACTCCCCCCTTTTAAAATTTTTTTTAAATTTTATTTTGGTTTTTCGAGACAGGGTTTCTCTGTGGCTTTGGAGGCTGTCCTGGAACTAGCTCTTGTAGACCAGGCTGGTCTCGAACTCACAGAGATCCGCCTGCCTCTGCCTCCCAAGTGCTTGGATTAAAGACGTGCACCACCACCACCCGGCGCAAGCTTCCCCTTTTAAGCAAGCCCTCCACCTGTTCCCCACTTCACCCCTTCTCACTTCTTCCTCTCTCTCCCCCTTCCCCCTTCTTCTTCCCTTCCCTTCGTCTCCTCACTGCTCCCCCAATAAACTTCACGTGAGTTTGTTGATCCTCGTGGTTTCATGTTCCATCTAGAGTAGATGAAACAAAGGAATAACACTCTTCATCTCTTTTTCTGAGATCAAATTTAAAACTTGAGCCAATTTTAAATCTTAGCATAGAGGAACAGTTTCTTCCCTGCAAAAAAAGAAGAGATTAACTACCCACTAACTTCACTACCCATGGCTGATGGTGGTAAAGCCACGCTCTAATCAGTAGAGCTCTATACAGTTATTGGTAACTGCAGTTGGATTTATTTGTTTCTTTATTCTCGAGGCAGGGTTTCTCTGTGTAGCCTTGGCTGTCCTGGAACTCCTTCTGTAGACCAGGCTGGCCTTGAACTCACAGAGATCCGCCTGCCTCTGCCTCCTGAGTGCTGGAATTAAAGGTGTATGCCACCATTGCCTGGCTTCAGTTGGGTTTACTAACCTGTGTAAATTATTTTTTATTTATTCTTTTATTGTTGTGGGATATTTGTATACTGTGTGAAGATGAATTGCTGTGATTGGTGTAATAAAAATCTAAATGGCGTGTGCCACCACCTCCTGGTTACCTATGAAGGTTCTTAACTAAACAGAAGGTTGGTTGCATTGGCTGCCCCACAACTGGGCATTTGTGTCTGTGGAGGAACTAGAAGAGCACCAGCAACAGACTTTCCATTTGGACAGAGAGTGGTCTGGGAGATCTAGCAGGCCTGTGACTCAAGGCTCATTAGAGAAAATAAAAACTAAACTGAATCTGGTGAGCTGAAGAAGAGGAAGAGACCTGCTGAATCAGGAGCAAGTGAGTCACCATTATTAATTAATATTAGCATTATTAATCTCCACTGTCATTTATCGAAATCCCACTATAGATAGGTACAAGGGTTGAGTTTTCTCAGTGACCATCATCTACCCCCATATGTCACTTCTCAGCTTCACAGCGATCATTTGACCAAATTACTAATAAAAGTGCTATTTTCAGACATTTATTTATTCATTTATTTAGATAAAGAGTGTCTGGTTGGAATCCAACTGAATTAGTTGAGGCTGAGTTTGAATTCCTGACCTTCCAATCTCCAGCATCTAAGTGTTGGGATTATAAGTATGTAGTTACCACACTCAGCATTCTTTGACATCTTGAGGTAGGGTTCTCAGGCAACAAATAACATTTTATAATTTAACAGTTTTGTTTAGGGGTGGGTAGATTGCTCAGTTGGAAAGCGCTTGTTGAGTTGTCATGGTGACCGGAGTTTGATTCCAGGACCCAAGGAAAAAGCTAAATGTGTGTTTGTAACCTCAAAACTGTGAAAGAGGACTCCTGGGGCTCCGTGGATAGTTAGCCCAGTGGGCGAGCTCCAAGTTCAATTAGAGACCCTGTCCAAACAACAACAACAAAAAGGTGAAAAGGGACTGGTAAGGACATCCACCCATTAACATTTTTGTTTGCTCTAAGGCAATCTAACCGGAAGTCCCATATTTTGATTTGCAATCTAGTTTGGAAGAACCTGACAAAATCAAAGTAGGTTCTTCTCGGTTATGTCCCGTGGCTTTGTTGACTTTCTTATAGCTTCATGAGCTGTCATGAACAAAAAGTTCGAAGCCACTCCGGGTGGCTTGAGGTCAGGGCGAGTCAGGGGTAGCCTTCTGCCCTCACCAACATGTCTGCCAAACAGCCGTCAAAAGGACCTTCCGCCCGATGCAGACATGGCCGCCAACAGCCACGCAGGATTGGCTCCAGCCCGACCGCCCCCTAGCAACGGAAGCGGCTTCCATTGGGCAGTTATAAAAGATGGCGGCTCCTGACCGCGTGAGAGGCCTGCTTGGGGGCGGGGCCACAGCCTGCGGGTCGCACGGGCTCCGTCGATTGGTGGAGAGCCGCAGGAGAGCCGTCGATTGGTGATCGAGGCGCGTTTGTTTGCGGAAGTAAGCGGGCGGAGAAGTGCTGAGTAAGCCGAGGTGAGTGACGGCGCGGCGGGGGCGGGGCCTGATGGCCCTTCCCAAACCTTCTGGGCGTCCCTGTCTCGGTTGTCGCTTCCCGGATCCCGCTTAGGACCATCCTCGTGTCTCCGACTCTGAGGCATGTCCTCCGTTAACTCTTGTCTTATCCCCCGGGTGCTCCCGGCTTCTGTCCTTTGATCCCCTGGTGTCCCCAACTCCCATCCGGTGACAGAATTCTTCTCGGTTGCTTTCCTTAGTTTCCCCAACTTCCTGAATTAACCTTTTCCCCCATTCAGTGTCCCAGCTTTCACCCTGGACTGCCCACTGTCCCCAACTCCTTCCTGTGCGCTTCTAAGTGCTCCTGGTTTTCCGCTTCAGTAAATTATTGCCCGATTTCCCCCACGCCACAGGCTTCCTGTATCACTCCCTTTGTGCCCCCCTCCCGCCCCCAACTCCCTGCTTATCCTCCCCTGTGCCTCTGATTTTCGTCTCCCACGTGTGTTCTTCCCAATTTTCTAGCCCCTAATTCTGGGTTCACTGCCACAGATGACCTGGAAGCTGGTGACAGGAAGCCTGTGACCCAGGTGACTATGTGACTGGGCCAGGGATTGGGCGTGACACAGGGAGGGCACAAGGGCTCATAGATCCGCGCCTATATTTTTAATGGGCTACTCACATGATCCCAAACAAATACTAACCCGCTAAGGCTCCCTCACCTGCTCTCCTGCCAGCACAACAGGACTGGGCAAGTTTGGTTTGGCATCATTGAAGCTCCACCCTTGGGCGAGTTCAGAGTTTTGTTCTTGTCTCAGCCTCCATGTTTGTGGGGCTTGGAGGCTAAGTTCTGTCCAGGTCTCAGCTTTCTCACTGTGCCAGAGACGACTGAATTTCCTGCCCACTATGGCTGCCCTGAGGCTCAGTATTTGAATGAGTTAGAAGACAGTGCTTAGTGACCAGTGTGACCCTGTACAAGTGTATGGCTTTGCTGTTGTGTCATAGGCAGGATGGAAGGGGAAAGGGGCTGGTGATAGGAGAGAGAGGAACGGAAGTGTGTTTCCTTTTGATCATGTTTTCAGTGTTTATTAATCACCCCTGTCAAACAGACTCTTTTATTCATGCTACCTTTACTATTCATTTGTTTTCCACTGAGCAAATATTGATGCACCCAGCACTGTTCCTGCTTAGCATGAGGAAGGGAGGCCAATTGACCTCCCTTGCCAGGACCATACTAATGAGCTTGGAGCTGGATTTTCAGTGTAGAGGGTCCCTGATTTTTATTATTGTTATTATTATTATTATTATTATTATTATTATTATATATTTTGGTTTTCTTGAGACAGGGTTTCTCTGTGTAGCTTTGGAGCCTGTCCTGCAAATAGCTCTTGTAGACCAGGCTGGTCTCAAACTCACAGGGATCTGCATGACTCTGCCTCCCGAGTGCTTGGGATTAAAGGCGTGTGCCACCACAGCCCAGCTATTTTTTTAAAAATATTTATTTTATGCATTGGAGTGTTTTGCCTGTATCTGTGTGGGTGCACTCCATGTGTGCCTGGTGTCTATGTGTGTTGGTGGCAGAATAAGGTGCTGGATCACATGGAATTGGAGTTACTGAAGGTTGTGAAATGCCATGTGGGTTCTGGGAATTGAACCCTGATCCTCTTCAAGAGCAGCAAGTAGTCTTAACTTCTGAGCCACCTCTTCAGCTTTGAGTATTTCCAGTTTCTAATGGACTGACTTGATTTCTGGAGTTGACAATGTTATGAAGAAGTCTGCATTTAGTAGAAATTGTACTTTGAATTTTGAATTTTGTTCCTGAGCTAGTGTCATGTGACTTAATCCTGCCCATGCTGGGCACTTGCAGTGAACCACACCCAGCTATGGTACCTGAGGGAAAATGATAGATACTGTTCAGTGCTGGATCATATTGTTCATAGGGCAGATGCCTTCCCTACTTTTCCTCCTTTGCCCTGTTGGATGTCAGGGGATCTGTGCCCCACAGTGTGACACCAGTCATGTGGCTGATATTGTATAAGGGTTCCTACTGTTGGCTCAGTGCTTAATGCCTTTCCCCACCCTTCTAAGGGTTACTTTGCTTGTTAAATGTAACTATTATAGCATGCTTAAGAGGGGATTTCCTATTTGTCCAGCACAGTGTTATTGCTGAGATACAGTGAAAGGAGCTACCTAAACACTGTGTCTCTCTGTGCTTTCTTCTGCGCTTAAACACCCTGTGTGTGTACACAAGTAAGTGTGGCCTTTGTGGAGGGTGTGCAGTCCTGGGCTTCATGTACAGATATGAAAGGAAGGAAGTTGAGGCTCTCAGTGCTCAGGCTCTCAGCCTGCAGCCATGGGAGGGGGGCGGGATGGCCAGGAAAGGCATCAGCTACTCAGGAGTGTGGCACCCCAGCGTTCCAATCATGAGACATCCAGTGGGAATCAACAGGCAGTTATGTGTTTGGCTGTGCTCCCAGAAGCCCCTACAGCCATCATCTGAGACCAGCTCAGATGTTTTGGCCTGTCTCTCCTCCCTCCATTTTCGTCTGGGTCAGGTGGAGGCAGCCCCATCGCTATTCATCTTTCATGGCAGGCTAAAATGAGCTTAGTTGTTGGTACCCTGCTGTGCAGTGAAGCTGATTTTTCCAGGAGGAACTAGTTCAGCACTCACTGGCACTCCTAAGACCCAGCAGGACTGGAGGAAGGTCTCCTGGGGGGCAGGTACTCCTTGGAGGAAAGCAGGAGGCTGGGTTCACCCACGTTTCTTTGTGCAGACAAGGGCCTGATGTGCAAAGGAAGGTGGGATCTCCTTGGCCTCAGGGATGCCAGCTGGTGGCTCACAGATGTTCACTCATTCTCATTCACCCATTGATTTGTTAAGTTAATGATAAACTTAATGTTTATCCATCATGCCCTTGGAAATGGGTATCATGCCCTTGAAGAAGGAATAAAAGCAGTGTCATGGTCCCTTTGTGAGGGTTCACATGGTGTGGGGTTGCAGAGGAGAAAGGCTGAGGGAAAAGAGGGCTTCTGTGTAACATGAATAAATAAAAGACCCAGAGACTGATATTGGGGTTCAAACTTCAAGCTGAATATCAGAAGAGCAAAGCAGCCAGCCTCTTGCTCTTACCTCTATCTAAGGCTGAATGGGTTCATTCTGTCTCCATGAGATCCACCAAGCCTCAGACTGTAACCTTTCCTTAGTGTGCCTGGAGAATGAATGCCTCTCTGAGACCTTGCTTCTGTCTTATACACTTCCGTAATGTTGGGATTAAAGGTGTGAGCTATAATTCTCTTTTTGACTGATTCACTCTTGTGTAGATCTGGGTGGCCTTGGACTCAGAGAGATCCATCTGCCTCTTAATCCTGAGTCCTAAGATTAGGACCACCACTTCCTAGCTTCTGGCTGCTGGAATTAAAGGTGTGTGCTTGGCTTCTATGGCTTGTGGCTGACTTTGCTTTCTGAATCCTCAGTCAAGTTTTAATAAATCATAAATAATATATCCCTATACTTCTGGAAGAGGTGACCCCCAAACTGGGTCTTGAGAGATGAGAAAGGAAAAGTTTATTTCACTCCATGCTTCTTGTCTGTCAGGAGAGAGGTTAAATGGGGTAGGGAGTAATGCAGGCCAGGAAATGAAGGTGCTGGAGCACCTAGGCACACTGAGGCACAAGTATGACAGTCTGGGAGGTAGTGCTGGGGCTGAATGACTAGAATGGGGTGACGGCGATGGAGTGCAGGCTGGCCCTCTCCTGGGGATTCTGACATGCGCTCTGGAATTTGGGTTTTCTCTGAAGTGTTGGAGATCCACAGGACATGCAGGGTCAGTGTGTGTCGGGGTGTGGTCATTCAGTGGGGGGGGGTGCAGTCATGCAGCAGGTAGGTGCGGTCATTCATTGGTGAGGTCATTCAGTGAGGGGTACAGTTATTTAGTGGGAGGTACGGTCATGCAGCACGGGAGTGGGGTGGGGTGGGGGAGGGGGTTACCATCATTCATTTTGTAGTCTGTGTGGTAGATAGGCACAGAGGAGCCATGTGGGTAAGATTGGACCAGGATCTGGGCTTTCATGAACCTCCATTTAGAAATGTCTTAAATGCCAGCTTGTAGGAAGGGGCCGGTCCAGTGTTTGCTTTGCCTTTGGAGTGACAAAGGACCCAGAATGGTGAAGAGGAGGCCTGGCATAAGCAGGAGGACATTCTGGGTCCTATAGAATGGACTGGATGGTTCATGGCTCCCAATTAGCAGCTTCCACCCGAAACCATCCAAGAGTGAGGAGGGAAGACAGACAGCTTGGCAGCCTTGGCAGAAGAGTGACCCCCAAAGAATGGGTGCAGCTCCTGTCTCCTCTGAGACCTGCCCAAGGACCTTCATGGCTGAGGTGGATGCAGCCAGGCCAGATGACATGCTTGTCCATGGTGGCCATGCAGGCCTCTGTCCTCCCACCCATTTCCCTCACTATACATGCTGGGGGCGGGGCTCTCCCCATCCCCTTCTGTCTTTCCCTTAGAGCTTGAGCTCTATCCTCCAGTGTCCTTACCCAGGAATGTTGTGTGATGTTTTACTCTTTTGGCTTTTTGGTCTTTTTGAGGGGCTTCGCCACCCAGCTCCCAAATAAATCACATATGGGGGCTTATTCTTAGTTATGAATGCCCAGGCATAGTTTGGCTTGTTTCTAGCCAGCTTTTCTTATCTTAAATTAACCTGTCTACCTTTTCCCTCTGGGCTTTTATCTTTCTTACTTCTGTATATCTTTCCTTTTTACTCCGTGGTTGGCTGGCCCCTGATGTCCTCCTCTACTTGTTCTCTTGCTGCTCCTTCTCCTCCTTTCTCCTTCTATTTATCTACTCTGTCTGCCAGCCCTGCCTATCTTTGCTCCTGCCTTGCTATTGGCTGTTCAGCCCTTTATTAGACCATCAGATGTTTTAGACAGGCAAAGAATCACAACTTCATAGAATTAAACAAATGCAGCATAAACAAGTCACACACCTTAAAATAATGTTCTACCACACAGGGACCATGTGCTCAGGGTGGAGCCTGGGCTTACTGGCCCTCATGAACCCAAACAGCCCCTTCTGGGGAACTCACTGCAGAGTTTTCCAGGGTCTCTTCAGGATTTTTGCTTTTCATTTTGGTGGTCAGATGTATACTCTTGTCTTTTGAACCTTCCATTTGAGGCACTCCCTGGATGTAATCTCCCTATCTCTGATGAGAGTCTACTAGTTTTTGGCCTTCCTGTCTTCAGTCCCTCTGGGAGAAGAGTCCCAGACCCCACAGACACTGTCTTCCAGAAACAAACCAAGCAGATCCACTGGACTTGTGACTGGAAGTGGGTGAGAGAGTCAAGGCCACAGAGCTTGACCTGACACTGGAGTGAAACAGTCACCATGGGCACCATTACCATGGATGGTCTGGGCTTGTCCCTTTTCACTTGTGGCACTTATGCCTAGAAACAGGCAGTCTATATCAAATGGCCCCATCAGGAAACCAGTTCTGGCATGGAGCAGAAGGGTCAGCAGTAGAAAACGGATATTATAGGAACACAGACACTGTAAGAAGCAAGCCCAGCAGGCGGCAGGTGGGGAGGAGGCTCTGGTAGCCCCTTGTTCCTAGCCTGATTCTGCCTTATATCTAGACTGGAAGGACCCAGCTGAGCCCTGAGGTGGTAGGGACAGGATGGATGGCAAGAGGTAGGCACACATGTCTTCTTTGCCTTGTAGCATCCCTGGCGGGCCATGCCATGCTTGCTCCGGGATGTGACCCACAGTCCCATAGAGTTCATTTTCTCTCTTCCACCTGATGAGAACAGTGGCTGCTGTTAGAGTGTCACAGTGGGCTGGCGTCCTGGCCTTTTCCTTAGTTATGTCATTGTGTCACACTGGCCCCAGCCGACTGGATGGAAGCCAGGCCTTTCAACACATGGGAGGTGTCCTTTACTAGAGGGTGATGGGATGGGGCCCTTCCTCTAAGTGAGGCTGCTGGTTCCACTGGCAAGTGGGTTAAACCAGCGGGCCTCTTCTCTGCATCTGGCCTGGTCTCTGGCAAATCTGCATGAAGCTATAGCTCCTCTGAGGTAGGCCTGACACACAGCCCAGGCTCAGCCTACATAGCTTTCTATAAAGCTGTGGTAATTTTGTGTGCCATTTGGAAAATCAAGAAAAGCAACAGTATTGCCCATGAAACCAGGCCTTTCACCTCCACATACCCTGGTATGCTGCTTTTGTCTATTGTCTTTTGTACATGTATGTGGGTAGAGTGAGTGCTGTGGTGGACATGTCGAGGTCAGAGGATAACTTTGTGGAGTTAATTAGTTCCTTCTACCTTAACATGTGTCCTAGGGATTGAATTTAGATTTCTAGGCTCGCACAATAATTGGCTTTACCCAGTGAGTCATCTTACCAGCCCTTCAAAAAGAATTGTGCAAAATATTTACTCAGTTAAATTTTGTCATAAGAAACTTGAGCTGGGCAGTGGTGGCACATGACCTTTAATCCCCACAGTCAGGAAGCAGAGGCAGGAGGATCTCTGTGAGTTTGAGGCCAGCCTGGTATACAGAGCTAGTTCCAGGACAGCCAGGGCTGTTAGAAATCCTGTCTTGAAAAGACAGAAGAAGAATAAAGAAGAAGGAGGAGGAGGAGGAGGAGGAGAAGGAGGAGGAGGAGGAGGAGGGAGGAAGAAGGAGGAGGGAGGAAGAAGAAGGAAGAAGAAGAAGAAGAAGAAGAAGAAGAAGAAGAAGAAGAAGAAGAAGAAGAAGAAGAAGAAGAAGAAGAAGAAGAAGAAGAAGAAAGACTTTATGCAGGGGTGAGAGAGCTGCTCACCTGAGGGTTGTGACACTCATGCCTTCCCTGTCTGCTATGTGACCTCAGGCATGTCACTTCACCTTTCTTCATTTATTTGTGTGTGTGTGTGTGTGTGTGTGTGTGTGTGTGTGTGTGTGTGGCAAGATCCTCTTAAATCAACAATTTTAGCAAAAATCTTGACTATGAGGCTGGGCATATAGTCCAGTAGAATGTTTTGTGTTCCCGGGACCATGGGATAGATTCCCTAACTATGTCCAAAAACAACTGTTACTACAGTAAGTGTGTATATGATTTTTATCACATCTTACCATTTTTGTTGTGTGTATGTGTGTGCATTTGTGTGTGTGTGTATGTGTGTGACATTGCATACGTGGAGGCCAGAGGACAACTTAAAGAAGTCAGTTCTCCGCTTCCACATGTAAGTCTGAAGAAGGATCAAGCTAGGTTGTCAGGCTTGGCTGCAAGTGCCTTAATTTGCCAAGCCACCTTGCCACCCTGTGGTCTTATTTTTAACCATAACCTCATGTTGTCTGCTCATTTATCATCAGTATCTGCTATTTTGTGATCTTTTATCTTTTTGTTTTGTTTTTGAAAAGGAGCCTCTCCTTGTAGCCTTGGCTGTTGTGGAACACACACATCTGGAAAACACAGATCTCTAACTCTGGGTCTGAGGGTTTGGCCTAATGAACATGGGACCCTGGGTTCTATCCCTAGCATACACACACACACACACACACACACACACACACACACACACACACACACACACACACCCTGAGGCTCCAATCTAAACTGGGAGACAATTTTTATAGCAGAAACTCTGACTTAATCTGTAGTGTAAAAAAGAAAATCTCAGCTAAGGAGGTAGCTCAGCCATTCTAGTGTGGGGATCCGAGTTCATCCCCAGCCTCCAGGTAAATAAAGCGGGGCCTTTAATCCCAGCAACTGGAGACAGAGGCCGGTGAATCTCTGGGTTCTAGGCCAACCTGGGCTATAGAGTGAGTTCCAGGATAGCCAGGACTGTTACAGAGAGAAACCTTGTCTTGAAAAATACCCAAAAACCTTTAAAAAAATAAAAAAGCTGGGCACAGTGGCCCACACTTGGGATCTTGGTGCTGGAGAGGCAGACAGGAGGATCCCTGGGTCTCACTCGCTAGCCCATCTAGCCTACTTGGTGAGTTCTAGGTCAGTGAGAGAGCCTGTCTCAAAAACAAGGTGAAGAACACCTGAAAACAGATACCTGGGTTTGACCCTGGCCCCACAAGCACATGTAGACATTCACACACATCTCTGTGTTCACAAATGCACACTTGGTGGGTTCACTTTCATCCAGAGGACTCGCCTCTGTGGCTGCTTTCAGAGCTCTGTGTGAAACCAGTCACAGGGTGCAGAGAGACAGGCACTCCCTGCCCCCTTCCTAGTGGTATGCTGCAGTCTGGCGTGTCATAGCTAGGGGACCTTGGCTTTGCTTGTGGGATTGGCATGCCCATGCCAAGCTTTGCTATCTCCAGAGTGTCATCTTTGATTTTCAAGGAGAGAAGCTGCTCTCTTGCCCAGGCCTTGTTGCAGACAGCACATTCATGCCCACTGTCTTTACTGTCAGTACCTGTTCTCTGTCAGAGAGGTCCCTGGCCTGGCCTGAGGGTCTGGAACTTTCCATCAGACCTGCTATTCCATGCAGGGCAGTTTCTGTCATTTTCAGGTTCTTGCTGGTCCAGAATTGGTACAGAGCTGGTAGGTGATGGAGTGTCCACGCAGGACACCTGGGAGTGGGCATGAGAGGCTGCATCCAGCTGACCAGAGACCTTATTTTTTTCCAGAGTAAGGGGGCAGGCTGTCCCCCCCCCACCTGCCCCACGGAGGATGCAGTTCTTCGGACGCCTTGTCAACACCCTCAGTAGTGTCACCAACTTGTTCTCAAACCCATTCCGGGTGAAGGAGATATCTGTGGCTGACTATACCTCACATGAACGTGTTCGAGAGGAAGGGCAGCTGATCCTGTTCCAGAATGCTTCCAATCGCACCTGGGACTGCATCCTGGTCAGCCCTAGGAACCCACATAGTGGCTTCCGGTAGGTGATAGGCACATCTCCTTTCATTCCTTCCATCCTGAGCTTTTGGGATCCGTGTGGATATGGCTTCTTTGGAGCTTCTTTTGCCCGAAAGTCCTATTATTGAAGGGAAGGGCCAGGAGGAGAAAATAGTGGATCATTCCTGAGTCTTCTCGCCTGTAGATGGTGGGAAAGAAGGATTGGGAAGCCGAGCAGGGCCCACTGGGGTGCCCTTGAAATGAATGGTGGTACTGTGACTATTGTAGGGATCGGGGTTGGACAGCTGGTGTATAAAGGCTGGCAATAGGCAAGCTGGGACTTCTTGGGCCTAGGAGGCTAGGGCAGGACTCCAGGGCAAGGCAGAGTGGGAAAAGGGGAGACTCCACAGAGCTAAGCCTCCATTTCAGGGTCTGATGGAGTTGGGCTGCCTGACGTCAGGGTGGGTTTCTACCAATGCTCTTTCTTCTTGCTCTTCTGTCTGGCTATCCCGTTATCCATCTGTTCACAGGAGCTCTGAGTCTGGGGCCAGTCAGTCCTGTGAGATGACACACATGGTCTGTGTTTTTAAGGAACATGCAGACTGTTGAAGGAAACCACAAGTACACAGGCCTCCTAACCCTTGTAAGGAGCTGTGTTTTGCCAGAGGTAGAGCCTGGGTAACCATAGAGACACAGGAAGCAGTCCTTTGCTGTTGCTGGAAGAGGAATGGCTTTGTTCCAGAGGAGAAGGGAGAAGGCTGTTCCAGGCCTTCAGAGGCAGGGAGGGTGCATGCAGAGGACCTGAGTTTGGTTCTCAGTACCTGGGTCAGGCAGCTCACAACTGTAACTCCTGCCCCAGGGATCCAGTGTCCTCTTCTGGTCTCAGAATGCACCTACACTCATGCAGACACAAATACATAAACAATTTAAAAGTTGTGAAATACAGCAGACATCTAGAAGAGTATCTTTCGCTCAGAGATTAATCACAAATATCTCTGTACCTACTGACACCACGCTGAGAAATAGAACACACTGTACGAGAGGCCTCTTTCACCAAAGAATGGCAATCAGCAACCTGACTTTTGTGTTCATTGCTTTTGTATTCTGCACTCAACTTTCTTTTCTTTTTTCTTTCTTTCTTTTGGTTTTTAAAGACAGGGAGACAGGGTTTCTCTGTAGTTTTGGAGCCTGTTCTGGAATTTGCTCTGTAGACCAGGCTGGCCTCAAACTCACAGAGATTTGCCTGCCTCTGCCTCCCGAATTCCCGGAGGCAGCATTTACTTTTTAACTATACATTTCTCGGGATGCATCCCTGTTATCAAATAGCACATGACTGCATGCCACTGTTTATTTATTTATTATATAGTTGATGCAAGTGTAGGTTCTTTCTTGTTTTTGCTGTATGCATACCTTCCTATTTGTCGTGTCCCCAGGAGTACTGGTGAACCTGAGGCAGTGACAGTCTGGGTTGGTAATGATCATGTATTTTCCTACCCACTGTGAATGAGATTTCCTGATATTATGCACCCTAATACTTGATATTGTCAGTGCAAAAACTGTGAGTCATTCCTTTGAGCAACTAGTAGAGCATTATTGTAACTTTATTGTGTGTTTACTTAGTTACAAGTGGACTAGAGCCTCTTTCAGCAGTTGTGAACCACTTGGGGCATCTTTAGTGATGTAGCTGCTCAGCTCTCAGCCATTTAAGAGAGTTACCTTTTAAAAATATTATTACTGACCAGGCATGGTGGTGCATGCCTTAAATCCCAGCACTCTGGAGGCAGAGGCAGGCACCTTTACTCACTGAGCCATCTTGCCTCCTTATTTTTATTTTATTTTTGAGATAGGGTCTTAGACTGTGGTCCAGACTGCCATGATACTTAGTATGAAGCCTAGGTTGGCCTCAAACTCAGAGCAATCCCCTGCATCAGCCTTCTGAATGCTGGGATTATAGTCATGTGGCATTTAAAGTTTTTTTGGATTTTGTTTTTTATAGGGAGATGGACTTGGAGGATAGAGTAAATCAATAGATTTTTTTTTTTCTTTTAAATTTGTTTTGGAAAGTTTGTAGCATTAACCTTTTTTTTTTTTTTTTTTTTTTTTTTTTTTTTTTTTTTTTTTTTTTTTTTTTTTGGTTTTTCGAGACAGGGTTTCTCTGTGTAGCTTTGGAGCCTATCCTGGCACTCGCTCTGGAGACCAGGCTGGCCTCGAACTCACAGAGATCCACCTGCCTCTGCCTCCCGAGTGCTAGGATTAAAGGCATGCTCCACCATCGGTGTTGTCTTTATAGCAGGTATTACCTCATGCTCTCTGAGTACTTCATGTTATTGCCTTCCCCTATAAGAACAGACACTCTGTCTCAAAATAACAAAAACAGAACAAAAAAGAACAGACACTCCATGTGCCATGGCCATGCATGCCCTTAATCCTAGCACTTGGAAGGAAGAGGCAGGTGGATCTCTGAGTTTGAGGCCAGCCTGGTCTACAGAGTGAGTTTTCAGGACAGCCAGGGCTATGCAGAGAGACCCTGTCTTGAAAAAAACCAACACACACACACAGGTGCACATACACAAGGGAACAGACTCAGAGTAGTGTCCACACTGGTTTGTTCCTATAGTCGCTCTGTTGAGACCCATGTCTGGCATAGAGAATACCTGGAGGTGTTTGTTGAGTGCACTCTTCAGAGGACAGGTTGGGGAGGACAGGCTAGGGAGGACAGGCTGAGGAGGACAGGCTAGGGAGGACAGGCTGGCTCCATCAGACCAGCCTTCTGTGGGCACTGCCTGTACTAGAGCCAGCTTGCTTCTGCACTTATATAGGTGTGAGACAAAGCCCAACTGTTGAGAACCATGGCCAGAACTCCAGGTCACCACCCTAACGTGTAGTTGCCTGGCTTTGTCACACTGCTTTCTCACCATTCTCACAGGAGTGCAGTTAATCTATCTCATGTTTCAAGTGGGACTCAGAAGGGGAGGGGTTTACCAAAGTCTCACATCAACTTCATAGCTGAACTGTACTCAAACCCAACTCCTTTTCAATAAACAGAATTTTCTTTTCTGATTAGAAAAATAATGCATATGCTCATTGGAGAAATTTAGAAATAAGAGAAATGGGTAGGTGTTGGTGGAGTTTCTGTCCTGCCTGTTCCCATAGCCGTTTAGCCCCAAATAAACACACAGAAACTTATATTAAGTATAAACTGGCCAATGGTTCAGGCTTCTTACTACCTAGCTCTCTCTTAATTAATTATTAATCCATAACTGCTAATCTATGTATTTCTACATGGTCTTATCTTACTGGAGAACATCCAGCATCCTGTCTTCCCAACAGCTGCATGGCGTCTCTTCCTGCTGGCTTCTCTCTCTTTCCTCTCCCTAGAATTCTGGTCTGGTAGCCCCACCTATACTTCTTGCCTGGCTAGTGGCCAATCAGTGTTTTATTCTTTTTTTATTTTTTTAAAGATTTTATTTATTTATTATGTATACAACATTCTGCTTCCATGTATATCTGAACACCAGAAAAGGGCACCAGATCTCATAACAGATGGTTGTGAGCCACCATGTGGTTGCTGGGAATTGAACTCAGGACCTCTGGAAGAGCAGTCAGAGAGATGCTGAGCCATCTCTCCAGCCCCCAATCAGTGTTTTATTCATCAACCAATAAGAGAAGCATATATACACAAGGACATCTCCCATCATTTCCTCTTTTCTGTCTAAATAAAAAGAAAGGCTTAACTTTAAGATAGTAAAATTATATATAACAAAACATCTATCAAGCAAGAACTATAGTTAATAATATTTAGTCCACTAACATTTGGCAAAATTTATAGAAAATATTTTATCATCTGTCTTATCTTTGTGAGTCTAAAGTTTTATATGAAACTTATCTTTTATCACAACTAAGGAAAACCATAATCGTAATTATCTGTCTTTAACTCCATCAAAGACCTCAGAAGGATAATATATAAACTCTAGAATTGACAGAGACATCTCGCTGCCTGGACAGTTACCCAAATTTTCTCTGTAACATTGGAGCATCTATCTTAGCCACAGTGTGTCTGGTACACTTGTCAGTGAAGCAGGAAGTTTTAAACCATCTGCCTATATTGGCAGTTTGTCAGTCATTTTTCTCTGTGTCCTGAAGAATGTCTGGCAGACTCTTCCATGAAGCAGGAACCTTGCAACTGACTGCAACAATACCGTCCAGCTTGTTTTGGCAAGTTCAGCAGTCACTGTCCTGTGGGTCCATCATGCCCAATTTATACAGCATAGAGTCAAAGAGTCCAGGCAAGAGCAGTTTCTTGCCCAAATGGCTGTTTCTACCATGTTGAAGGCGAATTCCTTAACAAGTTTCTTTGATGCCCATCTTCCTCTCTGATCCAATTGGTGTTGTCAGGACAGTTGTGTCTCACGGTCATGAAAAACCTAAACCATTTTAAATGCCACATATTCTGTAGGTCTTTCAAAGGTGTGAAAAATATCAGGTAGGAATGTTGGATTTATTCTGCATCTATACATATTTTGTCAAATATCCTTACAGACCTTTTAGCTTGGTTGAGATCACTTTGTGTTATATATTATTTGTATCCCGCTTTTTCACTTGTTACAAATACACATCTTCCTGTTCTTTTAAAATAATTTATTACATTTTGTTTATTGTGTATGTATTGATATCACAGTGTAGAGTGGGGTCGTGTCATAGTGTAGAGTGGTGTCCTGTCATAGTGTAGAGTGGGGTCCTGTCATAGTGTAGAGTGAATCCCGGCATAGTGTAGAGGGTGGTCGAGTCATAGTATACAGTTGGGTCCTGTCATAGTGTAGAGTGGGTCAAGTCTTACTGTAGAGTGGGGTCCTGTCATAGTGTAGAGTGAGGTCGTGTCATATTGTAGAGTGCAGTGGTTTCATAGTGTAGCGTGGGTCCTGTCATAGTGTAGAGTGGGTTTGTGTCATAGTGTAGAGTGGGGTCGTGTCATATTGTAGAGTGGGGTCCTTACATAGAGTTAGTGTGGTCCGGTCATAGTGTAGGTTGGTGTCGTGACATAGTTTAGAGTGAGGTCATGTCATAATGTAGAGTGCGGTAGTGTCATAGTATAAAGTGGGCTCCTGTCTTAGTGTAGATTGGTGTCCTGTCATAGTGTAATGTGGGGTTGTGTCATAGTGTAGGGTGAGGTCCTGTCACAGTGTAGAGTGGGGTCCTGCCATAGTGTAGATTGGGGTCCTGTCATAGTGTAGAGTGGTGTCATGTCATGGTGCAGAGTGGGATCATGTTATAGTGTAGAGTGAGGTCCTGTCATAGTGTAGCGTGAGGTCCTATCACAGTGTAGAGTGGGGTCCTGCCATAGTGTAGATTGGGGTCCTGTCATAGTGTAGAGTGGTGTCATGTCATGGTGCAGAGTGGGGTCATGTTATAGTGTAGAGTGAGGTCCTGTCATAGTGTAGCGTGAGGTCCTATCACAGTGTAGAGTGGGTTGTGTCATAATGTAGAGTGCAGTGTTGTCATAGTGTAGAGTGGTTCCTTTCACATTGTAGACTCGGGTTGTGTCATAGTGTCGAGTGGGGTCCTGTCATAGTGTAGAGTAGAGTCCTGTCATAGTGTAGAGTGGGGTCGTTTCATATTGTAGAGTGGCATCCTGTCATAGTGTAGAGTGGGGTCGTGTAATAGTGTAGAGTGGTGTCCTGTCAGGTGTAGAGTGAGATCGTGTCATGGTGTAGAGTGGGGTCCTGTCATAGTGTAGAGTGAGGTCCTGTCATAGTGTAGCGTGAGGTCCTGTCACAGTGTAGAGTGGGGTCATGTCACAGTGTAGAGTGGGGTTGTCTCATAGTGTAGAGTGAGGTCCTGTCATAGTGTAGCATGAGGTCCTGTCACAGTGTAGAGTGGGGTCATGTCACAGTTTAGCGTGTGGTCGTCTCATAGTGTAGACTGGGGTCCTGTCATAGTGTAGAGTGGCGACCTGTCATTATAGAGTGGGATCGGCTCTTGGTGTAGAGTGGGGTCCTGTCATTGTGAAGACTGAGGTCGTGTTATAGTGTAGAGTGGGGTCGTGTCATAGTGTAGAGTGGGGTCCTGTCATAGTGTAGAGTAGAGGTTGTGTCATAGTGTAAATTGGGCTCCTGTAATAGTGTAGAGTGGGGTCATATAGTGTAGAGTGGGGTCGTGTCATAGTGTAGAGTGGGGTCGTGTCATAGTGTAGAGTGGGGTCGTGTCATAGTGTAGAGTGGTGTCCTGTCATAGTGTAGAGTGGTGTCCTGTCATAGTGTAGAGTGGGGTCTTGTCAGTGTAGAGTGGTGTCCTGTCATAGTGTAGAGTGGGGTCCTGTCATAGTGTAGAGTGGTGTCCTGTCATGGTGTAGAGAGGGCTACTGTCATAATGTAGTGTGGGGTCCTGTCACAGTGTAGAGTGGGTTGTGTCATAATGTAGAGTGCAGTGTTGTCATAGTGTAGAGTGGTTCCTTTCACATTGTAGACTCGGGTTGTGTCATAGTGTCGAGTGGGGTCCTGTCATAGTGTCGAGTGGGATCCTGACATAGTGTAGAGTGGGGTCCTGTCATAGTGTAGAGTGGGGTCCTGTCATAATATTGAGTGTGCTCCTGTCATAGTGTAGATAGGGGTCCTCTCATAGTGTAGAGTGATGTCGTGTCACAGTGTAGAATGGGGTCCTGTCATAATGTAGAGTGGAGTTGTGTCATAATGTAGAGTGGAGTCGTGTCATAGTGTAGACTGGAGGTGTGACATAGTGTAGAGTGTGGTTGTGTCATAGTGTAGAGTTGGGTCCTGTCATTGTGTAGTGTGGGGTCCTGACATTATGTAGACTCAGGTCATTTTATAGTTTAGAGTGGGGTCGTGAAATAGTGTAGTGTGGGGTCGTGTCATAGTGTACAATGAGGTCCTGTCATAGTGTTGAGGAGGTCCTGTCATAGTGTAGAATGGGCTCTTGTCATAGTGTAGATTGAGGTTGTGTCATAATTAAAGAAGGCTCTGGTCAGAGTGTAGAGTGGGGTCCTGTCATAGTGTAGAGTGAAGTCGTGTCATAGTGTAGAAGGGAATCCTGTCATAGTGTAGAAGGGAATCCTGTCATTGTGTAGAGTGGGGTCTTGTCATAATGTAGAGTGGGGTCTTGTCATAGTGTTGAGTAGGATCCTATCATAGTGTAGAGTGGGCTCTTGTCACAGTGTACAGTGGGTTTATGTCATAGTGTAAATTGGGGTCCTGTCATAGTGCAGAGCAGGTTCATGTCATAGTATAGAGGGGGCTTCTCTCATAGTGTAGTGTTGGGTCCTCTCACTGTATAGAGTGGTGTCGTGTCATAGTGTAGAGTGGGGTCGTGTGATAATGTTGAGTGGGGTCCTGTGTAGTGTAGAGTGGGTTCTGTCATAGTGTAGAGTGAGGTCCTGTCATAGTGTATTGTATTGGTTGTGTCATAGTTTAGATTAGGGTTCTATTATAGTGGAGAATGGGGTCCTGTCATAGTGTAGAGTCTTGTCATGTTATATTGTAGAGTGGGCTCGTGACATAGTGTAGACTGGGGTTCTTTCATAGTGTAGAGTGCACTCCTATCATAGTGTAGAGTGGGGTACTGTCATAGTGTAGAGTGGGGTCATGTCATAGTATAGTGTGGGGTCCTGTTTTAATTAGAGTTTGGTCATTTCATAGTGTAGAGTGGGGTGGTGTCATAGAGTAGAGTGGGGTCTTGTCATAGTGTTGAGTGGGCTCATGTCATCGTGTAGAGTGGGGTCCTGTCAGAGTATAGATTTGGATCCTATAATAGTGTAGAGTGAGGTATTGTCATAGTGTAGAGTGGGGTCCTGTCACAATATTGAGTGTTTTGCTGTCATAGTATAGATTGAAGTCCTCTCAATTTATAGAGTAGTGTCGTGTCACAGTGTAGAATGGGGTCCTGTCATAATGGAAAGTGGCGTCCTGTCATAGTGTAGAGTGAGGTCCTGTGATAGTATAGAGTGGGTTCCTGTCATAGTGTAGAGTTGGGTCCTGTCATAGTGTAGAGTGCGATCCTGTCATAGTGTACAGTGGGGTAGTGTCATTGTGTAAATTGGGGTCCTGTAATAGTGTAGCGTATGGTCCTGTCATAGTGTTAATTGGGGTCCTGTCATAGTGTAGAGAGGGGTCCTGTCATAGTGTACAGTGGGGTCGTGTCATAGTTACTGTGGGGTCCTGTCACAGTGTAGAGTGGGGTCCTGTCATAGTATAGAGTCCAGTGATATTATAGTGTAGAATGGGTTCTGTCATAATGTAGAGTGGGGCCCTGTCATAGTTTATAGTGGTGTCATGTCATAGTGTAGAGTGGGGTTGTGTCATAGAGTAGAGTGGGGTCGTGTCATAGTGTAGACTGGAGTCGTGACATAGTGTAGAGTGTGGTGGTGTCATAGTATAGAGTTGGGTCCTGTCATTGTGTAGTGTGAGGTCCTGACATTATGTAGACTCAGGTCGTTTCATAGTTTAGAGTGGGGTTGTGAAATAGTGTAGTGTGGGGTTGTGTCATAGTGTACAATGAGGTCCTGTCATAGTGTTGAGGAGGTCCTGTCATAGTGTAGAATGGGCTCCTATCGTAGTGTAGATTGAGGTTGTGTCATAATTAAAGAAGGCTCTGTTCAGAGTGTAGAGTGGGGTCCTGTCACAGTGTAGAGTGATGTCCTGTCATAGTGTAGAGTGAGGTCATGTCATAGTGTAAATTGGGGTCCTGTCATAGTGTAGAATGGGGTCCTGTCATTGTGTAGAGTGGGGTCTTGTCATAGTGTAATGTGGGGTCCTGTATAGTGTTGAGTAGGATCCTGTCATAGTGTAGAGTGGGCTCTTGTCCAGTGTAGAGTGGGTTCATTTCATAGTGTAAATTGGGGTCCTGTCATAGTGCAGAGTAGTTTCATGTCATAGTATAGAGGGGGCTTCTCTCATAGTGTAGTGTTGGGTCCTGTTACAGTGTAGAGTGGTGTTGTGTCATAGTGTAGAGTGAGGTCGTGTCATAGAGTAGAGTGGGGTCATGTCACAGTGTAGAGTTCGGTCCTGTCATAGTGTTGAGTGGGGTCCTGTCATAGTGT
The DNA here is from genome assembly GCF_003668045.3 of Cricetulus griseus. Lineage (NCBI taxonomy): Eukaryota > Metazoa > Chordata > Mammalia > Rodentia > Cricetidae > Cricetulus > Cricetulus griseus. Next base: position 376,478,875 of record NC_048595.1, on the reverse strand, counting down.
AGAGTCTTGTCATGTCATATTGTAGAGTGTGCTCATGACATAGTGTAGACTGGGGTCCTTTCATAGAGTAGAGTGGACTCCTGTCATAGTGTAGAGTGGGGTCCTGTCATAATGTATTGTATTGGTTTTGTCATAGTTTAGAGTGGGGTTCTATTATAGTGTAGAGTGGGGTCCTGTCATAGTGTAGAGTGGGGTCCTGTCATAGTGTAAATTGGGGTCCTGTCATAGTTAGTGTGGGGTCCTGTCACAGTGTAGTGTGGGGTCCTGTTTTAATCAGAGTTTGGTCATTTCGTTGTGTAGAGTGCGGTGGTGTCATAGTGTGGAGTGGGGTCATGACATAGTGTAGAGTGCAGTGATGTCATTGTGTAGAGTGGGTCCTTTCATAGAGTACAGTGGGGTTGTGTCATAGTGTTGAGTATAGTTTGTGTCATAGTTTAGAGTGGGTTCTATTATAGTGTAAATTGGAGTCCTGCCATGTGTAGAGTGGGGTCCTCTCATTGTGTAGAGTGGGATCTTGTCATAGTGTAGAGTGGGGTCTTGTCAAAGTGTAGAGTGAGGTCGTGTCATATTGTAGAGTGCAGTGGTTTCATAGTGTAGTGTGGGTCCTGTCATAGTGTAGAGTGGGTTTGTGTTATAGTGTAGAGTGGAGTCGTGTCATATTGTATAGTGTGGTGCTTACATAGTGTTAGTGTGGTCCAGTCATAGTGTAGGTTGGTGTCGTGACATAGTTTAGAGTGAGGTCATGTCATAATGTAGAGTGCGGTAATGTCAGTGTAAAGTGGGCTCCTGTCTTAGTGTAGATTGGTGTCTTGTCATAGTGTAATGTGGGGTCGTGTCATAGTGTAGACTGGGTCCTGTCATAGTGTATAGTGGGCTCCTGTCATAGTGTAGAGTGGGTCCTGTCATAGTGTATAGTGGGCTCCTGTCATAGTGTAGAGTGGGTCCTGTCATAGTGTAGCGTGTGGTCCTGTCATAGTGTATAGTATAGGTTGTGTCATAGTTTAGAGTTGGGTTCTATTATAGTGTAGAGTGGGCTTGTGTCATAGTGTAGAGTGGTGTCCTGTCATAGTGTAGAGTGGGGTCCTGTCATAGTGTAGAGTGGGGTCCTGTCATAGTGTAGAGTTGTGTCATGTCATATTGTAGAGTGGGCTCGTGTCACATTGTAGACTGTGGTCTTTTCATAATGTAGAGTGGACTCCTGTCATAGTGTAGAGTGGGGTCTTGTCATAGTGTAGAGTGGGTTCCTGTTATAGTGTAGAGTGTGGTCATGTCATAGTGCAGAGTGTTGGTGTCATAGTGTAGAGTGTGTTCGTGTCATAGTGCAGAGTGGTGGTGTCCTAGTGTAGATTGGTGTCCTGTCACAGTGTAGAGTGCTTGGTATCATCGTGTAGAGAGGGTCCTTTCACAGTGTAGAGTGGGGTTGTGTCATAGTGTTGAGTGGGGTAGTGTCATAATGTAGACTGGGGTCCTGTCATTGTGTAGAGTGGGTTCTTGTCATAGTGTAGAGGGGGTCCTGTCATACTGTAGAGTGGGTTCCTGTCATAGTGTAGAGTGCGGTGGTGTCATAGTGTAGAGTGGGGTCCTGTCATAATATTGAGTGTGCTCCTGTCATAGTGTTGATTGGGGTCCTCTCATAGTGTAGAGTGGTGTCATTTCACAGTGTAGAATGGGGTCCTGTCATAATGTAGAGTGGGGTCCTGTCATAGTTTAGAGTGGTGTCGTGTATAGTGTAGAGTGGGGTTGTGTCATAGTGTAGAGTGTGGTTGTGTCATAGTGTAGAGTGGGGTCGTGTCATAGTGTAGAGTGGGTCCTTTCACAGTGTAGACTCGGGTCGTGTCATAGTGTTGAGTGGGCTTGTGTTATAGTGTCGAGTGGGGTCCTGTCATAGTGTAGAGTGGGGTCTTGTCATTGTGTAGAGTGTGCTCCTGTCATAGTGTAGATAGGGCTCCTCTCATAGTGTAGAGTGATGTCGTGTCACAGTGTAGAATGGGGTCCTGTCATAATGTAGAGTGGGGTCCTGTCATAGTGTAAATTGGGGTCCTTCATGGTGTAGATGGGGTCGTGTCAGAGTGTAAATTGGGGTCCTGTCATAGTGTAGAGTGTGGTCCTGTCATAGTGTAGAGTGGGGTCGTTTCATAGTTAGTGTGGGGTCCTGTCATAGTGTACAGTTTGGTCATTTCGTAGTGTAGAGTGCGGTGGTGTCATAGTGTAGAGTGGGTTTTTTCATAGTGTAGAGAGGGGTCCTGTCATAGTTTTGAGTGGGGTTCTGTCATAGTGTAGAGTTGTGTCCTGTGATAATGCAGAGTGGGGCTCATGTCATAATGTAGAGTGGGGTCATGTCATAGTGTAGCGTGGGGTCCTGTCATGGTGTAGAGTGGGCTCCTGTCGTAGTGTATATTGGTCTTGTGTCATAGTGTAATGTGGGTTCGTGTTATAGTATAGAGTGCGGTGGTGTCATAGTGTACACTGGTGTCCTCTCATAGTGTAGAGTGGGGTCATGTCATACTGTAGAGTGGTTGTCCTGTCATAATGTAGTGTGGGGTCCTGTCATAGTGTAGATTCCAGTGGTGTCATAGCGTAGAGTGGGGTCCTGTCATTGTGTAGATTGAGGTTGTGTCATAATTAAAGTCGGCTCCAGTCATAGTGTATAGTGGGGTCATATCAGAGTGTAGAGTGGGTATTGTCATAGTGTAGAGTGGGGTCATGTCATAGTGTAGAGTGGGGTCCTGCCATAGTGTAGAGAGTCGTTCTGTCATAGTGTAGAGTGCGGTGGTATCATAGTAGAGTATGGTCCTGTTATAATGTTGAGTGTGCTCATGTCATAGTACAGATTCGGGTCCTCTCATAGTGTAGCGTGGTTTCGTGTCACAGTGTAGAATGGGGTCCTGTCATAGTGTAGAGTGAGGTTGTGTCATAGTGTAGAATGGAGTCGTGTCATAGTGTAGAGTCGGGTCCTGTCATGGTGTAGAGTGTGGTCGTGTCATAGTGTAGAATGAGGTCCTGTAATAGTTAGACAGGGTCCTGTCAAGTGTAGAGTCGGTTCCTGTCGTAGTGTAGATTGGTGTCCTGTCATAGTGTAATGTGGATTTGTGTCATAGTGTAGAATGCAGTGGTGTCATAGAGTAGACTGGGGTCCTTTCATAGTGTAGAGTAGGATCCTGTCATATTGTATTCTCGGTTCCTCTCATAGTGTAGAGTGGGGTCCTGTAATAATGTAGAGTGGGTTCGTGTTATTGTGTAGACTGGGGTGGTGTCTTAGTGTAGCGTGATGTCGTGTCACAGTTTAGAGTGGGGTTTGTCATAGTGTAGAGTGGGGTCCTGTCATAGTGTAGAGTGGGGTCCTGTCATAGTGTAAATTGGGGTCTTTCATGGTATAGATGGGGTCCTGTCAGAGTGTAAATTGGGGTCCTTCGTGGTGTAGAGTGGGGTCCTGTCATAGTGTAGACTGGGGTCGTGTCACAGTGTAGAGTGCAGTGGTGTCATAGTGTAGTGTGGGATCATGTCATAGTGTAGAGTGTGGTTGTGTCATAGTGTAGATTGGTGTCCTGTCATAGTGTAGAGTGCGGTGGTGTCATAGTGTCAAGTGGGGTCCTATCACAGTGTAGAGTGGGATTGTGTCATAGTGTAGAGTGTGGTCGTGTCTTAGTGTAGATTGGTGTCCTGTCACAGTGTAGAGTGCGGTGGTGTCATAGCGTAGAGTTGGTTCGTGTCATAATGTAGAGTGGGGTCCTGTCATATTGTTGAGTGTGGTGGTGTCATAGTGTAGATTTTGGTCCTGCTATAGTGTAGATTGAGGTTGTGTCATAGTATAGAGTGGGGCCATGTCATATTGTTGAGTGGGCTTGTCATACTGTAGTGTGGGTTCCTTTCATAGTATAGAGTGGGATCGTGTCATAGTGTAGAGTGGTGTCTAGTCATAGTGTAGAGTGGGGTCCTGTCATAGTGTAGAGGCGGATCCTGTCATAGTGTAGAGTGGGCTCCTGTCATAGTACAGAGTGCGTTCCTGTCATAGTATAGACAGGGGTCATGTCATAGTGTAGAGTGGAGTTGTGTTTAGTGTAGAGTGGGGTTGTGCCATAGTGCAGAGTGTGGTGGTTTCCTAGTGTAGAGTGGGGTCATGTCACAATGCAGAGGGCATGTTGTCATAGTGTAGAGTGGGTCCTTTCACAGTGTAGATTTGGGTCGTGTCATAGTATTGAGTGGGGTCCTGTCATTGTGTAGAGTGGGTTCTTGTCATAGTGTAGAGTGGGGTTCTGTCATAATGTAGAGTGTGGTGGTGTCATAATGTAGAGTGGGGTCCTGTCATAATATTGAGTGTGCTCCTTTCATAGTGTAGATTGGGTTCTTGACATAGTGTAGAGTGGGGTTCTGTCATAATGTAGAGTGTGGTGGTGTCATAATGTAGAGTGGGGTCCTGTCATAATATTGAGTGTGCTCCTTTCATAGTGTAGATTGGGTTCTTGACATAGTGTAGAGTGGGGTCCTGTCACAGTGTAGAATGGGGTCCTGTCATAATATAGAGTGGGGTCCTGTCATAGTTTAGAGTGGTGTCGTGTCATAGTGTAGAGTGGGGTCCTGTAATAATGTAGAGTGGGGTTGTATCATAGTGTAGAGTGGGGTCGTGTCATAGTGTTGATTGGGGTTGTGTCATAGTGTAGAGTGGGGTCCTGTCATTGTGTAGAGTGGGTTCTTGTCTTAGTGTAGAGTGGGCTCCTGTCTTAGTGTAGATTGGTGTCCTGTCATAGTGTAGAGTAGGGTCCTGTCATAGTGTAGAGTGGGCTCAAAGCCTTGTGTAGAGTGGGGTCCTGTCATATTGTAGTGTGGGGTCGTATCATAGTGTAGAGTGGTGTCGTGTCATAGTGTTGAGTGGGGTCCTGTCATAGTGTAGAGTGGGGCCCTGTCATAATGTAGAGTGGTGTCATGTCATAGTGTAGACTGTAGTGTATTAATAGTGTAGAGTGGGTCCAGTCATAGTGTATAGTGTGTTCGTGTCATAGTAAAGAGTGTGGTCGTGTCATATTGTAGAGTGGTGTCCTTACATAGTGTTAGTGGGGTCCAGTCATATTGTAGTGTGGAGTCCTGTCATAGTGTAGAGTGGGGTCCTGTCATAATATTGAGTGTGATCCTGTCATAGTTTAGATTGGGGTCCTCTCATAGTGTAGAGTGGTGTCTTGTCACAGTGTAGAATGGGGTCCTGTCATAATGTAGTGTGGGGTCCTGTCATATTGTAAATTGGGGTCCTGTCATAGTGTAGAGTAGGGTCCTGTCATAGTGTAGAGTGGGCTCAAAGCCTTGTGTAGAGTGGGGTCCTGTCATATTGTAGTGTGGGGTCGTATCATAGTGTAGAGTGGTGTCGTGTCATAGTGTTGAGTGGGGTCCTGTCATAGTGTAGAGTGGGGACCTGTCATAATGTAGAGTGGTGTCATGTCATAGTGTAGAGTGTAGTGTATTAATAGTGTAGAGTGGGTCCAGTCATAGTGTATAGTGTGTTTGTGTCATAGTAAAGAGTGTGGTCGTGTCATATTGTAGAGTGGTGTCCTTACATAGTGTTAGTGGGGTCCAGTCATATTGTAGTGTGGAGTCCTGTCATAGTGTAGAGTGGGGTCCTGTCATAGTGTAGAGTATGGTCTTCTCATAGTGTAGAGTGGGGTCGTGTCATATTGTAGAGTGTGGTTGTGTCATAGTGTAGAGGGCAGTGGTGTCATAGTATAGAGTGGGGTCCTATCATTGTGTAGTGTCAGGTCCTTTCATAGTGTAGAGTGGGGTCTGTCTAGAGTGGGGACTGTCATAGTGTAAAATGAGGTCCTGTCATAGTGTACAATGAGGTCCTGTCATAATGTAGATTGGGCTCCTGTCTTAGTGTAGATTTGTGCCTTGTCATATTGTAATGTGAGGTCCTGTCATAGTGTCGAGTGTTTTCATGTGATAGTGTATAGTGAGGTCCTGTTATATTATTGTGTGGGTTCCTGTCATAGTGTAGAGTGGGTTCCTGTCATAGTGTTGAGTGGGTTCTGTGATAGTGTAGAGTGCAGTGGTGTCATAGTGTAGAGTGGGGTCCTGTTGTAGTGTAGTGTGGGTTCCTGTTATAGTGTAGAGTGGGCTCCTGCCCTAGTGTAGAGTGGGGTCCTGTCATATTGTAGTGTGGGGTCTTTTCATAGAGTAGAGTGGTGTCATGTCATTGTGTTGAGTGGGGTCCGGTCATAATGCAGAGTGGGGTCCTTTCATAGTGTAGAATGAGGTCCTGTCATTGTGTAGAGGACATCCTGTCATAGTGTATAGTGGGCTCCTGTCGTAGTGTAGATTGGTGTCCTCTGATATTGTAATGTGGGTTCGTGTCATAGTGTAGAGTGCGGTGGTGTCATAGTGTAGATTGGGATCCTCTCATAGTGTAGAGTTGGATCCTGTCATAGTGTAAGTGGGGTTGTGACATAGTTTAGAGTGAGGTCGTCTCATAGTGTAGAGTGTGGTCCTGTTATAGTATAGAGTGGGGTATGTCATAATGTAGTGTGCAGTCGTGTTATAGTGTAGAGTGGGCTCCTGTCATAGTGTAGAGTGGGGTCGTGTCATATTGTAGAGTGGGGTCCTGTAATAGTGTAGAGTGTGGTCCTGTCATAATGTAGAATGTGGTGGTGTCATAGTGTAGAGTGTGCTCCTGTCATAGTGTAGATTGGGGTCCTCTCATAGTGTAGATTGGTGTCTTGTCACAGTGTAGAATGGGGTCCTGTCATAATGTAGTGTGTGGTCCTGTCATAGTTTAGATTGGTGTCGTGTCATAGTGTAGAGTGGAGACTTGTAATAATGTAGAGTGGGGTCTTGTCATAGTGTAGAGTGGGGTCGTGTCATAGTGTAGAGTGGTGTCGTGTCATAGTTTAGAGTGGGTTCCTGTCATAGTGTAGAGTGGGGTCCTTTCATAGAGTAGAGTGGTGTTGTGTCACAGTGTAGAATGGCGTCCTGTCATAATGTAGTGTGGGGTCCTGTCATATTGTAAATTGGGGTCCTGTCATAGTGTATAGTGGGGTCCTGTCATAGTGTAGAGTGGGCTCCTGGCCTAATGTAGAGTGGGGTCCTGTCATAGTTTAGATTGGTGTCGTGTCATAGTGTAGAGTGGGGACCTGTAATAGTGTAGAGTGGGGTCTTGTCATAGTGTAGAGTGGGGTCGTGTCATAGAGTAGAGTCGGGTTCGGTCATGGTGTAGAGTGGGGTTGTGTCGTAGTGTAGAGTGGGGTCCTCTCACAGTATAGAGTGGGGTATGTCATAGTGTAGAGTGGGGTTGTGTCATATTGTAGAGTGGGGTCCTGTCGTAGTGTAGAATGGTGTCCTGTCATAGTGTAAAGTGGTGTCTTGTCACAGTGTTGAATGGGGTCCTGTCATAGTGTAGAGTGGTGTCATGTCATAGTGTGGAGTGGGTCCTATTATAGTGTAGAGTGGGTTCCTGTCATAGTGTAGAGTGGGGTCCTCTCATAATGTAGAGTGCGGTGGTGTCATAGTGTAGAGTGGGGTCCTGTCATAGTGTAGATTGGGGTCCTCTCATAGTGTAGAGTGGTATCGTGTCACAGTGTAGAATGGCGTCCTGTCATAATGTAGTGTGGAGTCCTGTCATATTGTAAATTGGGGTCCTGTCATAGTGTAGAGTGGGCTCCTGGCCTAGTGTAGAGTGGGGTCCTGTCATAGTGTTGAGTGGGGTCCTATCATAGTGTAGAGTAGGGTCCTGTTATAGTGTAGGGTGGGGTCCTGTCATAGTGTAGAGTGGGGCCCTATTATAGTGTAGAGTGGTGTAGTGTCATAGTGTAGAGTGCAGTGGTTTCATAGTGTAGAGTGGGTCCAGTCACAGTGTAGAATGGGTTCCTGTCAGTGTAGAGTGGGGTCCTGTCACAGTGTAGAGTGGGGTCCTGTCATAATGTAGAGTGTGGCGGTGTCATAGAGTAGATTGGGGTACTCTCATGGTGTAGAGTGGTGTCGTGTCACAGTGTAGGATGGGGTCCTGTCATAATGTAGTGTGGAGTCCTGTCATTGTTTAGAGTGGTGTCGTGTCATAGTGTAGAGAGGTGTCGTGTCATAGTGTAGAGTAGGGTCTTGTCATAGTGTAGAGTGGGGTCGTGTCATAGTGTAGAGTGCGGTAGTGTCATAGTGTACAGTGTGATCCTGTCATATTGTATAGTGGGGTACATCATAATGTAGAGTGGGGTCGTATCATACTGTAGAGTGGGGTCCTGAAATAGTGTAATATGGTGTTCTGTCATAGTGTAGATTTGGGTCCTGTCATAGTGTCGAATGCGGTGGTGTCATACTGTAGAGTGGGGTCCTGTCATAGTGCAGAGTGCGTTCGTGTAATAATGTATAGTGGGCTCCTGTAATATTGTAGCGTGGGATCCTAACATAGTGTAGAGTGGGGTCCTGTCATAGTGTAGAGTGAGATCGTATCATAGTGTAAAGTTTTGTCATGTCATGCTGTTGAATGGGGTCCTGTCATAGTGTAGAGGGGGTCCTGTCATAGTATAGAATGGACTCCTGATGTAGTGTAATTTGGTGTCCTGTCATAGTGCAACGTGGGTTCGTGTCATAGTGTAGAGTGCAGTGGTGTCATAATGTAGACTGGGGTCTTCTCATAGTGTAGAGTTGGATCCTGTCATAGTGTAAGTGGGGTCATGACATTGTTTAGAGTGAGGTTGTGTCATAGTGAAGAGTGCGGTAGTGTCATAGTGTAGAGTGGGGTCCGGTCATACTGTAGAGTGGGGAATGTCATAGTGTGGAGTGAGGTCCTGTCTTAGAGTAGTGTGGGGTCCTCTTCATAATGCAGAGTTGGGTCCTGTCATATTGTAGTGTGTGGTCGTATCATAGTGTTGAGTGTGTTCCTGTCATAGTGTTGAATAGAGTCCTGTCACAATATATAGTGGAACCTGTCATAGTGTAGAGTGGGTTCATGTCATAGTGTAGAGTGAGGTTGTGTCATAGTGTAGAATGGAGTCATGTCATAGTGTAGAGTGGTTCCTGTCATGGTGTAGAGTGTGGTCATTTCATAGTGTAGAGTTGTGTCCTGTCATTGTGTAGATTGGGGTAGTGTCATAGTGTAGAATGAGGTCCTCTTAGTGAAGGTATAGAGGGGGTCCTGTCATAGTGTGGAGTGGGCTCCTGTTGTAGTGTAGATTGGTGTTCTATCATAGTGTAATGTGGGTTCATGTCATAGTGTAGAGTGCGGTGGTGTCATAATGTAGACTGGGGTCCTCTCATAGTGTAGAATGGGGTCCTGTCATAGTGTAGAGTGGGATATGTCATAGTGTAGAGTGGGGTCTTGTCATAGTGTAGTGTGGGGTTCTGTCATAGTGTAGATTGGGATCCTGTCATAGTGTTGAGTGCAGTGTTGTCATAGTGTACAGTGGGGTGCTGTCATAGTGTAGAGTGGGGTCTTGTCTAGAGTAGTGTGGGGTCCTGTCATAATGCAGAGTTGGGTCCTGTCATATTGTAGAGTGGTGTCATATCATAGTGTAGAGTGGGTTCCTGTCATAGTGTAAACTGTCATCCTGTCACAGTGTATAGTGGGCTCCTGTCATAGTGTAGAGTAAGGTTGTGTCATAGTATAGAATGGAGTTGTGTCATAGTGTAGAGTGGGGTCCTGTCATGGTGTAGACTGGTCATTTCATAGGGTAGAGTGGAGTCCTATTATTGTGTAGAGTGCGGTATTTTTATAGTGTAGAATGAGGTCATGTCAGTCACAGTGTAGAGAGGGTCCTGTCATACAGTGGAGTGGGCTCCTGTCGTAATGTAGATTGGTGTTCTATCATAGTGTAGTGTGGGTTCATGTAATACTGTAGAGTGCAGTGGTGTCATAGTGTACACTGGGGTCCTCTCATAGTGTAGAGTGTGGTCCTGTCATAGTGTAGTGTGGGGTGATGACATAGTTTAGAGTGAGGTCGTTTCATAGTGTAGAGTGTGGGAGTGTCGTAGTGCAGAGTGGGGTCCTGTCATAGTGTAGAGTGGGGTCCTGTCATAACGTAGTGTGGAGTTCTGTCATATTGTAGATTGGGAACCTGTCATAGTGTCGAGTGCGGTGTTGTCATAGTTTAGAGTGGGTTCGTGTCATATTGTAGAGTGGGGTCCTGTCATAGTATAGAGTGGGCTCCTGTTGTAGTGTAATTTGGTGTCCTGTCATAGTGTAATGTGGGTTCGTTATGTGGGGTATGTCATAGTGTAGAGTGCGGTGGTGCCATAGTGTAGACTGGGGTCCTCTGATAGTGTAGAGTGGGGTCCTGTTATAGTGTAGAGTGGGGTATGTCGTAGTGTAGAGTGTGGTCCTATCATAGTGTAGAGTGGAACCCTGTCATAGTGTAGAATGGGGTCCTCTCACAGCGTAGAGTGGGGTCCTGTCATAGTGTAAGTGGGTTAGTGACTATGTTTAGAGTGAGGTTGTGTCATAGTGTAGACAGCGGTAATGCCATAGTGTAGAGTGGAGTCCTGTCATAGTGTAGAGTGGGGTATGTCATAGTGTAGAGTTGGGTGGTGTCATAGTGTTGAGTGAGGTCCTGTCATAGTGTAGTATGGGGTTCTGTCATACTGTAGAGTGGCGTCCTATCATAATGTAGAGTGGGACACTGTCATAGTGTAGAGTGGTGTCGTGTCACAGTCTAGAATGGGGTCCTGTCATACTGTAGAGGGGTTCCTGTCATAGTGTAGAGTAGGCTCCTGTCGTAGTGTAATTTGGTGTCCTGCTATAGTGTAATGTGGGTTCGTGTCATAGTGTAGAGTGCAGTAGTGTCATAGTGTAGAGTGCGGTAGTGTCATATTGTAGAGTGGGGTCCTGTCATAGTGTATAGTGGGGTCGTGTCATAGTGTAGAGTGGGTTCCTGTCATAGTGTGGTGTGGGGTTCTGTCAAAGTGTAGAATGGTGTCCTGTCATAGTGTCGAGTGCGGTGTTGTCATAGTTTAGAGTGGGTTCATGTCATAGTGTAGAGTGCGGTCGTGTCAAAATGTAGCATGGGGTCCTGACATAGTGTAGCATGGGGTCCTGTCATAGTGTAGAGGGGGGTCCTGTTATAGTATAGCGTGGACTCCTGATGTAGTGTAATTTGGTGTCCTGTCATAGTGCAATGTGTATTCGTGTCATAGTGAAGAGTGCGATAGTGTCATAGTGTAGAGTGGGGTCATGTCATAGTGTAGAATGGGGTCGTGTCATATAGTAGAGTGGGTTCCTGTCATAGTGTAGAGTGATGTCGTGTCATAGTGTAGAGTGTTGTCATGTCACATTGTAGAATGGGTCTTGTCATAGTGTAGAGGGGTTCCTGTCATAGTGTAGAGTGGGATTGTGTCATAGTGTAGAATGAGGTCCTGTAATAATGTAGAGGGGGTCTTGTCCTAGTGTAGAGTGGGCTCCTATCATAGTGTAGATTGGTGTCCTGTCATAGTGTAATGTGTGTTCGTGTCATAGTGTAGAGTGCGGTGGTGTTATAGTGTAGACTGGGATCCTCTCATAGTGTAGAGAGGGGTCCTGTCATAGTGTAAGTGGGTTCGTGACATAGTTTAGAGTGAAGACTTGTCATAGTGGAGATTGGGGTCCTTTCACAGTGTAGAGTGGGGTATGTCATATTGTAGAGTGGGGTCGTGTCATAGTGTAGAGGGCGGTGGTGTCATAGTGTAGAGTGGGGTTCTGTCATTATGTATTGTGGTGTCCTTTCATAGTGTAGCCTGAGGTCATGTCATAGTGTGGAGTGGGGTCTTGTCATAGTGCAGAGTGTGGTCGTGTCATAGTGTAGAGCGCGGTGGTGTCATAGTGTAGAGTGCAGTGGTCTTATAGTGTAGAGTGGGTCCTTTCACAGTGTAGAGTGGGGTCTGTCATAGTGTAGAGTGGGGTCGTCTAATAGTGTAGTGTGGTGTCCTGTATTTTGTAGAGTGGAGTCCTGTCATAGTGTAGTGTGGGGTCGTACCATATTATAGAGTGGGTCGTGTAATAGTGTTGAGTGGGGTCCTGTCATAGTGTAGAGTGGGTTGTGTCATAGTGTAGAGGGCGGTGGTTTCATAGTGTAGAGTGGGGTCCTGTCATTATGTATTGTGGTGTCCTTTCATAGTATAGCCTGAGGTCGTGTCATAGTGTAGAGTGGCTTCCTGTCATAGTGTAGAGTCTGGTGGTATCATAGTGTAGAGTGACATCCTGTCATAGTGTAGAGTGAGGTAGTGTCTTTGTGTAGAGTGGGGTCGTGTCATAGTGTAGCATGGTGTCCTGTCATAGTGTAGTGTGGGTCCTGTCATAGTGTAGAGTGCGGTTGTGTCATAGTGTAGATTGGTTTCGTGTCACAATGTAAAATGGGGTCCTGTCATCATGTAGAGTGTGTCGTGTCATAGTTTAGAGTGGTGTATTGTCATAATGTAAAATGGGGTCATGTCATAGTGTAGAGGACTATGGTGTCATAGTGTAGAGTGTGGTCCTGTCATTGTGTAGTGTGGGTTAGTTTCATAGTGTACACTGAGGTCATGTCATATGTAGAGTTGGGTCTTGTCATAGTGTCGTGTTTGGTCCTGTTTATTGTAGAGCACAGTGGTGTCATAGTGTAGAGTGCCGTGGTGTCATAGTGTAGAGTGCAGTGGTGTCATAGTGTAGAGTGGGTCCTTTCACAGTAGAGTGGGGTCTCTCATAGTGTAGAGTGGGGTCGTGTCATAGTGTAGTGTGGGATCCTGTGTATTATAGAGTGTTGTCCTGTCATAGTATAGAGTGGGCACCTGCCCTAATGTAGAGAGGGGTCCTGTCAAAGTGTAGAGTGTGGTCTTGTCTTAGAGTAGAGTGGGGTCCTGTCATAAAGGAGAATGGTGTCCTGTCATATTGTAGAGTGTGGTCATATCATACTGTAGAGTGGATTCCTGTCATAATGTAGAGTGTGGTCCTGTCACAGTGTAGATTGGGCTCCTGTCATAATGTAGAGTGGGTTCATGTCATAGTGTAGAGTAAGGTTGTGTCATAGTGTAGCATGGAGTCGTGTCATAGTGTAGAGTGGGGTCCTATCATGGTGTAGTCTGTGGTAATATCATAGTGTAGAGTGGGTCCTGTCATTGTGTAGAGTGGGGTCGTCTCATAGTGTAGAATGAGGTCCTGTCATAGTGTAGTGGGAGTCCTGTCATAGTGTCGAGTTGACTCCTGTCCTAGTGTAGATTCATGTTCTGTCATAGTGTAATGTGGGTTCATGTCGTAGTGTAGAGTGCAGTGATGTCATAGTGTAGACTGGGGTCCTCTCATAGTGTATAGTGGGATCCTGTCATAGTGTAAGTGGGGTCGTGACATAGTGTAGAGTGCGGTAGTGTCATATTGTAGAGTGGGGTCCTGTCATAGTGTATAGTGGGGTATGTCATAGTGTAGAGTGGGGTCGTGTCATTGTGTAGAGTGGTTTCCTGTCATAGTGTAGTCTGGGGTTCTGTCAAAGTGTAATATGGTGTCATGTCATAGTGTCGAGTGTGGTTCTGTCATAGTGTAAAGTGGGGTCCTGTCATAGTGTAGAGTGCGGTCATGTCATAGTGTAGAGTGCGGTCATGTCATAGTGTTGAGTGCGGTCATGTCATAGTGTTGAGTGCAGTCGTGTCATAGTGTAGAGTGCAGTTGTGTCATGGTGTAGAGTAGGGTCCTATCATAGTGTAGAGTGGGGTCATGTCATTGTGTAGAGTGGGGTCATGTCATAGTGTAGAGTGAGGTTGTGTCATAGTGTAGAATGGAGTCATGTCATAATATAGAGTGCAGTGGTGTCATTTTGTAGAGTGGGGTCCTGTCATAGTGTAGAGTGAGGACGTGTCATAGTGTAGAGTGGGGTCGTGTCATATTGTAGAGGAGGTCCTGTCATAGTGTAGAGTGGAGTCGTATCATAATGTAGAGTGAGGTCCTGTCTTAGTGTAGAGTGGGCTCCAGTGACAGTGTTCAGTGGGGTCCTGTCATAGTGTAGAGTGGGGTCCTGTCATAGTGTAAAGTTGGGTCATGTCATAGTAAAGAGTGGGGTAGTGTCATAGTGTAGAGTGGGGTCCTGTCATAGTGTAGAGTTGGGTCGTGTCATAGTGTAGAGTGTGGTCGTGTCATAGTGCATAGTGGGGTCGTGTCATAGTGTAGAATGAGGTCCTGTCATATTGTAGAGGAGGTCATGTCATAGTGTAGAGTGGGCTCCTGTCACAGTGTAGAGTGGGATCATGTCATAGTGTACAGTGGAGTCGTGTCATAATGTAGAGTGAGGCCCTATCATAGTTTAGGGTAGGCTTCTGTCATGGTGTAGAGTGTTGATGTGTCATCGTGTAGAGTGGGGGGTGTCATAGTGTAGAGTGGGGTCCTGTCATAGTGTAGACTGGGGACATGTAATAGTGTAGATGGGGTCATGTCATAATATAGAGTGGGGTCATGTCATAGTGGAGTGTGCTGTCATGTCATAGTGTATAGTGGTGTTGTGTCACAGTATAGTGTGGGCTCCTGTCATAGTGTAGATGGGCTCTTGTCATAGTGTAGAGTGGGGTCCTGTGGTAGTATAGAGTGATGTCCTGTCATAGTGGAGAGTTAGCTCGTATCATAGTGTAGAGTGCGGTTGTGTCATAGTGTGGATTGTGCTCCTGTCATAGTGTATTGTGTGGTCATGTCATAGTGCAGAGTGGTGTTGTGTCATAGTGTAGACTGGGGTCCTAAATATTGTAGAGTGGGGTCATATCATAGTGTAGAGTGTGGTGGTGTCATAGTGTAGATTGGGACCTGTCACAGTGTAGTGTGGGGTCGAGTCATAGTGTAGAATGGGGGCATGTCATAGTGTAGAGTGGGTCCTGTCATAGTGTACAGTGTGGTTGTGTCATAGTGTATAGTGGGGTCATGTTATAGTGTACAGTGTGGTTCTGTCATAGTGTTGAGTGGGGTTGTGTCATAGTGTAGAATGGGGTCGAGTCATACTGTAGAGTGGGGTCCTGTCATAGTGTAGAATGGGGTTGTGTCATAGTATAGAGTAGGGTCTCTTCATATTGTAGACTGGGGTCGTTTCATAGTGTAGAGTGTGGTCATGTCATAGTGTTCAGTGAGGTCCTTTATATTGTAGAGTGGGCTCCTAACATAGTGTAGATTGGGGTCATGTATAATGTAGAGTGGGATCCTCTCATATTGTAGAGTGCGGTGGTGTCATAGTGTTGAGTGAGGTCCTGTCATAGTGTAGAGTGGGGTTGTGTCATAGTGTAGAGTGGGCTCCTGTCATAGTGTAGAGTGGGGGCGTGTCATAGTGTAGAGTGGGGTCCTGTCATAGTATACAGTGGGGTTGTGTCATAGTATAGAGTGAGGTCATGTTATAGTATAGAGTGGTGTTCTCTCATAGTGTTGACTGGGGTCATGTAATAGTGTAGATGGGGTCATGTCATAGTATAGAGTGGGGTCGTGTCATAGTGTAGAGTGAGATCATGTCACAGGGTAGAGTGGGGTTGTGTTATAGTGTAGAGTGGGGTCCTGTCATAGTGTACAGTGGGGTTGTGTCATAGTGTAGAGTGGGCTCCGGTCATAGTGTAGAGTGGGGTCGTATCATAGTGTAGAGTGTGGTCCTGTCATTGTGTAGATTGGAGTCATGTTAGTGTAGAGTGGGGTCCTGTCATAGAGTAGAGTAGCCTGAGGTCCTGTCATAGTTTAGAGTGAGGTCCTGTCATAGTGTAGAGTGCGGTTATTTCATAGTGTAGAGTGGAGTGTGTCATAGTGTAGAGTGGGCTTCCGTCATAGTGTAGATTGAGGTTGTGTCATAATTTAGCATGGGCTCCGGTCATAGTGTAGAGTGGGGTCATGTCATAGAGTAGAGTTGGGTCGTTTCATAGTGTAGAGCAGGCTCATGTCATAATGTAGAGTGGGTTCCTGTCAAAGTGTAAAGTGAAGTCGTGTCATAGTGTAGTGGGGCTGTGTCATAGTGTAGAGTGGGGTCTGCCATAATTTATACAGGGCTCCGGTCATAGTGTAGAGTGGGTTCCTATCATAGTGTAGAGTGTGTTCCTGTCATAGTGTAGATTAGGGTCATGTTAATGTAGAGTGGGGTCCTGTCATAGTGTAGAGTGGGGTCCTGTCATAGTGTAGAGTGCGGTCATGTCATAGTGTAGAGTACGGTCATGTCATAGTGTTGAGTGCAGTCGTGTCATAGTGTAGAGTGCAGTTGTGTCATGGTGTAGAGTAGGGTCCTATCATAGTGTAGAGTGGGGTCATGTCATAGTGTAGAGTGAGGTTGTGTCATAGTGTAGAATGGAGTCATGTCATAATATAGAGTGCAGTGGTGTCATTTTGTAGAGTGGGGTCCTGTCATAGTGTAGAGTGAGGACGTGTCATAGTGTAGAGTGGGGTCTTGTCATAGTAGAGTGTGGGCTCCTGTCATAGTATAGAGTGGGTTACTGTCATAATGTAAAGTGGGGTCGTGTCATAGTGTAGAGTGGGGTTGTGTCATAGTGTAGAATTGGTCCTCTCATAGTGTAGAGTGGGGTCATGTCATAGTGTACAGTGAGGACCTTCATAGTGTAGAGTGGGCTCCATTCATAGTATAGATTGGGGTCATGTCGAAATGTAGAGTGGTGTCGTGTCATAGGGTAGAGTGTGGTCCTGTCATAGTGTAGAGTGAGATCGTGTCATAGTGTAGAATGGGGTCATGTCATAGTGTTGATTTGGTCCTGTCATAATGTAGAATGGAGTCGTGTCACAGTGTAGAGTGCGGTGGTGTCATATTGTAGCATGAGGTCCTGTCATAGTGTAGACTAGGGACGTGTCATAGCATAGAGTGGGGTCGTATGATAGTGTAGAGTGGATTCCTGTCATAATGCAGAGTGGTGTCTTGTCATATTGTAAAGTGTTGTGGTGTCACAGTGTAGAGTGTGGTCCTGTCATAGTGTAAAGTGGTGTCATGTCATCGTGTACAGTGGGGTCCTGTCATAGTGTAGAGTGGGTTTGTGTCATAGTGTAGATTGGGGTTGTGTCATAGTGTAGAGTGAGTTCTTGTTATAGTGTAGAGTGGGGTCCTGTCATAGTGTAGAGTGAGGTGTCATAGGTTAGAGTGGGGTCCTGTCATAGTGTAGAGTGAGATCGTATCATAGTGTAGAATGGGATCGTGTCATAGTGTTGATTTGGTCCTGTCATAGTGTAGAGAGGGGTGGTGTCATAATGTAGAATGGAGTCATGTCACAGCGTAGAATGTGGTGGTGTCATATTGTAGCGTTAGGTCCTGTCATAGTGTAGACTAGGGACGTGTCATAGCATAGAGTGGGGTGGTGTGATAGTGTAGAGTGGATTCCTGTCGTAATGCAGAGTGGTGTCCTGTGATATTGTAAAGTGTTGTGGTGTCACAGTGTAGAGTGTGGTCCTGTCATAGTGTAAAGTGGTGTCATGTCATCGTGTACAGTGGGGTCCTGTCATAGTGTAGAGTGGGTTCGTGTCATATTGTATAGTGGGTGCTTGTCATAGTGTAGAGTGGGTTCATGTCATATTGTAGATTGGGGTTGTGTCATAGTGTAGAGTGAGTTCATGTTATAGTGTAGAGTGGGGTCCTGTTATCGTGTAGAGTGGGGTCATGTCATAGTGTAGACTGGGGTCTTTTCATAGTGTAGAGTGGGGTAGAGTCATAGTGTAGACTGGGGTCATGTAATAGTGTAGAGTGGGGTCAAGTCATACTGTAGAGTGGGGTGTGTCATAGTGTAGAGTGGGCTTCCGTCATAGTGTAGAGTGGGCTTCCGTCATACTGTAGATTGAGGTTGTGTCATAATTTAGCGTGGGCTCCGGTCATAGTGTAGAGTGAGGTCATGTCATAGTGTATTTGGGGTCCTGTCATAATGTAGAGTGAGCTCCTGTCATAGTGTAGAGTAGGGTCATGTCATATTGTAGAGTGAGGTTGTGTCATAGAGTAGAATGGAGTCATGTCATACTGTAGAGTGCGTGTGGTATCATATTGTAGAGTGGGTTCCTGTCATAGTGTATTGTGGGGATGTGTCATAATGTAGAGTGGTATCCTGTCATATTAGTGAGTGGGCTCCTGTCATAGTATTGAGTGGGTTCCTGTGAGAGTGTAAAGTGGGGTCCTTTCATAGTGTACAGTGTGGTTGTGTCATAGTGTAGAGTTGGTCCTGTCATAGTGTAGAGTGGGGCCTGTCATAGTGTAGAGTGGGGTCATGTCATATTGTAGAGTGGGGTATTGTCGTAGTGTAGAGTGAGGTCGTTTCATAGTGTAGAGTACGGTCATATCTTAGTATACAGTAAGGTCCTGTCATAGTGTAGAGTGGGGTCATATCGTAATGTAGAGTGGGGTCATGTCATAGTGGAGAGTGTGCTCCTGTCATAGTGTAGATTGGGCTCATATCATAATGTAGAGTGGGCTCCTCTCATAGTATAGATTGCGGCTTGTCCTATTGTAGAGTGGGGTCCTGTCATAGTGTAGATTGGGATTGTGTCATAGTGTAGAGTGGGGTCCTGTTAGAGTATAGAGTTTGGGCTTGTCATAGTGTAGAGTGGGGTCCTGTCATACTGTAGGTTGGGGTCCTGTCATAGTGTAGAGTGGGTTTGTGTCATACTGTATAGTGGTCGCTTGTCATAGTGTAGAGTGGGTTCCTGTCATAGTGTAGATTGGGGTTATGTTATAGTGTTCAGTGAGGTCCTGTTATAGTGTAGAGTGGGGTCCTGTCATCGTGTAGAGTGGGGTTGAGTCATAGTGTAGACTGGGGTCATGTTATAGTGTAGAGTGGGGTCGTGTCATAGTGTAGAGTGCAGTCGTGTCATAGTGTAGAGTGCAGTCATGTCATGGTGTAGAGTAGGGTCCTGTCATAGTGTAGAGCGGGCTCATGTCATAATGTAGAGTGGGTTCCTGTCAAAGTGTAGAGTGAGGTCGTGTCATAGTGTAGAGTGCAGTCGTGTCATAGTGTAGAGTGCAGTCATGTCATGGTGTAGAGTAGGGTCCTGTCATAGTGTAGAGTGGGGTCATGTCATAGTGTAGAGTGAGGTTGTGTCATAGTGTAGAGTGATGTTGTTTCATAGTGTAGAATGGAGTCATATCATAGTATAGAGTGTGGTGGTGTCATTTTTTAGAGTGGGGTCCTGTCATAATGTAGAGTGGGGACGTGTCATAGTGTAGAGTGGGGTCTTGTCATAGTAGAGAGTGGGCTCCTGTCTTAGTATAGAGTGTGTTACTGTCATAATGTAAAGTGGGGTCATGTCATAGTGTAGAGTGGGGTCATGTCATAGTGTAGAGTTGGTCCTGTCATAGTGTAGAGTTGGGTCTTATCATAGTGTAGAGTGGGGTCATGTCATAATGTAGAGTTGGTCCTCTCATAGTGTAGAGTTTGGGTATGTCATAGTGTACAGTGAGGTCCTTCATAGTGTAGAGTAGGCTCCTATCATTGTGTAGATTGGGGTCATGTCGAAAAGTAGAGTGGTGTCGTGTCATAGGGAAGAGTGTGGTCATGTAATAGTGTACAGTGGGGTCATGTCATATTGTAGTGTGGGGTCCTGTCCTAGTTTAGAGTCGGGTCCTGTCAGAGAGTATAGTGGGGTCGTGTCATCCTGTAGATTGGGCTCCAGTCATAGTGTAGAGTAGGGTTGTGTCACAGTGTAGAGTGGGCTCCTGTAGAGTGGTGTGTGTCATAGTGTAGAGTGGGCTCCTGTCATATTGCAGAGTGGATTCCGGTCATAGGGTAGAATGAGGCCCTGGAAGAGAGTATAGTGGGCTCCTGTCATAGTGTTGATTGGGTATTGTCATAATCTAGAGTGGGGTTGTGTCATTGTATAGTGTGGGGTCCTGTCTTAGTGTATAGTGGGGTCGTGTCATAGTGTAGTATCAGGTCCTGTCATAGTGTAGAGGGTGTCCTGTCATAGTGTAGAGTGGGCTCCTGTCGTAGTGTAGACTGGTGTCCTGTCATATTATAGAGTGAGGTTGTGTCATAGTGTAGATTGGAGTCGTGTCATAGTGTAGATTGGGGTCCTGTAAGGGTGTAGAGTTTGGTTCTGTCATAGTGTAGAGTGGGCTCCTGTCATAGTGTAATGTCTGGTCATGTCATCGTGTAGAGTGCTGTGGTGTCATAATGTAGACTGGGGTCCTCTCATAGTGTAGAGTGGGGTCCAATCATAGTGTAGAGTGGTGTCGTGTCATAGTGTAAACTGGGGTCCTAAATATTGTAGAGTGGGGTCATGTCATAGTGTAGAGTGGGGTAGTGTCATAGTGTAGAGTACGGTCATGTCATAGTGTAGAGTGAGCTCCTGTCATAATGTAGAGTAGGGTCATGTCATAGTGTAGAATGAGGTTGTGTCATAGTGTAGAATTGAGTCGTGTCATAGTATAGAGTGCGGTGGTATCATATTGTAGAGTGGGGTCCTGTTATAGTGTATTGTGGGGATGTGTCATAATGTAGAGTGGGATCCGGTCATAGTATTGAGTGGGTTCCTGTGAGAGTGTAAAGTGGGGTCATGTCATAGTGTATAGTAGGGTCGTGTCATAGTGTATAGTGGGGTGTTGTCATAGTGTAGAGTGTTGTTCTGTCATATTGTAGTGTGGTTGTGTCATAGTGTAGAGTATGGTGGTGTTATAGTGTAGAGTGTGGTCCTGTCATACTCTAGAGTGGGGTCGTGTCCTAGTATAGAGTGGGGTCATGTTATATTGTAGTGTGTGTTCCTGTTCTAGTTTAGAGTGGGGTCTTGTCATAGTTTAGTGGCTTCGTGTCATCGTGTAGATTGGGCTACTGTCATATTGTAGAGTGGGGTTGTGTCATAGTATAGAGTGCACTCCTGTCGTAGTGCAGAGTGGAGTCCTGTCATATTGTACAGTGATTCCTGTCATAGAGTAGAGTGAGGTGCTGGAAGAGTGTAGAGTGGGCTCCTGTCATAGTGTAGTGTCAGGACCGGTCATAGTGTAGAGTGTGGTCGTGAAATAGTTTAGAGTGCGGTCGAGTCATAGTGTAGAGTGCAGAAGTGTCATAGTGTAGAGTTGGTTCTGTCATAGTGTAGAGTTTGGGTATGTCATAGTGTACAGTGAGGTCCTTCATAGTGTAGAGTGGGCTCCCATCATAGTGTAGATTGGGGTCATATCGAAATGTAGAGTGGTGTCGTGTCATAGGGGAGAGTGTGGTCCTGTCATAGTGTAGATTGGGGTCTTGTCGTTATGTAGAGTGGCGTCCTGTCATAGTGTAGAGTGAGATTGTGTCATAGTGTAGAATGGGGTCGTGTCATAGTGTTGATTTGGTCCTGTCATAATGTAGAGAGTGGTCGTGTCATAATGTAGAATGGAGTCGTATCATAGTAGAGTGTGGTGGTGTCATATTGTAGTGTGAGGTCCTGTCATAATGTAGACTAGGGACGTGTCGTTGCGTAGGGTGGGTTCATGTCATAGTGGGGAGTGGATTCCTGTCATAATGCAGAGTGGGGTCCTTTCATAGTGGAGAGTCGGTCGTGTCATAGTGTAGAGTGGGGGTGTGTCATAGTGTAGAGTGGGGGGCCTGTCATAGTATACAGTGGGGTTGTGTCATAGTGTAGAGTGAGGTCATGTTACAGTGTAGAGTGGGGTTCTCTCATAGTGTAGACTGGGGTCATGTAATAGTGTAGATGGGGTCATGTCACAGTATAGAGTGGAGTCGTGTCATAGTGTAGAGCAGGTTCATGTCATAATGTAGAGTGGGGTCCTGTCATAGTGTAGAGTGAGATCGTGTCATAGTGTAGAGTGGGGTCCTGTCATAGTGTAGAGTGGGGTCATGTAATAGTGTAGATGGGGTCATGTCACAGTATAGAGTGGAGTCGTGTCATAGTGTAGAGCAGGTTCATGTCATAATGTAGAGTGGGGTCCTGTCATAGTGTAGAGTGAGATCGTGTCATAGTGTTGAGTGGGGTCCTTTCATAGTGTAGAGTGGGGTCATGTCATAATGTAGAATGGGGTCCTGTCATAATTTAGAAGGGAGTCGTGTCATAGAATATATTGGGGTTGTGTCATAGTGAAGATTGGGCTACTGTCATCGTGTACCGTGAGGTCGTGTCATACTTAGAGTGTGGTCCTGTCATAGTGTAGATTGGGGTCATGTCATAATGTAGAGTTGTCTTCTGTCATTGTGTAGATTGAGGTTGTGTCATAATTTAGAGTGGGCTCCGGTCATAGTGTAGAGTGTGCTTGTGTCATAGTATAGAGTGGGGTCGTGTCATAGAGTGGGGTCATGTCATATTGTAGTGTGGGTTCCTGTGCTAGTTTAGAGTGGGGTCCTGTCTTAGAGTTTAGTGGCTTCGTGTCATCATGTAGATTGGGCTAATGTCATAGTGTAGAGTGGGGTTGTGTCTTCTTATAGAGTGGGCTCCTGTCGTAGAGTAGAGTGGGTCCTGTCATATTGTAGAGAGATTCCTGTCATAGTGTATAGTGAGGTCCTGGAAGAGTGTAGAGTGGGCTCCTATCATAGTGTTGTGTGGGGACCAGTCATAGTGAGGAGTGGGTCCTGTCATAGTGTAGTGTGGGGTCGTGTCATGGTGTAGAATGGTGTCGTGTCATAGTGTAGAGTGCGGTAGTGTCATATTGTAGTGTGAGGTCCTGTCATATTGTATACTAGGGACGTGTCATATCGTAGAGTGGGGTCGTGTCCTAGTGTAGTCTGCAGTGGTGTAACATTGTAGAGTGGGGTCCTGTCATAGTGTAAAGTGGTGTCCTGTCATAGTGTAGAGTGGCGTCCTGTCATAGTGTAGAGTGGGGTTGTGTCATACTGTACAGTGCTGTGGTGTCATAGTGTAGAGTGGAGTCCTCTCATAGTGTAGAGTGGCGTCGAATCATAGTGTACAGTGTGGTTGTATCATAGTATCGAGTGCTGTCATATCATAGTGTAGTGTGGGGTCGTGTGCTAGTGTAGAGTCCAGTGGAGTCATTGTGTAGAGTGGGTACTGTCACAGTGTAGAGTGGGATCGTGTCATAATGTAGAGTGCAGTCGTCTCATATTGTAGAGTGGGGTCCTTACATAGTGTTAGTGGGGTCTGGTCATATTGTAGGGTGGTTCCTATCATAGTGTAGAGTGGGATCGTGACATAGTTTAGAGTGCAGTCCTGTCATAGTGTAGATTGTGATAGTGTCATACAGTAGATTTGGGTCCTGTCATAGTATAGAGTGTGGTCCTGTCATAGTGTAGAATGGGGTCCTGTCATATTGTAGTAAGGGGTACTGTCATAGTGTATAGTGTGGTGGTGTCATAGTGTAGAGTGGCGTCCTGTCATAGTATAGAGTGAGGTCGTGTCATAGTGTAGCACGGTGTCCTCTCATAGTGTAGTGTGCGTCCTGTCATAGTGTAGAGTGCAGTGGTGTCATAATGTAGAGTGGGGTTCTGTCATAGTGTAGAGTGGAGTTGTGTCATAGTGCA
Source organism: Cricetulus griseus (assembly GCF_003668045.3). NCBI lineage: Eukaryota > Metazoa > Chordata > Mammalia > Rodentia > Cricetidae > Cricetulus > Cricetulus griseus. The sequence continues at coordinate 376,455,577 of NC_048595.1, read as the reverse complement.
GAGTGGGGTCTCTTCATAGAATATTGTGGGGTCTCTTCATAGTGTAGAGTGGGGTGGAGTCATAGTGTAGACTGGGGTCATGTCATTGTGTAGAGTGGGGTCGTTTCATAGTGCAGAGTGGGGTCATGTCATAGTGTACAGTGAGGTCGTTCATATTCTAGAGTGGGCTCCAATCATAGTGTAGATTGGGGTCATGTATTATGTAGAATGGGGTCCTGTCATATTGTAGATGTGGTGGTGTCATAGTGTAGAGGGAGGTCCTGTCATAGTGTAGAATGTGGTCCTGTCATAATGTAGTGTGTGGATGTGTCATAGTGTAGAGTGGGGGCGTGTCATAGTGTAGAGTGTGGTCCTGTCATAGTGTAGATTGTGGTCGTGTCCTATTGTAGAGTGTGGACATGTCATAGTGTAGAGTCTGGGCATGTCATAGTGTAGAATGTGGTCCTGTCATAGTGGAGAGTGGGGTCGTGTCATAGTGTAGACAGAGGTCCTGTCATAGTGTAGAGTAGACTCCTGTCATTGTGTAGACTGGGGTCATTTTGTAATGTAGAGAAGGGTCCTGTCATAGTGTAGAGTGCGATGGTGTCATACTGTAGTGGGACCTGTCACAGTATAGAGTGGGTTCGTGTCATAGGGTAGTGTGGGGTCGTGTCATAGTTTAGAGTGGGGTCCTTATATAGTGTTAGTGGGGTCCGGTCGTAGTGTAGGGTGGGGTCCTGTCATAGTGTAGAATGTTGTCGTGACATAGTTTAGAGTGCGGTCGTGTCATAGTGTAGAGTGGGGTCCTGTCATATTGTAGAGTGGGTCGTGTCATAATATAGAGTGGTATCATTTCATAGTGTAGAGTGGGGTCCTGTCATAATGTAGAGTGAGGTTGTGACATAGTGTAGAATGGAGTCGTGTCATAGTGTAGAGTGCGGTGGTGTGATATTGTAGAGTGAGGTCCTGTCATATTGTAGAGAGGAGACGGGTCATAGTGTAGATTGGGGTCGTGTCATAGTGTAGAATATGGTCGTGACATAGTTTAGAGTACGGTTGTGTCATAGTGTAGAGTGCGGTAGTGTCAAAGTGTAGAGTCGGGTCCTGTCATAATGCAGAGTGGGGTCCTATCATATTGTAGGATGGGGTCTTGTCATATTGTAGACTGGGGTTGTGTCATAGTGTAGAGTTATCCTGTCATAGTGTAGAGTGGGGTCATATCATAATGTACAGTGGAGTCATGTCATATTATAAAGTGGGGTATTGTCATAGTGTAGAGAGGGGTCGTTTCATAGTGTAGAGTGCGGTCATATCTTAGTATGCAGTGAGGTCCTGTCATATGTAGAGTGGGGTCATTTCGTAATGTAGAGTTAGGTCGTGTCATAGTTGAGTGTGTGGTCCTGTCATAGTGTAATGTGGGGTCATGTCATAGTGTAGAGTGAGGTTGTGTCATAATGTAGAATGGAGTCATGTCATAGTGTAGAGTACGGTGGTATCATATTTTAGAGTGGGGTTGTGTCATAGTGTAGAGTGGGGTCGTGTCATAGTGTATAGTTGGTCCTGTCATAGTATAGAGTGGTGTCGTGTCATAGTGTTGAGTGGGGTCATGTCATATTGTAGAGTGGGGTATTGTCATAGTATAGAGTGGGGTCATGTCATATTGTTGAGTTTGGTCTTGTCATATTGTAGACTGGGGTATTGTCATAGTTTACAGTGGGGTCGCTTCATAGTGTAGAGTGCAGGCATATCTTAGTATACAGTGAGGTCCTGTCATAGTGTAGGATGGGGTCATATCCTAATGTAGAGTGGGGTCGTGTCATAGTGGAGAGTGTGGTCCTGTCATAGTGCAGATTGGGGGCATGTCATAATGTAGAGTGGGTTCCTGTCATAGTGAAGATTGAGATAGTGTCATAATGTAGAGTGGGGTTGTGTCATAGTGTAGAGTAGGTCCTGTCATAGTGTAGAGTGGTGTCATGTCATAGTGTAGAGTGGGGTCCTGTCATAGTTTAGAGTGGGTTCCTGTCATAGTGTAGATTGTGGTCTTGTCATGTTGTAGATTGGGGTCATGTCATAATGTAGACTGGGGTCCTGTCATAGTGTAGAGTGATATCGTGCCATAGTGTAGAGTGGGGTCGTGTCATATTGTAGAGTTGTTCATGTCATAATGTAGAGTGGAGTCCTGTCATCGTGTATAGTGGGATCGTGTCATAGTGTAGACTGCGGTAGTGTCCTAGTGTAGAGTTGGTCCTGTCATAGTGTAGAGTGGGATCCTGTCATAGTGTAGAGTGGGGTCCTATCATAGTGTAGTGTGGGGTCCTGTCATAGTGTAGTGTGGGTTCGTGTCATATTGTTTAGTGGGATAGTGTCATATTGTAGAGGGGTGTCCTGTCATAATGTAGAGTGCAGTGGTGTCATAATGTAGAGTGAGGTCCTGTCATATTGTAGAGAGTGGACAGGTCATAGTGTAGAGTGGGGTCGTGTCATATTGTAGACTGGTGTCCTGTCATAATATAGTGTGGGGTCCTGTCATAGTGTAGAGTGGGACCTGTCACAGTGTAGAGTGGGTTCGTGTCATGGGGTAGTGTGGGGTCATGTCATAGTTTAGAGTGGGGTCCTTATATAGTGTTAGTTGGGTCCGGTCGTAGTGTAGGGTGGGGTCCTGTCATAGTGTAGAATGTGGTCGTGACATAGTTTAGAGTATGGTGGTGTCATAGTGTAGAGTGTGGTAGTGTCATAGTATAGAGTGGGGTCGTGTCATAATATAGAGTGGTGTCATTTCATAGTGTAGAGTGGGGTCCTGTCATAGTGTTGAGTGAGGTTGTGTCATAGTGTAGAATGGAGTCGTGTCATAGTGTAGAGTGCGGTGGTGTGATATTGTAGAGTGAGGTCCTGTTATATTGTAGAGAGGGGACGGGTCATAGTGTAGAGTGGGGTCGTGTCATAGTGTAGAGTGGGATCCTGTCATAATGCAGAGTGGGGTCCTATCATATTGTAGAGTGGGGTCTTGTCATAGTGTAGAGTGGGGTCCTGTCATAGTGTAGAGTGGGGTCGTGTCATACTGTTGAGTGGCGTCCTGTCATAGTGTAGAGTGTGATGGTGTCATAGTGTAGAGTGGGATCTGTCACAGTGTAGAGTGGGTTCGTGTCATAGGGTAGTGTGGGGTCGTGTCATAGTGTAGAGTGGGATCTTGTCATAATGCAGAGTGGGGTCCTATCGTATTGTAGAGTGGGGTCCTGTCATAGTGTAGAATGTGGTCGTGACATAGTTTAGAGTACTGTTTTGTCATAATGTAGAGTGCGGTAGTGTCCTAGTATAGAGTGGGGTCCTGTCATATTGTAGAGTGGGGTTGTGTCATAATATAGAGTAGTGTCATTTCATAGTGTAGTGTGGGGTAGTGTAATAGTGTAGAGTGGTGTCCTGTCATAGTGTAGTGTGGGTCCTGTCATAGTGTATAGTGTGGTGGTGTCATAATGTAGAGTGGGGTCCTGTCATAGTGTATAGTGGGGTCATGTCATAGTGTAGAGTATGGTCGTGTCATAGTGTAGAGTGTGTTCGTGTCATAGTATAGAGTGCGGTTTGTGTCATAGTGTAGAGTTGGGTCCTGTCATATTGTAGACTGGGGTTGTGTCATAGCGTAGAGTTATCCTGTCATAGTGTAGAGTGGGGTCATATCATAGTGTACAGTGGGGTCTTGTCATATTGTAAAGTGGGGTATTGTCATAGTGTAGAGAGGGGTCGTTTCATAGTGTAGAGTGCCGTGAGTAGTATACAGTGAGGTCCTGTCATATGTATAGTGGGGTCATGTCGTAATGTAGAGTTGGGTCGTGTCATAGTTAAGTGTGTGGTCCTGTCATAGTGTAGAGTGGGGTCATGTCTTAATGTAGAGTGGGATCCTGTCATAGTGTAGAGTGAGATTGTGTCATATTGTGGGAAATTACCAATATGGAGTCAGGTAGAAATATAAGGGTATTTAATAGGGAAAAGCCTTACTTACAGAGCAACCTAGCCAGCTGGCATGGTAGAGGTCTGTGTCGCAAGCAGCAAAGAGAAACCGAAACCAAAAACGCAGTCCCACTACTTCACTCTGACCACGCCCTCACAAGCCTGGTCAGGCACACCTGTAGCCAGCCCCTAAGAAGGCGTGGCTACAGCTTTCCCTACAATTCCCCTTTTAGTCTAAAAGAGGATTAAAACTTAACAGTACAAAGTATCCAAAATTAACAATCATAAAGGTAAAATATAAGAAGATACAACAACCTGCTTATGTCACATCCTAACTATCTATTTTAACTAAACCCTAAAGTCATCTGACAGAGGTATCCAAGCCTGAACACCTCATTCCAATTCCAACCAAAGACAATAGGAAGCTATCCCTAACTAGGTATATACACTATCCTAACTTACAACAATGGGGAAAGGGGGCGTAGCATTCTCCAAGTTACTTCCTGCTGAAATGGGACGATGATAGTCATGTGGGGTCCTGTAGGAAGAAAATGTTAGTATCCAGTCCATGTTAGATGGGATTCACTTGATTGAAGATCTTGCTTGAAATCCTCAACTTGATTGAAGTCAGTACCCAAACCTCTGGCCAGAGTGTCCATTGAAATGGAGCAATTTGAATCCAGTGCAGTCGAGGAGGTGTGGCCCATTTTCTTTCCAGGGTGTCCAGGGATTGCTGTCAGGCCGGTCTTCATTGGCTGTGTGGGACTCAAACATAAACAGTTAGCAGAGAAATGTTTGCTTGTGTTGTACACATGCTGAGGAATGTAACCATGAGAGCATAACAATTATGAGAGGGTGTACACCTTGAGAGAAAGATCCAAGAAAAGACAAAGACAGTCCCCAAATTCTTCTTTTATTCTGTATTACATCAATTGGCTTCTTGATACAATACAGAAACACTAAAGTTTAGTTAAATAATGTGCTTGGATTTTAGAGGAGGAAAGCCAAATCTACCTCTAAATCCAGCATTGGTTTAATTGAATAGGGACTAGGAAATGAAGAGAAATAGAGTTCTCTGAGAGACAGCTGTAAAGTTTACCGTATAGCACGTTCCTTTTGTTTGATGGTTATAGCTACCTTTTTTTCTTAAGCATCTACCCATGCAGTGTCCTTTGCCTTCTGAAGATGAATTTTCCTGTGAAGATAAAAGCAAAACACTTCCCTTTCCTTTGGGAGGTTTCTATTTAGTTTATAAGATATACCTTAGAATACCTGTCATTTGTCCTCGTTGAGAGGTTTTTCCTTTTCCACTCGAATCTTGATCAACTTTGATGGTATCCAAAGTTTTTCTTCTCCTGTAGAAGCCAATGCAAAACCCCTACCCCAACGTAACACATGTCCTGGTTTCCATACAGAGGTTAGTACATCTTTGAAGTATACCGGCTGATTGAGTTCAGCAGTTTTCTCCACCGTCCAGTGTCTTTTTGTAGCTGTTTGTCCTTTTTCATTGGCATTAAGAAAGATTAGTGTTAATAAAGCATTATGCAACCTATGTTTGGGGGGTTTAGTCTTCCAAGCTTGTTTTTTGAGCATCTCCTTAAGTGTTCTATTAGATCGCTCAACCACTGCTTGTCCTGTAGGATTGTGTGGTATACCAGTAACATGCTTTATGTTATAATATTTGAAAAATTGTTCCAATTTTGTAGAGACATATGCTGGAGCATTGTCAGTTTTTATTTGTGCAGGTATACCCATAACTGCCATCACCTCTAGCAGGTGTGTAATAACAGAATCAGCTTTTTCAGAGTTAAGAGCAGTAGCCCATTGGAACCCTGAGAATGTGTCTATAGTATGATGCACATATTTCAAATTTCCAAACTCTGCAAAGTGAAAGACATCCATCTGCCAAACCTCATTTCTCCGAATGCCCTTAGGATTACAACCTGCTGGCAATGGAGTTTGATTATAAAAGGAACAAGTAGGACAGTTTTTCACTATCTCCTTGGCTTGTTGCCAAGTGATGGAGAAGTCCTTTTTCAAACCTTTGCTATTTACATGATGTTTCTTATGAAATTCTGAGGCTTCTAGCACACTTCCAATTAATAAATGATCAATCTCATCATTGCCTTGTGCTAGTGGGCCAGGCAGACCCGTATGGGATCTGATATGTGTAATATATATAGGATTACTTCTGTTTCTGATAGTTTCCTGTAATTGTAAAAACAGAGAAGTTAATTCTGTATTATCAGGAACAAATTCTGCAGTCTCAATGTGTAACATGACTCTCTCTGCATATTGGGAATCAGTAACTATATTAAGAGGTTCTGTAAAATCCTTAAGTACCATGAGAATTGCATATAATTCTGCCTTCTGTACAGATGTATATGGACTTTGAACTACTTTACTTACCTCACCTGCTTTATAACCTGCCTTACCTGATTTGTTGGCATCAGTGTAGAAGGTAAGAACTCCAGAAATGGGAATTTGTCTTACAATACGTGGAAGAATCCAGACTGCCTTTTTTATGAATTTAATTCTGTCAGTTTTGGGATAGTTGTTGCTAATTGCTCTGGTATTCTCTGGATGGCAAGATAACCAGAATACAGTCTAAATTAAGGTTTATCCGATCTACATGTGCATCCAATATTCTGTTTTCTACCCATTGTAACTCTTTTTCTGCCTCAGCAGATAATATTCTAGGACTGTTTAGGTCCTTATCACCTTTAAGGGCCATTTTTAAATGCTTTAAGTCATGTCCTACACCAATAGTCGTCTGTAATTGAGAAATTTCCCCTAATAATTTCTGAAGAGAATTAAGAGTTTGATACCGATCTCTCCTAATTTGTACCTTTTGAGGTCTGATTCTTTGTAAGTCTATCTTGTAACCTAAATAGTTAATAGAATCTCCTCTTTGTATCTTTTCTGGTACAATCTGTAATCCCCAACAAGGCAGAACTTCCTTCAACATTTCAAACATACGTTCCAAAGTTTCCTTATTAGAATCTGATAAAAGAATATCATCCATGTAATGATAAACAAGAGATTGTGAAAATTTCTTATGAATTATTCCCAAAGGTTGCTGTACAAAGTGTTGACACAAAGTAGGGCTATTTAGCATTCCTTGTGGCAAAACCCTCCACTGATATCTCCTAACTGGCTGTGAATTATTAAGAGTTGGTACAGTAAATGCAAATTTTTCTCTATCATTTTCCTGTAACGGTATTGTGAAAAAACAGTCTTTTAGATCAATGACTATGATAGGCCATCCTTTAGGTATTAAGGAAGGTAATGGCATTCCAGGTTGCAGAGAGCCCATTGGTTGAATTACCTTATTTATAGCTCTCAGGTCTGTCAGCATTCTCCACTTACCTGACTTCTTTTTGATGACAAATACAGGAGAATTCCAAGGACTGGTAGATTCCTCTATATGTCCAGTGTCTAGCTGTTCCTGTACTAACTTTTCTAAAGCCTCTAGCTTCTCAGAGGTCATAGGCCATTGTCCTACCCAAACTGGTTCATCTGTAAGCCACTTCAATGGCAGGGCCTTTGGCTCCTCTGAAGGTCCATCATTTGTACCTAGTTTCTGTACAGCATGGATGGTTGGTAACCGTTTTCCATAGCGTCTTACCAGATCTTTTCTACTATCTAAAGATTGTACATAATTTGTATCTGACACTGGAGGAATATTAATCTGAGTATTCCATTGCTGTAAGAGATCATGACCCCAGAGATTTATAGCTATATCTGCCACGTATGGTTTCAGTATCCCTTTCTGTCCTTCCGGTCCAATGCAGACCACTGAGTTAACACTCTGTCGAACTCTAGATAGAGTTCCAATTCCTAAAAATTGTACATTTGCCACTCTGAGAGGCCATTTTTGAGGCCAAGACTTTTGAGTAATAATAGTTACATCCGCCCCAGTGTCCACTAAGCCAGAAATAACTTTATTATTAATTTTCACTTTCAACTGAGGCATTTTATCATTAATAGAAGCTTGCCAAAATATGCGTTTCTCATTTTGTCCATTCACACTTGATTCTTCATCACTATTTAAACTACCATCTAGAGCAGTATCTTTTTTCACAATAGGCAAAGAACTATCTATTGTTCCTGTGAGAGATTGTCTTCCACTGCTACTGGGAATGACCTGACCTTTCTCGATGTGGGGGCCTTCTTGAGGCCTCCCCCTCGGGGTTTCCCGACCTTAAGGGGTTTCCTTGTATGTCCCTGGTCAATCTACATTCATTGGTCCAGTGTCTGCCCTTACCACATCTTCTACACAATCCAAAAGGCAGTGGCCTTCCATATGAGGCATTGTTAGAATTCATTTGTCTACAATTTCTCTTAGTATGTCCCATTTTACCACAGTTGAAACATGTAGGTTCCTGGAGCCTTCATGGTCTCCAGGGGAAGGCTCTTCCTACCCAAGGTTCTGGTTCATAGTAGTAGTAACCTCTAGCCTCTTGGTATCTATGTTGACTTCTGTAAGGTGCTTCTCCTTGCCAAACCCTTACATCCTCACCTCTAGAACTTTTAATTTCCTGTTGCCGTTTTAAACCTTTGGAGATGGCTTCTCCTACCCAAGCTCCAGTATCTTGCACATTATAGTCAATGTTGGCTGCATACAAAACCCATTCTTCTAACGGAGCTGATCTCATCTTTAAAGGCAAAAGTATTCTTTTGCATATTGGGTTTGAATTCTCATAAGCTATTGTATATATAATTGATTGTCTTGTTTCTGGATCTGGTACCTGTAATTCTACTGCCCTAGTTAACCTTTGTAAGAAATCCTGGAACTGTTCTGTAGGTCCCTGTTCTATTCTGGTATAAGCTTCTAGGCGTTCTCCTGGCTCACGAACCTTATCCCAGGCATTTAATGCTGCTTTCCTGCATAGAGACAGTATATCATCATCATATTCAGCCTGAACCTGTGGGTCAGCATAAATACCCTGACCAAGAAGCTTATTTAGAGGGGCTTCAAAACCTTCCTTTATGCCCTGACGCTCAAGGAGCTTTGCCTCTTCCCTTACCAATGCCTTCCACTGGATTTGGCATGAATTCTCAAGTACAGCTGCTACCAATCGTTCCCAATCTGTGGGTGTCACCCTGTTAAAGGTTGCCCATGAATGTAATAGCTGTTTTACGTATGGGCTATGGAGACCATATGAGACAACTGATTCTTTAATATTCTTAAGATCCTTCGGCTGTATAGGTTGCCATTCATAAGCCATTCGTCCATGAGGGTGTTTCTTAGAAGCTGGCTTTTCTACCATGGTAGCTGGGTACACTAATGGTGTACGAGTAACAACCTTAGAAGAATAGTCACGATACCTGGGTGGAGTAGGTGCCTGGGATTGGAGTGATTCTGCTTCTGAGGCATCCCAATGATCTTTAAGCCTAGCAATGATATCCTTTTGAAAAGTTTCAATCTCCTTAATCATAAAAGATTCCAAGCACGTTAGTGAATCTGTAAATTGCTCTAACTGCTCATCTACATGTTTTTCTAGGTCTTTAATATGATCATCCTTAGGCAGCATCTGGATGGCATGTAAACTGCCTTCTAGGTATTGGAGTCTAGATTCCAGGTCATGATTTACTGATTTTGAGTCCTCAGCAATCGACCGTATGGACCTATGTAATCTGTCAGCCCTGTACTCTAAATTATCTTCCAAACATTCAAATCTAGACTCAAATTTCTGATCTGCTCTCTTGGATGCTTCAATAACTGATTGAATGGCATTGTCCAATTCTTCAACCCTATGCTCGGTATTTTGCACCGTTGCATCTAGTTGCTAGGTAACATTGCCTATCTGAGTTTCTAGCTGGCTACAGATATTTTTTAGCTGGTCATGGTCTTCTGACAGCCTAGCCTCTAAGGCCTCAGACATGGAGGCTCTCTCTGTGTTTATCATAAATATGCTGCATCTCATCAGACAGCTCTGTCTTTAGTGTATTGGACACAGAGCCAAGCTTATCATCCAATTTCTGTTCCACTTGCTGCACAATTGTGGTCTGACCTAATCGTAAAGCTGTTATTTCCTGCAAGCAGGTGGTGAGGTTATCCTTATCCCTATTCCTGAGTCCTCTGGCTAGTAATACTATTTGTACCAGCAAGCTAACTGCCATTATGGCATATAGGCCAGTAATTGGCACATTAACATCCTCCTCAAACAGTGAATTCATGTAATAAGCAAAAATATTACCAATTTTAGCAAATGATAAATATTCCGCCATAATTTTACCTGATTTCTACTCCAGATGCAGTAAATATGTTTGATCAGCAGGTCGCACAGGCATTCAGTTATTCCGAGGTATTTGGCAGCAGTCGGTCAGCGGTGGAGAGAGGTCACAAAAGTGGCTGCGCTTATCTTAGAGAGTATACGGCCTTGCGGCTACAACCACTGAAACAGATTTGGCTTTCCCGCAGGCCAGGGGAAGCCTCTGCTGAAAGCCGAGGCCTACCTGGACTCTAGGCAGCTAGAAACTGTCTCCGAGCTGGGTGGATGGTTCTGAGCAGCTCAGCAGCAGCGGGTCTGCTGCTAGCTGGGAGCACCTGTGGAGAGAGGGCGCTTTCCCGGCCTAGGCCGCGGGCCCGATGGAACCCACAGCCTGTCCCAAATGGGGTGTAGGTTTCCAATATCCCACTTCTGACACCAGATATTGTGGGAAATTACCAATATGGAGTCAGGTAGAAATATAAGGGTATTTAATAGGGAAAAGCCTTACTTACAGAGCAACCTAGCCAGCTGGCATGGTAGAGGTCTGTGTCGCAAGCAGCAAAGAGAAACCAAAACCAAAAACGCAGTCCCACTATTTCACTCTGACCACGCCCTCACAAGCCTGGTCAGTCACACCTGTAGCCAGCCCCTAAGAAGGCGTGGCTACAGCTTTCTCTACAGTGCCATACTGTTAGTGTGGGGTTGTATGATAGTTTAGAGTTGGTCCTGTCATAGTGTAGAGTGGGGTCATGTCATAGTGTAGAGTGGGGTCCTGTCATAGTGTAGTGTGGGGTCCTGTCATAGTGTAGAGTGGGTTCGTGTCATATTGTTTAGTAGGGTAGTGTCATATTGTAGAGTGGTGTCCTGTCATATTATAGTGTGGGGTGCTGTCATTGTGTAGAGTGCAGTGGTATCATAATGTAGAGTGGGGTCCTGTCATAGTGAGGAGTATGGTATTGTTAGTGTAGAGTGCGGTCGTGTCATAGTGTAGAGTTGGGTCCTGTCATAGTGTGGAGTGGGGTCCTGTCATGGTGTAGAGTGGGTTCCTGTCATAGTGTAGAGTGGTGTCGTGTCATAGTGTAGAGTGGGGTCTTATCATAGTGTAGAGTGGGGTCCTGTCATAGTGTAGAGTCAGGTTGTGTCATAGTGTAGAATCGAGTCGTATCATAGTGTAGATTGCGGTGGTGTGATATTGTAGAGTGAGGTCCTGTCATATTGTAGAGAGTGGACAGTTCATAGTGTAGAGTGGGGTCGTGTCATATTGTAGACTGGTGTCCTTTCATAATATAGTGTGGGGTCCTGTCATAGTGTAGAGTGTGATGGTGTCATAGTGTAGAGTGGGACCTGTCACAGTGTAGAGTGGGTTCGAGTCATAGGGTAGTGTGGGGTCGTGTCATAGTTTAGAGTGGGGTCCTTATATAGTGTTAGTGGGGTCAGGTCATAGTGTAGGGTGGGGTCCTGTCATAGTGTAGAATGTGGTCGTGACATAGTTTAGAGTATGGTGGTGTCATAGTGTAGAGTGCGGTAGTGTCATAGTATAGAGTGGGTTCCTGTAATATTGTAGAGTGGGGTCATGTCATAATATAGAGTGGTGTCATTTCATAGTGTAGAGTGGGGTCCTGTCATAGTGTAGAGTGAAGTTGTGTCATAGTATAGAATGGAGTCATGTCATAGTGTAGAGTGCGGTGGTGTGATATTGTAGAGTGAGGTCCTGTTATATTGTAGAGAGGGGATGGGTCATAGTGTAGATTGGGGTCGTGTCATAGTGTAGAGTGGGATCCTGTCATAATGCAGAGTGGGGTCCTATCATAGTGTAGAGTGGGGTCCTGTCATAGTGTAGAGTGGGGTCGTGTCATACTGTTGAGTGGCGTCCTGTCATAGTGTAGAGTGTGATGGTGTCATAGTGTAGAGTGGGATCTGTCACAGTGTAGAGTGGGTTCGTGTCATAGGGTAGTGTGGGGTCGTGTCATAGTGTAGAGTGGGATCCTGTCATAATGCAGAGTGGGGTCCTATCATATTGTAGAGTGGGGTCCTGTCATAGTGTAGAATGTGGTCGTGACATAGTTTAGAGTACTGTTGTGTCATAATGTAGAGTGCTGTAGTGTCCTAGTGTAGAGTGGGGTCCTGTCATATTGTAGAGTGGGGTCGTGTCATAATATAGAGTGGTGTCATTTCATAGTGTAGTGTGTGGTAGTGTAATAGTGTAGAGTGGTGTCCTGTCATAGTGTAGTGTGGGTCCTGTCATAATGTATAGTGTGGTGGTGTCATAATGTAGAGTGGGGTCCTGTCGTAGTGTATAGTGGGGTCGTGTCATAGTATAGAGTATGGTCGTGTCATAGTGTAGAGTGCGGTTTGTGTCATAGAGTAGAGTTGAGTCATGTCATATTGTAGACTGGGGTTGTGTCATAGTGTAGAGTTGGTCCTGTCATAGTGTACAGTGGGGTCTTGTCATATTGTAAAGTGGGGTATTGTCATAGTGTAGAGAGGGGTCGTTTCATAGTGTAGAGTGGGGTCATATCATAGTATACAGTGAGGTCCTGTCATATGTAGAGTGGGGTCATGTCGTAATGTAGAGTTAGGTAGTGTCATAGTTGAGTGTGTGGTCCTGTCATAGTGTAGAGTGGGGTCATGTCATAATGTAGAGTTAGGTAGTGTCATAGTTGAGTGTGTGGTCCTGTCATAGTGTAGAGTAGGGTCATGTCATAGTGTAGAGTGGGGTCTGTCATATTGTAGTGTTGGCTCCTGTCATAGTGTAGAGTGGGGTGGTGTCATAGTGTAGAGTGGGTTCATGTCATAGTGTAGAGTGAAGTTGTGTCATAGTGTAGAATGGAATCGTGTCTTAGTGTAAAGTGTGTTGGTGTCATAGTGTAGAGTGGGTTCATGTCATAGTGTAGAGTGAAGTTGTGTCATAGTGCAGAATGGAGTCGTGTTATAGTGTTGAGTGTGGTGGCCTCATAGTGTAGAGTGGGGTCGTGTGATAGAATGGGGTGGGGTTATACTGTAGAGTGGGGTCCTGTGATAATGCAGAATGGGGTCGTGTCATAGAGTATAGTGGGGTTGTGTCATAGTGTAGAGTTGGGTAGTGTCATAGTGTAGAGTTGTGTCTTGTCATATTGTAGTGTGGGGTCCTGTCATAGTATAGAGTGCAGTGGTGTCATAGTGTACAGTGGGTTCCTGTCATAGTGTTGAGTGGGCTCCTGTCATACTGTAGAATGTGGTCTACATAGTTTAGAGTACGGACGTGTCCTAGTGTAGAGTGGGGTCCTGTCATAGTGTAGAGTGGGGTCGTGTCATAGTGTAGAATGGTGTTGTGTCATAGTGTAGAGTTAGGTCCTGTCATAGTGTAGAGTGGGGTCCTGTCATAGTGTAGAGTGGGGTCGTGTCATAGTGTTGTGGAGTAGTGTTATTGTGTAGAGTGGTGTCCCGTCATAGTATAGAGTGGGGTCCTGTCGTGGTGTAGATTGCGGTGGTGTCATAGTGTAGAGTGGGGTCCTGTCATTGTGTAGAGTGCGGTCGTGTCATAGTGTAGAGTGCGGTCGTGTCATAGTGTAGAGTACAGTCCAGTCATAGTGTAGAGTGGGGTCATGTCATTGTGTATAGTGTGGTCCTGTCATAGTGTAGAGTGGGCTCCTGTCATAGTATAGAGTGGGGTCATGTCATAGTGTAGAGTGAGGTTGTGTCATAGTGTAGAATGTAGTCGTGTCATTGTATGGAGTGCGGTGGTGTCATTTTGTAGAGTGGGGTCCTGTCATCCTGTAGAGTGGGGACGTGTCATAGTATAGAGTGGGGTCGTGTCATAGTGTAGAGTGGGGTTTTGTCATATTGTAGAGTGGGGTATTGTCATAGTTTACAGTGGGGTCGTTTCATAGTGTAGAGTGCAGTCATATCTTAGTATACAGTGAGGTCCTGTTTTAGTTTAGAATGGGGTCATGTCGTAATGTAGAGTGGGGTCATGTCATAGTGGATAGTGGGGTCCTGTCATAGTGCAGATTGGGGACATGTCATAGTGTAGAGTGGGGTCGTGTCATACTGTTGAGTAAGCGTCCTGTCATAGTATAGAGTGTGATGGTGTCATAGTGTAGAGTTGGTCCTGTCATTGTGTAGAGTGGGGTCATATCATAGTGTACAGTGGGGTCTTGTCATATTGTAAAGTGGGGTATTGTCATAGTGTAGAGAGGGGTCGTTTCATAGTGTAGAGTGTGGTCATATCTTAGTATACAGTGAGGTCCTGTCATATGTAGAGTGGGGTCATTTCGTAATGTAGAGTTAGGTAGTGTCATAGTTGAGTGTGTGTTCCTCATAGTGTAGATTGGGGTCATGTCATAATGTAGAGTGGGGTCCTGTCATAGTGTAGAGTGAGATTGTGTCATACTGTTAATGTGGGGTCGTATCATAGGGTAAAGTTGGTCCTGTCATAGTGTAGAGTGGGGTCCTGTCATGGTGTAGAGTTGGCTCCTTTCATAGTGTAGAGTGGGGTCGTGTCATAGTGTAGAATGGGGTCATGTCATATTGTAGAGTGAAGTTGTGTCATAGTGTAGAATGGAGTCGTGTCTTAGTGTAGAGTGTGGTGGTTTCATAGTGTAGAGTGGGCTCATGTCATAGTGTAGAGTGAAGTTGTGTCATAGTGTAGAATGCAGTCGTGTCATAGTGTAGAGTGCAGTGGTGTCATAGTGTAGAGTGGGGTCGTGTGATAGAGTGGGGTTGTGTTATACTGTAGAGTGTTGTCCTGTGATAATGCAGAGTGGGGTCATGTCATATTGTAGAGTGTGGTCCTGTCCTAGTTTAGAGTGAGGTCCAGTCATAGAGTATATTGGGGTGGTGTCATAGTGTAGAGTTGGGTCCTGTCATAGTGTAGAGTGGGCTCCTGTCATAGTGTAGAGTGGGGTCATGTCATAGTGTAGAGTGAGGTAGTGTCATAGTGTAGAATGGTGTCATGTCATTGTATAGAGTGCGGTGGTGTCATTTTGTAGAGTGGAGTCCTGTCATCCTGTAGTGGGGACGTGTCATAGTGTAGAGTGGGCTCCTGTCATTGTGTAGTTTGGGGCCTGTCATAGTTTAGATTGGGGTCCTTTTATAGTTTTACTGGGGTCCGGTCATAATGTAGGGTGGGGGTCCTGTTATAGTGAGGACTGCGGTCGTGTCATATTGTAGAGTTGTTCCTGTCATAGTGTACAGTGAGCTCCTATCATAGTGTAGATTGGGATCATGTCGTAATGTATAGTGGGGTCCTGTCATAGTGTAGAGTGAGATCGTGTCATGGTGTAGAATGGGGTCGTGTCATAGTGTAGAGTGTGGTGGTGTCATATTTTAGCGTGGGGTCCTGTCATACTGTATACTAGGGACGTGTCATATCGTAGAGTGGGGTGGTGTGATAGTGTAGATTGGGGTCATGTCGTAATGCACAGTGGTGTCCTGTCATATTGTAGAGTGCAGTGGTGTCACAGTGTAGAGTGGGGTCCTGTCATAGTGTAAAGTGTTGTCATGACATCGTGTAGAGTGGGGCCCTGTCATAGTGTAGAGTGGGGTCGTGTCATTGTGTAGTATGGGATCCTGTGATAGTTTAGAGTAGGGTCATTATATACTTTTAGTGGGGTCCAGTCATAGTATAGGGTGGGGTCCTGTCATAGTGTAAAGTGGGGTCGTGTCATAGTGTAGAGTGTGGTCACATCATATTGTAGAGAGGGGTACTGTCATAGTGTAGAATGGTGTCCTGTCATATTGTAGAGTGGGCTCTTGTCATAGTATAGTGTGGGTTAGTGTCATTGTTTAGAGAGTTTTCCTCTCATATTGTAGTGTGGTCATGTCATATTGTAGAGTGGGGTATTGTCATAGTTTACAGTAGGGTCGTTTCATAGTGTAGAATGCAGTCATATCTTACTATACAGTGAGGTCCTGTCATAGTGTAGAATGGGGTCGTGTCATTATGTAGAGTGGGATCGTGTCATAGGGGAGAGTGTGGTCCTGTCATAGTGCAGATTGAGATAGTGTCATAATGTATAGTGGGATCGTGTCATAGTGTAGTCTGCGGTAGTGTCATAGTGTAGAGTTGGTCTTGTCATAGTGTAGAGTGGGGTCCTGTCATAGTGTAGTGTGGGGTCCTGTCATAGTGTATAGTGGGTTCGTGTCATATTGTTTAGTGGGGTAGTGTCCTATTGTAGAGTGGTGTCCTGTCATAACATAGTGTTTGGTCCTGTTGTAGTGTAGAGTGTGGAGGTGTCATAATGTAGAGTGGGGTCCTGTCATAGTGTAGAGTGGGGTCATGTCATAGTGTAGAGTGCGGTCGTGTCATAGTGTAGAGTTGGGTCCTGTCATAGTGTAGAGTGGGGTCCTGTCATACTGTAAAGTGGGGTCATGTCATAGTGTAGAGTGAGGTTGTGTCATAGTGTAGAATGGAGTCGTGTCATAGTGTATAGTGCGGTGGTGTGATATTGTAGAGTGAGGTCCTGTCATATTGTAGAGAGCGGACGAGTCATAGTGTAGAGTGGGGTTGTGTCATATTGTAGACTGGTGTCCTGTCATAATATAGTGTGGGGTCCTGTCATAGTGTAGAGTGCGATGGTGTCATAGTGTAGAGTGGGACCTGTCACAGTGTAGAGTGGGTTCGTGTCATAGGTTAATGTGGGGTCCTTATATAGTGTTAGTGGGGTCTGGTCGTAGTGTAGGGTGAGGTCATGACATAGTTTGGAGTACGATTGTGTCATAGTGTAGAGTGCGGTAGTGTCATAGTGTAGAGTGGGGTCCTGTCATATTGTAGAGTGGGGTCATGTCATAATATAGAGTGGTGTCATTTCATAGTGTAGAGTGGGGTCTTGTCATAATGTAGAGTGAGGTTGTGTCATAGTGTAGAATGGAGTCGTGTCATAGTGTAGAGTGCGGTGGTGTGATATTGTAGAGTGAGGTCCTGTCATATTGTAGATAGGGGACGGGTCATAGTGTAGAGTGGGGTCGTGTCATAGTGTAGAGTGGGATCCTGTCATAATGCAGAGTAGGGTCCTATCATATTGTAGAGTGGGGCCTTGTCATAGTGTAGAGTGGGGTCCTATCATATTGTAGAGTGGGGTCGTGTCATACTGTTGAATGGCGTCCTGTCATAGTGTAGAGTACGATGGTGTCATAGTGTAGAGTGTGACCTGTCACAGTGTAGAGTGGGTTCATGTCATAGGGTAGTGTGGGGTGGTGTTATAGTTTAGAGTGGGGTCCTTATATAGTGTTAGTGGGGTCCAGTCATAGTGTAGGGTGGGGTCCTGTCATAGTGTAGAATGTGGTCGTGACATAGTTTAGAGTACAGTTGTATCATAGTGTAGAGTTTGGTAATGTCCTAGTGTAGAGTGGGGTCCTGTCATTGTAGAGTGGGGTCGTGTCATAATATAGAGTGGTGCCATTTCATAGTGTAGAGTGGGGTCCTGTCATAGTGTAGTGTGGGGTCCTGTCATAGTGTAGATAGGGTTTGTGTCATAGTGTAGTATGGGGACGTGTCATAGTGTAGAGTGGTGTCCTGTCATAGTGTAGTGTGGGTCCTGTCATAGTGTAGAGTGTGGTGGTGTCATAATGTAGAGTGGGGTCCTGTCATAGTGTATAGTGGGGTCATGTCATAGTGTGGATTTGGTCCTGTCATAGAGTAGAGTGGGGTCCTGTCATAGCGTAAAGTGAGGTCGTATCATAGCGTTGAGTGGCATCCTGTCATAGTGGAGAGTGTGGTGTTTTCACAGTGTAGAGTGGGGTCCTGTCATAGTTTAGAGTGGGGTCCTGTCATAATGTAGAGTGGTGTCATGTCATAGTGTAGATTGGGGTCCTGTCATAGTGTAGAGTAGTGTCCAGTCATAGTGCAGAGTGTAGTCCTGTCATAGTTTAGAGTGTTGTCGTGTCATAGTGTGGAGTGGGGTGGTGTCATAGTGTTGAGTGGCATCCTGTCATAGTGTAGAATGCTCTGGTGTCATAGGTTATAGTGGGTCCTCTCACGGTGTAGAGTGGGTTTGAGGCATAATTTAGAGTGGGGTCATCTCATATTGTAGAGTCGGGTCCCACAATAGTGTTAGTGGTGTCCTGTCACATTGTAGGGTGGGGTCCTATAATAGTGTACAGTGGGACGTGACATAGATTATATGCGGTCGTGGCATAGGTAGAGTGTGATAGTGTCATAGTGTAGAGTGGTTTCCTGTCTTAGTGTAGAGTTGGGTCCTATCATAGTGTAGAGTAGGGTCATGTCATAGTGTAGACTGGAGTCCTGTCATAGTGTAGACTGGAGTCCTGTCATAGTGTAGAGTGCGGTGGTATCATTGTGTAGAGTGCGGTGGTGTCATAGTGTAGAATGGTGTCCTGTCATAGTGTAGAGTGGGGTCGTGTCATAGTGTAGAGTGGGGTCGTGTCATAGTATAGAGTGGTGTGCTGTCATAGTGTAGAGTGCGGTGGTGTCATAGTGTAGAGTGGGGTCCTTTCATAGTGTAGAGTGTGTTCGTTTCCTAGTGTAGAGTGTGGACGTGTTATTGTGTACAGTGGGGTACTGTCATAGTAGAGAGTGGGATCCTGTCATAATGTACAGTGGGGTAGAATGTGTACAGAGGGGTTATTGTGTACAGTGGGGTATTGTCATAGTTTACAGTGGGGTCGCTTCATAGTGTAGAGTGCAGTCATATCTTAGTATACAGTGTGGTCCTGTCATAGTGTAGAATGGGGTCATGTCGTAATGTAGAATGGAGTCATGTCATAGTGTAGAGTACGGAGGTGTCATATTGTAGAGTGGGTTCGTGTCATAGTGTAGAGTGGTGTCGTGTCATAGTGTTGAGTGGGGTCATGTCATATTATAGAGTGGGGTATTGTCATAATGTAGAGTGGGGTCGTGTCATAGTTTATAGTTGGTCATGTCATAGTATAGAGTGGGGTCGTGTCATAGTGTTGAGGTTGGTCTTGTCATATTGTAGACTGGGGTATTGTCATAGTTTACAGTGGGATCACTTCATAGTGTAGAGTGCAGTCATATCTTAGTATACAGTGTTGTCCTGTCATAGTGTAGAATGGGGTCATGTCATAATGTAGAGTGGGGTCATGTCATAGTGGAGAGTGTGGTCCTGTCATAGTGCAGATTGGGGACATATCATAATGTAGAGTGGGTTCCTGTCATAGTGAAGATTGAGATAGTGTCATAATGTAGAGTGGGGTTGTGTCATATTGTAGAGTAGGTCCTGTCATAGTGTAGAGTGGTGTCATGTCATAGTGTAGAGTGGGGTCCTGTCATGGTTTAGAGTGGGTTCCTGTCATAGTGTAGATTGTGGTCTTGTCATGTTGTAGATTGGGGTCATTTTATAATGTAGACTGGGGTCCTGTCATATTGTAGAGTGAGAACGTGTCATAGTGTAGAGTGGTGTCGTGTCATATTGTAGAATTGTTCATGTCATAATGTAGAGTGGAGTCCTGTCATAATGTAAAGTGGGATCGTGTCATAGTGTAGACTGTGGTAGTGTCATAGTGTAGAATGGAGTCGTGTCATAGTGTATAGTGCGGTGGTGTGATATTGTAGAGTGAGGTCCTGTCATATTGTAGATAGGGGACGCGTCATAGTGTAGAGTGGGGTTGTGTCATATTGTAGACTGGTGTCCTGTCATAATATAGTGTGGGGTCCTGTCATAGTGTAGAGTGCGATGGTGTCATAGGTTATAGTGGGTCCTCTCACAGTGTAGAGTGGGTTCGAGGCATAATTTAGAGTGGGGTCATCTCATATTGTAGAGTGGGGTCCCACCATAGTGTTAGTGGTGTCCCGTCACATTGTTGGGTGGGGTCCTGTAATAGTTTATAGTGGGGTCCTTATATACTTTTAGTGTGGTCTGGTCATAGTATAGGGTGGGGTCCTGTCATAGTGTAGAGTGGGGTCGTGTCATAGTGTAGAGTGCGGTCATGTCATAGTGTAGAATGAGGTACTGTCATAGTGTAGAATGGGGTCCTGTCATAGTGTAGAGTGGGGTAGTGTCATAGTGTAGAGAGTTGTCCTGTCATATTGTAGTGTGGTCGTGTCATTGTGTAGAGTGCGGTCATGTCATCGTGTATAGTGGTGTCCTGTCATAGTGTAGAGTGGGCCCCTGTCACATTGTAGAATATGGTCATGTCATAGTGTAGAGTGAGGTTGTGTCATAATGTAGAATGGAGTCGTGTCATAGTGTAGAGTACGGTGGTGTCATATTGTAGAGTGGGGTGGTGTCATAGTGTAGAGTGGTGTCGTGTCATAGTGTAGAGTGGGGTCCTGTCATAGTAGAGAGTTGGCTCCTGTCATAGTATAGAGTGGTCTCCTGTCATAGTGTAAAGTGGGGTCGTGTCATAGTGTGGATTTGGTCCTGTCATAGTGTAGAGTGGTGTCATGTCATAGTGTAGATTGGGGTCCTGTCATTGCGTAAAGTGAGGTCGTGTCATAGTGCTGAGTGGCTTCCTGTCATAGTGGAGAGTGTGGTGTTGTAACAATGTAGAGTGGGGTCCTGCAATAATGTAGAGTGGTGTCGTGTCATAGTGTAGAGTGGGGTCCTGTAATAGTGTAGAGTGGGGTCTTGTCATAGTGTAGAGTGGTGTCCAGTCACAGTGTAGAGTGGGGTCCTGTCATAGTGTAGAGTCGACTTTTGTCATAGTGTAGATTGAGGTTGTCTCATAATTTGAGTGGGCTCCGGTCATAGTGTAGAGTGCGGTGGTGTCATAGTGTAGAGTGGCGTCCTGTCATAGTGTAGAGTGGAGTCATGTCATAGTGTATAGTGGGGTCGTGTCATAGTGTAGAAAGGTGTGCTGTACTAGTGTAGAGTGCGGTGGTATCATAGTGTAGAGTGGGGTCCTGGCATAGTGTAGAGTGCGTTCGTTTCATAGTGTAGAGTGGGGACGTGTCATAGTGTACAGTGGGGTACTGTCATAGTAGATAGTGGGCTCCTGTCATAATGTACAGTGGGAGCCTGTCATAGTGTAGAGTGGGGTTCTGTCATTGTGTAGTATGGGGTCCTGTCATAGTTTAGAGTGGGGTCCTTATATAATTTTACTGGGGTCTGGTCCTAGTATAGGGTGGGGTCCTGTCATAGTGAGGACTGGGGTCGTGTCATATTGTAGAGTTGGTCCTGTCATAGTGTAGAGTGAGCTCCTGTCATAGTATAGATTGGGGTCATGTCATAATGTAGAGTGGTGTCGCATCATAGGGGAGAGTGTGGTCCTGTCATAGTGTAGATTGGGGTCATGTCTTTATGTAGAGTGGGGTCCTGTGATAGTGTAGAGTGAGATCGTGTCACAGTGTAGTTGGGGTCATGTCATAGTGTAGAGTGGGGTCCTGTCAGGTTGTAGAGTGGGTTTCTGTCATAGTGTAGAGTGGTGTCGTGTCATAGTATATAGTGGGGTCTTATCA
Source organism: Cricetulus griseus (assembly GCF_003668045.3). Lineage (NCBI taxonomy): Eukaryota > Metazoa > Chordata > Mammalia > Rodentia > Cricetidae > Cricetulus > Cricetulus griseus. The sequence continues at coordinate 376,434,079 of NC_048595.1, read as the reverse complement.
TAGTGTAGAGTGGGGTCCTGTGATAGTGTAGAGTGGGGTCCTGTCATAGTGCAGAGTGGGGTCATGTCATAGTGTAGAGTGAGGTTGTGTCATAGTGTAGAATGGAGTTGTTGTGTCATATTGTAGAGTGCGGTGGTGTCATATTGTAGAGTGAGGTCCTGTCATATTGTAGAGAGTGGACGGGTAATAGTGTAGTGTGGGTTCCTGTAATAGTGTAGATAGTGTTCATGTCATAGTGTAGTGTGGGGTAGTGTAATATGTAGAGTGATGTCCTGTCATAATGTAGTGTGGGGTCCTGTCATAGTGTAGAGTGGGGTCATATCATACTGTTGAGTGGTATCCTGTCGTAGTGTAGAGTGTGATGGTGTCATAGTGTAGAGCCAGACCTGTCACAGTGTAGAGTTCGGTAGTGTCCTAGTGTAGAGTGGGGTCCTGTCGTAATTTAGAGTGGGGTCCTGTCATAGTGTAGAGTGGGGTCGTGTCATATATAGAGTGGTGTCGTTTCATAGTGTAGAGTAGGGTACTGTCATAGTGTAGTGTGGGTTCCTGTAATAGTGTAGATAGTGTTCATGTCATAGTGTAGTGTGGGGTAGTGTAATATGTAGAGTGATGTCCTGTCATAATGTAGTGTGGGGTCCTGTCATAGTGTAGAGTGGGGTCATATCATACTGTTGAGTGGTATCCTGTCGTAGTGTAGAGTGTGATGGTGTCATAGTGTAGAGCCAGACCTGTCACAGTGTAGAGTTCGGTAGTGTCCTAGTGTAGAGTGGGGTCCTGTCGTAGTTTAGAGTGGGGTCCTGTCATAGTGTAGAGTGGGGTCGTGTCATATATAGAGTGGTGTCGTTTCATAGTGTAGAGTGGGGTACTGTCATAGTGTAGTGTGGGTTCCTGTAATAGTGTAGATAGTGTTCATGTCATAGTGTAGTGTGGGGTAGTGTAATATGTAGAGTGATGTCCTGTCATAATGTAGTGTGGGGTCCTGTCATAGTGTAGAGTGGGGTTGTGTCATAGTGTAGACTGTGTTCGTATCATAGTGTAGAGTGCGGTTGTGTCATGGTGTAGAGTTGGGTCCTGTCATATTGTAGACAGGGGTTGTTTCATAGTGTAGAGTTGGTCCTGTCATAGTGTAGTGTGGGGTCATGTCATAGTGTACAGTGGGGTCATGTCACATTGTAAAGTGGGGTATTGTCATAGTGTAGAGAGGGGTCATTTCATAGTGTAGAGTGCGGTTGTGTCATAGTGTAGAGTGGAGTCATGTCATAGTGTAGAGTGAAGTTGTGTCATAGTGTAGAATGGAGTCGTGTCATATAGTAGATTTCGGTGGTGTCATAGTGTAGAGTGGGGTCGTGTGATAGACTAGAGTGTGGTGGGGTTATAGTGTAGAGTGGGGTCCTGTGATAATGCAGAATGGCGTCCTGTCCTAATTTAGAGTGGGGTCCTGTCATAGAGTATAGTGGGATTGTGTCATAGTGTACAGTTGGGTAGTGTCATAGTGTAGAGTTGTGTCTTGTAATAGTGTAGTGTGGGGTCCTGTCATAGTGTAGAGTGCAGTGGTGTCATAGTGTACAGTGAGTTCCTGTCATAGTGTTGAGTGGGCTCCGGTCATAGTGTAGAGTGTGGTCATGACATAGTTTAGAGTGGGGTCGTGTCATAGTGTAGAGTGGGGTCCTGTCATAGTGTAGAGTGGTGTCGTGTCATAGTGTTGTGGGGTCCTGTCATTGTGTACTATGGGGTCCTGTCACAGTGTAGAGTAGGGTCATGTCATAGTGTACAGTGGTGTCGTGTCATAGTGTAGAGTGGGCTCCTGCCATAGTGTAGAGTGGGGTCATGTCATAATGTAGAGTGAGGTTGTGTCATAGTGTAGACTGGAGTCCTGTCATAGTGTAGAGTGCAGTGGTGTCAGTGTAGAGTGGGGTCCAGTCATAGTGTAGAGTGGGGACGTGTCATATTGTAGAGTAGGGTCCTTCATAGTAGAGAGTTGGCTCCTGTCATAGTATAGAGTTGGTTCCTGTCATAATGTAAAGGGGGTCTTGTCATAGTGTAGAGTGGGGTTGTGTCATAGTGTGGATTTGGTCCTGTCATATTGTAGAGTGGGGTCATGTCATAGTGTATAGTGGGGTCCTGTCATAATGCAGAGTGGTTCCTGTCATATTGTAGATTGGGGTCCTGTCATAGTGTAGAGTGGGGTCCTGTCATAGCGTAGAGTGAGGTCGTGTCATAGTGTTGAGTGGCGTCCTGTCATAGTGGAGAGTGTAGTGTTGTCACAGTGTAGAGTGGTGTCCTGTCAGTGTAGAATGGGGTCCTGTCATAGTGTTTAGTGGGTTCATGTCATAGTGTAGAGTGGGGTCCTGTCACAGTGTAGAGTGCGCTCGTGTCATAGTGCAGAGTGGGGACGTGTCATAGTGTACAGTGGGGTACTGTCATATTAGAGAGTTGGCTCCTGTCATAATGTATAGTGGGGTCCTGTCATAGTGTAGAGTGGGGTCATATCACAGTGTATAGTGAGGTTGGGTCATAGTGTAGAATGGAGTCGTGTCATAGTGTAGAAGGCAGTGGTGTCATATTGTAGAGTGGGGTCATTTCATAATGTAGAGTGATGTCGTGTCATAGTGTAGAGTGAGTTCCTGACATAGTGTCGAGTGGGCTCCTGTCATAGTGTACAGTGGGGTCCTGTCATAGTGTAGTTGGGTTGTGTCATTGTGTAGGAGTGGTCTTGTCATAGTGTAGAGTGAAGTCCTGTCATAGTGTAGAGCAGGGATCCTGTCTTAGTGTAGAGTAGGGTCATATCACAGTGTAGAGTGAGGTTGTGTCATAGTGTAGAATGGAGTCGTGTCATAGTGTAGAATGTGGTAGTGTCATATTGTAGATTGGGGTCGTTTCATAGTGTAGAGTGAGTTCCTGTCATAGTGTCAAGTGGGCTCCTGTCATAAAGTACAGTGGAGTCCTGTCATAGTGTAGTGGGGTTGTGTCATAGTGTAGGAGTGGTCTTGTAATAGTGTAGGATTGGTCTTGTCATAGTGTAGAGTGAGGTCCTGTCATAGTGTAGAGTGAGGTCTAGTCATTGTGTAGAGTGGGGTCCTGTCATAGTGTAGAGTGGGGTCGTGTCATAGTGTAGAGTGTGGTGGCGTCATAGTGTAGAGTGGGGTCCTGTCATAGTGTAGAGTGGGATTTTGTCATAGTGTAGTTTGAGGTCGTGTTATAGTGTAGAGTGGGGTCCTGTTATGGTGTAGAGTGGGGTCGTGTCATTGTGTAGAGTGGTGTCTTTTTATAGTGTAGAGTGAGGTCGAGTCATAGTGTAGACTGGGGTCATGTAATAATGTAGATTGGGGTCGAGTCATACTGTAGAGTTGGGTCTTGTCATAGTGTAGAGTGGTGTTTTGTCATAGTGTAGATTGAGGTTGTCTCATAATTTGAGTGGTTCCGGCATAGTGTAGAGTGCGGTGGTGTCATAGTGTAGAGTGGCATCCTGTCATAGTGTGGAGTGGGGTCATGTCATAGTGTAGAGTGGGGTTGTGTCATAGTGTAGATTGAGGTTGTCTCATAATTTGAGTGGTTCCGGCATAGTGTAGAGTGCGGTGGTGTCATAGTGTAGAGTGGCATCCTGTCATAGTGTGGAGTGGGGTTGTGTCATAGTTTAGAGTGGTGTGCTGTCATAGTGTAGAGTGCGGAGGTGTCATAATGTAGAGTGGGGTCCTGTCATAGTGTAGAGTGCGTTTGTGTCATAGTGTAGAGTGGGGACCTGTCATAGTGTACAGTGGGGTACTGTCATTTTATAATATGTGGTCCTGTCATAGTGTAGAGTTCACTACTGTCATAGTGTAGAGTGAGGTCATTTCATAGTGTTGAGTGGAGTCCTGTCATAGTGTAGAGTGGGGCCTGTCATAGTGTAGAGTTCGGTCCTGTCATAGTGTAGAGTGGGTTCCTGTCATAGTGTAGAGTGGTGTCCTTTCAATGTCTTGAGTGGTGTCCTGTCATAGTGTAGAATGGGGTCGTGTCATAGTGTAGAGTGGGGTCCTGTCATAGTGTAGAGTGGTGTCGTGTCATAGTGTAGAGTGGGGTCCTGTAATAGTGTAGAGTTGGGTTGTGTCATAGTGTAGAGTGCGGTGTTGTCATAGTGTAGAATGCGGTGTTGTCACAGTGTAGAGTGGGGTTGTGTCATAATGTAGAGTGAGGTCCTGTCATAGTGTAGAGTGGGCTCCTGTCATAGTGTAGAATGGGGTCCTGTAGTGTAAAGTGGGTTCATGTCATAGTATAGAGTAGGGTCGAGTCATAGTGTAGAGTGAGGTCCTGTCATACTGTAGAGTGTGGTCCTGTCATAATGTAGATTGGATTCCTGTCAGTGTAGAGTGGATCGTGTCATAGTGTAGAGTGAGGTGGTGTCATAGTTAGAATAGGGTCCTGTCGTAGTGTAGATTGGGGCGTGTCATAGTGTAGAGTGGGGTCTTGTCATAGTGTAGAGTGGTGTCGAGTCATAGTGTAGACTGGGGTCATGTAGTAGTGTAGAGTTGGATCGAGTTATAGTGTAGAGTAGGGTCCTGTCATAGTGTAGAGTGGGCTCTTGTCATAGTCTAGAGTGGGGTCATGTCATAATGTAGAATGGGGTTGTGTCATAGTGTAGAGTGGTTCGTGTCATAGTGTAGAGTGGTGTCCTGTCATAGTGTAGAGTGTGGTCCTGTCATAGTGTCGAGTGTGGTTCATGTCATAGGTGGTCAAAGGTTGACTCTTTGTTCTACTCCTTTTTTCCATGTTGGTCCTTGGGATTGAACTGGTGTTGTTAGGCTTGGCAGTGGATGCCTTTACCCATTGGGATATTTTGCTAGCCCCTCCCTATTACATTAAACCATTTTAAAATCTATATAATATCCCTTGCAAGGTTAGCAGTAACTCACATGGTATTTTGTAGTTGGCCATCTAGGTTAACTATCACTTAGTTCTGACCATACGCAAAGATCCATAGTTTGAGACGGAGGCTCCTGGATGTGACAATCAAATTAGAGGAAACTCTGACATGGCTTTCATTAAGTAAGGTATAAACCACCAGATGAAAGACTTCAAGGATAGTTAAATCCAAAGTAAATTCTGTTTTTGAGGATGGTGTTGGAACAAGGGGAGCCTACTGACTGCAGCCTGGGACAGAGGGTGCCTTGTTTGTGGCATTCGTGGTCTGATTATGTTGGGCACTGCCCTTCAGCTGGCCAGCCTCTGTCCCCATGACTCACCTCCGTGGCCTCTATCCTTGGCGTTAGACTCTTCCAGCTGGAGTCAGAGGCAGATGCCCTGGTGAACTTCCAGCAGTTCTCCTCCCAGCTGCCACCCTTCTACGAGAGCTCTGTGCAGGTCCTGCATGTGGAGGTGCTGCAGCACCTGTCTGACCTGATCCGAAGCCACCCCAGCTGGACGGTGACACACCTGGCGGTGGAGCTTGGCATTCGGGAGTGCTTCCACCACAGCCGCATCATCAGGTGAGAGTCTGGGTGTTGCCTGAGGCTCGGGCCATTGGAGTGTGGTGGTGACCAGCCCTGCGGTACTCACATGCTGCCTGTTGGGGTGCAGTATCCCCACTCAGCCATTATTCTCTCCCATGGCTTGGGTGAGAGAGGAGCAGCACTGCCATGGCTACTCCATGGGAGCCCTGGTGACAGTCAGGAGGAGATGCAGGCATTGAAAGTGTCCAGCTATTCTGTCATCTCAGAGAGGCCCTGGACCAGGGTCACAGCTAGCTAGCTCTTCGGTAGCAAAGGGCTGAACAGGGGCTCAGATCATAGTCTCTTTCCCAAGCCCCACTGTTTTCCTGGAAGCTTGGATGGTCTCTTTTATATCCGGGTAGTAAATGCTGTGTCAGCAAATTCACCTAAGAGGTCACCTTGGATGCCCTTGCAAGTCACTGGCTGGCTGCCCTGTACTTCTCGGTTTAATGCCTGGGTTCTAGCTAAAACCTTATCAAGCTGGACATGGTATTGCCACCTTTAGTCTCAGCACTTGCCTGGCAGAGGCAGGTAGATTTCTGTGAGTCCAAGGCCAGCCTAGTCTACACAGTGAGACCTTATTTCAAAAACAAAGCCAAAACCTGTCTCTGAGCTGTCCACCTCCCAGGCATGACCTTGGACACCATGGTATCCCATCTCACAACAGTTCCTGAAGTATGGAGGTTCAACAAGTTTCTGTATTCTGTGACCCTTTTCTTTGTCATCCTGTTGCCCCCTTCTGTTGGCATGGCCCAAGGGTACAGGTGAGCAGAACACACTGCAGCCTGGCACAGCTCAGCAGACACGATGCAGTAGCTCAGGCTGAGCTGGAGCTGATCTGAGTCATCCCAGAACCCTCAAATCTTGCCTGGATCGTGTACTTGGACTTCTCAGCATCCCTGCCTTTGGTCTCCATTTTATTACTTACCTATCACTGCTCACCCCAATGCCCCCCAACAGCTGCGCCAACAGCACAGAGAATGAGGAGGGCTGCACCCCACTGCATTTGGCATGCCGCAAGGGTGACAGTGAGATCCTGGTGGAGTTGGTACAGTACTGCCATGCCCAAATGGATGTCACTGACAACAAAGGAGAGACGGCCTTCCATTACGCTGTACAAGGGGACAATTCCCAGGTGCTGCAGGTGAGTGTTGGGGTGGTGGGCAGGGGACAGAGCAACCAAGCACCTCCTTCTTCCTGAAACTTGCTTTGAAGCCTTAGGTTTGTGGGTCACTCTGAGGCTTCTCACTCATCCATCCTTGATCTTTGAGGCCTAAGTTCCTTCATCGCTCCCCATCCCTGCCCCCACCCCATGACACTTAGAGGGAGACACATCTTTAGCCATGGAAGTGCTCCAACTCAGTGAGCTGGACTCCATGGAAACTCCAGTCAGGCGTAGAGCTCAGTAGCTGCTCAAAGCCAGCCCCTGGGCTGGGTGTATCAGATCAGCTGCTCCCTGGAGGGCTCAAGGTACACTGGGACTTGACCTAATTTATAGGCACTCAAACCAAGCCAGACTGTCCAGTACCTGGAGATGCTTGTGCTAGGACAGAAGATGTTTTAATTTTCTTTTCTTTTTAATGTATTATTTTTATGTGTGCGGGTGCTTTGCCTGCATGTATTCCTGTGCACACCATGTGTGCAGTGCCTTCAGAGGCCAGAAGAGGGTAACAGTCTCCTGGGGCTGAAGTCATAGATGCTGTGAACTGCTATATGGGTGCTGGGATTCAAACCTCTGCCCTCTGGAAGAGCAGCCAGTGTGCTTTCCCATTGAGCCATCGTCATGGCTAAGAGATGGAGTGGTGCTGTTGAGAAGCCACTGTTCAGCTAGAAGGAAAGGGAGACACCCACCTTGTGCTGTATTGTCTAGAATGAGCAGCTCGACCTGCAGGTTCTGTCCTCTCTGCTGAGCATCTGGGTTGTGCTAGAAAATACACACCTGTGTCTAATGCATAGCAATCCAAAGGAAGGCATGCCTAGTGCTGGAGGAGGAGTGAGGGTATGCCTAGCCAGTGGCCATGCATCTCACCTGTCCCCTGACTGATGCTGGTTTGTGTCTGCATTATGTGTTCTACTCAATTCTCAAAATGCCTTCCTGGAATACTGCTATCTTTTCCTGATACAGAAAATAGGTTCAGTAGAAGCAAGAAATGTAGCTGCTGAGGGCCAGCAGCCTGGGGATGGGGCAGGCTGGCCTAGGCTTCCCCCATGTTGCCAGCTCTTTGCCCCACTTCTGGGTCCCCAGCCTTCCTTGTGTTACATCAGTACCCAGTGGTCATAACTAACATCAGGGAGATGGCATTGAGCCCCAAGTGAAAGGACAAACTCCTTTCAGCTTCCTGCTAGCACTGTCACTTTTGGTGTCTTTGGGTGGGTTTCATATATGGAGGAAAATTACATATGTGTATGAATAATTTTTCCTCATTGTTATTTCCTAATAAACTACTGTTCATCTGGCCAGGCAGTGGTGTCACATGCCTTTAATCCCAGCACTTGGAAGGCAGAGGCAGGCAAATCTCTGAATTTGAGGCCAGCCTGGTCTACAGAGCTAGTTCCAGGACAGCCAGGGCTGTTACATAGAGAAAACCTGTCTCAAAAAAACAAACCAAAACAAAGCCCAGAAAACTGTTCATCTAGTATTTACATTGTATGAGGTTGTAGACATCATCTAGAGATGATCACAAGTACTGTCCGGTACATTCCATACCAAAGACTCGAGTACCTTAGGATTTGGGTAGACAGGAAGGCGCGGTATCAAGGATTGGACTCAGAACCTTATGCATGCCAGGGAAGCATTCTACCACTAGGCCTAGTTGATTTCTTTTATTGAAAACATAATACCTGCATGCAGAAAGATATATTCTTCAGGATTGAAGGTGTCTCAGTTGCTGTAATAAACCACTCCGACCAAAAGCAACTTAGGGGAGAGAAGAATTTACTTGACTTACATGTCTAGATTATAGTCTGTCATTGAGGGAAGTCAGAGCAGGAACTCAAGCTAGGACTGAAACAGAAACCATGAAGGACCACTGCTCTCTGGCTTGCTCCCTGATCCTCATGTTTGACTTAGCTAGGTGTAAGATCATCTGCCTAAAGATTGTAGCACCCACAGTGGGCTGGGATTTCCTACATCAATTAATAATCAAGACAGTCACTCACAGATATCCTCACAGGTTACTGTGGCCCAGACCATTCCTCAGCTGAGGCCTCTTGTCTCACATAACTCCAGGCCACGTCAAATTGACAAGACTTGCCGGGCGGTGGTGGCGCACGCCTTTAATCCCAGCACTCGGGAGGCAGAGGCAGGCGGATCTCTGTGAGTTTGAGATCAGCCTAGTCTACAAGAGCTAGTTCCAGGACAGCCTCCAAAGCCACAGAGAAACCCTGTCTCAAAAAACCAAAAAAAAAAAAAAAAAAAAAAATCTCTCCACCTAGAAAACAAAGTTCTTTTTATTCTTTTTATACAGGGTCTCATGTAGCTCAGGCTGACCTGGAACTCACTGTGTATTCTAGACTAGCTTTGAACTTGACCTTCTGCCTCAGTCTCCCTGGTACTGGGATGACAGGCATGTGCTACCACACCTGGGTTGAGAGTCTTCAGAAGTGTTCATATGAGCCACAGTCAGGCTGGATCCACACCCCACACACTGACCTCACTGTCAGACTTTTCTTATCTTCTCCAAACTCCATTCATTTCCTGTTGCTCCTCTTTATTCTTGTGGAGTCAAATGTCCCTTCCCTTTCGGTGTCCCGAGGAAGATGGCTCCTGGAGTGTTCTAGAGAGAGGAGTGGCAGGTAGCTTATCTGTGTTGTCCCGTCAGCTCCTAGGAAAGAACGCCTCAGCTGGCCTGAACCAGGTGAACAAACAAGGGCTAACTCCACTGCACCTGGCCTGCCAGATGGGGAAGCAGGAGATGGTACGCGTCCTGCTGCTTTGCAATGCCCGCTGCAACGTCATGGGACCCAGTGGCTTTCCCATCCACACAGCCATGAAGTTCTCCCAGAAGGGGTAAGCCTTGTCCTCACATGACCCTCCCACTGCCCTGCAGGGCCCAGGGCAGAGGCCCTGGTTCTTCAAACCTCATCAGGTAATTTGCCAAAGGAGCTAGCCTCGAGAAAACACTGTTATGCTGTTATGTGGTATCTGCACATTCATGTCCGTGAACCATTGTGTAAAGAATAAACTGTTTAGAGTTTTGTGCTAAGGCACCCAGGTTTCTGACCATGAGCCTTTATGTGTCAGTTCTCAAGTCTGCTGCAAACCTGAGGCTTGGAAGGTCTGCAGCACTTGGCTCTGTGCTTGCTAACAGCCCAAGGATACTAGCCCTGACGGTCCAAGGCCTTGTGTTCTAGCACATTGCTTCTTCGCAGCTGGCAGTACTGCAGGAGGCAGGTACCAAGCTCTTGTCTTAGGAGTCCAGGGCCACTCTCCAGCTCTCCTGTAAACTCTGGAAGTTGTCAGGTCCCACGAAGTGCTCCATTTGTGTTGGAGAACTAAATAGTAAAATACTGCAAAATACCACCCAGCCAGAACACCGTAGTGAGTGAATGGGCTCAGTTGGTCTTCATCCTGGCTCTGTGCAAAGCACTGGCCTTGAGAGTGAATGAGAGAAGCCCTGTCCATGGAGCAGGTCAGACTCAGCTCCCCCCACAGTGTAGTGTTCTGTAGTGCAGAGGTGGGACAGGTGGCCTAGTTACCCAAGAGGACACCAGATGACACATGCTGCCCATCTGCCTCAGGCTTCTCTGTGCCTGTGTGATCCCTCCTTGGTGCCCTCTCTGCCCCACTGGTCATCCTTGGTGAGTCTGGAGTCACAGTCCAGTGAAGACTTTTGTGCAGAGAATGGAGTCTGGGGACTCTTTGTATTGTTTTCTTTGTCTCTATTTCATTAACTTCTGCTATAATTTTTATTGTTTCTTGCCTTCCACTGGATTTGGGTTTAGCTTGTTCTTGTGTTTTCAAATTCTTGAGTTGTATCATTGAGTCATTTATTAGTGTTCATTCTGATTTTTCAATGTAGCCACTTAGAACTATAATTTTTTCCTTCTAACACTGCATTTAATGTGTCCCAGGGGTTTTGTGTTGTGTTTTTTGTTTTCATTTAATTCCAGGAATTTTTTTCTTGATTTTTTTTTCATTGACCTATTCTTCATCCAGTAGTGAACTGTTAAATCTCCCATGTTGGAGGTCCTCTGCTCAGTGTGTGAGGGCTTCCTCTCCTCTGCTCAGTACCTGAGTGCTCCCTCCTCCTCACGCCCTCACCAGCACCATGCCTATTGCACTTTGGTAATAGACGTTCTCACAGCTAAGAGATGGGATCTCAGTGGTTCTGATTTGCATTTCCCTTTTAGTCACTTAGGTTGAACAGTTTGCCACAGATCTGTTGGTCATTTTTATGTTTTCTTTAGGGAAATGTCTATTTGGGTCTATAAGATTCCAGGTCGGGGAAAGCCATCCCTGGGTTGGAGATTCAACAAGGTTGTGTAATGGAGTAGAGTCTCTTGATTGTGATGGTAGAATTTTGAGATCCAAAGCTGAGTTCTCTTGGGCAATCTTAAAACAAAAAACAACAACAAACAAAATAAAACAAAACAAAACAAAAAAACCCAGCTGGCCTTAAATTCCTGATCCTCCTGCCTCTGCCTTCCAAATGCTGAGATTATAGACATGTGTCACCACATGTGGTGCTATTTTGGACACCCTTTAGTCCCCTTAACAGCTATTCATGTCCATCTCTGTGTCTATCAGGTAAAATATTTTCAGCAGACCACTAGCTTCCAACCAACCCCAAACTAAGAATGCCATCATTAGCAGGTATTCCGTGGCAGAGATTTCCCAACCTTGCTATAACCTACCTATAATGTTCCATGCCATACCTGATAAGTGATTTGCTTAATTTTTTTCCAAGACAGGGTTTCTCTGTGGCATTGGAGGATGTCCTGGAACTAGCTCTTGTAGACCAGGCTGGTCTCAAACTCACAGAGATCTGGCTGCCTCTGCCTACCTAGTGCTGGGACTAAAGGCATGCGCCACCACAGCCCGGCTCCATGACTTGCTTTTTAAAGTTATTACTGCTCTTGTCTTACATGTATTTACTTGCTCATGTGTATCCCAGGGATTGAACTCAGGTCCTCAGGCTTAGCAGCAAGCACTTTCACCTGCTCAACCATTTTGTGCTCCACCCCCACACACCCTTTTTGAGAAAGGCCTATGCTATGCAGTCCAATCTGGCTTGGAATTTAGAATCCTCTTGTGCCAGCATCCTAAATGTTGGGATTACAAATGTAATTCCAACCACACCTGGCCTTAGTTTTCAATTTTTACCCCAGCATATAGGTTGCCTTTTCATTTTGTTAGTCATTTCATTTGCTGTTTAACAGTTTTTCAGTTTAATGTAATTCTGTTTATTGTGCTATCTAGGAGGTCATCATCAGGCCAGCTAGTTGGCTGTATTGTATGGCAGCTTCCCTCATCAGTAGGAGAAGTCCTGGGTGTCCCAGTTCAGTGTCCCTCACTGTCCTGCTCTCACCCCAGGTGTGCTGAAATGATTATCAGCATGGACAGCAGCCAGATCCACAGCAAGGATCCTCGCTATGGAGCCAGCCCGCTCCACTGGGCCAAGAATGCCGAGGTAGGCAGAGTCAGTTTGTGAGAGGCAGAGCATGGCAGAGGAGATGCCTGAGAGGGGATGACAGTGGCACTTGGTGACAAGTCTCACAAGGGTGCATGGCAGACATGCCCAGGAACAGTTGAGGTCCCACCACTGTCCTGCTGCTCACTGGTTGGTGGCCTTGATTCCTTGTCCATGACTGGGGACCCTGCTGCCTGACTTTGGAGGTCTTGGGAAGTTAACAAGGCAATGAATGGAAAACTGTGCCTTACATGTAGAAGGGGGCAATGGTGATATGGCCACTGGGCACAGCAGCCCCCACTCAGAGCCTGGTGGCCACCCAAGCTGAGGTCTCCCAGTGGCTCTGTCCTGAGAGGATGCCCAGGTAGCCTAGCTTAGCAACACATGTGGGCCACCAACACCCTGGCCTGTACTTGCATGTGATAGGCAGGAGGGCTGGGCTACCACCTCTATGGGACACCAGCTTTTTCACACGTATTCCTTCAATGCCACATCTGTGAGGCATGCAAGTGTGTCCCCTGTCAGGACTGAAGAGCTGGCCCTGCAGTGATGGGTCCAGGATCACGCTACAGGAAGGGCTGGCCGGGCTTTAGGTTCAGCACTGTCCTCCTCACAGTTGAAAGTAAGCCAGGATACCATGCAAAGGCCCCTGGGACATATCCCGGGGAGGACCTCAGGGAGTCAGTGCTATGGGACCTGGCCCAGAGACCCCTTTGTAGCTGCAGGAAGGGAACAGAAGCATCTGGAATCAATTTGTGCATCTTCACGTATATGTCACCTGGTTCCTGAGGAGCTGGTATGTGTGGGTTAAGGGCTAAGGTCACTCTTAGACCTGGGGCCTGCCTCTGGACTTCTCTTCCTTTGCTTATCCTGGAGGGCTGCCCAGGAGGCTGCCCCTGAGTGCCACCCGGTCTGTGTCCCCAGATGGCCCGGATGCTGCTGAAGCGGGGCTGTGATGTGGACAGCACAAGCGCTGCGGGGAACACAGCCCTGCATGTGGCAGTGATGCGGAACCGCTTTGACTGCGTCATGGTGCTGCTGACCTACGGGGCCAACGCAGGCACCCCAGGGGAGCATGGGAACACGCCGCTGCACCTGGCCATCTCGGTGAGCCTGTGGCCACATGGCCTCCCTGTGCTGGCTCCGCCGGCTGTTGTGGGGGTGTGGAAGGAACAGCAGAGTCCTTTCCTTGGCTGCTGCATCGTCAGACAGGCCTCCTCCCTTAGCCCAAAGCACCTGGGGGCAGCCATTGGTTGTTAGGAGACCGACTTCAGCCTTAAAGCACTCTAGTGTGGTGAGCAAGAGTATGAGCTTCTTAGCCCATTGTGGGAAGAGCACCACCTGCTATCCACGTAGCCTCAGATGACACGCTGAGGGAAGCCTTAGCCCACAGTAAAGGACAGCCTATTTTGTACCATGACTGTCATGGGCACATTGCCCAAGAGGCTGAAAGTCTAATAAGACCAGGGAGGTTGTTAGCACAGGCTAGACCCGTGGAAGAATCTAGTTCTGCAGTTCTCCAACTTTTTGATTTATTTGGTCCATTTATACTTTTGAAAAATGGCCAAGCTAAAAATATAGGCATGGTAGCATACTCCAGGAGCTAAAGGCTAAGTTCAAGACCACCTTCAGCTACACAGTATTCAGGGCCAGCCTGGGCAATATGAGACTGTCAGAAACAAAAAAGGTGTGGCAGTACACTTATTTGTTTTGTTTTTTGATTTTTCAAGACAGGCTTTCTCTGTGTAGCCCTAGTTGTCCTGGAACTAGCACTTATAGACCAGGCTGGCCTTGAACTCACAAAGATCCGTCTGCCTCTGTCTCCCGAGTGCTGGGATTAAAGGTGTGCACCACCAACAGCTGGCTGGTAGTGCACTGAAATTCAAGACTCAGGCAGCAACAGGAGGCTCACCACTCAAGGCCAGCCTGGGCTACATGGTAAGACTATCTCAAAAGTAAAAACCAGGCACATGCATCAGTAACATGTGTTCCTTTTCTTTTCTTCCTCCCTCCCTCTCTCCCTCCCTCCCTCCCTCCTCCTCTCTCCCTCCCTCCCTCCTCTCTCCTCCCTCCCCTCCCTCCCTCCCTCCCTCCCTCCTCCCTCCCTCTTCCTCCCTCCCTTCCTCCCTCCCTCCCTCCCTCTCTCCCTTCCTCCCTTCCTCCCTTCCTCCCTCCCTTCCTCCCTTCCTCCCTCCCTTCCTTTTCTTTTCCTTGTTGTTTGTTGTTTTGTTTTTTTCAAGACAGGGTTTCTCTGTGTAGCCCTGGCTCTGTAAACCAGGCTGGCCTCAAACTCACAGATCCACCTGCCTCTGCCTGCCCTGCCAAGTGCTGGGATCAAAGGTATGTACCACCACACCTAGCTAACAGTAACATTTCTATGAAAAACTTTATTTTCCAAACCAAAAAAAAAATTAATGAGTGAAAAAAGGCAACATTATTTTACATGCTGTGAAACTTTTGTGAATCCTTTTATGCAGAAAACCATGAATCCTCATGTCTCCTGGGACATGTAAAAACACATCAGAAGTTCTGGATCCCCCCCATCCCCCCCCAAACCCCCCCCACCTCCCATGGCTGGAAAGTACACACCTTTTTAGATGTTTGCTGAGTTGCTTTGATGCTATGCCAGAACTTGTCATGTGGCAGTTTCTGACATGCCAAATGAACGAACACAGAGGCCTCTCTGAAGCCATCTCCCTGAACTTTGTGACACCACTGCCCCTGGCTCCTCTTGTACTTAGCAGAGATCCCCTTATACATTCATGACTTCGTATTGCGATTGGAAAACCCTGGTGCAATGAATGCGTATCTGGAAAGCCTTTCAATGTGAGGAAATGGTTAAGCCCATCATAGCATAGGCAGATATGATTTTTTTTCCTTGAAAGTTTGAATTATTTTTTCCTGAGACAGAGTTTCTGACTGTACTGGAACTTATTCTGTAGACTAGGCTGGCCTCGAACTCACCTTCCTCTGCCTCCTGAGTGCTGGAATTAAAGGCCTGCACCACTACTGCCCAGTTGAAAGTTTAAATTTTATCATGAGCAAAAAAATAGTCATTTGCTTTCTTAAAGCGACAGGCTCACTGCATTCATTTTTTGTTTTGTTTTTGTTTTGAAACAAGAGCTCTCTATGTATCCCTGACTGACCTAGAACTCACTCTGTAGACCAGGTTGACTTCAATCTCAAAGATCCTTCTCTTTCTGCCTCTTAGTGCTGGGATTAAAGGCGTATACCACCATGCCTGGCATTGCCTTCATTTTTTGCCTAAGGCTGAACACTGCTAGTTTGTTTATTTGGCAGTCTTTCCTACCTTCCACCAACCAAAGCAGCTGGTTGAGTTGGTAACTCACACAGTTGTCTAATTCTTACTGATGCATCCTTCAGCAGAGCTGGTCTTTTTCTTTTCCTTCCTTTCTTCCTTCCTTCCTTCCTTCCTTCCTTCCTTCCTTCCTTCCTTCCTTTCTTCCTTCATTTTCTGAGGGAGCACATGTAGTTGTGAACTGCTACACAAAAGACTTCTGGCTGGCCAGGAGGTGGTGGCTCATGCCTTTAATTCCAGCACTCGGGAGGCAATGGCAGGCGGAGATCTCTGTAAGTTCAAGACCAGCCTGGTCTACAAGAGCTAGTTCCTGGACAGAATCCAAAGCCACAGAGAAACCCTGCCTTGAAAAAAAACTTCACAGACTGTCTGGAATGTTCTCCTAAGCTTATGGGTCCCCCAGGCTTTACTCTGAGAGCTGTTGATGTGGTTTTGTTCCCTGTACTGTCACATATGAACCATTTTTCCAGTTTTTGGTAAGTTACTGGCCATTTTGACCGTTTTATATTTAATCACTTCTTCAAGTGAATTTATTCTCCCCTCCCCCAACAAGGTCTTGCTTTACAATCCAGACTGGCTTTGAAATTGTGGCACCCCCCTAACGCAGCCCTCCAAGTGCACTGCCACACTCAGCTGGTATCTTTAATACTTTATTTTTATTTTATGTGCAGTGGTGTTTTACCTGCATGTATGTCTGTGTGGGGGAGTCAGATCCTCTGGAACTGGAGTTACAGACAGTTGTGAGCTGCCATATGGGTGCTGGGAATTGAATCCGGGTCCTCTGGAAGAGCAGTCAGTGTTCTTAACCACTGAGCCATCTCTCCAGCCCCATAAGCTTGTTTAATTTTAAACACATGTAAGTTTATTTGGAGACCCTATTATAGCAATACCTTAAGTGCATATGTAAAAATCCAGAAAAGAAAGACTTGGGTGACCAGAACACACGTATTTGCCTGTGTCCCTATAAATCCAAATGGAACATGAACTACTTGGAAAAGAGAATTCTGGGTACCACTGCAGACCCTTGGCAGGAAAATCAGGCTCTTAGAATAGAGTTTAGGTTTCCAGGCAGCCAGTCCTTTGGTTTGTGCTTGCCTGCCCAAGGGTTAGCTGCATGGGACTCTGAGGGCGGGAAGTTACTCCCTTAAAGGCTGCCCCTGGGGGAGTGGACAGGCAAGATGGCATCGCAGTCCTCATGCATCCTGTATTGCTCCTGAGTGTTGGCAGCATTTGGCCCTTTCATGTCCCCAGATGCCTTACTGTTGCTGTGAAGACAGCATGGCCAAGGCAACTCATTTAATTGGGAGCTTGCTTACAGTTTCAGAGCCTTAGTCCATTGTTAGTCATCATGACAGAGAGCACGGTGGCAGGCTAAAGAAATAACTGAGAGCTACATCCTGATCCACAAGTGGTGTGTGTGTGTGTGTGTGTGTGTGTGTGTGTGTGTGTGTGTGTGTGTGTGTGTGTGTGTGTGTCCAACCTGGGCCTAGCATGGGCTTTTGAAACCTCAAGGCCTACCCCCAGTGATACACTTCCAACAAGACCACACTTACTCCTCATCCTTCTAATCCTATCAAAGAGCTCCACTTCCTGGTGACTAAGCATTCAAATATATGAGCCTGTGGGGGCCATTCTTGTTCAAACCACCCCACTATGGCTCCTGGGTTGTCAGTTCAGGTACATTGCTTGCTGTGAGGAAGAGGTGGGGTGAATCTTTCCGGGTCAGCTGGTCCTTGAAACTCTACTGGGTGTAGGGGAATGAAGAAGCAACAGATGTACATACAGAAAAGCTGGGGTGGGGTGGGGTGGGCTGTGCTGACTCTGCTGGGCCAGCAGCCGCAAGAGGAGGGGTTAGCTAGTCTCAGTGGGGGTCTCCGTTGGAGCATGGTCTCAGGTTGCTGTCATACGGGAGGAGGAAGCTGCGGTTGCTGATATTTGCACATTGTCAACGTCTGCAAATGAGAGGAAGACTTTCCAATCCTGAGTCTAACTTGGGAAGGTTTCAGCATTCCCACTGGGGTCCTTGTCGCTACACCATGTCAGTAACACACATCCACTCAGGACTTCATCTGCTCCAGGGTTCTTCCATTTTCTTCCTGAGCTCTTGGGCGCTCCCTGAGGGGTGCTCTGAAGGTCATTGGTGACAACACCAGTCTTCAAGCCTTGTTCTCTGTCATGTCAGGGGACCCCGGTGTCTCCTCATGCTGCTGCAAGTCTCTGTGAGGGAGTCGGTAGGTGGTGTCTTGGGCTGTTGCTTATTTCTCTCATCTTCTTTTCCCAACAGAAAGATAACATGGAGATGATCAAAGCCCTCATTGTATTTGGGGCAGAAGTGGATACCCCTAATGACTTTGGGGAGACTCCTGCCTTCATGGCCTCCAAGATCAGCAAACGTATGTGTTCTGCAGTCTGGGACCAGAGTTGGGGAGGGGGCATGGAAACTGAGGAGGAAAGTTCCAGCTGTAAGGTATCAGATTGGCCTGGCTGCTCCCTGCTGAGTGGCCTCTTTCCCCAAAGACAGTACAGGAGATGCAGGCCCACCCAGGGCTTCCTGAGCATGGTCCTCACCTCAGGGTGAGTGTGTTCAGGCTCCCAGTGCGGATAGGACCAGGTCCACAGCAGCAGAGCAAGCATAGGGTCATTGCATGTGCCATGCATGTTCACATATGCCCACACTGCATACATGCTGGGTGCATACATAGACTCGCATGTGCATTGCTGCCCCTATCCACTGTGCTTAGCCTCAGAGTTATAGGAGGCAGCTTCCCTTCATAGAAGCCTACATCCCTTCTGGAATGCTTGCATGAGTATAGGGTTAGCATGGGTGTGGCCCTGATTGTTTGGCCTCTTCTCTCAGCCCCACCATCTGCTTAAACAACCTAGATGGGCCCCCTCCTCCTCCCTCCCCCCTCTTCTTCCCTTCCCTTCCCCTCCCCCTCCCCCTTCTTCCCTCTTCTCCCTTCTCCAGCTCTGCCCAGCCCTGGGTTCAGAGCTAACCCTGCAGAAAAGACAGGGAGCCCAAGGTGGAAGCAGGTGAAGGTGCTAGTTGTGGCAACCTATCCGAGGTCTCCTCTGTTTCCTGGGATTGGTGCCATTGGCTGGCTCATCCCTCTGGGACTCTGCAAGGGACAGCCCTTGTTTTTTTGGTTTTTTTTTTGTTTTTTTTTGTTTTTTTTTTTTTTTTTGAGAACTGCTGACCATGGAGTTAATAGCTTTGCATCACAGCTGGTGAAGGAGAGATGGAATGCCTACAGTAACTGGGATGACTCTGCCCCCCTCATGCCATATCCCACAGTCCTCCTCACCCCTTCCCTGGTGCCAGGAGGCTGCTTTGATGTAACAGACCAGTCAACATGCCATTTAGGGTAGTTACCCCACATGGCCAGGCCACCTGCTAGATGAGGACCATGTGTAAAGAGGGAGGGTCTCACTTGCTAGTTGACGCCATGTCTACCCTCTGCCATCTCTCCTTCCCAAACCCTGACAAGTGATTACCAGGAAGGCGCTCTTGAGTCTGCTGAGAACTGTGGGTGCTGACCACCGCTTCCCACTCATCCAGGGGGTCCCCACGGACCAGAGCTCTGCAGCAACACCTCACCCCATCTTCTCCCTGGACAAAACTCAGCCCCCAGCAATCAGCTTAAACAACCTAGGTAGGCCACTGTTTTCCCTCCCGACTCCTCAGCTCTGGGCCCTTGAATCCCAGAAGCCCCCACTAAAAGGAACAGGGCTTCAGGGCAGAAATAGTTGAAGGGAGGAGGGCCAAGCTTTATCAACCAGTGTGGGCTACCAAATGACCCACAGATCCTTGAGGCCTACCAGGTCACTAGGTGAGATCCCTGAGAGGATGCCCTGGACATGGGCTCAGGGTGACTATTTCCAATGGTACTTCTCAGGTGGGCACTGTCCCAGCTTCCCATTCCCTGAGAGGGAAGGGTGGGTGGTTTGGTGAGCTGCTAGGCCACCTGGCTCCAACTTCTCACATTGTTTAAATCTGGGTAGCATAAGACTTGATATGCCCCCTGCTGGCTCCTTCACTTACTTACAGGCTTCTTTTTTCCTTTTTTTTTTTTTTGTGTGTGTGGGGGGGCTTGTTTTTGTTTTTCAGGACAGGGTATTTCTGTGTAGCCCGGGCTGTCCTGGAACTCAATTTGTAGACCAGGCTGACCTCAAATTCACAGAGATCCACCTGTCTCTGCCTCCCAAGTGCTGGGATTAAAGGCGTGTGCCACCACCACCTGGCACTTACAGGCTTTTTGAAGTGGTCAAGAAGCCAACATTTGCTGCTGTGTGTCACTGATGCCCTTAGAGACAGTCCTAGAGTAGATGGGGACCTGTTCGGGGCCTTCTGTGTTCTGGCCCACCCAGGGACCTAAGATGTTTGGGAGTGAGAGTCCTTAAACAGAACTGAGTCTTAAGCAGCCAAACGTCTCTAACTGTGGAGGTAGAAACCCCAATCCCAACTCTGCCTGCCAACCTAGCCAGGCCCAGAGCTCTGGAGGGCAGAAAAGCTGAAATCCCCCAGCACCCACCTTTTTCTCTCCATTCACAGGCAGGCAGTCACTCAAACCAGGCTGGATGGTGGGCCTGGTGTGCAGCGGTGAATGGGTAATGCCTGAGCCTAAAGAAGCCGCTGAGCCTGCCCTACTCTACTGTAGCTAGACCTCCACACCCCACCCCACCCCTTCTCAAGCTGCATACCCAGGCATAGGCGCCGTCCCTACACCCTGTCTCTGGCCCCATCTGCTGTCTTGCTGGTCATTCCCCTGCATGTGTACCTTGCCTGCTCCATGGCATGTGCGTGCTAAGAAGCCCTGCTGGCACCCACCTACCTTGCTGCCTGTAGCCTCACTGCACAGTGGCTGTCAACCCAGTCATGCAGGGTGACCTGGGGCTGGGAGTGGGGCTTGTATACAGAGGGTGGCGACTAGATGGAGCAGATGGGCGGATCTGAGCCCAGAGGCATGGAGGAAGTTTCTAGACCTGGGACAGGACAAGGGTAGTCTGAGGGATGACTGGGATGTTTCCCTTCATTTGTGGAGCTTGGCCCTTTTGGCTGAAAGACTGTGGTCAAGGCATGGGTGGCTGTCAGCAGCATCTGCTCTGACAGATGACAGGACACACCTGAGAGGTCAGGCTTCAAGGTTGTAGGTGGGATCGAGAAGTTTCTGGGAGCTAGCTGGACAGGTGGGGAGCCCTTCCCAAAGCATCAGGCTCCCTCCTCACGCCAGCTCCGCTAGCAGGCCCATGGCATCTAGCTTAGCTTTATCCTGGAGCAGAGAGCCCCTCCTGGAGCAGGAGGCGATGCTGGGGGCGGTGGAATGTGAGTTCGAGATGTACATAAGGACGGGGCACAGTTCTGTTTGCTCTAGAGACCTGTGGGGTCTGGGAGAGATCTGCTGGCCCCAGAGTGTCCTGCCCTGTCCCCACAGAGCTTCAGGACCTCATGCCCATCTCCCGAGCCCGGAAGCCAGCATTCATCCTGAGCTCCATGAGGGATGAGAAGCGAATGTAAGTAGACTGAGGACCAGGCTGATATGTGAAAGTTCTCCTGGAGCTCTCAGTGGACTTGTTCCTCATCCCCACCGCGTGCTGGGAGGCTTTCTCCTAGCTGTGCACCGTCATGGTAGAGACCAAGTCTTCGGATTTGTGGCGGCTCCTTAGTGACAGATGATGCCCCCTCCAGAGACCAGCACAGGGCCTTGCAGCAGGGTTGAGCTTGGCCTCATGCAGTGTATATAGTCCCATTGTCTTTGCCTTGGCTTTATGATTTATGGGGAGAAGGTGGACTGAACCCCTTCTGGAGAGATGCCTGCATCTCCTTCCCTCTGCTACTGGCTTCCCAACCTGACTTCCTCCCTCCTCAGATTTTGCTTCCTGGTTGTGTGCCCTGGCGCATTGTAGAAGGTAGGCCTGGGAGATAGGGCAGAGACAGAGATGGGAGCTTGTCGTCCAGAGGTGGAGTGTGATCAAACAATGGTTGCTTCAGAGGCTGGCAGGACCACCACAAGGAGTTAGGGGCTGTGGCAGCTGTTCCAGATAATCCTGCTGGCACTGAGTGGGTATCCCAATCTCATTTCTGCTACTGTAGTAAAGCAGCAGTCAGAAAACAGCTCATGGGAGAAAGGAGTCTGTTTCATCTTCTAATCCCAGGTACAGTCCATCACTGTGAAGAGTCAAAATAGGAATTTCAAACAACTAGTCACATCACATCTACATTCAAGAGCAGAGAGAAATCAGTGCACCCATACTCACTGTCTTGTTTGTGCTCAGCTTGATTCCTCCTCTTGTACAGAGTTCAGGTCCCGCTAACTAGGGAATGGTGCTGCCCACAATGGGCTGGGGTCTTCCTCTCCTACAGATCTGAACAGGCCAACCCAGTATGGGCAGTCTCTCATCAAGACTATTCTCAGGCCATTCAGCAGTTGTGTCAAGCTGACAGTTAATGCCAACAATCACAATTGAGTTCTTACAGGCAGTAATTAAACTGAGAAGCCAGGCATGGTGGCACATATTTGTAAATCTCACAGCTCAAGACTGGGGAAGGAGGATTGTGAATTCAAGACCAGCCTGAGATACTGTGAGACTCTTATCTCACAACACCAAAAACATAACAAAATCATAAAACTGAGAGGAGAAAATGAGCCTAAAGGGAGGGTTGAACATAGACAGCAAGTGTCCCAGGGCATGTTCATAGAGGCCTGGCACCTTGCATTTTCTGCCATCTTTGGGACTGGGCTGGGCTGGGCAAGAGTGTACAACCTTTTTTTTTTTTAAACAATTCTTTTTTTTTCTTTAAGTTTATTTATTTGTTATGTATACAGTATTCTGCCTGCATGTACCCTGCAGGCCAGAAGAGGGCAACAGATCTCATTACAGATAGTTGTGAGCCAACATGTGGTTACTGGGAATTGAACTCAGGACCTCTGGAAGAGCAGCCAATGCTCTTAACCTCTGAGCCATCTCTCCAGCCCAAGTGTACAACCTTTTAACAATGAGACTTGACATAGTCATCTACAGAGTTCATGCACAAGAACCATGTAATTGTATTATAACATCAAAATCACACACACACACACACACACACACACACACACACACATACACACACACACACACACACACACACACACCCCTTATGCCTTAAGTCACATAGCTGTCCTCAGCCACATGCAACTCACAGGCTGCGGGTTGCACAAGCCTGCAAGAATGTATGACTCGGAAGCCAAGCTCCTCACCCATCATGCTCCCTACCCCACTCCTTATCCCACTTGCCACCCTGCTCCTCACCCCATCCCTACCCCGGCCTCCTCCTTGTTCCCCACCCTTCCTTTCCCTTTGCACGTCTGAAACACTTCTTTCCTACCCACCTGGTTCCATGCCCAATAGCAAGTAGGCTCCAAGGCAGGCTCCATTGCTTTGTTCATGTGTCCCCTGCTGTGCAGCTCAGGGGACATGAGGTCGAGAGTGCTATCATGATACCCTCTTGGCCCACTGCTATCCTCACTGCAGCCATGATCACCTGCTCTGCCTGGACGGAGGGGGCGTGAAAGGCCTGGTCATCATCCAACTCCTCATTGCCATCGAGAAGGCCTCAGGTGTGGCCACCAAGGACCTCTTCGACTGGGTGGCAGGAACCAGCACTGGGGGCATCCTGGCCCTGGCCATTCTGCACAGTGAGCATAGCCTCTGGGCATGGTGGGGTGGGCAAGCAGGCCATCTGGCCTCACAGATCAGAGTACAAAGCCAGTTTAGGAGGGTTTTATGTCTCAGTGGTCTTTGTTCACCTCCACACTCCTGCAAGCCAGCACCATAGACCCTGCTAGCTGCTGCCAGTAGAAACACCTTTAGTGGACAGAATGGGCATTTCTGGGATAATAAGTGAGTCACAGGATGCCAGATCCCTGGGTTGCTTGGACAGTCAAGACCCTGTCTGGGGTGTGCCAGAGGTGCATGGCACAATTGTGGTAGAACCCAGGCTGAAGGGTTTCCCTAGACTCAGCCCATCACCTCACAGGCCACTAGTCTGCCTCCTTTGAGCTAGCCTTGCATAAGTACAGGCATTTGGAATAACTGGAGGTTGCCATATAGGGCCAGCATTGCCATTCAGGTGGCCTGGCATCTCCTCTGGGGAGTGATTGAGCTGGGTGGTGCTGGCTGATTGGACATTCCTAGACTAAGGCTCAGCTGTATCCCTATAGGCCTTGTCCCTGGTCTCCACCTCCCCAAGTGGTACTCCTTGCCTGGCTGTTTGCCAGATCCTGTTTTTACCAAAGTACCTGCCAAAATCAGGATCCTGGTGACCTAAGGCCCTGGAGGCACCAGGGGAGGACACCTCCCTCCACCCTAAGTATAGGCATCATGAGTACTCATGGGCTCTGAGGATGTGGAACTGAGTCCTGGCTTCAGGAAGCTCCTGGTGAGAAAGGGGTACAGGCACCTGCATCTGCAGGGCCCTGGAGTGAGGCCACAGGAATATGGGCACAGCCATCCTAGGGAGCTGTGGGGGCCATTTCCTGTGAGGCTCTGGAAAGGAAGTCTTCTACCAGGGAGAGCTTCTGAGGTTTGATCATCTGCGATGGTCTAGTGCCAAGTGCTTCACTTGTGTGAAGATTCTTGCCCTGTTTCTGTGGGGTGAGCACACAGGGAATCTGATGACCAGAGAGGGCCTTACTGCACATCAGACCAAAGCCAGGGTTGGCTTTGAGGAGTCAGCCCAGCTCCCCAGAGTCCCTCCTGGCCTGTGAGAGGACCTGCTCTACCCATAGTGCATGGGATTTTCCTCCTGCAGAACGGGCAGAAGTCCCAGCTCATCTTCAGATTGGAAGAGCTATGGCAGGGGAATGAGAAGCTGCCCAGTTCAACCTCAGACAGACACAAGGCCTGCTTCAGCAGGCCCCTCTGCTTGCACGCCCTGGGCCCTGAGGAGCTTGTGAAATGACTGGACACCTCCCCATAGCCTGTCTGGCCTGCAGGCTTAGAGGACAGTGCTGTTCCTCTTTTACTGTGACAGGGAAATGGGACCAGCTTTGTATAGTTCTATATCTTCAAGACCCTTTTTAGTGATACAAATTTAAGTAGAGAACCCTAAAAGGGTTTCTGCCTATGTGGGCAGGTTTTACAGGAGGGCCCGGAAGTTTGTGCTCCACTAGCCCTTTGACAGATGCATCCCTTTACCACCTCTTGCCAGTGCCTGCCCATGCTTCCTGAAGCCTGCCCATGCTTAGCGCGCTGCCATCCCACAGGGGTCTCTCCATCTCTTCATCTTTTCTTCCTAGGTAAGTCCATGGCCTATATGCGTGGTGTGTACTTCCGTATGAAAGATGAGGTGTTTCGGGGCTCACGGCCCTATGAGTCTGGACCCCTGGAGGAGTTCCTGAAGCGGGAGTTTGGGGAGCACACCAAGATGACAGATGTCAAAAAACCCAAGTAAGCCACGTTTCCTGCCTGCCCAAATCTGGGGATCAGGACAGTACCTCATCCCGTCTAGATGAGGGGCCTCTCCTGGGAACATGAGGAGACTGTCTGTACCCATGGAGAGGAAAGGGACTGGGAGGGCCAGAGCTGGTGGCCTGGAGCTTCCTGGAGAGAGTGGGGCCTGCTTTTTCCAAGTCAGCTGGACAGGTTTGGCAGGCCTAGTGAACTCCTTAACCTTTCATGGGATATTGCCATACCAGACCGTGCTTGTTCATTGTTCTGTCACATGGTATCTGCTGGACCAGCTCTGCAGTGCCCATGGAAGGGAAGGAGGAGAGCCACCCCAGGGTAGAAAGGCTGGAGCTAACTTCCCTTCCAGCTGGGAGAGAAGTAAGCTAAACAGCAGGCAGGGAAGCTGCTAAAGAGGCCCCAGAAGAGCCTGCAGCATGCTGCAACTCTGAAGACATGCCTGCAGCTCTGAAGATATGCTGCAGCTCTGAAGACATGCCTGCAGCTCTGAAGACATGCCTGCAACTCTGAAGACATGCCTGCAGCTCTGAAGACATGCCTGCAGCTCTGAAGACATGCCTGCGGCTCTGAAGACATGCCTGTGGCTCTGAAGACATGCCTGCAGCAAGGCCCACATTCTTGGCTACGCTATGAGTTTAAAAAGGTGCCGGGTGGGTGGTGGCACGTGCCTTTAATCCCAGCACTCGGGAGGCAGAGGCAGGTAGATCTCTGTGAGTTCAAGGCCAGTCTGGTCTACAAGAGCTAGTTCCAGGACAGCCTCCAAAGCCACAGAGAAACCCTGTCTTGAAAAAAAAAAAAAAAAAAGGCAGGAACATGGCAGCCTTGTACTCTGCAGCCCTGGCCTCTAACACAGACAGGCCATTGAACAGTGTTTGTCACCCAACTGAGTGGCTGGAAGCAAGAGAAAGGAGAGGGCTGCCTGGAGGAAGTGGAGCAGTGAGCAAGGCCCAGCAACGGGGGTTCTTCTTCATTCCTTTTAAGCTATTCCTTTTAAGCTATTCTTGTTGAATAGCTTTGGCTGTGGGCTATTGTCTTCATTAATGACTGATGCAGAGGGAAGGGCAGTGCCATCTCTGGGAAGTGCAGGCTGAGCAAGTCAGTAAGCCGTGTTCCTCCATGGCCTCTGCTTCAGTTCCTGCCCCCATGGTCCTGCCCTGACTTCCCTGTGAGCTGTGAGATGAAATAAACCTTCCCAAGTTGCTTTTGGTCATGGTGTTTATCACAGCATAGAAACCTTCTAAGATACATAGTATATTTACTTCTGAGGTTCATTTGTTTTAGGTTTGGAAGAACTATCAAAGTATAAGAGTGGAATACTATTATTATTTCAGGACCTATGTGGTCTTTTATGTCTTAGTGTTTGTTTTATGAAATCAGGGGCTCTAATATTCGGCACATAATTGCCGTCTGTTGCTTCCGTGGAGGCCACCGTCTCTTGTGTGTAGATTCTGCCGGTTGCTTGCCTGCTCAGCGTTGCTGCTCAGTGTTAGGATGCTGACATATGCAGAGGTGGATTCTTGTGATGTGTCTGTGTGGTCTCAAACCCTGGCGTCTTTCTTTGGTTTTGGAATACTGAGTCATCTTTTTAACTTTTGTCTCTGCTAGTTCATTCCTCACCCCTCACAGCCCTGTCTCTCTCCTTGTGTGGATTTCCTCTGTAAATTTAGTTAAGCCCATATTAGAAGCATACTTGTCTCCTCTAGAGCTTTTAACCTCCCTTGCATTTTCTTGTTAAAATTTTTAGCATTTACTTTAGAGAGAGAGAGAATGAGAACATGGAGGTCAGAGGACAACATTTAGGATTGTTTCTCTCCTTCTACCGCGTGGGTACTAAGAATCCGGCCTCAGATTGTCAGGACTTACAGCCAGTGCCTTTACCTACTGAGCCAATCAACCAGCCAGCCCTCTCTCTAATTTTCTATCTTTACCCCCCTTTTCCCTTCCCTTCCTTCCTTCCTTCCTTCCTTCCTTCCTTCCTTCCTTCCTTCCTTCCTCCCTTCCCCCCCTCCCCTCCCTCCCTCCTTCCTTCCTTCCCCTGACTTTCCTGTCGGAATGTCCTTGAACTCACAGAGATCCACCTACCTCTGCCTCCTGAGTGCTAGAATCAAAGGCATGCGCCACTATGCCCACTTTCTAACATCTGATGTCTTTGTGTTGCAGTCTGCGTAATTGCTTGCCTGTTTTCCAGTCCACAGATTCTCTCTGTAGCTTTGTTATTTAACCCATCTATTGACTTAAAAAAAAAAAATGTTCTCGTACATGTGCATATGGGTGTGTGTACCCACCCTCCTCCCAAGAAAAGCACTCTTTGGTCTTCCAGGATATTACCTCCTGTCCCCTGAAAATGTCATGAGACTTGGGCTGCAGATAGAGTGCTTGCTTAGTATGCTCCCAGCATTGTAGAGCAACAACAAAGATGTTATCAAGCCTGCGTTTGTTAACTGCAGTGCTGTGGTCTGTTGCAGCTTGTGCCTGTGTTTTGCTGTCTCTAGTCTGCCTTGACCCAGAGTGGGTGTCTTCCATTGCTGAGCTCTGTTCCCAGCTCTCCTGGTGACCTCTCCTGTGTGTCCCTCCCTGTTTATCTGTTTACTGTCTGCACTGCTTCTTAGTGTTGAAAATCATATTCTTGGAAACTCAGAATGGGCCCACTTCCCGTGGAGGGCTTTATGCTGTTCCTTGGGGAGGTAGGCTTGCCTCTGGCTCTGCTACTTTCATGGGGTTATTGTCATGGAAGCTTTGGGACTGTCCCTAGATGATTTGAGCACAAACTAGAAGTTGACAGGCAGGTTTGTTCCACCCTTGTTCCATTCCAGGGTTTCATTTCCCTGTACCTTCCAGGGGTGAGGAAGGTGCATGTTGAGGCTGGAGAGATGGTGTAGAAGTTAAGAGTGTTTATTTGCTGGGGCTGAAGAGATGGTTCAGAGGTTAAGAGCACTGGCTGCTCTTCCAGAGGTCCCGAGTTCAATTCCCAGCAATCACATGGTGGCTCATGACCATCTGTAATGAGATCTGTTGCCCTCTTCTGGCAGGCAGAACACTGTATACATAATAAATAAATAAATCAAAAAAAAAAGAGAGAGAGAGAGTGTGTTTATTTGCTGCTCTTGTGGAGGGTCTACATTTGATTCCCAGAACCTACTTGGCTGCTCACAGCCTACAGCCCTAGGGGATATGATGCCCTCTTTTGTTTTCAGCAGGCAGTGCATAGATATACATGCAGGCAAAACACCTGTACACAAAAAAGTATAAAATAATAATATGTTTTTTTCAGCAAAACGGCATGTTTGTGTCTGGTCTGTATTTATCCTGGGAGTGTAATCCTTCAGAGTCCCAAGCCAATATAGAAAAGTCTCCCATTAGACCTCCGGCTTGGTGGACTTTTGACCCTCATTTATTCTGTCTTGTCAGGTGTCCTATCCTTTTAAAAAAATATTTATTTTTTCATTGTGTATGTGGGTGTGTGCCCATGTGTGTGGGTGCCCTCGGAGGCCAGAAGTTATGGATTCCCTGGTGCTGGAGTAACAGGCGATTATGAGCCTCCTGACATGGCACTGAGAACCAAACTCGGTCCTCTGTAAAAGCAGGAAGTACTCTTGACCACCGAGCCATCTTCTCAGCTCCTCTTAGACTGGAGGGATGTCTCAGCAGTGAAGAGCACTGGCCATTCTTCCAGAGGCCCTGGGTTCCATTCTCATCACTGACACATACGTGCCCTTCGATTCCAGTTATATAGGCTCTGTAACAGAGTATACAGGGTGGCCAGCTGCCATGGTGCTGAGAGCTCCTGCAGGATGAACTTCCTCTCCAGGGTGGGAGCTGCAGCTCACAGAACCATGCTATGCAAGGATCTGAACACATGCTAGTCTTTAAGGGTCTGTGCTGGGCTCTTTGTGTTACAGGGTTAAGAGGAGCCCTCTTTTTTGTTGTTGTTTTATGTATGTGACTATTTCCCTGCATGTATGTCTGTGTACTACAGACAGTGCCTGCAGAGGCCAGCAGAGGTCTGGTCTCCTGGGACTAAAGTTATATATAGATGGTTATGAGCCATCCTGTGGATTTTGGGAATCGAACTCAGGTCCTCTGAAAGAGCAGCAGGTGCTCTTAACTGCTGAGCTGTTTCTCCAGCCCCACCCCCTCCCAGGGTGGGAAGAGGGCTTTTTTAATGGGCTGTTGAAATGGCAGAAAGAAGACATAAAAGAAAAGTGTGGAAGGTCACAGTGGGGGATACTCTCCACCAGCTCAGTTCACTCCATGTCCTGGAGTTGTAGTCTGCTCATTGCTCTCAGGGGCCTTCCAGAGTTGGCCCCTACCTGCTGAGTAGTCACGCCTGTTGATTTGTTTTTAAACAACTCACAGCATGCTGAAGGCACTGCTCCAAACCTTACTTTTCCTTATATACCTGTATCTTGGCAATCATACCCCCAGCAAGTGAAGAACAACCTCAGTTGTTCTTCAGTGTCATGCCACCCTGTGAATAAGGAGTCATGGCTTATGGCAGCTGACTTGCCGATGGACAGTGAAGTTGTTCCCAGTCATCTGGTTTGTTATTGTTGTTGTTATGTTTTAAACTAATTCTTTTTTTTTTTTAAGATTTTGTTTATTTATTATGTATACAGTCTTCTGCCTGCAGGCCAGCAGAGGGCACCAGATCTCATTCAAGGTGGTTATGAGCCACCATATGGTTGCTGGGAATTGAACTCAGAATCTCTGGAAGAGCAGTCAGTGCTCTTAACCTCTGAGCCATCTCTCCAGCCCCCAGTCACCTGTTTTAATAATGGATGCTGCCATTGGTGGCTCTGTGAAGCCTATCTCCTGCCCTGGAGACCTTCTTGGGTGAATTTCCAGAAATTTCCAGAGTGGGGTTATTAGATAGAGGGAAACAGCTATGAGTGAGTGGGGCAAAGTTGGCCAATTCCCTTCATGAAGCTGCCCAGGTCTATAGAAGACACCTGTGTGAGGACAGCCAGGGAGAAGCCCACTTAGAACAGGGGTCCTGGACATGAAACTGTTGAGATGATGATGGGTGGCTGAGCCAGCTCTCCTTTGTTGTTCCCTCAGGGTGATGCTCACAGGGACACTGTCTGACCGGCAGCCAGCAGAGCTCCACCTGTTCCGCAATTACGATGCTCCAGAGGTCATTCGGGAACCTCGCTTCAACCAAAACATTAACCTGAAGCCGCCAACTCAGCCTGCAGGTCAGTGTATTTGATGTGTCCATGGGAAGGGCTCACTGAGGCCAGTAGGGGATGAGGAGTCACAGATAAGGTGCTGGACACCCACATCACTTCCCTGGTCTCGGTTGGCTAAGGACAAGTGTTGCTGGAGGCTGTTAAGCCTCACAGAGTACAAGAGGCCCCTGAAGTCCATAGTGACACACAGCCTTTCATCAAGATGGTAAGATCCAGCAGCAAGGCCTTATGGGTCCTGTTTCTATAGACTTCCTGGTTCCTCCCTCTGCACCTTGAGATCTGAAGGGACAGGTCTATGTCATTGAGCCACCCTTTTTTCCCACCCCTAGACCAACTGGTATGGCGAGCAGCCCGGAGCAGTGGGGCAGCCCCAACCTACTTCCGGCCCAATGGACGTTTCCTGGATGGTGGGCTGCTGGCCAACAACCCCACACTAGATGCCATGACTGAAATCCATGAATACAATCAGGACATGATCCGCAAGGTGAGAGCCTCTCAGGTCACATTTGGACACGACCATACACTGCTGATGACAGAGGACCACTCTGATACATGTCCTCACCCATTTGTTCAACACACAAGGCCTGTCTGCTGGGCAGTGTGTGCTAGGAGACTTGTGAGGCTCCATCCACCCGGAGCACAGCGACGACTGTGATGACGGGATCGGCAGCCCGCACCTGCTGTTAATGGAGAGGCTGCACATCTGACACTACCCAGCTGGGACACACGCTTGCCTTGCAGAGCTTGCATTCTGCTTGGAGACTGCATAAACAGGATTCTCTCCCATATGTGTCAGTTCTGGAAGATCTCCTGCGGAGGCAGGAGGAGGAGGCCTGTGTGAGAGGGCTAAGGTCTGGGGAAGGGCTCCTGAGCTTGGAACCTGTCCTAAGGCACAGGGCAGTGTGGAGGCAGTGACCAAGGGCAGGCAGTGGCCCTCACCCAAGTTGTTAGAGCAGGGTGACAAGGCCTGTGTGCCAAGAGAGGTAGAGCAGTGTTGTGGGTGAGCTGACCCTGCCTCAGTTTCCTAGCCTCCAACCAATAGCAGTGCCTATCTGAATGCCCTGGGGACTCAGGGTGTTGGTACCTGTGCACTGCTTGAAGGCACCTAGCCAGGTGTACACTGCTGGCTTCCACAGTCACACAAGTCCCAGCATAGTCCTGGAGCACTGACACCCTTGGCAGATAGGGTGGGTTCCTGAAGGAGTTCAGGCAGTTTCAGACATGTCCAGTCAAAGTCAGAACCTATTAAGGCTGAGGTGTTGGGGTCCCTTAGTGGGAAGGAATTCCATCAAGGTTACCCAGCAAATTGGCAGCAGAGCTGGTTGAGCAAGTGCAAGGCCGCCTCTAGTCAGCTCAGCCTCAGCACCGACTCGCTCCACTCGACCCACAGGCCCTCTTCTGTCCTAGAGGTGTGATTGGCATGCCCATACCAGCTCTTCCAGGGAACAGCTGCAGGGGCTGTCCAGGATTCGAATCTGCGTGTACAAGGCCTTGTCTCTGCCCCTCACAGTCTTGCACTCAGCTTTGGCCTCTCTCTGACCCTACTGATCCCTATCTCTGACTGCCTTTGTCCTGCTCACCCCAGGGCCAAGGCAACAAGGTGAAGAAACTCTCCATAGTCGTCTCTCTGGGGACAGGAAGGTCCCCTCAAGTGCCCGTAACCTGTGTAGATGTCTTCCGCCCCAGCAACCCCTGGGAACTGGCTAAGACTGTTTTTGGAGCCAAGGAACTGGGCAAGATGGTGGTAGACTGTGTGAGTCAGTATCCTTTCCTGGTCTTTCCCTCAGGTCTCCATCTCTGGCCAATGCCTTCACACTCTGCCATGTCCATCCCTATCAGCCCAATTCTGGGAGGCAGCCCAGACTCAGTCTCCAGGCTGACCAGGTCCCACCAGGGTTTCAAATGTTCTTTGCCTGTAGGTCTCCGTGTGCACACAGCTCTGTGGAAGGTCAGAATGTGTGCAGACAAATGCACGGTACGGAGTGGGAGACCCTTTGTCCCTGCTCTTACTGCCACTCAGAGATCCTGAGAGGCAGTCACTGAGGCCCAGAATCATGGACCTGTTCAGATCACTCTGCTAATGAATGGCTAGAATCCAGGGATCTTGGAGGGTGGGTAGCAGGGCACTGTGACCCCGGGCTTACTAACTGTTTCCCCTCAGTGCACAGATCCAGATGGTCGGGCTGTGGACCGGGCCCGGGCCTGGAGCGAGATGGTTGGCATCCAGTACTTCAGGTAAGGTTTGGGTCTGACCTGACTCCACCCAGGCCTGGTGAGCCCGCCTACACCCATCTCACCAACAGAGGTCCTTGCTCCTACTCCCCACTAATGACATTCATCGACACATGTACCCACCAGCCCTTGATGTGGTCTTTCCAGCTTCAGGGCAGTACTCTGTTCCCTGGCCCCTTCCCAGCCCAAGTTCTCGTCCCTACCCAGGCCGAGCATCCTGAGTGACCCTCTCCCCCTTTCTCCCAACAGACTGAACCCCCAACTAGGATCAGACATCATGCTGGATGAGGTCAATGATGCAGTGCTGGTTAATGCCCTCTGGGAGACAGAAGTCTACATCTATGAGCACCGGGAGGAGTTCCAGAAGCTTGTCCAAATGCTGCTGTCGCCCTGAGCTCCAGGCCCTGCTGGCAGGGGTGCGCCAGGCTACCCAGCACACTGGGGGCCAAGCTGGGCCAGGCGGCTGTGTCTACCTGAGGACTGGGGCTCAGAGCACAAACAGGTTCCCACAAGGCACCTCTCCTGACCCATCTGCACTTTGCCACTCTAGGCTGAAAGCCCAGAGTTCCCCTCAGCCCCTTTATGTGACTGTGAAGGACAACTGGCTCCATCAACTGCCCTAAATATCAGTGAGATCAACACTAAGGTGTCCAGTGTACCCAGAGGGTTCTTCCAGGGTCCATGGCCACCAAAGCCCACCCCTTCTTTCCACTTCCTGAAGTCAGTGTCTACAGAAATGGAGTTCCACCCCATCATCAGGTGAAATCCAGGCTATTGAAATCCAGTCTGTTCGACTTTGCCCCTCTGCACCTGCCAATCACCCCACCCCTGCAGCCACCCCACCTTAAGAGTCCTCCCAGCTCTCAAAGGTCAATCCTGTGCATGTACTCTTCTCTGGAAGGAGAGTGGGGAGGGGTTCAAGGCCACCTCAACTGTGAAATAAATGGGTCTAGACTCAAGCTCACCTGTGTAGTGTGTGTGTGTGAGTGCACCCTGTCCCCAACCCTGCTACCTTAGACATGACCAGGACAGCCTCTCCTCTGGCCCTAATATAACAGACAATAGAGTAGGGAGCATTAGTGCCAGGCCCACCTGCCAGGGAAGCTGATGGGAGCCTCTTTTGAGATTTGGCAAGGACAAACAGTCTGCACACATGGCTGGGTAGTGAGAAAAAAGGGCCACACTCCTGGCCCAACTCTGTGGGACTCAGATCTGTGTCATCTTTGCTCCGGCATTAGGAAGTAGGGAATTAGGACTGCAGAGGAAACTCGGTGATGATGTACTTGCCCAGAATATATGAGTGGGTTCCATCCCCAGCACTGGGGACAGGAGTACTGGGTGGGCAGGGTCCCCCTCAAGGCATAGGATCCCAAACAGAGATGAGGCCTGTGAGAATAGTAAGTCCTCCACAGGTGCCTCAGCTTGCTCTGGCAGGAAGGTGTGTGTTCCAGACCCTATAGGGTGGACAGGGACAGATGAAAGACTGGAGGGTTGTAGTAGGAGGTGACCTAGGAAAGTGGCCCATCCATGAATGCCCACCAGTCCACGCCCAGAAGGTAAATAATTAAAGGGCATCTCACAGGAGCCTGCCTGCGTCACAGAGTGCCCGTCCCCACAGGGTCTGGTTACGCCCCAGATCGCATTGACATCCCCCCCCCAAGCTGGTGAATAATTAAGCAGCTACCTCCTTCCAGACAGAACTCCATCTGCAGGCTCCACTCAACAGCTTCCTCGCTGCCCACTGCCTGTGAAACAGAGCACTGGGCACCTGTAGAGACTGACCCCAGCATTCCGAGCCCTGCTAAAGCCACCTGCCTCCTCAGTGCCAGCGCCAACTTCCATGGCCCCCGAAATGGACCAGTTCTACAGGTCCACCATGGCCATCTACAAGGTGAGCTCATGGACCACGGGCAGCATGTAGAGGCCAGGCTGGCTCCAGGACAGGGGGAGAGCCCAGGCTGGGCTAAACTGTAGGTGTGGGAGTGGGGAGGGGGGCTTGAGAATTGTATGAAGGACCCTTCCCCATGCACCCCTTGCACACCCTCACCTGTGAGGTAGGAAATAACTGGCCTATTGGGTAGATGAGAAACTGAACCCACAGGGATTAAAGAGCTTGTTCAAAGTCAGCAAGGGGAGAAGAGGTGCTACTGGGATTGCAGTCAAATCCCAATTCTAAGTGTCAGGGTTGCCCCACAGCTCAGGGTGTTCTCCAGCTGGAGACAGCCCAGGGTGGTAACCCAACCACATTGTGGACCGCAGGGGTCTTTTTGAAAAAGGGAAGATGCAGGGTGATGTCGGCAGCCCCAGGAATCTATTCTGGTGAGGCCTGGGCACAGGATGGGCTGAGTTGTGCCCAGTGGGGTGGCAGCAGAGAGATGATTGCATTCAGTCAGTGAGACCAAGAGAACTCTGAGGTTCCTCAGGTCAGGAGGGAGCAGGCCTCTCTCGGGCAGGTGTGTGGCAGAAGCTGTCTGCAAGGGACTCCTGGCTTGGGACTGGCTCCCCCTAGATGCCTCTGTGGCATTTGTAGGAGGGAGCCAGGATTCTGGTGACCTCAGAGGTCAAGGTGGGCTTCACGGGCTAGGTGCTTCTGTCCATCTGTCCATCTTTCCACCACCATGACCTGTGTCCCCTGTCCTCCGGCCCAGAGCATCATGGAGCAGTTCAACCCTGCACTAGAGAATCTGGTGTACCTGGGCAACAAGTACCTCCGGGCCTTCCATGGTGAGTGTCATCTACCCTAGTATCAGCCGCAGCCATCGCTGGGGCTACAGCTCAGCACTCCTTATCAGCTGCTGGGCTCACCCTCAGCCCTGGGTCCCACATACACTCCCAGAGACTTTGCACACAGCCCACTCCTCACTCGGTGCCCTGCCCACTCCTTCGAGAGCACACTGGTGCCTGCAGCCCTCCCCCAGGACACACAGGGAAGGTCTTAGTTCTTCCTCAGCAGTAGACGAAGTAGCTGCCTCTTTGTTCCCTGGCAGGATCAAGCTTCGCATATCACCCAAGGGTACTTTTACCCACCCCACCACATCTCAGTGTCCCCTCCACACAATCAGGGTAGCACAGATTGAGCACTGGGCCTAAACTGTCGACTTTCCGGCAGCTCTGTCCGAGGCAGCTGAGGTGTACTTCAGCGCCATCCAGAAGATTGGGGAGCAGGCTCTGCAGAGCTCCACATCACAGATTCTGGGTGAGATTCTGCCCTCTTGACCCTGCACTCCCAGCCTCCTCCTACTGTCCCAGCCCAGAGCTCTTTGCCTGTGGTTTTTTGTTTGCTTTTGTTTTCGAGACAGGGCTTCTTCTGCGTAGCCCTGGCTGTACTGGAACTCGTTTTGTACACCAGGCTGGCCTTGAGTTTACAGATCTTCCTGACTGCCTCATGAGCACTGGGATTAAGGCCATGCATCTGGCTTATCTGTGTTCTTATTGTCTCCTTGGCTCTAGGGCCTATATGGCCCTCGCTCTGGGGTTCACTAGGGCTCCCTTCTTTCTGCACATACGCCTTTCCAGAAGCCCCCACCTCAACACAGGCCCATGGCCAGTGCTGGGAGCCCCATCTCTCATGCTTGTACTCAGTTCTTCCCTACCCCTCCCTGTAGACCAGAGTTACCAAGTCCTGAGCCAAAGCCATGTGTGAAATCCTTGGACTTTGGACTCCAGTCCAGCCAGCATTGTCCCTGCGGGCTTCTGGCATGAGGGAGGCAGATGGAGCAGACTCTCCATACTAACGGCAGCCCCTCTTGCCTCCAGGTGAGATCTTGGTTCAGATGTCAGACACTCAGCGGCACTTGAACTCAGACCTGGAGGTGGTGGTAAGTATCAGGCCCCAGGGCCAGAATCACTCAAGCAGATGGGCTGCGGTTCAAGAACGAGGGCCCAGAGGCTGAGGAGACAGTCTCAGGTGGTAAAGTGCTTGCTATGCAAGCCTGGGCCTCAGGTCAGATCCTGAGCACCAAATGGTGGCACATGTCTGTAATCCCAGCACCAGGAAATGAAGACAGGAGGACCCTAGGGCTTGCTGGCCAGACAGTCTTGTGAGTCAGTGAGCTGTGAGTGGGTGAGAGACCCTGCCTTGAAAAAAGTAAGGTGGCAAGCCATGGAGGAAGCCACTAGCTGTCGCTCTCTAGCTTTCACATATATGTACACACACATGTTCATGTGTCCCCCACATATAGACACATACAAACCTGTATGTGCATACACCAGAGAGAGAGAGAGAGAGAGAGAGAGAGAGAGAGAGAGAGAGAGAGAGAGAGAGCCAGCCCATTCTCATACCCACATCTAGGAGTGACCTCTTAGGCTCCACTGGCCATTGACAACATGAAGACAAGTTAGCCTAGTCAAGCCACAGCAATCCTAGCTGCCACTGCCTTTTCTGTCCCATTTTATCAAGGAGCTGAGTGTCAGGGTCTAGGCATCACTGCCCACAATTCTAGAATGAGTGGTGGAGCTGAGAAGAGAAAGGTCTACCGTACCAGGCCCAGGACATTGTCCCTCTCCAGCTCCTCCCTCCAACTCTCTAGTTGCAGCCATGGGGGTCTGAATATGCCATGCCATTGCCATCAGGAGCAAATACAGGCACCTCAGCAAAGGCCTCATGCCTGGCATACCCACCCAACAGTTCTGTCCATTCCAGGGTCCCAGCCCTGCTACCCTGAGCAGCTGGCCCTCTACAGATGTGGTCCTGGGCTGCCATCTTGTTGGCCTCATGGCCAGGAACTGCCAGCCCTTCCTTCCTCCTGCAGTCTGGCACAGTGTTCCTCCCCCCAGCAGGCTGCACCCACATTTCCTTCCTAGCGCCAGCAGGTGCTGGTGTTTGCGACCACCACATGAAAGTGAAGGTAGGAGGGTAATTCAGGCTCAGAGCCTGGCGCTGGTGCCTTGGACTCTGGATCTCACTTCACCTACCTAAAAAATGGAAATAATCACATTTCCTGGTAGGGTTCTCTAGGGGGATAGAACTTGGCTTTGTACGTTCCTGTGGTTCACCTGGGCTGGGCAGGGATAAGTGTCACCCAGGTCCACTCTGTAAGGAGAGCTGCCTCTCCAGGCACCAACATCTTGGCTGTGACTACTGGGCAGGGCCCCCAGCCAGAACCACACCAAGTAGAACAGCACAACAGGCTGTCCCTTTGGTTCTCTTTTCCATACAGATCCTGGGCCCCATTGGGGATGGCTACAATACAGACAGAAATCTCACCCTCCCACAGAGGGACAAGACCAAATGGGTGGCCAGGAACCATATGTGTCTCACAGTAAATTCAAAGTTACAAGGCAGGGAATGTTTGGGGGGTTGTAAAGGAAGCCATGCGGAGGAAGGGGTGTTGGGGAAGGCCTGGAGGAGCTCTGGAAGCCCCCCACCCAGGGATGGACACAGTCTACAGCGAGCAACAAGAGCCAGGAGAAGATGAGCCAGTAGCAGGGCCATGGTTGGCCATTGCTCTCTGAAAGTAGCTCTATCAGTGACTCTTTGGGTAAAGAAGCGACAGGCTCTGGCTTAAGTTTCTTAAAAATATTTTTTTATCTTTTTTTTATAAACAGATTTATTTATTCATTATGTGTAGTGTTCTGTCTGCATGTATGCCTGCAGGCCAGAAGAGGGCACCAGATCTCATTACAGATGGTTGTGAGCCACCATGTGGTTGCTGGGAATTGAACTCAGGACCTCTGGAAGAGCAGCCAGTGCTCTTAACCTCTAAGCCATCTCTCCAGCCCTTAAAGATCTTTTTTTAAATGGCAAAATTACAAATAAATACAGTAAATCTCACCATGATAAGATGACCCAGCCCAGTGTCAGCGTTAGCTCCCAGGTCTAGAACTCGGTCTGCTCCCAAACCCCGGCCCTGGGAGGCCCCTCCAGTGTTGCCATCAAAGTCACAGCCTCCCCTTCCTCCCTCACTGCAATGAATGTCTGAGCTGGCACTTCTTCATAGGTTGTCCCCCAAATTCGATCCCAAGACCTAGAATATGAGGTTTTTCTCTTTCAAGACAGGGTCTCTCTGTATAGTCCTGGTTGTCCTTGAACTCGCAAAGGTCCTCCTGCCTCTGCCTCCTGAGTGCCAGGATGAAAGGCGTTCGCCACCTCCCCCAGCCTTTGATGCGATTCTTTCAGGCCTCTTTTTAAAAATGGACTGACTCCCCTTCGTTTGTACCCATTCTTTTCCTTGGCTGTTGAACAGGGCCCCTTGGTCTGGCCTCCTAACTCCTGGGAGTCTCCGCCATGTTCCTGGCTTGGTCTGGTGTGTTCTTCAGGCCTTGGGTCTTTCCCCCCAGGCTTTATCTGGGTCCTACTGTTGGGGAGCACCCTACTCTGTAGAGCCACTTGTCAGTCAGGTTCACCAGCACTGCCGGTTGTCTGGGGGAACATTGCTCCCTAAATATGTCTGTCTTAGCTAGAGTTTCTGTTACTGTGAGGAGTCACCATGACCATAGCAACTCTTTTTTTTTTAAGATTTTATTTATTTATTATGTATACAACATTCTGCTTCCATGTATATCTGCACACCAGAAGAGGGCACCAGATCTCATAACGGATGGTTGTGAACCACCATGTGGTTGCTGGGAATTGAACTCAGGACCTCTGGAAGAGCAGGCAGTGCTCTTAACCTCTGAGCCATCTCTCCAGCCCCGACCATAGCAACTCTTATAAAGGAAAACATTTAGTTGGGGCTTACAGTTTCAGAGGTTTATTTCATTATCTTCATGGCAGTGTACAGGCAGACATGGTACTGGAGACAGATGAGAGCCCCACATCTTGGTCCACAGGCAGCAGGAAGTGGACTGTGTGTCCACACTGGGTACAGCTTGAGCATTAGAGACCTCCACAGTGACACACTTCCTTCAATAAGGCTGTACGTACTCCAACAAAGTCATACCTAATAATAATGCCGCTTCCTATGGGCCAAACATTCAAACATATGAATCTATGGGGGCCATTCCTACTCAAACCATCACAGTGCCTATAGAGATATGCTCCCTGTCTCTGTGGCTACTCACCATGTGGCTACTCACCATCACAAAAGGCAGAACACTTCACTGCCCTCCCCTCCCCTCCCCTCAGCTCTCAAGACAACAAGTGCTGTTCCTCCCCCATCTTCCTCTGAAGGTAACCGAGTTATTATTAATGTGCATGAGTGTGTGTCTGAGTGGGGGTATATGCATGTGAGTGTAATTGCCCTAGAGGCCAGAAGGGGGCATCAGATTCCCTGATGTTGGAGTTACAGGCACTTGAGAGCTGCTCAGTGTAGATGCTGGGGACCAAACTCTAGTCCTCTGCAAGAGCAGTATGTCCTCTTAAAGCTGGAGCCATCTCTACAGTATTAATTTGGTTTTTGAAAAGATTTATTTTTGCTTATATTTATGTATGTATGCCACATGTATGTAGGTGCCTTTGGAGGTCAGAAAACTCAGATCCCTTGGAGCTGGAGTTATATGAGTCACCCCATGTGGATGCTGGGAACGAAACTCGCCAAACTCTAACAAGAGCACCAAATACTAACCACTCCAGCCCTAACTTGATGTTTTCGCTCACACCATTATTGCTGTATCTTCTGCTACCATCAGTGTTAGCGTTTCAGCCTCTTGTGTCTATTTTAGTCCTGAGCAATGGTTATCTCTGTGCAAGGTCTTTAGCCAGGGAAGCCTGGATCTCCAGCTTCTGTGCCCTGTAGACAGGATCTGTGTTCTGACGTGGACTTAGCTGTTTCTCCACATAGCCCCGGTGTGTTTGGGCCCTGATGTTGTTTGTAAGTTTTGGGGCAAGTGGTATTTTGAGACCATAATGTGGACACTGGGAACATTGAACGCTCCAAAACTGATCTTTGATTCTGGTCTTTCTCAGTGGCCTGTAAACAGAGAGTCACACATTCATATCTGCATGCATGTACATACACACATCTGTCTACACACATCTGTCTACACACACATCTGTCTATACACACATATGTCTACACACATCTGTATACCCACACATCTGTATACCCACACATCTGTATACCCACACATCTGTATACCCACACATCTGTATACCCACACATCTGTATACCCACACATCTGTATACCCACATCTGTATACACACACATCTGTATACCCACACATCTGTATGCACACACATCTGTATACACCCACATCTGTATACACACACATCTGTATACCTACACATCTGTATACACACACATCTGTATGCACACACATATGTATACACACACATCTGTCTACACACACATCTGTCTGCACACATATATGTATACACCCACATCTGTATACACACACATCTGTATACACCCACATCTGTATACACACACATCTGTCTGCACACATATATGTATACACCCACATCTGTCTACACACACATCTGTCTACACACACATCTGTATACACACATCTGTCTACACACACATCTGTCTACACACACATCTGTCTACACACACATCTGTATATACACACATATCTGTATACACACACACATGTATACACACATCTGTATACACACATCTGTATACACACATCTGTACACACACATCTGTATACACACATCTGTACATACACACACATCTGTATACACACACATCGGTATACGTACACAATTGATAAAAGGATAAAATGTCTAGAGCTTCCAGTTCAGCTGCCCCATCAGCTTCTCCATCACACCCCTGTCTCCTTCATCCCCCATCAAGGGTCCCTCTTTGTGGGCATGTGAAGAATGAAGCAGTAGGATGTTCTGCAGCCCCCTTTGCTGCATCCCACACCCCACACAGCAGCCTTGGAACAGCTATTGCTGACTGAACATGGACCATTCTGGAGAGCAGTTGCAGTGGGCTGTGTCCTGAGAGCAGATGTGCTGTCATCCGAGAGTGCCACACCTGCCTCTGCTTTCTTCATCTTCGGGCTGTGGCCTGGCAGCACCCACCAGCCAGTGTGACTCGGGTCATTTTGGCTGTCCTTCAGCAGCTCCCACAAGAAGGGGATCCTGGGACATTGTTCTCTGAGTCCTTGCTGTTGGGTGGCATTTATTCTTGTTATAGTAAAAAGACGTTTTGCTTCCCTCCCATCCTCTTTTGCTCCCATCCCCACTCCTATTTCTTCCCCCCACTCCCTCTCTTCCTTTCCTTGGAATGTCTTGAGTGTTTTTCTCCTGGCCCAGAACCCTGAGCTCTGCTGTAGAAGTCTGCCTGTCCAGTTCTTCACTTGTTCTTTTTCACCTAGTTGTGTGATCCCCTTTTTCCTTTCCTTAATTCTAATATTTTTTTCTAGAATACATTTTGAGATTGATCAGTCTGGGTTATTTTTGGGTGTGTGATATACTTCTTCCAGCGTGCGTGCGTGCGTGCGTGCGTGCGTGCGTGCGTGCGTGTGTGTACATGTACATGCAAATGCCCACATATGCTCATATGCGAGTGGACCAAAGGTCAACATCAGTAACTTGTATCTCGCTTCACCTTAGCTTCTGAAGTGCAGTCTCTCACTGGACCTGGAGCGCATCAGTTCAGCTCGACTGGGCCGCTAGTGGACACCAGGCATCCACCTGCCTCCATCCCCCAGTCCTAGGGTTACAGGAACACACCACCATGCCCACCTTCTTTTGTGGGTGCTGGATATCCAAGCTCAGGCCCTCATATTTAAGCAGCAGGCACGTTACCACTGAGCCGTCTACCCAGACCCGAAATGTAATTCTTCAAAAACTATTTATATTTTATTTTATGCACCTGAGTGTCTTGCCTGCATGTGTGTCTGCACACCATGTGTGCGCCGTGCCCATGGAGGCCAGGAGAGGGCGTCCTCGGGACCTGGAGTTATACGTGGATGTTAGGAACCAAACTCTGGTCCTCTACTGGAACAATAAGTGCTCTCATCTGCTGAGCCATCTCCCCACTCCCTTCTTCATCTTCCTCCTGCCTGTCTTCCCTGGTGTCTCTTGTTTTGTGCTAAATGCAGGCTGCATGCCCATGAGCACAAAAGGCCTGAGCATGATGTCAGTGTCTTCCTCCATCTATTGCTGTCTTATCACCTAGAAACAGGGTCTCTCACTGAGCTAGAAGCTCCAAGTTTTGGCTGGGCTGGCTGGACAGTATGCTCATGGAACCTGCCTCTGCCCACCCCCTAGCTCTGAAGTTATGGACACACACAGGGATTTGAACTCAAGTCCTCATGTTTACGGAACAAGTGCTGAGCTCTCTCCAGCCCCATGCTCATTAAACATATAATTTCAAGTTTATTTATTTATTTATTTAT
Organism: Cricetulus griseus; assembly: GCF_003668045.3. Taxonomy (NCBI): domain Eukaryota; kingdom Metazoa; phylum Chordata; class Mammalia; order Rodentia; family Cricetidae; genus Cricetulus; species Cricetulus griseus. Next base: position 376,391,558 of record NC_048595.1, on the reverse strand, counting down.
TATTTTTTTTAAAGTTTATTTATTTTTAATAATTTATCTGTTTTTATTTTTATGAGCATTGGTGTTTTGCCTGCATGTATATGTGTGTGAGGGTCTTGGGTCCCCTGGCATTGGAGTTACAGACAATTGTGAGCCGCCACGCTTTGTAAAGAACTCCAAAGAAGTTTCTGGAGTTTTTGACCTCTGAGCTCCCACAATGGCAGGCAAGCATCGCTGCTTCTCGGCTGCCAGCACAGTCAGTCGTCTTCTGTTTTGTCCTCTTTTGGTTATGGTATGCTCCTCACTGTAGCTTTGTTTCATACACCCTGGATGGCTGTGATTTAGATGGGCTCTCTGAACATCTGTGTGTGGTCTCCTGAGAGCATTCATTTAGTGTTTTGCCATTTTTATTGGGCTGTACTTACTGTTGACCTTTTTTGAGACAGGATCTCCCTATGTAACTCAAACTCATAGACCTCTGCCTGCCTCTTTCTCCCAAGTGCTAAGATTACAGAAAAATGCCAACATGTCTGGCTTATAGGAGTTCTTTGTATAATCAAAATATGAGCCTCTGTCAGATGTAAATATTCAGGGACCACCTTTCCCCAGTCTTAGCTTGTCTGTTTTTTTCTTTTTTTATGGGCTTTTTAGACAGTGTCGCTCTACATAGCCCAGGCTGGCCTTGAATTCACACCACTCTCCTGTCTTAGCCTTTTATATGCAAAGATTTCAGGCATGCACCCATGACCAGTTATCTAACCATCTGTTTTCTTTTTCTTTCTACTTATTTCTTTTATTTTTGAGGTTACATCATCTCCCTCCTCCCCTCCCTCCCACCAAACCCTTCCAAATTGTCCTCCTTCCTTTCTTTCACATTCATGGCCTTATTAATTATCTACATAATTTATTTTCATTAATTGTCACATTCATATATATGTACATATATGTCCCCAGTTGTGACCTGCTCTGTCTGTATAATTTCTTCTTTTTTTAAAGATTTTTTATTTATTATGTGTACAGTGTTCTGTCTGCATGTATGCCTGCAGGCCAGAAGAAGGCACCAGATCTCATAACGGATGGTTGTGAGCCACCATGTGGTTGCTGGGAATTGAACTCAGGACCTCTGGAAGAGCAGCCAGTGCTCTTAACCACTGAGCCATCTCTCCAGCCCCTCGTATGTGTGTTTTCATGGCTGACCTTTTGGTATTGGATTACCAGTTGGCCCTCTTCCCCAAGGAAGACTATTTCTCCCACTCTGGGCATCCCTTAGTGGCCAAGTAGTTCTTTGTGTAGTGTTGAGACCTTGTGGGTTTTCCCTGCCCACACTGACATGTCTATCAGCGTCCTTGTTCAGCTCACATTTGGGCAGTCATGTTGGTGAGGCTTTATGGGTGTAGCTTCTGACATTGCTATGGGACACAATCTCATAGCAAACACCCCGATCCTCCGGTTCTTACAATCTTGCAATCTTCTCTTCCACAGTGTTCCTTGAAGCTTAGGTGCAGGAGTATTTTAGAGGTGTAACCATTGGTACTGGGCTCCATGACTCCGCATTGGTTGTGGGTTTCTGTAATGGTCTCTGTTGCAAAGACAAGCTTCCTTGATGAGGGGTAAGAAGCACACTTACCTATGGATATAAGGACAAATGTTTAGAGTGTAGTTAGGGATTGTGCTGGGCTGGTTAAGTGCTTGTGGGCTCTCTTCCAAGAGCCGTGACATCATTAGCACTGAGTAGTTGGCTAGGTTTCCAGTACCACATATGGTTTTCCTCTTGTTGAGCAGGCTTTAGGTCCAATTAGAGAGCTGCTTGTTACCACCAATGTATGCACACCACTACTGCACCCTTGAGTTATCTATTGTGCCATGCTAGTTGATATTATGGTCTATTGGTGCCATAACTAAGTACCTATTTATTTTTTAAATTTTTATTTTATGTGTATGGGTGTTTCGTCAGCATAGAGGCCAGAGGAAGGTGTCAGATATCCTAGGACCAGAGTTAGAGATGGCTGTGAGCCATAATGTTGGTGCTGGTGATTGAACCCAAGTCCTCTGGAAAAGCAACCAGTATACTTAACCACTGAGCCATCTCTCCAGCCCCTCTATTCACAGGTGTGGTAGGACACGCCTTTAATCCCAGCACTTGGGAGGCAGAGGCAGTCAGATCTCTGAGTTCAAGGCCAGCCTAGTCTATATAGCAAGCTTCAGACCAGTTAGGGTTATACAGAAAAACCCTCTCACAAAAAATTATGTACATATAGTGTAGTCTTTTAAAAATTATTTCATATGTATGAGTGTTTGCCTATATGTATATTTGTATGCAATGCCTGTGGAGGCCAAAAGACTATCCCCTAGAACTAGAGTTCTAGATGATTATGAACTACTATGTGGGTTCTGGGAACTGAGCCCAGGTCTTCAGCAAGATCAGCCAGTGCCTTTACCCCCACACCATCTCTGCATCCTGACCAGTCTTCGATGAGCAGGAATTTCCATGCTTACATCTTACTGAGAAATGTTTGCAGGCATTGGTGGTGCATGGTGCACGCCTTTAATCCCAGCACTCGGGAGGCAGAGGCAGGCGGATCTCTGTGAGTTCGAGGCCAGCCTGGTCTCCAGAGCAAGTGCCAGGATAGGCTCCAAAGCTACACAGAGAAACCCTGTCTCGAAAAACCAAAAAAAAAAAAAGAAAGAAAGAAAGAAAGAAAAGAGAAATGTTTGCTGCTCTATGGCAAAGGTGTCCTTTTGGTTTCCTCTGAAAACTCTGTCTTCTGGACCTCACATTTGTTTCTGATCCTTCTCAAATCTGTCCTTGTATGTAGAGTCAGCATACACACACCACACACCACACACACACACACACACACACACACACACACACACACACACACACACAAGGATAATCAGATATCCCAACACCACTGGAAAGTTTCCTTCAGCCATCAGTAGGCTGGAAACTGACTAGTGGACATGGGGCGGGGGAAGCATGTCTGGGCTCTTGTTCTGTTCCATGCTGACTTTCTGTCCATAGGCTGGTCCCATGGTGTCCTCCGTGTAGTTGAGGGTGAGCTCTGAGAGTAGGCTGGCTAAGAACACCACTTCTCTTCGCTGAGATCATTTGATCATTTGCCTGCAATCCATCCATCCATCCATCCATCCATCCATCCATCCATCTGTTGTTCATATTATTATTACTATTATTTTGGTTTTATGAGACAGGGGTTCTCTGTGTGACTCTGGCTGTCCTGGAACTCACTCTGTAGACCAGCCTGGCCTCGAAAACATGAAGATCTTCCTGCCTCTGCCTCCTGAGTGTTGGGATTAAAGGCGTGCACCACCACCTCCCAGCTTTTTGTTTTGTTTTTGTTTTTCTCTTTCCATTTGCTTATAAATCATGGACTCAGCCTGTAGGTTTCTTCAAGAAAGCCTGCTGGAATTTGACAAGGATTGCTCTGGGGGGTGGGGAGTCACCTTAACCATACGTCTTCAGATCACGCATATGCTAGAGCCCCCGTAGTGTTGTAAGACTTTCACCATAGCAGTCTTACACATCCTAGGACAGGTTAGTTCCTGGTTATTGGATGTCTTAAAGTCTTTGTGAGTGTTGTGTGCACTATATATGTGTGCATTCATTGTGTGTGAGGACTGGGCATGCCCAAGCCATGGCGCAGTTGTGGAGGTCAGAGGGCAAACTCAGGTCTCAGTCCTAGCCTTCTACATGTTTGAGATATGGTGTCTTCGTTGTTTGCCAAGGTCTATACCAGGCTAGCTGGCCTGCGAGTTTCTTCTGTCTCTTCCTTCCATCTTGTCAGAGGCTCACTGGGTTTCTCTGGGCTACTGTATACTGCTTTACATGGGTTCTGGGGTTTCTGACTCAGATCCTCACTCTTGTGTAAGAGCTTTACCCACCAAGCCATCCACAGCCCTATCTGATGTTTTTGAAGTCACCGTAAATGGCATTACCAACTTCATTTTCCAATTGTTTGGAGCTTAGTGAGGTGAAGTGGCACATACAGTGACCACAACACTCCAGAGGCAGGAGGACTTTGAGTTCAAGGATAGCCTGGGCTGCATAGCGAGACTTGCTCACTGCTTGACTTATATTCTAATAGGACGAGTGTGGCTTCCATACCAAGAGCCTTTAGTTCAGGGGAGGAGGACAGAAGCAGGAAGGCCAGCAGAGGGCGGTGGCAATCCCTTGGGAAGGGTGATGTTGGGAAAAAAAGAGCAAATGAACAACCATGGAGTTGAGATGGCTCAGTGGTTAAGAGCACTGGCTGTTCTTCCAGAGGTCCTGAGTTCAATTCCCCAAACCACCTATAATGTGATCTGGCTCCCTTTTCTGGCCTGCAGGTAAAACATTGCATACATAAAAAATAAATTTTTACCAAAAAAAGAACAACCTTGGGAGAACCTTAAGAATGTTCCAGCATACTAACTCTCTGCACACAGGGAAGTTCAGAGCATTCCTTTTTTGTGTGGTACCTTAGCCCCATGGAAAGGGGCCAGGCAGCAGGAAGCTTCCCACGGGTGAAGAAAGGGTACAGGAAAGGCATTCAGAGCAGGCAGAAGTGAGCATGTCAGAGGGGCGGAGGTGACCTGTTCCCTTGCAGCTAACACCCAATGGCTCAGGCTTGACTCTGCCCAGCATCTCGAGGATTACAGGGAATAAGAATGTGCCAGCACCCTACCCAGTCCACAGCATCAGAACTCATCAGGTTCTTAGAGAGCATCTGGGGAAACTGAGGCCCAGAGTGAGACATCAGCTAGTACAAAGTCACAAAGCACATTGGAAGTAGAATGAGGGCTGATGTACAGGTCTTTAGACCCGCGGCTCAGCAGCCTTCTCCTGCCCCTCCCCCAGGGGTGCTTGTGAGGCGCTCCCCTCTTGCCTCCCCCTTCCCAGGCCTCTGCAGCTCTGGACTCTTATATAGGCCAGGCTCTGCCATGCTTTGGGGACCAGAGCTTCACTTCCCTTATACTCACTGCAGTTCCAGTGGACTGTAGACAGGGAACTGTAGTAAATTCTTCCCCATGGCTGGGAAAGCAAAGGAGTGTGTGTGCCTTATAGAAACCATCGAGGGCCAGGTGGTGGATTCCGCCTGGGGAGGCAGGAAGGGTTCTTAGCAGAAGGGAAGGAAAGCAGCTTTTGAGGATGGAGCAGAAACTACAGGCAGAGGAAACAGAATGAATACACAGGGCCCAGACTGACTAAAAAATTGAGACCCAGGAGCCTTCAACACATTGACTGACAGATTCCAAGCCAGCAGCCTGGTAAACTCTGCATTCTTCCTTCCAGCCACACGACCTTATCGTCCCCATTTCTCTGTTATGTGGGCCATAGCCTGGTGGGCAGCATCGTGATAAAAAGTAAAGCTGTTGGGGTCCAAGGGCATCCTGGTCACCCCCAACCTGTGCTCCACTCAGGTGCAGACATTCCATGGAGACCTGCTCCAGCACATGGAGAAGAACACCAAGCTGGACATGCAGTTCATCAAAGTAAGTCTGTCTCTCTGCCCCAGCCCCTCCCAGACTGGATGCACAATGCACGCACGCACGCACAAACACACACACACACACACACACACACACACACAGACACACACACACACACAGACACACACACACACACACAGACACACACACACAGACACACACACACACACAGACACACACACACACAGACACACACACACACACACAGAGACACAGACACATACACACAGACACAGCCACAGACACAGACACACACATACACACACACACACACACACCCTTGCAGGAGAGGACCAGACAACCCCAAGCATCCACCTGCCCCAGGTTGTACACAGTCCCATCTAGGCCCCTTGGTTCCTTATCCACTACTCTAAGCCCTGGCCTCTTTAATATGGGGATCCCCCATGCCTCTCTGTCGTACCCCAGGATAGCTGCCAGCACTATGAAATTGAGTATCGGCACCGAGCGGTCAACCTGGAGAAGTGCATGTCTGAGCTCTGGCGCATGGAACGCAAGAGGGACAAGAATGCAAGGGAGATGAAGGTATGAAGGCTGAGTGGCTGGGGATAGGTCTCTGGGGAAACCCTAGAGCCCTTGTGAGCTCCTCCACACAAAATGATCCCAGCTGTGGAGCACAGTAGGGGAGAGTCACCAAAGACCACCCTCAGCACCTCCCCTTCCCTCAGCCTCACCAAAAAAAAAAAAAAAAAAAAAAAAAAAAGAGGGGGACCATTGTTACTCTTGAATGGGTAGCAAAAAACGGGTCTACCCACAGCATGCCTGAAAAGAGACATCCAGTCCCTGTCAAGGGCACTCCCAGCTGCCATCCCTGCCATCCCTTGGGTCTCTGGGACCCAAGCCCACGATTTAACCTCTGGGTCCTTTACTGCCCCTTTTTGTTTTGTTTTTCAAGACAGGGTTTCTCTGTGGTTTGGAGGCTGTCCTGGAACTAGCTCTTGTAGACCAGGCTGGTCTCAAACTCACAGAGATCCACCTGCCACCTGCCCGAGTTCTGGGATTAAAGGCGTGCCACCACCCCGCCCGCCTCTTTACTGCCCTTTTAATGAGCTGCTGTCTCCTCTCCCCAGAATCTCCCTTCCAATAGAGCATCACTCATCCTGTCATTCCTGTTTCCATAAACATTCTCCCTATGGCCACCTCTGCACTCCCCTGTGCAGGGTACCAGAGACAGGACACAGGCTGAAGGTGCAAACTGTGCGTTCAGGGGAGGCCTGGAGAAGGGCATCTGAGCCAGAACAGGGCTCAGACCCCCCCAACCAGACCTTCTCCTTCTGCCTCCAGGAGAGCGTGAACCGGCTGCACGCACAGATGCAGGCTTTTGTGTCGGAGAGCAAGCGCGCAGCCGAGCTGGAAGAGAAGCGTCGCTACCGCTTCCTGGCTGAGAAGCACCTGCTGCTCTCTAACACCTTCCTGCAGTTCTTGGGCCGGGTGAGTGGGGCTGGGGAAGGCAAGCCACGCCCTCCGGTGTCAGCCGTATGCAAGAGACAGGGATGCTCCTTCCCTCCCCCTTCAGTTGAGGAGAAATTAACCTCACAACACTGTTTCTGTGTTCATTTGCATATGTTATTAATTCATTATTTGTTTTGCATGCACACATTTATTCATTCATATGCAAGTCATTTATTTAATGGATCAGAGGATAGCACTGTGTAGTTGGTTCTCTCTTTTACACTTTACTTGGCCTCAAGGACTCAACTCTGTTGATGGAGCTACCTCCTCAGTCCACAGCCTGTGTCTTCTAAATGGGAATTCCGCCATCCCTATTCAAGCTGGCGCTTGCTATACCTGGGGTATGACCTGCTAACTGGAAGGGTAAAGAGAATAAGGGGGAAGGAGTTGTAGATTTTTTTCAAGGGGGTCTTCTTCCAGCTGGAGGGAGTTAATGGTCTCAACAGTGGAAGGGGGGCATGCAGAAGTCCCTTCCAGGATAGCGTCTGGTAGTCCTTGGCCATGAAGAATTCTGGGCAGTGAAAGTATTTGCTGCAGAAACTTGGTGAGACAGCTGAAAGGGCAGGAACCAAAGAGTCAAGTTAGCAGGAGCATAATGATTGGGTCTGCCAAAGGGGCAACCTACGGTCCCCAAGTAGTCAGGTGTCCTTCCAGAAAGTACTGTCTGCCTTTCTCTGTGTTTGATTCTTCCTAATTGTTTAGCATGGTCTCAAAAGGCCAAGTTGGTTCCCATGAAAACAGCATCCTTCCTGCAGGAAGGCACAGATGCCCCCTGTTGTCAGTCATTAAGTCTAGTTCTCTGCGGTTTTGGAGGACCACCGAAGCTAGGGGATCTATTTGATTTTGTAAGGTGATTATGCTTTGTTATACCAAAGCAGGTCTTCCTTAACCTGATTGGTCAGTTGGCTGGCTGTGTTGTAACTGTTGGAGCCCTGTCATTGATGCCTCTCTAGGGCCACCCCCAGGAGTACTGAAGGAACCTGGGGCTTCTCTTTCTTCTACTGCTATGATCAAGATATTGATAAACATTCCGGATAGCATCTAAGCCTAGCATGGGGAAGACTGGCACATGGTCCTCCAGGGTAGTAACTGTTAAGTACTATCTGACATAAAAAGCAAGGACCCTTTGATGCACTTGTCTTGAGAACCAGCTGGGTACAATTTGATTCTGGTCCTATACAGTTGGCCTTGCCAATTATTTGAACCAGGGTTCCAGCTAAGCAGGGTTCATCTATTGACTGGCTGATTTGTGTTAGGCTGGGTATGCCTGCCCGGTATGTGTCATTTGGCTGGCTCTCAAACAAATCCATGAATTTTTCCCTGGCTCTGGACAGTGAGACATGGCTGGAATTTCCCAGCTGGAGCATTTTTATGAGAGGGGTGTTGGGATTAAAGAAGGGTGATTGTGATTGTGATTGTGGTTGTGGTTGTGGGGCCCTGATCCCAGGAGGGAGTTGGTGAGCTGGGGTGCCCAGGGTCTAGGTTGTTTGTGCACACAGGAACAGAAATGGGTTCGGGTCCTAGGGACAACTATAAAGTTTGGAGGGGCCATTTGTCCTATAGATATTTAATCCCAATCTAAAATTGTGTAGAGTTTTTTATGGTTAACTCCCAAATTATGCCCCCTTAAGCTCCCCATCCAATAGAAGAATTGGTGCCTTGTCCCTGTGTGGGGGCCCCTGGCCGTGCCTTTGGACTAGCAATGTCAAACCAGGAAAGACCAGCTAGTGTCCACACATCCACAGTTTGTTCTGTTCGGAGGCAGCCACAATGCTCGGGTCTCTTCTGTCTCAGGGACAGTCCTGACTTCCATGCCATGGAGTGTTATCACAACACAGGCTTGTTCAGGGTAGGAGCTAAGACACTCATTCCATGTTCCAACATCACTGAAATGGAATTTTGCAGGGCTTTTCTTGAGGACATTTAGTCAAACTGATTGGGGTCCAGTGGGCAAAGGGTTACAAGACAGGCCAAGTGTATCAGAGAAAAAGTGAAGGATGTCTGAGGACCCGAAGGGGTTATTGGAGAAGAGTGTGAAAGGGTTGAGGGACGGGCCTAGCTCAGATACAAGGGTGGGATCTAGTAAATAAGCATGGAGAAGCTGGACTCAGAGCCAGGGGGAGTGTGGGGAAAGCATGGTGGCCAATGAGGTCCTTGAGTGAGTGTGTAGTAAGAATGTGTAGCAGCTGGGAAGTGAGATTTTATTTGCCTCAGGGATAAGCAGTGTCACTGTGGCCAGAGTTTGGAGACAGAGATGCTGGTGTGGTGATCATGTCTAACTGGAGCAAAAGGCTATGAGAGGATATGTGCACCCCACTTTTTGACAGAATATTGCAAGGGTTTGTTCTTGGTTAGCATGTAAAGGAGACAAAAGGCTTGTGTAAGTCTGAAGGGCTCCCACAGAGTAAGTTTATGGGAGAAAGCAAGAGAGAAGTTGGGGATCCATATTCCCAGCGCAATGTAAGTAGTAGTGCAAGCAGCTCACACTTAGTTCATGGGGTGGGCTAGGTGAGGAGCTCCTCTATTCTGGTCGGGTACAGTTCTCGCGCTTTGTGAGACTGGGAGGCCCAGACAGGTGACCCAAGTTGGCAGATCTGAGCTTTGTCTCAGGAGACGCTGTATCCCCAGGAAGTCAAAGAGTTAAGGAGGTCTGAGGAGTGCTAGAGGTTGGTCTGTGGGGGAAAGGCTGCAGAAGAGGGGATCATCTACACACTGGAGAAGCAATCTGGGTACATCTGTGTTGGTGAGGTCCTTCTGTAGGGCCAAAGTAGTGAGGGTTGTCTCAGAATCCCTGGGGCAGAACCATCCAGGTGAGTTGCTCGATGTGCAGGCTGTCTGTATCCTCCTGAGTGAAAATGAAAAGGGTTTGGGATGACAGATGTAGGGGGATGGTAAAGAAGATATCTTCCAAATCAAAGACAGACAAGAAGTCAGGAGAGGAGGTGGTGGAAGAGGGAAGTGCCTATGGGTTAATGGCTACAGAGATGGGGGAAACAATGGCCTGATTGATTTTCCTGAGGTCCTGGACCAGGTGGTAAGTGTCATTGATAAGGGCTTTTGACACCTAGAATGGAAGTATTGTGAGGTAAATTAGCAGGGTTAAAAAAAAAAAAGTAGTTGCTCAACTTGTGGTCATTGAGAGTCATGGAGGTGGCAGTGAGAGGACCTTGGTCCTGGACAACAAAGGTAGAAGGGTCTCGCTAGGTTATGAAGATACTACCATGATAGTTAGCTAGTGAGGTGTTCAAGGTGTCCTGGGCTAGGGGTTGACGGAGGGCTTTGGGTGGAGGTCTGGGTTAGGGTGGAGGTGTCACTGGAGCCCAGGCTAAGGAGGAAAAGTGTGAACATCCTCAGAGAAGGATGAACATGGAAACAGTAAGCTTAGACAAGAGATCCCTGCCTAATAATGGTAGTGAGCACCAAGACACTGGGGTACGGGAATGTGTGAGGGTGGTGTGGCCACACTAAACTAGGTGTACATGGTGCATTATGGAGAATGCCTGAGACTCCTGCTGTTATTAGGTTGTCGGTCTGGGCTAACCCATGTCACTCAGTGTGATAATCTACCTTCCAGTGGCCCCATTTCCCACAGCTTGGGACAAGCCTTGAAAGGTGGCCATGGGTTAGGACACTCCTTAGCCTAAATGGCCAGTTTGATTGCATCAAAAGTCAAAGACGAGGAGGCTGACTCTGCTTCCTTGGGACAGTGGGTAACAGCCTAGGTTGGGTTTTGGAGAGTTGCTGCCAGGAATTGGAAGCAGCCATGGCATCCTCTCTGATCCTTTTCACAATTTCTTTCTTTTTCCTTCTTAGCCTCATCCTCTCTGCTGTTAAAAACCTTAAAGACCCACACCGAGGAATCATTTTGAGGAGTTCTTGTCACTTTTCTAGTCTTTACAGCTTGTGTCTAATGTCCAGGCTAGACTGACCCAGAAAATGGACATGGAGGTCAATGACCATACCACCCTGAATATGCCCAATCCCGTCTGATCTCGGAAGCTCAGCACAGTTGGGCCTGGTTAATACTTGGATGGAAGAAAATGGACATGGAGTAAGAAAGTTCTCTCTGGGGAATTAATGTCCACATTAGTTCACCGTACCATTGCTCCAGTGAGATGGAATAGGAAGCATGGGGATTTTATTGGAGCCCTGAGTGACCTCTTTAGCTTGTCAAAGTTCACTCTGGGATGGGCATGTTATTGTATGTGCTCAGCTAAGTAAGTTACCACTAGCTGCAGACATTCGGTCTCGGTGGCTGTGTGCCCAGAATTCCAATTTGGGTCCCTCAAAAGGACTGAATTCTCCCGGAGAGGAAGGTGTCATTTTGTTGATGGAGTTTATCAGTGTGGTCCCTGACTGCCTTCTAGATATGGTCCTTTTCATCTTGTTCGAGGGTAGAGGTCAGGATATAATATGTATCATGCCAGGTGATGTCATAGGCTTGACTTATTCGGGTAAACTGTTTTTCAGAAACGGAGTGTGTTTTCAGAGAATAACCCAGCCTATGATGTCCATTTCTGTTGGTGTGAAGGGCATGGGGACTCTGGTGGGGCCATCCTTCCTGCCACCTTATGTAGGTAGGGGGACATTGTTGCCCAAGATCAGGTGTGGGAAGGAAAAGGTGGTTGGGGGAGGGTCTGCTGGGGATGGTGGTTTAGGTCCAAGGATGAGGGTGTGGGAGGAGGTGCAGAGGGTGAGGATGAGGGCTGGACCCCTGGGAGATGGTTACTGGCGGGGGAGCATGTTGTAGGAAGGAGGTTCTTCAGCTGGATCAAAAGCCAGGACACTGGAGGAAGTCAGGTTAGGGTCTAGGCTCTGGGTGGCAGAGGAAGACCTGGTGGGCAGAACAGGAATGTACAGGGAGGTGAAGGTGGAGGGTGAAAAGCCCCGGCATAAGACACCTTCGACCATGTGACATTTCACTTGAAAAAGTTATCTAAGTCTGTAAGAACATCAAAACCCGGCTCAGTGGTTAAGAGCACTGACTGCTCTTCCAGAGGACCCAGGTTCAATTCTCACAACTGTCTGTAATTCCAGTTCTAGAGGACCTGACATCCATGACAAAACACCAATGCACATAAAATTTAAAAACTAAATAAAAAAAACATCAAGGTCTAAAATTTTGAATTGGGGTCAGTGATGGCCCCTATTGAGGGGGTACAATGGCTACATAATGCTAGGAGAGCGCCTGCCCTGGAGCTGTGCCCCAGTCCACCACCTCATGTTCTGGGAAAACCTTGGTGGTGACCCATGACTATGTAATAGCCCAGGCGAGCTTGGAACTTGCTATTCAGCTGGAATTGATAGCCTCAAACTTGCAACCATCCTCCTGCTTCTGCCTCCTGAGTGCTGGGATTATAGGAGAGCACAGCCCTAGTGGGCCACCCCCGCCTGACTTTAAACTCCTAATCCTCCTGCCTTCAGCTCCCCAGAGCTGGAATTAAAGTCATGTGCCACCACAGCCCTGGTGATTTCTTTCTTTTTAGTATTTGTTTGTGCATACATGTGCCACGGTACATGTGTGGTTCGTGGGTTCTTGCCTTCCACCTTGTCCAGACAGGGTCTCTTGTTACTGCTGCCGCTGGCTGCACTGTGTACCCTAGGCGAGTTCGCCTGAGCCTCGATGTAGGAGTGGTGAATTTACAGGTGTGTGTCCTGCATCAGGCTTCCTACTTGGGTCACGAGGCTTGAGCAGCTAGATCTTTTCCCCTCTGAGCCATCTCCTCTTATCATCCAAGAATCCTCTTTCTGCTCCTCCTGTATATTTTTAAGATTCTCAACTGGTGTCTTCTCTAGCTTTGGAACCCCAGTTCCACTCTGCCTCTTCTTAGGTGCCAGTTACTGGGACTGGGAAGGGCTGAGGGAAGTTAAGTGCTGCCAGACCAGCCTTGGCATTTCAGACCTGGCCAGGGGCTCCCAAATTGGGCAAAGATCCCTCTAAACTAGACAGGCAGTCTAGTTCACTGACCCTGAAGCATCTCTCTGAGTTCCTATGCTAATTACTGGCAGGAAGGAAACATGGTGTTGACCCAGGCCTGCTGGACCAGCTGCTCCTACAATGTAAGGACTGTGGTCACTGCTGCAGGAAACAGTTCTAAGGGTGCCAGCAGCTGCTCCAGCTTCCTTGAAAGGTGTCCATGGGAGGTGCCTCTGCAGCTGGGTAGCTGTGAGACCATCACTGAACTCTCTGACCCTCTTCTGTAAGACTGGGATAGTAGCAGGGCCAGCAGGAGATGCAAATGAGATAAAGGCAGGTGTTATCATTGCTTGAGCTCTGCTTTATTTACTGAGGCAAAGTCTTGCTGAATCCAGAGCCCGGTGGTTGTTGGGCTGATCTAGCTAACCAGTTTGCCCAAGAGATCCCACATGGCCTAGACACTTTGCTTTGCCCAAACTTCCCAGTTCACCTTATTTTATATGATAAAGCATCCAGTTTGCTCAGATTAGTACCATGGTGAAGGACCATGGTCCACTGTGGAGCCCAGAGCATGACAGGCCCGCTCATGGTTTCCTTGATAAGGAACGGGCCAGGGAAAGGTGGGCAGGCCTCAGATGGTATGGTTAACCCCAACAGGTCTGGGCTGCACCTCAGCCCCCAACACCGCTGCCTCTGCAAGGTGCCAGCCTTTGCATAGGAAAGGCAGGCTCCCAGATAAGGGGTGGTATCTTAAGCAATCTTCAAGACGTGACACCTGTCGGGGGCCCCAGCATCTGTGAGCCACACTTGACCACAGTATCTCCATCCAGGCCCGGGGTATGCTACAGAACCGTGTGCTGCTGTGGAAGGAGCAGACGGAGGCCAGCCGCAGCCCGTCGCGTGCCCACTCCCCGGGGCTGCTGGGCCCAGCACTGGGGCCGCCCTACCCCTCGGGCCGCTTGACGCCCACCCGGCTGGACATGGTGAGGCCCTGGCCGCCCCCGCCGCCCTTCGCACCCCCATCGCCCTTCGCTGGGCCCTGGGCATCGCCGCCCTTCGCCTGGAGCCCGCCGTCCCCCGCTACCCCGCTCTACGCTGCGCCCCTCACGCCCTGGCGTCGGGGGGTGGCCTCTGCGCCCCCGTGGTGGCCCCACCGTGTCCCCAACCCTTATGCCGACGCCTGGGACTGGGGCTGGGGGTGGGGCTAGCGAGGCTCCGCCCCTCCCGCCCCACCCCCTGCCCTCTCCCCCGCAGCCCCCGAGAGAGTATGGCTCCCCCCGCAGCCGGCATGGCTCCGGCTCCTACGGTCCAGAGCCCGCCGAGGCAAGGTCCGCGTCCCAGTTGGAGCCAGACCGCCGATCACTGCCCCGGACACCGTCTGCCTGTGGGTACCCCATGCACAGAGGTGCAGGGGGCGGCGGGCCAGGAAGGGGCTGGGGACTGGGTTGCAGCCTGAGGATGGACTGCTGGGAGAACTTTCACTCATCCCCGCAGCCTCGCTCTACGCCACCAGCACCCAGAGCTCCCGCTCCCCTGGCGGCGGGGGTGCCAGGAGAGTCCGCGCCCTGGTCTCCCACTCGGAGGGTGCCAACCACACGCTGCTGCGCTTCTCGGCTGGAGACGTCGTTGAGGTGCTGGTGCCCGAAGCTCGGAACGGCTGGCTCTATGGCAAGCTGGAGGGCTCGTCCGCGTGAGTGGAGCCCCAGGGTCTGTGCTCCACCGAGGTTTCCAGGCCTCCCTGTCCCCTTCTCCAATCCCTGCCCGTCTACTCAGCTGTTCGTGGGGCTGAGAAGAACCAAGTAGGGGCCTCGGAGAAGGGGATAGATGGGATGGGCAGCGGGCAAAGGGACTCGGCAAAACCCCACTGCCTTCATGCCTCCTGTGCACCCCTCTGCACCCTCCTGTGCCGGAGCTGAGATCCCTGCAAGCACTGTACAGCTCACAGCCCCCGAAGAACTCAAACGAGCTGTTCTGCACCCTAGTGTGGAGGAGGAGTGAGCTAGACACCCCTGAGTCTCCACACAAATGGGACTAGTGGCCCTCTTGGGAGTGTAAGGGGCTCTAGTCTCTGCAAGAAGGGACAGGATGTGGCTCAGCCTGTGACTCTCTCCCAGGGCGTACAGAAAGATATAGATAGAAGCCAATGTGCGAGCCCTGAAGGGCCAAGAGGTGACAGCTGGGAGCAGTCCCACACAAGAACAGGGCGGTGAACGATCAGCAAGTAGGGGATAGGGTTGAGGGGGGCCCAGGTGAAAGTATGGATGGGTGACCAGTGGATACACTGGTGGAGGCCCGTGGGTGGCTGCCCAGGTGAGTTATGGGTGGGTGAGCCGAGGTGGGGGCTGAGGGAGGTAGTGTGACTTCTAGTTAGGGGTGGAAGTTGATGGACCAGGAGCAGAGGGCAGTGACAGTCTCAACTGTAGGTATGCAACTGCAGCCATGCAGACAGACCCACAGGTGGCTTGCCGAACACTGACACAAAGCCTACTAGATACAACTGTCCACCGCCTGCAGGGTGGAGGTCAGGGAAGCATCTCCTCACTGGGCATGGATTGTTATGTCAGTCACTTTTGGATGAGGAGTACTCTCTGGGGGACATTCTCCCAGTGTCTGCTGTCCATCCTCTGTGGGCTTTCTGAAAGATTAAGGGGTACCTAACCAGGTGGCTGGGGACTCTCATAACTGTGCCACTCACTAGCCTAGGCCAACTCCAAACTGGTGCTGAACACTGTGAAATGGGCCCATGGCTGAGGGCTATCACTGTATGTCCCCGGTGGAACATGAGGTTAAGTGGCACAGGCTCTTTTAAGCCTTGACTACCAGGAAGCCATGTTGGTGGGGTGAGGCAGGCCACTGTCTGTATTGTCTTCAGAGCCCAGGCTGCCTGCTGCCCTGCTTACTAGGGCTTGCTCAAGGGGCCATTGATATCCACCTTACAGGAGTGGCTGGTTCCCTGAGGCCTATGTGAAACCTTTGGAGGAGATGCCAGTGAACCCCATGAACCCCGTGACTCCCATGAACTCTATGGCCTCCATGAGCCCAATGAATGAACTGCCTTCCAGGTACCTTAGTTGGGGTGGGGCCCCAAGGGTGTGGCTGTCCCTCCCTCTAGGAAGCATATATGAGATAAAAATCTGTCCTCTTTGGCCTCTTGAGAACTGTGGCCCATATTTCCTACCCCCTAATGAAGGCTGCTGTGTAGTTCTCTCAAGGCTCCTTCACAGTCATTCCCCAGCCTCAGGCCCAGCAGGTGGGAGTGGGCATCGGACCTCCCTGCTTTCTCTGACTCAGGTCCTACCCCCTCCGGGGCAGCCACAGCCTTGATGACCTCTTGGACAGGCCAGGCAACCCTGCAGCCTCATCAGACTACTGGGATAGCCAGTCTCGCTCCCGGAACCCCAGCGGTGTCCCCAGCCGTGCCCCCAGCCCCGTACCCACACCCTTGCCCAGCAGCAGGCGAAGCAGTGTGGGCAGCATGGGGGCAGCCACCGATGTCAAGGTCAGCCCCACCTGTCCTCAGCCTGGCCAGACCTATGGAGTAGCCCGGCAAGGGAGACCTTGGCCATTCTTGGTGGGATAGGAAGTGGTTTGGTAATGGTGGTGAAGGAGTGGGCTGGGGCCATGGGGTCACCAGCTCTACCTTGCAGGGGCAGTTAGCCCCAGGCCATGGCACTGTGCAAAACCTAGAGCTTTCTCGGAAACCAGACTTTGAGCTGCACTGTGTCCTCAAATCTGGCCCTTCAGGGCCTCTACCTCCCAGTCCTGTGCTCTCTTGGGGTGAGTGGTGGGAGCCCATCTTCCCTTTGCCCCTGAACATGCCCTCCCTTCATACAGAAACTTATGTCCTGGGAACAGCAACCCCCAGAGCTCTTTCCACGGTGAGTCCCAGTGGGCAGGAAGCCAGATGGGAGCAGGTGACTCTAAAGAGGCGGGTGGCAAGAAGCAGATGCTTGGCCAGCTGCCTGGCCACTCTCCCTAGACACACAGACGGGGAAGGGGGGTGTCTGCCCCCCTTACCCTAGCCTATCCCCCACAGGGGTACAAATCCCTTTGCCACTGTGAAGCTGCGTCCCACTGTCACCAATGACCGCTCAGCACCCCTCATCCGCTGAGGCGACGTCCTGCACCGGGGCCTGAGGTGGCCCAGCACACTTGCCCAAGGCTCTTCCAGCAAACAGCAGCAGCCGTGGATCCAAGATGCCAGGGGACCATCCTTACCCCTCTGCCTGAAGCCCAGGAGCTCCCTGAGGGCTGGGCCTGCAACACAGAGCAGGGAGAAGGGGATGGGGTCACAGAGCAGCTTGTTGCTCTCAGGGACCCCAAGACTCCCCAGGATCCAGCCTCTTGCCTCCCAGCTTCTTCCCGCCTGTTCCCCAAAGGCAAATGCCTCCTCCTCCACCCCTGTCCCATATATGTCCCTGTTTAGCTTTTGTAAATGGTAAAAAATAAAGAAAGTGGGCACAGTGGCAGTGAAGCTGTCTGATTTGGGGACAGGGTAAGGCCTTGGAGGTGGGGCTCCTCTAGGCTGTCTTTCCTCCAGCCCCTCGGGACTCTTTGGGTTGCACTATGGCTCTCACCTTCACCCCCCACCTCCAAATGGCATCCCAAAGAATGGCGCCTGTTCCCTTTAGCTGGACACAGCTCCCTTTGTTCCAGTCCCTCCACCCCCTCACAGCCAAGCTCAGGACTGGATTAGCCTTATCCAAGGGAAGCCAGGAGCCCCTCCTGGAATGTGACCTGGGGCTGGGGTGGGAGCAATGGTGCACTGTACCCCCATGCCTAGATCATCCCCCCACCCCCTGCAAGGCAGGGCTTGTGCCTCTATCAGAAGTACCCGGAAGGTGAAGGGGGGTATCCTTGCCCTTTGGCCCGCTGGCTCATGGTCACTTGTGCTCAACTCCCTTACTGGTAAAAGCCTCTTAGCAGGGGTGGGATGAGGGGACTATAAGCCGCAGGCCTGGGGTAGGAGTTGAGTCGGCAAGAGTGCAGCCACAGGAGCCAGTCAAGGCTGTTGGTGTATCTGCCAGTTTCAGGAAACTGGAGGCAGCCCCTCCCTGAAGGCCTCAGGAGATGTGAGGCAAGTCCAGGTGAGTGTATTGGGAGGGCTGCCAGGGCCCAGTTTCCCATCCCTGTGTTCATAGCCATGCTGGGGATGGGGGGCAAGGAACGTCAGAACCTGAAACTGGGGGAGGGCAGAGTCCCAGGTGTCCCTGGGGAGAGGTCCTGGAGGGAAAGCCTTTAGGGCTTCCCTGGGCCCCCACCCTCCTCACCTGTGGTGGATGCAGTAGGACTTTGGAACTCATCCCATGCCTAAGGATGGAGAGCCTAGGTTATGGAGTATTGGGGTTCAGGTCTCTCTTCCAGAGGCCCTCCTCTTCCCCAAGGTTTTCAGCTGGTCTACCGGTGCTCAATCAGCCATCCTACTGGTGGGGAAACTGAGGCTCAGCCAGGAAAGGAGACTTGTCCAAGTCACAGGGCAAACTCCTTCCAGAACTGGTACAAGCTGGACCAAAGGCTGCTGAGACGAGGCCAGTATTCCCTGTTGTTTTAATCATGAGTTATTCCTGGTCACTGAAAAAAGTTAGGAACAAACTAGAGGGCCACTGCAGCTGGCATCTGCCCCCACTGGGTGACTGGCTCATTTGTCCACAAACCCACAAACCTACATGTACTCATAGCAGATATTGACAGTCCTGCACACTCACTCACCTACCTCAGGGGTCCACAGTGGCTTCTGGGCTCTGGCACTCACTGCACCCCTTCTTTTGTCATTACTAGGTCCCAGGAGGAGAGGAACCCTTGTGAGGAACCCTTGAAGTCAAGTCTCCGTTCACCCTTCACAGGCCTTTGCAGGAAGGTGGGAAGACTTAGGGCCTTCCTCCCTTGCTGGATCTATAACCCTGAAAGGGTTCAGTGGGCAGCCCGGGGCTGTTTTCCTTGTGGGTCTTAATCCACTCCTCTACAGCACCCACCACGGCCTTTTGTCCCCCTCTTCCCCAGCAGAGGTAGAGGCAATGGGCACTGGCTCACGACGGGCTGCAAACCCCCCAGATGGTGGCTGGGGCTGGGTGGTGCTGGGCGCCTGCTTCGTGATCACCGGCTTCGCCTACGGCTTCCCCAAGGCTGTGAGCGTCTTCTTCGGAGAGCTCAAGCACGACTTCGGTGCAGGTTACAGTGACACAGCCTGGGTGTCCTCCATCATGCTGGCCATGCTCTACGGCACGGGTCAGCATTCCTCCCAGAGTTCCTGGGGTCCAGCATCTGGGGTAGGGGATCTAGAGCCACTGCTGCCCCCCCCCCAGCACGTGGAAGCCTCAGCCCTAGAAAAGAGCAGGTAGGGCACATAGATGGAAATGGAAACCCCCTCCTAATGCTGGCATGGAGGAATTTCCTGCCAGCAAACCTACACTGGGCTACATTAACCTGGAGAAGCATTCCAGCTCCCCATAGCACTGATGCTGGAGTTTGAGACGGTGGGAGCCTTCAGGAGGATAGTGGTCTGGTGGGATTCAGAGATGAAGAGTGGAAGCCATCCTTCCTACTTTGGTTCTGGGCTCTCAAGAAAGTGAGGGATGGGTGGCCACCAGACAGACAGACAGACAGACAGACAGACAGACACACACACACACACACACACACACACACACACACACACACCATCCTGTCTGCCTGTCAAGCTGTGTGACCTCAACCAAACACTGCCCTCTTTGTCTCTGAAGAGGCTGGGGAGGAGGGAGTAAATACCGTCTTTCAGACCTCAGAGGTACAAGGCAAGGCCTGGCACATTTTCTGGAGGGAAGATTGGTCTAACCTGGATGGTGCCCCTGCTCTGCCCACAGGCCCCTTGTCCAGCATCCTCGTGACACGTTTTGGCTGTCGTCCAGTGATGCTGGCTGGTGGGCTCCTGGCTTCTGCGGGCATGATCCTGGCTTCCTTTGCCTCGCGCCTCCTGGAGCTATACCTGACAGCTGGGGTGCTCACAGGTGAGGGCACCCATGTCTCTCCCCTGCAGGGATGTGGGTGTCGTAACCCACATGTGGGTGCAGGTCGGGAGTCCCTGCTGCAAGTCTCTCAGTCCCCAGTTTCCCCCAAAGGGGTGCCCCCTCCAGTATCCGGCTCAACATCCCGGATTCGGACTTATCCTCCCTGTCCCGGCCCAGCCTGGCCCTGCCGTTGAGGCCAGAAGGGGCACCCCAGCCGTGTCGCCTCGCCCGCAGGCCTGGGCCTGGCCCTCAACTTCCAGCCATCGCTCATCATGCTGGGGCTCTACTTCGAGCGGCGACGGCCCCTGGCCAACGGGCTGGCAGCGGCAGGCAGCCCGGTGTTCCTGTCCACACTGTCGCCGCTCGGCCAGCTGCTGGGGGAGCGCTTTGGCTGGCGTGGCGGCTTCCTGCTGTTCGGGGGCCTCCTGCTGCACTGCTGCGCCTGTGGGGCCATCATGCGGCCGCCACCAGGGCCCCCGCCTCCACCGTGCCCAGACCCTGCGGAGGACCGTGCGCCCTCCGGTGGCCGGGCTCGCCGCCGCCTGCTGGACGTGGCGGTGTGCACCGACCGTGCCTTCGTGGTGTACGTGGTCACCAAGTTCCTGATGGCGCTTGGGCTCTTTGTGCCCCCCATCCTGCTGGTGAACTACGCCAAGGATGCGGGTGTGCCTGACGCGGAGGCCGCCTTCTTGTTGTCCATCGTGGGCTTCGTGGACATCGTGGCGCGGCCGGCGTGCGGTGCCCTGGCAGGCCTGGCACGCCTGCGACCCCACGTCCCCTATCTCTTCAGTCTGGCCCTGCTGGCCAACGGGCTCACAGACCTGATCAGCGCGCGTGCGCGCTCCTATGGCACCCTCGTGGCTTTCTGCATCGCTTTCGGCCTCTCCTATGGCATGGTGGGAGCGCTGCAGTTCGAGGTGCTCATGGCGACTGTGGGTGCACCCCGCTTCCCCAGTGCGCTGGGCCTGGTACTGCTCGTGGAGGCCGTGGCGGTGCTCATAGGACCGCCCTCTGCGGGTGCGCACCGTAGGAAGGGTGGCTAAACATGGGACCTGTTGTGTAAGGGAAGCCCTTTAGATAGAACTTCCAGGAATGAGGGGAAGGCAGCCCCCCTTGCTGGAAAGCCTGGTTGGTGGACTCCCTCTACAGCCAGGGAACTCCTCCCCGAATCAGGGACTACCCCCAGGGGTGAGGATGGAAAAGTCAGAGGTCGGTCTCAAGAAGAAATACACAAATAGCCATCTAGCCATGTGGCTAGACGTTTTGGGCATGTCAGGTTTCTCAAGCAGTTAGCACGGGGGGTAGGGCCGGGGAAGGGGTTAGATCCGGAAGCTTAGCCTGAGTTGTGGGCCCGGATCTGCCCTCGCAGAGAGCTAACCTGCTCTGAATGTGTGTGGGCGTTAGTCCCAGCCTGTAAGGCAGTACAGGGAACCAGCCCTGACTAGGAACATAGAAGGGGTGCTCAGATGACAGGGGGAGAGTAGGGGTGCTGGTCTGTCAGGTCCTCTGTTCATCCTGGTGTAGTTCTGCAGGTGAGGGGGTGGGGCACAGTGTGAAAGGGCTGGGGACTTGCTTGGGTGAAGTATCATTGAACAAGTAAGGCCTAAGCTAAGATGGGAAAGGTGGAGACTGAGACCGAGACACCCAGACCTTCCTGAGTTGTCCGATTATACTGAACAAGCAGGGAGCCAGCCTTAAGTGAGAGAGCCACAGTTAGGCTTCAGAAGTGAATAGCAGAGAGGAAGCAACGATGGAGCCCAGGCTGCAACAGAGATGGAGTAAGCAGCCAGCTTTCCTTCAGAGACAGCCAGATGGCAGTGTCCCAAGCACTCTATCTGCCTGCTTGATACAGTAAAAAAGGCAAAGCCCCTGAACCAAAGTACCCTCTCTCAAGTCCACCACCCAAAAAGCCTCAAGGCTGGCCCACGCAGAAGCCCAGGGACCACCTGCTGTTAGATCGATCTAATAGGGAAAGAAGGCAGGCTTGTTGATAAAGTGAGGGACACCCCAAAGCTGAGTATGGCCAGACAGGGGAGGGACTGAGACATTTGGATGGAGTGAACTTATAGTCATCAGGAAACTTCCTGCAGATCACAACCTGGTGTAGACAAAGGAATACTCTTACGTGAAGCCCATGGAAGAACAGCACAGTGGGAACTGGGATGTAGCTGTGGCAGGTCATCATGTGTCTAGCATGTGTGGCACCCTGGGTTCAATCCCCCAAAACAAAACCAGAGATTTCCGTCCATACAGAGATACTGTGCCCAGGAAAGGAGCCTGGACAATGAAAGGATATGAAGCCTCTTCCGGAGCACAGGCAGAGCCCTACACCCCCAGCCTGTGTTGAGGCGCCTCACCAGCTCTGTTTGGATGGCTTGTAGCTCCTGATGAGGATGCTGAGCCAAATCCTATAGGCCAGATTATGTACAAAGAGTTGGGAAGCCCTTAGTCCTAGCCAGAGCTAAGCAGGGTCCAGTCCCACTGCCACCCTAACACCCACAAGCAGGCCAAGTCACTTGCGGACTCGCATTGATGTGGAGGGGGAAACCTTGTATACTATAAGGCATAATATAATACGATATTACCTCCTCAGAAGTGTTAGATTGAGGGGAGGGGAGGGGAAGACATTTGGGACACCACAAGAAAGGATCCATGTGGAGTTTTGCATTTGTAATCGGGAATAAAGATAGGGCATATGTGTGTCACCAGTTAAGTCCCATCCAATTAGTACAGAGGAGACCCTGACAGGTTGTGACACCTCCCCCCTCCCCAGGCCGCCTGGTGGATGCCCTGAAGAACTATGAGATCATCTTCTACCTTGCTGGCTCTGAGGTGGCCTTGGCAGGAGTCTTCATGGCACTTGCCACCTACTGTTGCCTGCACTGCTCTGAGGACACCCCATCAGGTCTACCTGCTGAGGGAGGAGCCAGTGACACCGAGGATGTGGAGGCCGAGAGAGACTCTGAGCCAATGCCTGCCAGCACTGAGGAGCCTGGCAGTCTTGAGGCTTTGGAGGTGCTGAGCCCCCGGGTGGGATCCCCAGGGCCAGAACCAGAACCAGAGGTGGAGGAAGTGCCTGGGCTGGGTCACGAGTCTGTGTAGACATCAGGCAGGTGGCCAGAGGGCATGAGAACACAGCTTCCCCTCTGAGGACCCGGTACATGGGGAGGCAGCCTGGGGTGGTTCCTGGGGTACCCCATCTGCCAGGCTGTTTGTTCCCAGTGAAGCTGTTGTGGACCGACAAGTGCACAAGATAAAGGTCTACCGAAAGACAAATTCTGCTCCTGTACCTCTCTCTGCCAGGGCTTGGGCCACCTGAACTAGGGGAGGGGTAAGAAGAGCCATTGGAGTTCAGTAGGAATGGTTGGGGGAACCCCACTAGAGACCTAGAGGCTGTTGGGGATGCTGTATGCTGAAGCACACCTGGCCGCCATCTGAACGAGAAGCAGAGCCCAAGGTCAGGGTCAGGAGTGGAGACCTATCTTGGGTCGTCTTCATGTGTAGACTTCAGAGTCAATTCCAGAGAGCATGGGAGCTAGGTGGTCAGCAGAAAAAACCTCAGGGACTCTCGAGGTGTGGGTGTCCCCTCACTGCCTGGAATGGCCACCCCTCTAGAGGATCTCTAGTGACTGTCACTCCTGGAGGACATAGTTGTGGCTTTGTGGGCAGCCCGTTCATCAGTGGCCCTGGCACCTGCTCTCTACCACAGGGACTTGTGGGCCATGACCACTCTCAGATTCTGCCTCAGCTACCCAAGTGCCAGGATTACAGATGTCCACTATCACTCACAACACTTGCACTTGGACCCGTGTGAGGACCTTCCTGTCTCACTCCCAACTCTTCTAGCTAGACCTCAGCAGAATCCCTCCCACAAATGGCCCCTTCCCAACTACTGTTCCCAGCTGGGCCTCATGATTTCCGTCCAAGGTTTGGGGAATCCAGGCAATGCTCTGTTGACTTCCATTATCTGTGGCTCCCAGACTCCAGAAGGGTTGGCATCTTATCTAAGCATGTACCTACAGTGCTACCTTGGTCAAGACTATTCTATGCCCTTTATGAATCTCACTGATTCTCGTAACAATCCAACAAGGTAGAATTTACCCACACTTCACACAGGGAAACATGAGGAGGGTAGGAATCAGCCCAGGGTACAGAGGCCACTGTTGGGGCCCAAGCTGTAATTTTTTGTTTTGTTTTTTGTTGAGACAGGGTTTCTCTGTGTAGACCAGGCTGGCCTCAAACTCAGAGATCCACCTGTCTCTACCTCTTAAGCGCTAGGATTAAAGACATGGGCCGCCATGCCCAGCTTCAAGCTGTTGGCTTTGATTTGTGCCCGTGATCACTAACAGGATGTCTCTTCAAAGATGCAGTGCTGGACCCCATGGGATGGATGGTGATAGGCTATCTCCCTCCAGTCCCACCTGGGTCTCTGCAGGACTGCAGAGCTCAAAGCTACCAAGCAAAGCTGCTCTTCCACTTTGGACCCTGCCAACTCTGCACATTCCTTCCCCTTCTGCTCTCAAGATGGCCATATCCTTGTCCTAATGGGAATTTCAGTATAAAAGTGTTGCAGGTGTGTGCCACACCCAGCCAGGCAAAGCAGCCAGCCAGACTACTGCCTAAGAGCGGCAGCATCTCCCTTGTGCCCCTGGGCCTGAACTGAACAGGTACTCCTGGAGTAGTCCCGCCAGCCTTTTATCACTTGACCAGTGTCTGTCCTGACCCCTTGCCCAAACAAAGGTTTACTTCATCACCAGGTATACAGAAAGGGTTGAAGGGAGAGTGCTCAATGATGCTGGAAGTTGTGGGAGCAGGTGACAGTCAAGGCTTTGGGACCTGCAGACTCAAGCTCAGCTCCATTGTTCTCATGTATGGTCCTGAGCCTCTCAACCCCAGACACTATGGGAACAAGAAAGCTGCTCCTGTAGGTGCTTCAAGAGATGAATGATGGACACAGAGAAAACTGCCTAAGCCTTGTGTCCCACACCCTCCCTCATGACCCAGGAGGCAGCTGAGATCTGGTTGCAGAGGAGGGTCTGAGCCATTGCAAGGAGCCCATCCATTCTGTCTGGGTTTCTGTTTATTCAATACAGGCCCAGCATCCAGCCCTTGAGGCTAAGCCAGAAACAAATAAATATAGGCTGCCAAGGTGTGCATGTGGACTCGGGGGGGCCGGCCTGGTACACTGGCCCCAGCCTCGGATGTCCACCCGGCTCCCATTCCCTGCAGGCTTGGCACCACCGAGGTACTCACAGGACAGGTCCTGCACTCTGCCTGCTCCAGCCCCTCCTCTTTTCTGTCCAAGGCCCAGCTCTCCCTCCAGCTGGGAGGTGGGAATGAAGGACGGGGGCCAGAGTCCAGGTCCCAGGCTGCAGCCTGGGTTCACTGTGCGAGGACAGAGGAGCAGGGAGGCAGGCGCCCCGAGCCAGCAGGCCTTTATGCGCCACTACACGCCTTCACTGTCCTACAGTGGCCCCGCCCCGTTCCCGACGCGGTCCTCCCGCTGCCCTGCCCCCCAGGTCCACTTGAGGGGGCACTCAGGAGTCACACCAGCTTCCGCCCTTGTCCATGGGCCCAGTGGCCCCACGTGCATCCTTGGACACTTCCCTAGCTGCCCCATCCTCCTCATCCTCGTCCTCATCCTCTCCATCAGTGAAGCCACCCTGGTTAGGGCCATAGGCTAGAGTGGTGTGTGCCAGGTCCACCTCAATGGGAAAGACGTCGGCATCCCGAAGCACCGCGTAACAGTCATTGTAGTACTTGGACATGGTAGACACGAAGCGCTGCAGCTGGAAGACGATGTCCTGGACTGGGCAGGAGGTGAGAGACAGGCCCAGTGGCTATGGCGGCCTCCTCACAGGGAAGACCTGGAGCTGGCCTTCCTTCCCACTGGGGGGCACTTCCGGGCCCCAGGCCTTAGGAAGGGTGCAAAGGGGCACAGCCAAAGGCTTCCTGGCACTGCCTAGTTGGCCACCTAGTCCTCTAAACTCCTAGCTCAGGAAACAGAGAAGGCTGCCTGAGTGAGTAGATCACTGACCCAAGCCTTGGCCCCAACCCAGCCAGGCTCTGGGTGGACTCCTACCAGGGCTTGGTCCTGAGGCCTCTGGGAGACTACCCTCTCTAGGCCTCATCTCTGATCTAGGGAGAGAACAGCACCCACCCTGGGGGCTAAGTGGCAAGAAAGAACCAACTAAGGTAGCGCACAGGCCTCTAGAGCCCCTCACCATGCTTCTGGTCGAGCAGCTCCATCTTCTCCAGCACATCCTTGCGCATCTGGGAGAAGCGGGCTCGAGCCTCCTGGCGGCAGCGCAGGATCAGGCGGTATTCATAGTTGCCTGTGCTCACTCGGTATAAGGGCTCTCCTAGGGCCTGGGGCAGGCAAGCCTGTCAGCTCTCTTGGGCTGACCTGGGCCTCCCAGGACAGATGGGGCTGGAAAACTGCAGGGCTGGCCCACTTCACAGCTGTACCACAATGGGCTTTCAGATGCCAGTGACAGACAGAAGCTCAAAACAGTAACTTTGGAGGGAGAAAAAATCAACCACAGAAACACGAACACGGCTCACATGAAATAAATGAATATTGGCCAAAAGATGGACCCTGACTGCAAACAAATCACAAATTAGAAACAAAAACAACAACAAAAAACAATCAGGGGCTGGAGAGTGGCTCAGCGGTTAGAGTACTCGTTCTTGCAGAGGCCTGGGTTCAGTTACCAGCAACCACATGATTGCTCACAACTGTTTGTAATTTTAGTTCCAACACCCTCTTCTGACCTCCACAGGCATCAGCCATGAAAATGGAACCACCCACACACACACACACACACACACACACACACACACACACAGGCAAAACACTTATATATAAAAACAAAAACACCAACTATTTTTTTTAAATCAAAGCATAGCTCAGAAGTAAAATCAGTCAGCTTTTTCCCATAGGAGCCTCACAAACTTGGGGTACCTGGTCTAGAGCAGGCCCGGGGAGTCAGTCACTTCATGGCAAATGAGCTAGTACTCCAATCCAGAGGAGCTGGTTAAATGGGCTGACAGCCCCAAACTAAGACCCCAGCATGCCTGACACACCCAATACCTCTGGTAGACCCAGGGCTTTCTGAAGGTGAGGTGTGGGCACCCCAAGCCTTCCTGATACCAGCCTGGGCCCCTTTGGTACTCACAATGCAGCTGTATTCCTCGTCGTCCATCTCCTTCACCTTTAGACAGTAGGACTGTATGGGATGGGATGGGTGAGGCCAGAAGTCAGTGGCCAAATTTCCTGGATGCCCATCCTCATAATTCCAGCTCCCTCTTGCCCTGCCTCCCTATGCCCTCAGGTCACCTGGGAACCTGGACACACCAAGAGAGCAGTGGCCACATAGGCCACCTAGGTCTGGACCACCTGGGAAAGCCTAGAAGCAGGCATGAACAGAGGCCCAGGAAAGGGGCAGCAGAGGGACGAGGCACTCCTCTGTGAGGTGCAATGGCCTGAAGGCTTGAGAAATCCCAAAGCAACCAAATTCAAGTCTAAGGAGATGCTCCGGGGACTGCAGGGTGTGGCTCAGTGGTACAGCACTTGCCTAGCATGCTTAAGGCCCGGGGTTCTATCTCCAGAATAGGAAAGATCCAAAAGGCATCGTGTCGGTGGTGCTGGAGGAACAAAAGAGCTTGGGAGCTCCTTGAAGACATGTGCACAGGCCTAGTCAAAGCACTGAGAAGTGCCACAGCAAGAAGCCTAAATACTTAACACATCATCTTCTAGGCTTCTTTGACAATAGGATTATCATTTAGGACTCCAAATGTCCTTTGAAGTATCCCAGACCTAGTCTGAGCTGTTGCTAAAGGTGACAAGTTCCAAGGAGTAGACACAATATAGAATGAGAGCTCTCCTGGCTCTAGGTAGCTCCAAGCTCCCTGGTGTGGGAATTCAGGGTCTAGGCTGCTTCTGATTAGTCAGGCCTTTGACCCCACACTCCTGACCCAGCAGAGGTCTGGCCCCATCCTGCCTGCCATGTCATGGCTGCTTGTCTCAGGGCTGGCTTCCAGGATGGGCTCACCCCAGCTGGCAAGCAATGTAGGCCACTCACCAGGTACTCGAACTTCACATCCAGGTATTTCTTGATGGTGAGACGCGTATCAGGGATGGCTTTATTGAGGTACGTGTTCAGGTCCGTCAGCATCTACAAGGTTGGGTGACAAATGGCACAGATGTGTCATCCCTTCCAGTGGACTTGGAAATCTGACAAAGGGCATGTGTCAAGGTTAGAAGACTATGTCAGGCCTAGGGCACATTGTGACCCAGCAGAGTCTTGAGGTCAAAGGGACCCAGGGAGGCACAGTAACTGATGGCTGGCCAGCCATAGAGGTGACCAAGAGGTGTCTGCATCTGGCACCTGACTCCAGCCCAGAACCCCTCCTGTGCTAAGCTGTCCCTCCTGTTCTGGCCAGTGGGACATACTGCACTCTGAGGGACCCACCGGTTTGATGGTTTTCAGTAGCCGAATGCCAAACTTCTCAATACTGCGGTGTGCATCAGCAAACTTCACGAAGGCCTCACTTGCTGCTGGCTGCGGCTCCCGTACCCCAATCACAGAGAACACGTCCCCAAAGGCTGCATGACAAGTTTGCCTTAAAGCCCTTTCTTGACCCCCTAATGGAGAAGCCAGGGGCTTGCTGGGCAGCAGGACAGGGGCCTGATGAGCAGAAAGCCAAGGTCTGCTCAAAGGGTCTACATTCGAAGGAGGTACAACTTCAAGAGGCCTAGACCATACTCCCAAGTAGCTGCTGCATCCTTATTCTGGGGTTAGGCTCCCAAGGGGCTAGTTTTTATTCCCTCAAGTGGCCAGACAAAAGGCTAAGTGAAAATCTAAGATGGTCATGCTAGGCAAGAGCAGAGGACCAGGCTGACTCTAGACCCCTGGGTTGGAATGCCAGGCTCTGCCACCGTAAGCTCAGGATCCACTTCCTGTCTGGGTTTCCCTTCCTGGCCAATAAATGGGCTGGTGTCTTTACTGTCCACCATGGTACTGAAGAGACCAAAATGAAGAGAGGCTGCCTGCACTGTAAGTAGCATCGAGAGATACATGGCATCCTCCAAAGGCCAGCTGGACCAGATGCTCCATGGTCACTGCCACCCGGTGTCAGGCTGGAGGTCAGAGCTGGGAGTTGGCCTTGGCATAGGGATGAAAAGAGCCCCAGAGAGGAATCTAGCCATACTTCACTGTTCGGTGTTACTGAGCCCTGAGGGACAGGGGTTTGCAGGGTCACATGGCATGTCTGGGGATGCCATTACCCCGGTGCGTCTGCGACAGCTCATAAAAGGCCCGTAAGAGATTCTTGGTATGTTCCGTCATCCCTGTGGGAAGAGACCCAAGTGACAGAAGACAGAGACGGAAATTAGGAATCACATTGGCCCCCAGCCTTTAAGTGAGGACCTGAGGTCCTCACTGGTCATTAGGTCCCAGGGTCTTCCCCAAGGCCTGGGGATGAAGGCTGAGTTGGCCCTCTATGTGGATTCCATGTAACAAGCAGCTGGGTTTATATATGACAGTCTTTCTGGGACTGTAGGAATTTGGAGGGGCGTCTGATACATTTACTCTTTCCAAAAATTTCTAGGTAGCTTCCTTGCCCCAGTGCCATTCTCTAGGACAGGGGTCCCTAGGGTAGA
The DNA here is from genome assembly GCF_003668045.3 of Cricetulus griseus. Lineage (NCBI taxonomy): Eukaryota > Metazoa > Chordata > Mammalia > Rodentia > Cricetidae > Cricetulus > Cricetulus griseus. The sequence goes on along the minus strand of NC_048595.1, from coordinate 376,362,055 downwards.
CCAGCAGTAGGTAGCCTACCTACCTTTGTACAGCTCAGCAGTGCGTTCCAGCTCCTCCAGTCGCTTTACCAGCCCATCTGTGGAGGTCAAGAACAGGAGAGGCTGTGAGCCTGGCAAGCCAGGGAGGACAACAGCCCAGCAGAGGCTAGGCTAGAGAGTGAAGGGTAGTCCCTGAGGACTAGCCTCTGCCAAAAACCAGGAAGCCTGGGCCTCAGGGTTTACTCTTCAACTCCCTGCAAACCTAGAGAATTAGAGCCAGGCAGAGCTAGCTCAGGACCCGTGTCAGGAGCCTCCTTCCACCTACCACTGGCTGGGGCAATCTAGGAGCTGACAGCCATTTCAGTGTAGCTCTTTCCAAAGTCTTAAGTGTATGAGGGTGGGTTTTCCCTAGGCCGCACCCAAGGGCAGCTTCCCATAGGCCCAGAAGGCAAATCCTGGGCCAGCAGCAAAGGCTCCCTACACAGCAGTTAGAGAGGAGGAGAGCCTTTTGATCATGGCCAGGGCTGGCTTTGACAAGTGCACAGGATGGGCTGGGGTCAGGGAGAAGGGATTTAGGAGGGCTTGGAGGAAGGTCTCTCACTAGAATTTGCTGATCACAGCCAATGGCCAAACAAGTATAGACTAAGTACATAGTTCTCCCTGAAACTGGGCAGAGTCACTCGACCCCTGGCTGCCAAAGTGATCCTCCCAGACTGAGCTAGACTTCGGAAGGGAGACCAGACAAGCTGCCTGAGAGAAGCAGAAACAAGACGAGCTACCTGGAAGAGGTCTGGACTAACTGAGGCACCTGGGAAGGACACTCTCCAACCTGCTGAGTTGCCTGCAGGATGTGCAGTGTGCTCCAGGGTCCCAGCTTTGTGAGCTGTCACCCATGCTGGGATGAGTCCTGGTAATGTAGCTGTCTCTGAGTCATTTCTGTTCCTGTCAATGATCCCAATAAAGCTCACTGATTCACCAGCTTGGACTTGGTGATATCTGTACTTTGGTCTGCCGTGGGCTCCCAATCTGGGTGAGCAGACATGTGTTGTGGCGTCCCAATAAAAGTTTTGTCAGCATCTTGGCTACCACCACCCAGGCCCACAGTCGGGCCTTGGGTTGGCCTACCCTAGCATCTACCCCATCTAGGATCTACTGGAGCTCATGAAGGAACTAGTCCTGTGGAATGATACCCCCAGATCTCCATGACTCAGGATGACCAGAGGATATCCTAGAGGAGTTCTGGGGAAGATCCAGTGAGGATGGTGTACCAGAAACCAGAGGCCTTGAACCAGACCAGTGACTCATTGCAAAGCCAGTAAAGCTGACAGGATAAAGGGGTATACTGGATGACACACCGAAGCCTCCAATACAAATGAAGAGGTATTGGAAAGGCAGGAAAGAAGGAGAAGCAAAGAGATTTTTCTTTGTTGTTGTTTTGGTTTGGTTTTGAGGGGTTTTTGTTGTTTTGTTTTGTCTTTGCTTTTATTTGCTTGCTTGCTTGCTTACTTTTGTTTTCTTTTGTGGGGGCACAGTAGGGATGAGGGGAGGACATGGGGAGAACCAGGATTTGGAGTGCATGATGTAAAACTCCAAAAGAATCAATAAAGAAGTTAAATTAAAAAAAAAAAAATTGGGGGGAAGGGGAGGAAAAGGGAGAAGGGATTGACATGTGAAGCAAGCTTGTTCCTAATTTGAACTAATAAAAAAAATTCTTTAAAAAAAAAAGAAAGAAAGAAAAGAAAAGCTGGCTAGAAACAAGCCAAGCCAAGGACGGGCACTTATAAATAAGAAAAAAAAATTAAAAAGCCAGGCAGTGGTGGTGCACACCTTTAATCCCAGCAATCAGGGGACATGGGCAGGTGGATCTCTGTGAGTTCGAGGCCAGCCTGCTCTACAAAGTTCCAGGACAGACTCCAAAGTTATACAGAGAAACCCTGTCTCGAAAAACAAACAACAAAAACAAAACAAAACAAAAAAAGATGTAGCACTCTCAGCTCCTTCTCCAGCACCATGTCCTCCTGTACTCTGCCATGTCCCACCATGACGACAATGGACTAAACCTCTGAAACTGCAAGTCAGCCCCCAATTAAATGTTTTCCTTTATAGAAAAAAAAAAAAAAGTTTTGTCACACAATACCACATTAGGTCTGGGGAGTGATTGTGGTAAAACCAAATTTCAGGTCCTGCCCTTGGGGCTCCAAGTTCATCAGAGGAGTCAGCCAGTAGCCAGTGACCAGAACAGGATGGTGGAGGGGGTAAAGGAACAACAGCCACCTCAACTCAGGACAGTCTGGACATGGGAGGCAGCTGACTGGAGGGATGGAAAGGTTAGACACAGGCTTGGGAGTGCAGGGAGCATGGCCTCCTTGGGCTCCCAACTCTGGGTATGTCCCCACTTGCGGGGATGAAATACACATACCTCTCATGAGAGGGTGAAGCCCTCTAGGCCCTGACCAGGCCTGAGAACACCTGCAGCCACACTGAGTCACCCTGCTGGGAGCCAGAACACTGAAAGCCCCCTGATGACCCCCTGGCCCTTATCTAGCCTGTACCTCATGGGCAGGGACCACTTGGCCTATTCTACAGAGGAAGCTGAGGGCAGAATGGTAGGCAACTCGCCTGGAGTCATTGAGCCATGCCTGTGTGAGCAGAGCCTGGCTCTCCTGGCTTTCTTGGTGTGGAGATTGCTCAGTCAGGGGCTTTTGAGCAGAAGAGGGACACAGCACAGGCAGAAGCTTTTCTCTGGACAGGAAAGCTGGCTGTGTGAAGGGCCCTGAGTGGGAGAATGGGGGGAAGGTAGACACCTTAGAGGTCTTCAGGAGGCTGTGGTAGCCCACAGCCTAGGTCCCGGCTCTCTGAAGCATGAGCATGGGGCCCGCAGGCATAGTTGTTTTTAGCTGGGTCATGGGACATCATGACAGCTTCAATTTTAGAAATCCTATTTCCAGATAGGGAAATTGCATGGTTCGGGGGAAACAACAACCAGTTCTAATTTCATCTCAATGCATGGTGACTACAGTAACAAGGATTTATAGGCACCACGGGGCTGAAAATAGCAGCCGCCACTTTGTACCCCATTTGGAACATGCTCAGGCCCCACCCCCACTCTCCCAGCCAATAAAGACCATGTGCCCAGCTGAGCCCACAGTTTATATGGGTATTTTTATCTTCCCCGAGTACATGCATAGCACTGCTATTTATAAGCATAGGCTGGCAATGGCAGGACCACAGTTCCATCGGCCTCCTGGGGAGACATCCAGTGCATGTGTCTGTGTGTGTAAAGTGCCTGCACATGGCTTCTCTGAGCACAGGCAAACAAGTGGAGACGGGCAGCGGCGCCACCTCCTGGTCAAGGGCAGGACTGAGGTGAACAGCACAGGAGCAGGACAAGGGCAGCTATGCAGGGAGCATGCAGGCAGTGGGGTGGGACTCACCCTGGCCAGGCATCCAAGCTGGAAGGGAGCACCTGTCCTCCCAAGTCTGTGTACCTCTCCCTCCACCGCCCCCCCAGCAGTGACCTAAAAGCCCACAGTTGACAGTTTCTGCTCTTGGAGAGCAGAAGAGGACCCCAGGGACAGAGATGTGACTTGGCTGCCCACACTGAAGCAGGGAAGGGCTCTCAGACCCATTAGCTTGATGGGCAGTCAGCCATGGAGCTGGTGGAAAGACAACTCACCATTGCACAGGATGGCACGGCTCAGGCCCAGGGCATCAGCTGTACCTGAACTCATGTTCTCCACCAGCCGGTGTTTGACTTTCTTCAACACTGCGCAAAAGAGAAGGGCCAATGAGTGCTGCTGACCAGGCTGTCTAGGCCTGAGCCCCATCACAGCTGCAGGTTGTGCCAGTGGGTGGAAAAGAACGGCCCAGGGTTTGGTCAGCAAACAGTGGCTCTCAGCAGTGTGCCCTGAGCTACCTGTCCCACTCAGTCCCAACTTGGAGGAGCCAGACAGATAAACATGAAGTGCTTGGCACAAGGACTGAGACCTGCTGTCTGCCACTGGTGTCACTGAGAGCCCAGAGCTTGTCCATGCTAAGAAATAGCTGACAGGCCAGACAGAGAGGGCCTTGTCCTTTCTCTTCCAGCCAGCATAAGAGACAATTTGTACCAAGGCAAGGGCTCTGGAGGTGGGTTATCAAGTGGATTACATCATTGTAGCAGGCACCATTAAGAGCCACTGGCTGGTCACTGCATATAACCAGCTAAGGTCTTGGAAGGGGTCCTGGGCTGGAATCAAAGGGCTTAAGAGCAGAATGTCAGACCAGGTGTGGTGGTGCACATCTTTAATCCCAGCATTTGGTAGGCAAAGGAGGGGAATCTCTCTGTTCAAGGCCAGCCTAGTCCACAGAGCAAGTTCCAGGACAGCCTCTGGTGAGCTCATTTGCCCTAAGCCTCTGTACTGAAGGGCTGTGGGGCTGTAGGTGAGCATGTGTTTATCTGAGTGTGGCTCTTGTGCCTCTCACTGTGTCATGTGGCTGACCCAGAGGAAGTGGTAGCTAACTATTGTTGCCTCACGGCTGCTACAGAATTAAGGTCCTGCCCTTCTAGTCAGAGGAACTTGCCAAATACTACACCAGAGGTCCAGTTTGCACCCGAGTCTTCCTGGAAGTACACTGCAGGAGAGGCCATGGAGGAGGGGGATTAAAAACAGATATGACAAACTGGGTGGTGGTGGCACACGCCTTTAGTCCCAGCACTCGGGAGGCAGAGGCAGGCGGATCTCTGTGAGTTGGAGGCCAGCCTGGTCTCCAGAGCGAGTGCCAGGACAGCCAAGGCTGTTAGACAGAGAAACCTTGTCTCGAAAAACCAATAAAACAAAACAAACCAAAACATACAGGCATGGCACACAAGTCAAAGTCTGGGAGGTGTAAGACACAGGGCAGTGAGAATGTAGGGCCAGAGACCTGTCAAGAGCTACAAGGGGAGCACCTGGCTCCTCCTAGCCTTTTGGATTAGCTTGGACAGAAAAAGCCAGAGCCCATGGCACATGGCTGCTCTGGCCTGGCTTACCAATGTCCAGGGACATGCCCTGCTTAGGGTCCGCCTGCAGCTTGTTGTAATGGATGGTCACCTCCCCCTGAAAGAGCAGCACAGACACAATTAGGATAGTGGCTCCCAGACTCCAGGCCCTCCCAGACACTATTTTCTACCTGCCTGGCACTAGAACACCAACCATAAGGAAAGGAGCAGGACTTCTCAGGGACTCCAGTCCAGCAGGAGATGCCGAGTGACTTGGGGATTCATTAGATCCATATTCTAGTGACTGCCCAGGGGAGGGCTGCTGACCACAGGAGGCCACCATGGTCACTCTAGCCCTTGCAATCCTAAGGCCTTTGAGACTGGAACTGAATCTATTCACATCAAACTTGGATTGAAAACTTATACCCACAGCACAGACGAAGTGAACCAATCAGGTTAGGGGCAGGGTGTGAAGGGTTCCCTTGGGATTGAAATGGCTGAGTTCTGAGCCCCTGCTTGGTCTGCCTGATGCCTGAGGGGCACTAGGAGGAGCTACAGAGGTCATCCTTTCCTTAGTGAGGACTAAGTACCAGGGTGACTCGGGGACAGGATCAGAGGAAGCCAGGGTGGTGTGTGTCTGAGTGGAAGCAAGAAGGGGAGAGTGGAGGCTGAAGAGATGGTTCAGTTCTCAGCACCACATGGTGGTTCCCAACCATCTATAACTCCAATGCCAGGGGATCTAATGCCCTCTTCTGACTTCCAAGGGCAGAAAGTAAAATGTGGTGCACAGACATACTTGCAGCCAAAATGCACATAAAAATAAAATAAATCCAATAAAAAATATTTTTTAAAGGAGGGGATAGTAGGGGCTGGTCCTGGAGCTTTGGTGGATAGCAACAGGAAGGGAAAGGCACTGGCCTGGCTGGGGTTTGGGGCCTCAGGCACTGGGCCCAAGTCTACACGAGCTGGACCCCACCCTTGGTCTGGGACTGCCTTCCCATCAGTGGCTTTGCACTCTCACGCAGCTAGCTCGCTTGCCAGTTTTCACAAGGGTCTCCAGTGGCTGAACTGCTGGGGAACATGAAAAAGGCCATGCTTGTTTTGTGAGTGACAAGGACACTGCATGGAGCAAGGGTCTCAGTGGAACATCTGGGGAGGGGAACTAGCAGGAGGGAAGAGGTGTGGGTTCTAGACTGGGTTCTCCATAGCCCAAATCCCTGGGAATTTGGGAAGCAGTCCCCACAACAAAACTCTAGGGCAAACATGGCCTAGCTGTGGTCACTAGAGTTCACTGACCCATGGAGGTCACTGTTGGCATGTAGCTGCCTCTGCAGCTCCAACCAGGGACATCACACCTCAGGAGTGTTTAGCACTTCTGGGAGTTTAGGGGGGCCCAGGACAAGTCCCAAGAATACTTAGCATTAATTGAGGGTCCAGGGGGCCCAGGACACTAGAATGTGTCCCTCATACTGCTATACAAGAAGTAGGCAGTAACCCTTAAGCCTGCTAGGCCCCTGGCAGCCAGGGTGCTTCAGCAGGGACCTGACAGCCTCCATTTCACACTCTGGAGTAAGCTTCTAGCTGCTTTCCCAGCGGTCTTACCTTCACCTCCTGGATCATCTTTGCCACCTCTACTTTGGTTTTCCCTTTGATTGACCTGCCATTGACCCCGGTGATCTCATCACCAGCTGCCACGGTGCCATCCAAGGCTGCAGGTGTGTTGTCAAATACCTGTGGGTGTGTGGAAAGTGGACAATGGGACTGACCTGGGACCTGGGCAGGCCCTCCCTCCACCTCAGGCTATGCCAGGGAAGGCGAAAGCAGACACGTTGTGGATCCCAACAGGTGAAATTATTTTCTCTATACAGCAAATACAGTGGCTTTCACAGTCCACAGGAATATGAGCCACCATGTCTATGTTATCTTTAGTTTCTAAATTTTCTTAAAAAAAAAAAAAAAAAAAAAAGAGCCATGTCTAAAGGATGCTTTGTAATGTTTTTTTTTTTACAATGTTTCAAGGAAAAATGGAGTAACCAAGCTAAACGTGTATCAATTCAGATCATACAAGTCACAAGCTGTGATGGGCAGACAATGGGAACTATGAACACTGCTAGAAAGCAGGCACTATCAGACAGAAAGACTCTATGGATGCTAGACCTGACCTCCACCGTGAGCGGATAGAGATTGGTGAAGCATCCCTTGGATATGTCAGTGAAGATGTCAGTGAAGATGTTGTCTGAGAGAATGAACTGAGTGGGGTGGTACCACCCCACACACCTGGTTAGGAGAAAGGCTACTGGTACAGCTGCTGTGCTCCTGCCATGAAATATGAGGGAACCAAAATGAGTGCTTCCTCACTAAGTTTTCTGAAAGGCATTTTGTTACAGCAATGATGAAGCCCAACTCAGAAAACGGGCACTAAAGAGGTGAGGCTGTTGCTGTGACGAAGCATGATCAATGGCCAGCCATTAAGCCTGGTTTGCAGAGGAAATTTAGAAAAGTTGGGAGGTGCAGGCTAGAGAAGCCCCCAGTGTGGTAAACTTATCCCAGTGGGCAATTCTGGGGTAGGAGAGCCAACTCCTACAAGCTGTCCTCTGACTTCCACTAGTATGCTATGGCACGTGTGCATACGTGCACAAACACATACAAAACAGATCATGTTAAAAACAGAAACAATACTGTGGAGATCTTTAAAGATAACTAATACACCGGGATACATCTGGATTGTAAGATGAAGATGAACCTTTCAGTGGATGCTGTGGTTTAAGGTCGATGTCAAGCTGACAGCATCTTGATAGTTCACTTGACTGGACTGAGAAGTGCACTTTGCTGTCACATGGTGTCTGAGGAACCCCAAGGACCTCATGTGTGTCTGTGAGGATGTTTCCATAGGGGTTACCTAAGGAGGTGTGTGAACGCAGGCAGCACCATCCCATAGGCTGGAGCCTGGACGGAGGGAAAGGAGAAAGAGAAAGGCAGCCAGCACAGGGCACACACACTCCTGTTCTCTGGATGCCTCTGATGTGACGACTCAGCCACAAGCTCCACACTGAGGGACAGAAACCTGTGACACCAGCCAAAATAAATCCCTTCCTTAACTTCCCCTTGGGTATCTGGACACAGCATTGAAAGCAATGGTCCATACTTGTGGATGAGAAGATGTGACATAAGACACAATACCGCCCTCCACAATATGCAGACTCAGTGAGCTCCCTAACAAAGTCCCAGGGACATTTTTTTTTTTTTTTTTTTTTTTTTTTTTGGTTTTTCAGAGGGTTTCTCTGTGGCTTTTGAGGCTGTCCTAGAACTAGCTCTTGTAGACCAGGCTGGTCTCGAACTCACAGAGATCCACTTGCCTCTGCCTCCCGAGTGCTGGGATTAAAGGCATGTGCCACCAATGCCCGGCTCCCAGGGACATTTTTATATATGAAAAATTCTAAAAACCTAAATCCTAAGGTTCATACAGAGTATCAAGGAACTTTGAAAGGCCAAAATAATCTTCAGAAAGAATAATAAAATCTGGGAGACTCACATCTGATTTCAAATTTTCCTACAAAGCTAGAGTCATCAAATAATGTGGCACTGACAGTGGAGATTAGAGATATAGAAATAACTTCCTGCAGACACAGACAAGTGATTGACAAGAGTTCTAGACAGCAGGGACACAGAAACTTAACTTGTTATTTTGAGTTCAAAGGAAACTATAGTACAATGAATTCTAATAGTTCAAGGTACAAGAGTCCCTACACCTTTAGTCCCAGTACTTGGAAGGCAGAAGCAGGCGGATCTCTGTGAGTTTGAGGCCAGCCTGCTCTACAGAGCTATTTCCAGGACAGGCTCCAAAGCCACAGAGAGACCCTGTCTTGAAAAACAAACAAACAAATAAAAATAAAGAAGAAGAGTCCCTAGAATAGTCAAAGCCACAGAGACAACAGAGGGGCATGGGATCTGCAGGGGCTAAGGAGGGAGTCAGCGAGGCTATGCTCAGTCAGTTTTAAAAGATGCAGAGTTCTGAATTGGACAGTGGTGACGGCTGCACCACACTGCAAGTATATTTTAATGCCACCTAAGAATGGTTAAGAGGGTAAGTTCTGTGGTATGGGTATTTGTGGCAATTGGAGAACAAGAGAGGCAGTAAGGACCACACAAGGCAGGATGCCATCAAAGAGAGGTCCAGATGATGTCACTTTCTGAGGACACAAACAGAGTTGTGCCTGCAGCTGTCACCCTGATACCTGAGATGCAAGAATGACCAGTTCCTCAAAGGCTTGATAGATAAGAATAAGACACACATAAGTAAAAGTCCCAGTAAGAAAGACACAGTGCTGGTGACAGTTGATAATGGAATGACATCATCAAATTTCTAACCAAATCCAGCGAGATGCTCAGTAGGAAAAGCTTACTACCAAGCATGGTGACCTGAGTCCAAACCCTAAGACTTACATGGTGGAAGGAAAACCAGTTCCCACAAGCTGCACTCCAACCTCGGCACGTGTGCCACGATACAGGAGCCCCCTCTACTAAATAAGTGGGTTTTACCATTTTTTATTGATTTTTTGAGACAGGGTCTCTCTACATATCCCTGAAGTCACAATATGACTGCTTCTGCCTCCCTAGTGCTGGGATTAAAGGTGTGGGCCACTAGACCCAGCCTTAAAATCTTTATTTACTTAAAGAATAAAAATTAGGGGATGCAAACCAGGCAGTAGTGGTGCACTCCTTTAATCTCAGCACTTAGGAGGCAGGGGCAGACAATCTGTGAGTTCAAGGCCAGCTTGGTCTACAAAGCTAGTTCCAAAACAGTCAGAGTTGTTACACAGAGAAAGTCTTGAAAAACGGGGTGGGGGGTAGGGGGTGGTGTGTGTGTGTGTGTGTGTGTGTGTGTGTTAAGGGCTGGAAAGATGACTCGGTGGTTACGAGCACTTGTTGTACTTGCAGAGGACCTGAGTTCAGGTTTCAGCACCTATATAGTGGTTTACAGTCATCTGTAACTGCATTTCCAGAGGATCTGATGCCCTCTTCTGACCTCCATGGGCACCAGGCATGCATGGTGTGCACACACATACGCAAAGGCAAAGCATTCACACATAAATCTAAAAAAATAAACATTCTTCAAAAGTTCTAAGTGAAACTTATTTCCAAACTTATTATTTTTAAGTGTTGGGGATGGACCACTCTAGGCACATACCCTACCACTGCGCCTCCCCAGCCCTTTGACCTTCACTCCTGAACTTGAGCTCATGTTCAAGGAGTAAGGGAACAACATTAACAGAAATTCAAAAGAGATCTCTAGAATATACACTGTCCATCTGCTCTTCCTCAGAAAGCCAGAGGACGTGCTCCATCCAGATGGGGACGGAGGCCAAAAGGGGGGCCTGGGACTGGGAATGAAGAGCAAAGGTTCCCAAGGGGTTAGACTGAGGACAGACAGAAGCCTGAACAGGATGGGAAAGTCTGACTGTGAAAAGTCTATTCAGAAAGCAAGAAGATCACATGGGGGCAAATAGCAGGAAATACCAATGACAATAAGAAGCTCTGCTAAAAAGAAAATGGGCTGAGCATGGCGGTACATGCCTCTAAGTCTAGCACTTGAGGTATAAGCTGGAGGATCAGTAGTTCAAGGCCAGCTTCAGCTACATGGGGAATAAGAGGCCAGTGTAGGCTACATGAGACTCTGCTTTTTTTGTTTGCTTGCTTGTTTTTGTTTTTTGAGACAGGGTTTCTCTGTATTGCTTTGGGCCCTGTCCTGGCACTTGCTCTGTAGACCAGGCTGGCCTCGAACTCAGAGATCCACCTGCCCGAGTGCTGGGATTAAAGGCCTGCAACTCAAGACTAAAGAGGTGGCTCAGCAGTTAAGGGCACTGGCCACTCTTCCAGAGGAGCTGGGTTGGAATCCCAGCACCCACATGGTGTTTCACTACTGTCTATAACTATAGTCCCAGGGGATCTGATGCCCTCTTCTGGCCTCCAGAGGCACCAGGCATGGATGTGGTATACAGATACACATGCAGGCAAAACACACACACACACACACACACACACACACACACACACACACACACACACACACACACATTAGTAAGTACACGCCTTTAATCACAGCACTCGGGAGGCAGAGGCAGGCGAGTTGAGTTTGAGGCCAGCCTGATGATATACAGAGTGAGTTCCAGGATAGCCTCCAAAGCTACACAGAGAAACCCTGCTTCAAAACAAACAAACAAAAAATAATAAATAGAGAAAGAAAGACACAAAGACACCAGTTCATCAGAAAGTTCAACCTAAGTGCTACAGAAGGGTGAGGCTTGTTTCTGTCCCTTTTCCATCCGCTTGGCCTTCAGAGCTAGACAGGGATTTAGAAAATGTTTCTCGAATGTTGCCTGTGGTGCTAATACTGAGTCAAAACAGTGACTGTGATGGGAAGATAGGGTAAGAGGGAGATATGTGGTTTTAGAAGAGAGTTGAACTCTTATCTCCTGAACCAAGAACAAGTGATCAATCAAGAAAACAAACAAAACCAGGAGGGCTGGAGAGGTGGCTCAGCAATTAAGAGTGCATCCTGATTTACAGAAGCCCCACGTTCAGTTCCCAGTCCCCACTTAGCTTCAGAGGGATTTGACACCTGGTCTGCATGGACTCAAGTGCACACACATACGCACACACACATAATTAAAAGTAATAACAAAACCAAGGAAAGCAGGGGAGTCATATCTGCGGCAGTAGCTGAAGGGCAGGGTGAGAGAGGGCACGAACTGCTGGCAGACACAGGCCTCCTGCACCTGACTTGCTATACGCAAACACAACAAACCCCATCATGTTATAATGCAGTTCATGCAAACAAGCATGCCCTTCGGGTCCTGAACCCACAGGGCTGAGGGGAGTGGCACAGATGCTGAGCAGGCATGTGACTAGGAGGAACCTGGGAAATGCCTCCCTCATGTCTCCTGGGGCAGAGGAGACCAAATCACCCTCATAGGTAGAGGCAGGAGCAGATGATCCTCCCAAAGACCCAATGTCCTATCTGCCCGAGGCCTACTCTGCTAGGTATCCCAATAGGGTAGAGTGTGGATCCTCCCAAGGCCACAGAAATGTCACAGATTGGCCAGGCACCTGGTGAAGGAGGCCTCGTGACAGGCCTGCCCCACCTGCACAGCAGTGGCTGGATCACAGGGTGGCTCCCCTAACACTAACATAGCAGCTGGGAAAGGCGCAGCTGCCAGGAACCATAGCAGCTGTGACTAGGTGCAGCTGCCTAAGTGCCTGGCCCTGTGCATTTATTTAACTTTCAAAATTTCGTATGTATGTGTGAATGAATGTCTGTGTACCATATGTATGCAGGGACTGGAGACAACAGAAGACAGCATCAGATCCCATGGAACTTGAGTTATAGGTGTCTGTGACCTCCTGATAGGAGTGCTGGGAACTAAACATGGGTTACATACTTTAAACCCTCACTTTTCAGATCAGAAAACTGAGACCTAGAGTGAATAAGAAACTCACTGGTATTCGGGGATATTCATGTGAATCTTGGGCTACCATTTTCTTTCCTTTATTTGCTGAGACAGGGTCTCAAGTAGCCTACATTGGCCTCAAACTCATTCATTGTGTAGCTGGGCATGACTTAGAATTGTTGATCCTCCCTGCCTCCACCTCTAAGTACAGGGGCCACAGGTATATGGGGCCATGCCCAGCAAGGACATTATTATTTCACAGCCTTCCTACTTCAGTTGGCAAACAGATTCATCGGAGACTGTTACTGAACGTCTATTACACACTAGTCACGGACCAGCACTAACTTCAGTTGAATACACATGATGTAAGGCCAAGAGTCTGCCAGATAGCTAGATCAGAACAAGCTGTAAGCAAACAGGTGAAAAACAATAGGGACAGTCCCACTTAGAGTGGTGGCCAGCCCTGCTAAGAACAGACCTCAAAAACAAGAAGGCCTGCTGAGATTCCTCGGCTAGTGCAGTGCTTACTATGCAAATCTGATTGTTTGTGGATTTCAAACTTGTGATCTCACAGTAGAAAATTGACTGATTGAGGGTTGTCCTTTAACCTCTGTATGTTCGCCATAACATAAGGGCACACACACTCACATACACACACACACATCAAACACACATAAAAAAGCAAATACCAATCATAAAATTTTAAAGAAACAAGATAGACTTTTGTGTCTCTGTGTATATGTTTCCACACACAAGTGTGTGTTGGTCAGTCACTCTTTGCTTTCATTCTTCAGGTATCAACCACTTGTTTTTTCTTTTCTTTCTTTCTTTCTTTCTTTTTTTTGGATTCAGTGTTTCTTTGTGGCCTGGAACTCACTTATTAGGCTAGACTGACTGGCTAGTGAAGCCCAGGGATCCACCTGTCTCCACCTCCCCAGCACTATGGTGACAGGAGCACACTACCACACACCGGTGTTTTACTCAGGTGCTTGGGATCAAACTCTGCTACTCAAGCTTGCATGGCAAACACTGTACTGACTGAGCCATCTTCCAGCCCCTGGAGCTAGCTTTTTCAAAGTGGAGAAACGCACCTCTTTCTGTCACACCCAAGAAGGGAGGTGACTCACTCTACCCAGGACTCTGCCCCCACCTCCAAAGTGTGCCTCATACCTGGACAATATAGAGACAGGGACAGTACTGGGCCCCTCCTCCAATGCTGATCCCAATCAGGTTCTGAGCATCCTTCTGCAGGGTGACCTTCCCAGGCACAGTGGGGATGCCTCTGCAAATAGAAGCAAGTGAAGGTGAATTCTGGAGAAAGGATGACTGAAAGGAGCAGGCTACACAGAGTAGCCTTTTCCTACGCAAGAACATTGGTACCAGAACATGCTCAGGAGTCATGACTACAGGATCGAAGCCCAGAGCTGCCATATCCGCTATGGGACTCAGGTCAGGAACTTTCTCTGCATCTGTTCTCTTCATCCATAAAGTGAAATGAGGCTCCCTGGTCAGAGACCTTACATGAAATGCGCATGGAAGGCTCTCCCCATCTTAGTCCAAGGAAACAAACTTAAAGATTCAGCCGGGCTATGTCCTTGTCCCCATCTCAGGCAATTGCAGGACATTATAGCCACCTTCCTTTTAGAATAAAGTTACTCAACTATCCTCCAGCCATCTTCCAATTATACTGTCAGTTACCACCCAGCATTGGCTATCAATGAGCTTAGGTGTGTCTTGTAATGAACAGGCTCAGGTGTCAGCTTGGTTACTGAAGACCGATTTGCTAACAACCAATGACTGCTCACCCCTTACTAAGGATTAAAAACACACAAGGCCATGAAATCTACTCCACACTCTGGGAGTACCTTCTAATTCTTGAAAGTCTACCTTATTGGTCATCTATGCTGGGGAGGAAGGTCAGGGATATCCCCATGCAGCCTTTGCAACCCTGGCTAGGTTGCCACCTTCCCAGACCACCCCAGCAGGACAGCTCCACCTGCTGTGTTGTGGATGGATCATGCCATAGGGCTTACACAGCCTGAATCGTCATTTATCTGTTAATCTGTCACACCCCTCAGAAGTGATGACTGGGCCCATTTCTGCTTCTGGACGCCGAGAAGTAAAAGTGTGTGGAGCTAGGACACCCAAGGACACGAGGGACCTGGGTCCTCAGCTCCCAGGTCTTGGGGAAGAAAATACTCACAATTTATCCTCCTCGATGTCATAGTCTAAGTCTGCAAACATGGTTCCAAGAGTTGGGGCCGACTGGCTAACTGCCCAGCTCGGGAGGGGAATGGGGAACTGGGTCTGGGAGAGAAAAAAACAGGGCTTCGGGGAACTGAAGTGCCCAGATGCCAGCCCCAAGCTCCCACCCCTCCCCCATCCAGGACAGCGGGCCTCTGGTCCTCCCCTCCGAACTGGGGTAGGGAGCCTAAGGCTGGAAGGCGGGCAGGTGATTCTTACTTGGTACAGGGGACGACCCCAGGCCAGGGCGATGGGCTCGGATTCCAGAATCCGCCCTGCGGTCTCCAGACCCTTGGGAGCCTCTTCGGTCGCTCACCGAGAGAGTCGGTCCCACAGCCAGGCCTGGGCCAGGCTGGCACCTGAACCCACCTGCCGTTCCACCTGGCGGCGATCGCGACTGTCTCGTCACTTCCGGCAGGACGCGGAAGTCCCGCCTCTCCCCTTGGGTATTTGCCCCAATCCCTGCAGGCAATCCTTTTCTCTCCGCTCCGAGACTCTCTGAACCAGGAAAAAGAACAAGTGTTGGTGGAAGTTCGCTGTTCGTGTGAAAAGAAGGGAAAGGAAGGAAAGGTCTAGACATTCTAGCGGTCCCGGACTCCTCCCTTGGCTGTGTCGCCATCTTGGGGAGGGCAGGGCTCTTCCCGGCTTCCTTAGCGGCACTCTGGGGACCACGCAGGTCCGGCGGTTGCCGGGGCAACGGAAGCATCTTGGGGCCGACGAAGTTCAGTGAACTGCAGACCTCACAGCCTTCGCTCTCACATTTGCAGTACCGATTCCTAAGGAAAGCCAGTGTTTCCTCTACCACAAAGCGCCAGGGCTGGAAGTCCCCTCAAGATCTCAGTCTCACAGAGAAATTAAGTTCCTGAGAGAGGGAGTAACTTTGTTCAGAGATGCTTACAGTTGGTGTTAAGATCCAGATCTTGGTCCTGAAACCCCTACCGCCAGTCTGGGGCCCTTTGAACATCTGTGGTAAACTTGGAGCCACGAGAGGTATATTCTGTGGGCTTTTAAAGGACAGATTCGGTTTGGCTTTCCTGCACGTACCTCAGTTTCCCCACATACATCCTATTAGCATTCAGTCAATATTTCTGAGGTATTTTGGCAAAAGCTCCATCATACCAAACCCCCTCCTTAGTCCCTTGAGCCCTGGAGTCCTTTTGAAGATACAGCCCCCATGTCCCTCAGGCTCAACAAACACCATCAATGCCTCCCAGCTGGGGAGGCCAATGTTCTCCAGGCACCGACCCCTGCTGCCAACGATTATGTCAAATAAAATGGCTGGAAGAGTATGACCCTGCTAGGACCACAGTGCTGGAAACCACCTCATCCAGGCAGAGTGGCACCAGTGCCCTTACACAGCGATTAGAGGGTACATTAGGAGGCATGTCCTTGTGCTCCCAGATAACCACTAGGGGAACCAGGGGTGCTAAACACACAGGGTTGTCACTTGAAGGGAGAGATGAAGAACCTGTTTGCCCAGAAGGCAGGCAATGCACATGGTTAACTGCCTAGTGATCTTTGCATTGTCTGCAGGCTGAGACCACACTTGATACTTCCCCAGATCCTTATCTTGAGCTTGTTTCCTCAGTTCATCGATGCATCCCATCTTTATGGAAGATATCACTTGTCCTTTACAGTGTAGTCATGTCTCAAGGTCTGATGTGCACATTACTGAATAATTATCACCAGGATACTTTTTTACTGAAATGTGCTGATTATATATGCCCAAAATAAACTCCCCAAGGGGAAGACTCCAAAGGCTGCACCAGCACTGGCCACTGAGTCATATGAGCCAAACTGCCATCTTGCCTCTCCCAGATTGACACCTTGCTGACCTCAGTGTTCACAGAGACCCCACAGTGGTATGGGATGACTATCCACATGTCCTCTGGAAGCCCTCCCATCACCTGCAGGGAGCTGAACTATCTCAGCAGGTGTGTTGAATGCCACCATGGCAACCACCTTCCCCTGTGCCCACTGCTCTGTGGCTCAGATCACTGTCAGAGAATCCTAGTACATCTCCACCTCCTGACAGGGGAACAAGTCCTGGCAGCTACCCTGTGCAATGGAGAATGGACTCTGAGACACCTTCCCTTTATTGTATGTGGTCAGTGGCAGGAGTGGCTTTGCCAAGCTCTGTTTTCAGGATGGTGGTTTTGGTTTTGAGATAAGATCTCATGTAGCCCAAGTTCACTACCTGAGAATGGCCTTAAAGTTCTATCCTCCTGCCTTCATGTCCTTGGTGCTGCTTGCCCAATTGATGTGGATCTGGGGATCCAACCCAGGGCTTCCTCAGCTTCTTTCCCCCACACAACCCTAGTTCATACCCAGGCTCTGCAATTTTATAGCAAGGAATTTGGGGCAAGTCACCAGCACAATCTGGCTGGGAGTAAATGCTTGTAGAAATTGACATGGTTCTCTATGGGGGACCAGGAAGGACGATTGGGGTGGCCTCAGGAGGTCCAGAGGACTGGACAAGTTCAAGGAGAAGTGACCAGGACAGCAGGAGTGGCCCCAGTTTCCTCCATTATGCTGGAGTCACAGGCCAGTTAGGTACTGAACTGGGCTCAGTGGAGCAGCACCCTCCAGCCCAGAATTTGCATCAAATTCACCTTTCCAGCCCCTAGATGAACAGCATAAGTCCAAGCCCCACCATTTCACTGGGAACCTTAGGCAATTGCCATTTTTCTACAGTCCTTGGGTGCCTGCAGAGCAACCATCCTCCCAAGGCAACCAATAAAGGATGGAATTTAAATGTGGTTTGTGAGTGAGCTCTGTCACACAGGTGGCAGAGGTCTCATTGTTGCCTCACAGGAAAACCATGTAGTCCAACCATCTCAAAGGGCAGGGCTGACCATGTCTCCAAAGGGCCTTACAGTACTTATGCTTCTGTGTGTGGCACACCTGGGAAGTGTCCTGAACTCGGATCCCTGGGCTCTTCTCAGACCTATAGAGAGAATCTGGAGAAGGGTCCTGCAGGCTGCATTTGCACAGTTCTGTGGGTGTTGTCCAAAGATGTCAGAGGTCCAGAATGTAGTATCTAGATACCAGAAAGGGCTGTTCAGTGTACCAATACTCCTGAACAAGGGCTTCCCTATCCCTGGAGAGCAGGATACTGTGTGGGCCCAGAGGAGTGCTCTAACCAAGGCAGGCTTCCTGGAGGAAGAGGCTCTCCATCCTACAGGAAGTGCTCTGTGCCAGCAGAGGAAGAGAGGAAGGTAAAGGCTTCTAGAGGCAGGCTGTGAGGATACAGTGTCTGACCTCAGAGAATCTGTGTGCCAGGTGAGATAGACAGCTGGGAATGGTGACTGGAGAACAAGGCTACCACGCATGTCTCATGGGATCACCGGCAAGCTTCACATGTGGAGTATTCAGCAGAGACCTCATAGAGACTTCTAGGCCTTTCATCAAGAGGAGCAGGGCTCCTGGGGTTTAAAACAGAATGAAGATAACCACTCATTTCAGGTTCCTTGTCAAGCTCCGACTCTGCCTTTCAATTCATTCCTGCTTGCACAAGCCCCCTGTTCTCCATTCTCTCCAAGCAGACCCTGACCTCTCTTTTATCTTAGTCATGCCACTTAAAGCTTGCAACCATGTCCAAGTTGCAGCCTCTGGGTCCACCAAGATTGCACCTCTGTGGTTCCCTGCATCAGATTCATTCCCCAGAGCCACCTACTGCCACGCATCCTTTTCCTGGGGTAGTGCTCCCCCTGGTGGCTAATTTCAGTGCTGCCTAAGAGTGCCAAAATAGCCATCACCCGGGTCAGAGCCTGCTGACTCAGGACTGACTGCAGAGCCTGAGAGTCTACGGTGTGTGGACAATGGGTAAGGCTGGTCATTTGAATGCCAGGCTGTGCCTGACTCTCCACTCCTCAGCTGCTGTGACTCAGCACACGCATACGATCCTCACTCTTTGACTTGTCCATGGCATTGAAGGTCACTGTGAGGGTCAAGAAGTCAGGGATGGGTCTGACCCATTCACTCATTCCTAAGTTCATTTTATTTTATTTTATTTTTTATTTTTTGGTTTTTTGAGACAGGGTTTCTCTGTGGCTTTTGGGGGTTGCCCTGGTCTTGTAGACCAGGCTGGTCTCGAACTCACAGAGATCCGCCTGCCTCTGCCTCCCGAGTGCTGGGATTAAAGGCCTGCGCCACCAACGCCCGGCTCCTAAGTTCATTTTATAAATATTTATTGAGCACTTGCCAAGTCCAGCCAAGAGGACATACAGTGAAGGGGGCAAGTGGAGCCTGCTGTTAACAAGCTCTTAGGACCAAGTGGGAATGGTGGGCAAAATGGGAGGGAATTGGCTAATTCCAAGATGAATGTGGTGGAATAGATGACTGGCTCAATTCATTCTGTCTCTGGAGAGAATTAGTGAGGAGGTAGCTGGCAGAGACCCCAGCAGAGAATCCCTGTGGCAAGTGTATACCAATACCTTTTGGAGGGTGACAGGAGATAAATGCAAGATGCCAGCAGAGTCACTGTGTGTTGTATGTATATATTTGCTTACTGACCAGCTCTCATATTGTAAGCTCCCAGAGCCTAGAGCCTAGCCTAATCACATCACCCTCTATCCCCAACTCCTAACAAGGTGGCAATCACATGGCCAGCATTCGACACAGGTCTGTTTGGATAAATGAGTGACTGTGCTGATCCCACCACTTTGGCAACCCTTTCTTCTCAGCCATTGCCTTCAGTCAGCTGACTAGGTCAGCAGTGGGATATATGCCTCAGAGGGGACCCAAGTCCCTCCAGCCACTGGCCCAGATCAGCATGCAAAGGCTGACCTCTGACTTGCCCCTGCCCCCTGCACCCCTAGAACTCTGCTCTGTGGGTTAGGTCAGTGATGAAAGCCATGGCAGCCTGGGGGCAGGGAGTAGAGAGACAGTGTCTGATTGTTCTCCAACTCCACTGGCCACTGAGGACTAGGTTTCAGACAGCCCCTCTCTCTGTGTCTTCTCTCCCTCTCCCTTCCCTCTTCTTCCCCTTCCTCTTCCAAATTCCAGTGGGAAGTTATTACCCATGCAGATGCTAGGGACCCCTGGTTTGGGGTCCACTTTGGAAAGAGCCTAGGACTGAAGCCAGAAGACTCTGGGCCCTCTCCTGGGCTGACCTGGAGTGACATGTCGTTTGGGAGGCTCAAGTGAGTGCAGCCACACAAGAAGGCTCCAAGAATGACAGGTGGAGACAGATGTGAAGAGCTCCTTGTCAGTGTGCCGCAGTGTCCCCTGGGTGCAGCCTTGTGCTATCCCTTGGTCTCAGGGTCCAGCTGTGCTGCTGGAGCCCGCTGGCCTGAACTGGCCCCCAGGCTAAGGCTGAGCACTCAGCAGACAAGGCCCCAGTCTTCTGAAGGGTGTCTGGGGCTCTTGCTGGTTCTCATGATTGATTGTGTTGAACTTAATGTAGACACATGTCGAAGAAGCAGGTGTCTTGACTTTCCTTGTGTGTTAACAGCTACCTCTGGGCATTGATTTGGGTCTTTCTCCTACATTTCTTTTTGTTGTTGTTGTTTTGTTTTGTTTATTGTTTTTCAAGACAGGATTTCTCTGTGTGACCTCAGCTGGAACTTGCTCTGTAGACCAGGCTGACTTCGAACTCACAGAGATCTGCCTGCCTCTGCCTCCCGAGTGCTTGGATTAAAGGTGTGTGCCACCACTCTCTGGCACTATTATCCTTTTTTTTAACTTGTGTTCTGGGAATCAAATTTAGGTACAGTAAGCACTTTACTGATCAGCCATCTCCTCAGCCCAAACAGGGTCTTACAGTGTAGCCTGGAGCTCACAGAGATCCAGCATTCACATTTTAACCTCTCCAACTAACTTTCCTGACAATGATGGACAAACTATTCTGTGGTTCTGTGTGCTCATTTCTCTCAAATACTTGGGATGCTACCACTGGGCCATATATATATATATATATATATATATATATATATATATATATTGGAGGAGGTGATTTAA
This sequence comes from Cricetulus griseus, assembly GCF_003668045.3. Classification (NCBI taxonomy): domain Eukaryota; kingdom Metazoa; phylum Chordata; class Mammalia; order Rodentia; family Cricetidae; genus Cricetulus; species Cricetulus griseus. The sequence continues at coordinate 376,341,463 of NC_048595.1, read as the reverse complement.
GACAAGGTTTCTCTGTGGCTTTGGAGGCTGTCCTGGAACTCACTCTGTAGACCAGGCCAGGCTGGCCTTGAACTCACAGAGATCTACTGCCCTGCCTCCCAAGTGCTGGGATTAACGGCGTGTACCACCACCGCCCGGCTTACTTACTTTTAAAATTTAATTTATGGGATCATATTCAGGTTCTCAAACTTGTGTGGCAAGTGTTGTTATCCACTGAGCCATCTCACCAGCCCCAAGGTTATAATTTATTTTACTTTATGTTTTGGTTTTTCAAGATAGGGTTTCTCTGTACCTTTTGGAGGCCGTCCTGGAACTTGCAATGTAGACCAGGTTGGCCTTGAACTCACAGAGATCCCCGTCTCTGCCTCCCTAATGTGGGGTTTAAGATGTGTGCCACCACTGCTGGGCCAAGGTTTTAATTTTAAAAGAAACCACTAAGCAATAACACTGTAAATCTTTTATTATATTTGTGTTATGAGTGGAAGACTTTTTAAAATCAATTTATTTAATTATTATGTATACAGTCTTCTGCCTGCATGCCAGCAGGAGGCACCAGATCTCATTCAAGGTGGTTGTTAGCCACCATGTGGTTGCTGGGAATTGAACTCAGGACCTCTGGAAGAATGGGCAGTGCTCTTAACCCCTGAGCCATCTCTCCAGCCCTTAAATCAAATTTTTTAGAGCCAGCCAGGCTGACACACACCTGTAATCCCATCCTCAGGAGGCTGAGGCAGGAAGAGCATTCTCCACTTTGAATGTCTACTGCATCCATTCAGGGCTGTTAGGGCCTTTGCAGGGTTACACAAGCTTCACCAGTGTTTAATTCCAAAACATTTTACCATATCTCCCCCAAATTCATTTGCTGCCCACATTCACTTCCTGGCCCTCTTTTCACAGCTCTCCCCAGTCCTCCTCTGCTTGTGGCCTCATAGTTTACCTGTTGTGGAATTTCAAAGAATTGGAATAGTTTCATGTGTGTCCTTTTGTAGCTGGCTTTTTTCATTAGCATATTTTCTCTTTTAAAAATACTTTATTTAACTTTATTTTATGTGCATTGGGGTAAGGATGCCAGATTCCCTGGAACTGGAGTTACAGACAGATGTGTGCTACCATGTGGGTACTGGGAATAGAACCTGGGTCCTCTGGAAGAGCAGACAGTGTTCTTGACCACTTCACCATCTCTCAAGCCCCAGTGTAATATTTTCAAATTTCACGGATGCTGTAGCTGCAGTTCCTGGTTTTGTTGTTTGGATTTGTGCTTTAAAAAAAAAAAAAAAAAGATATTCTCTCACCATGTAGCCCAGACTGGCCATGAACTGTGTAGATCAGGGTATCCTAGAACTTTCAACAACCCTCATGCTTCTGCCTCTTTTGTTTTCCTTCATTTTTAGTCATATATGTATAGGTGTTTTGCTTGTGTGTGTGTGTGTGTGTGTGTGTGTGTGTGTGTGTGTGTGTGTGTATACAATGTCCATGGAGGCCAGAAGAGGGCATCAGATCCCTGAGACTGAAGTTACAGACAGTTGTGAGCCCCGTGTGAGTGCTGAGAATCATACCCAGGTCCTCTGGAGGCACAGCCAGTGCTCTTAACCCCTGAGCCATGTCTCTAGCACCTGCCTCTGCCTCTTGAGTGCTGAGATTGTAGGTATGTGTCACTAAGTCTGGCTTTGCAATTAAAAAAAAAAATTAGCAGGCTGGAGGGGTGGCTCGGTGTTTAGTAGAGTTCAATTTCCAAGACCCTCATAGTGATTCGCAAACATCTGTAATTCCAGTCCCAAGGGATCCAACATCCTCTTCTGGCCTCTGAGGGCACTAGGCACATGCTTGATACACATTCAAAAACAAAACACTCAGACACAAATATTTTTTAAACTGCATTGTGTGTGGGGGGGTGTTGTGTGTGTGTGTGTGGGTTTTTTTGTGTGTGTGTGTTTGTGTGTGTGTGTGTGTGTGTATGTGGTTGTGTGTGTGTGTGTGTATGTGTGTGGTTTTTTTGTTTTGTGTGTGTGTGTGTGTGTGTGTGTGTCTGTGTGTGTGTGTGTGTGTGTGTGTCTGTGTCTGTGTGTCTGTGTGTGTAGCACTTGTGCATGCACAGGCCAGGTATGGAGGTCAAAGGGTAAGCCATGGGAATCTGTTCTCTTCTCCCTTTGGCAGTCTGGGGGTTGAACTCAGGTCTCAGGCTCTGAGTAGGAGTCTTTACATGCTGAGCCATCGCACTAGCCCAGCAGTTAGTCTTTTATAGTGCTTCAGTGAATGTGTCTCTTGGGGAAATTTCACTTTCTAACTATTTGCCTGTGGACTATTTTGGGTTTTGCATAGGCAATTGTGGCTCTGTAATGTCAGTTTGTACCCTGCTTTTCAATCCCCACATTTGTTTTTATTCTGGAAGTTTACTGTATAGACCAACTACCTTGGCAAGGAGCTCGGATACACCAGGAACAGACACTTGCATGAGTGGTGATACAAGGAGTCTGGCTTTAAGGGATGGGTCTCTTGCCCCTTTGGAAACTGCTGAACTTTAGCAATGATCTCTCAGCTCGGAGGCTCCTTCCCCGCCCCCCCCCCTCCTGTGGGTCTGAGACAGTTCATCCTACAAAGTCGCTGAATGTGTCTCCAGGGCTGAGATGGCTGTGGGACTGTCTCCTGAATTCATTCATTCAATGTTGAATTGTGTTGACAGGTTCCAAGTATTAAGTCAGGCTTGAATTTCTAGGATGTGTACATGTCCTTCTGCCTGGCTGGATCTGTGTTGCTGAGACTTATTTAGGAGTGTTAATGTGTGAATGTTTGAGAAGGACCTGACGTCTCATCTCATAGCAGGTTTGTTCTCTGCTTGCCTTTGAACACACTGTGGAGGGGACAAGAGCAGCCTTTATCTACCCTTCCTCTCTGTGTCTCAGGCTTTCCCATTCCTCCTCCTCACACTGTTCTGACTTGAAGCACTTGGCCCCAAGAATGTTCCCGGGGGATGCTCTCTCCTGCACAAACCTGAAGTAGCTATGGAGCGAGAGAGCCTGAGGTCCAAACTCCAGAGGTGCCCACATAGAGAGAGCTGTGACCCTCCAACCCCACTGAAGGGAGCATCATGATGGAATCCTGCCCTCCGTCCTCCTGCAGAGGAAGTGGCTAAGTAGGGGGGCAGGGTCAGGGGTTAATGACCATATTGTACTCAGGGCTGTGGATAGCTCAGCATCTAAGCATTCATAGCCCCAGGGGAACCCCTCCCCTTTCCCATCCATCCTTCTTGGAGGGAGGAGTCCCTGCTGGCCTTTAATTGCCATCAGGTCATCATACATAGTGGGGACACCAGGCCATCTTCTCTGGTGAGGTCTGTTTTCCTGAGGCCCCAGATACAACCCTCCACCTCTTCTGCCCTGCAGATAACAGTTCCCCACCATCATGGGCTACTGGGATGTGACAGGGACCAGGGTCCAATGAGGGAGCCAGCCATGGATTCATCCACCTTCAGCACACACACACACCCACACCCACACACACACAACCAGGCTGACCCACATCAGCTATGTTCATCTTCTGGACAGCTGGGTCCTCAAAATTGATCTAGTAATGCCCAATTCTTGGGAAAACTGAGGTATGACTTCCATGGTCAGAAACACGACCATGATTAGTCCTTTGACTTCCTATTCCATGTGCCAGGCTGGGACCAGTGCCAGGGAGGCAAAGGAGAAGTGGACATGCTCCTCACTCTCCAGGGATTCACAGGCTAGGAGACACCCAAGCATCTACACGCTCGCCCACTCACTAAGAGTGACATACAACTGTAATCCTACCACTCAGGAGGCAGAGGCAAGATTGCCAAAAGGTCAAGGCCAGTCTAGTCTACATAGAGTTCCAGCCTGGCCAGAGCTGGTTCCCTACCTCAAAAAATAGTAAGCCAGTAAATAAAAAACTTAGAAGTTCCACAATCCCAAGAATAATTAAGATTCAATTTTTTTCTATTGTCTTTCCAGATTTTTTAAATTTTTTTTAAAAAAGATTCTTGGCCAGGCATTGGTGGCACACGCCTTTAGTCCTAGCACTCGGGAGGCAGAGGCAGGTGGATCTCTGTGAGTTTGAGACCAGCCTGGTCTACAAGAGCTAGTTCTAGTACAGCCTCCAAAGCCACAGAGAAACCCTGTCTTGAGAAACCAAAAAAAAAAAAAAAAAAAAAAAAAAAAGATTCTTGTGTGTGTGTGTGTGTGTGTGTGTTTATGCATGTACATGTGGGTGTCCAAAGAGATCAGAGAGGGGTCGTGTGTGTGTGTGTGTGTGTGTGTGTGTGTGTGTGTGTGTGTGTGTTTATGCATGTACATGTGGGTGTCCAAAGAGATCAGAGAGGGGTCATAGCCCCCAGAAGTGGATAACAGGTGGCTGTGAGCATCCCAACATAAGTGCTGGAAATCAAACTCTGGTCCTCTGTAAGAGCAGTAAAGACTTAATCACTGAGCCATCTCCAGCCCTCTGTTATATTCTGAAATGTGTTTCCCGTGTGTGAGCAAGTTTGTACAATGTCCCCACCTTCCCCAGGTGGGGGATGGAGGACAACTTGGGTGTGCCAGTCCAGGGTACGATCCACCTTATTTTTGAGACAGGGACTCTTAGGCTTAGAACCTGACAAGTTTTCTAGGCTGGCTGCCCGTGAGTGGAGTTCAGTGTGGAGAATTGCAAGCATGCGATATCATGCCTGGCTTTCTCTTGTGGCTTTGGGAACTGAACTCAGGTCCTCAGATGGCAAGCACTTTACCAACTGAGTCGCCCCCAACTGTCCTATTTTCTCCTGGCCCATCCTGTTCTCTTTCACATATGCTTAAGTGCAGTTGATTCATTCAGGGCCCACTGCTGGTTTTTACCTTGTTGCCCCTTGTAGAAGCTATCTGAATGCATATATCTGCTTATGTCCTGGGGTTTCACATACGCTTACACCATAGACACTTCCCAACATCGTTAAAAAATCCTGCATGAATGTCGTTTTTACCACCACAATGTGTTCTGTTATGTGAAGGTGATCTGCCTTGGGTTCCCGTCCTGTGCTCCTGAATGTTAAGACACAGCCAGCTTTTGTTATTACACACATTGCAATGGCATCTTCGGGCATAGTTCTGCACGGACCTATCTTGTTTAATGGAGTGTTGTCAAGTGCAACCTCCTCTGGAACCACAGAGACTGGCACATGGTCCTTTGGGAAGCAGCCCTGCCTTGCAGTTGTGGCAGATGTGTCCTGTTTGTCATATGGTGACCCTGCAGCCCCTCATGAAGGGAACCTGCAAAAGTTGAGATAAGTAAGGTTAACTCAACAACTATCCCCTAGGCCCTGGGCCCTCCTGCCCCTGTGCACCCTGGTGGGTCTCCTGTTCTGTTACTCCAGTCCTGGCAACTGAGCAGCAAGGATGACTGATGTCTGACAAAAAGTATGAGTGACCATGGAGGCCCATGGGGTTCCCTGGAAATGAAGTGTCTGATTTGGATAGCAGGGAAAAAGACCCCCTCCCCTGCAGACCAGCAGGGAGCCCTGTCTTCTCCCTTGCAGGAATATTGTGTTGGGTAAGGTGGCCTCATGAGTAGACAGGAGACAGGGCTTTGAACTCTACCAAGAACAGACAAGTACAGGGCAAACATGCTTGAAGTCCTACTATGTATTTTGGCACCATGTTGTGGCAGGTGACAGCTTTGCAGCCCTTTGGGGAAAGAGCAGGAGGGATGTGGCTGGAGACCACCCAATCCCTCTGGATCTGTCTAGTCCTTGTTCCCTTGATACCCACACTGTGGGATGATGACAGCCACTGAGGACTGGGTGAGGCACCTCTCTCTGCAAAACCATCTGGAATGGCAAAGGTATAGGACAGGCTCATTGCTCCCAGGCCAGGAATGTGGCCAACACAAAGAAGGAAAAAGGCAGCTCGGCAACTCCTGGAGATGCCAGCTCTCAGGGCACCCCAAGCTCTATGCACCCAACCTCCAACTGCAGAGTGTTAAGGCCAATGAACAGAGCCTTCAGCCTCCCCTCTCCCACCATCAAATGGCTCCTGTCTCCAGAGCCCTTCTCCTTGGCTCTCCTGCCTGCTGGGAGATCTCATTCCCCTCCAAGTCCCTCCATGATCAGGCCCTCCCCCCTGCACTGTCAATGTCTCTCCTTCCCCATCCCTCCTTTCTCTCGCCCTGTAGAGAACAATGTTCCTAGACTGCGGTTCTATATCCCCCTCCTTGCCCAAGGGAGCTGGTGCTGCCCCAGACACCATCAGCAAGTCCTCTTTCCCAAATACACCGACCTCTGCTCTGGGGATGGTCCACAGCCCAGACCCTTCTCTTTGAAGCTATCTCTCCTGTCTTTTCCAGGCTACATTGCTGGTCACCTGACCTCTATGACCCCCCCATTCCTGTGACAGTAGGGCAAGCCAGCATCTTCCTCCTTCCCTCCTCTCTCCATGCCCAGGGATCTACAACCTTTTCACATATATCTCCCTGGCCTTGCCCTAGGATGGGGGCTTCACCTTGCCCCACTCTTTTCCCAGTCCCAAGCTGTGAGATTCCGCCCCCTGCCCCTGCCCCTGCCCCCAGACCTTATAGCATCTCCTCACATACATACTCATGGTACTCAAACTTTTCTACCCTGCTATGAAATGGAATGATCTTCTATCTACTGAAAACAGAGGGGGTGGGCTGTTCTTGATACCTTCCCTGTCCTGTGCCTGTCCCCACCTTCTGGTCTGCAATGTATCTTCAAGTCTCACCCATCCCTACCCTCATGGTGGTATAAGCCGGCATCCAGTGAACTTCCACCCACCACTCAGAGGTGGAGGTACCCTGAGCAAATCAGAGCTCCTACTTGAGCATCATTTTCATGGATGTTGTGACAGGGAAAGCAACCCGTCCTTCTTCATGGCTTGTTTGGGTGCTATGTGTAGACCTTATTATGCCTTGGCGATCATCACTGTTGTCATAATCTCTGTTGCCTCTGGTCAGGGTCTCTGCCTCCATATTCCCCCAAGGAACACCCCACACAGGAGTGCTGGTCATACACAGGATATGGAGGTAAGGCTGCCACGTTTCTCCACCCACTGCAACATGCCCACAAAGCAGGAACCTGCCATCCCCATTTACACGAAGAGACTGAGGCCTCAGTGTCACAGCTAGAGAGAGCCATTGGCCCAGGGGATGTCGCCTGCAACACTCACAGATTCAAACCTTTGATAGGTGCTGAAAGCCCAACATAAGCCAGGCCAGCACAGACCTAGCCAATAGGGCAGAGAACACAAAATAAATCTGACTCCATAAACACAGTGAGTAGTTAGGGCTAGTGGCCCATGCCTTTAATCCCAGTACTTGGGCAGAGGCAGGCAGGAGGTCTCTGTGAGTTGGAGGCCAGCCTGGTCTATATACAGTTCCAGGGCAGCCAGGGCTACACAGATTCTGTCTCCTAAATAAATAAACACAAACTAAATCATTAAGTTTTCCTCTGCCCTCAGGATCCATGTGTCTTCTCAGGAGCTACCCATAGTCCTCTGGACTCACATGGCAACTTGCCTCTGCCCACCCCTCATTTCCCTGCCACACCACTACAGCACACATGGGATATGGAGCTCACACACACACACACACACACACACACACACACACACACACACACACACCCCATTCACCATCTCCTTCACTGCCTCTCCACAGTAGCAGCTCCTTCATGTTCCTTACCTCAGCCTTCACTTGAATCTAATCTGTCACCTCCTCCAGGAAGCCTTTCCCCCTCAGCTACCAGACAGAAGTAGGAGCCCTCAGTGTGTCCAGGCACCCTGACTTGCAGCATTTGAGACTCATTTCTTCTCTTTGAGGGCCACAGGGGGAGTTGTTCAACTCAGGGTCTCTCCTCATTCTCCCACTGTTCTTCGCCACCCAGCCACCAAGTCCTCAAGTCCATGGCTGCCTCTGCCTCTGCCTCCCTGGGATGCAAGTCCAGCTGAGCAGAGACAGATGAGCACACACACATACTCTCAGCCTGTGTCCGTGATAATGTGTAGCGGTCTGTCCACATGGGTGGGTGAGATGGAGCAGTCACTGAGTGTTCTGGTAGCTGAGCCCAGCCTCCTCAGAGCTATGGCTTCTGTGATTCTAGACATGGCCAGGTGGCTGATACGCCTAAATGTTTCTGTCCATCTCCTTCCAGGCTCTGGCCCTTTGGGTGTGGTCAGGCGGTGTCCCTGAAGACAGAACAGTGAACTGGAGTCAGTGGGCTGAGATCCAAGACCCGACTGTGGAGCTTCCCTGTGACTCAGTTTCCTCATTTAAAAAGTGATATCATCAGTCATTCCCTGCCTGTTTCACAGAGTGACTGTGGGAGGGGACGGTGGCAAAAACTTCCCAGCGAGCAGACACTTCATTGTCTGGCTGGCTTCCTGGCATCCCCATCGCAGACACGTCCTGTTTCATTTTGCAAAGTTCCGGGGGATTTGGTTTTGGCCAGACCCAGTGTGCGTGTTGCTCTCCTAGAGGGGTCTGTTGGGAGTCAGCTGTGCCTTGGCCCCAACCACAGCACCTGCACACCGAGGCCTTGACACCAGCATATCCCCTTTGAGTCCTGGTCTCTACTTCCCAGGACAACAATTTCTTCGCCTCAGGAGGCCACTGTGTAGGTGAACTGAGATGGATGACTGAAAAGGTGTCCTGTCTCAGTGAGGAGATGCAGCCAGGGCTGGAAGCTTGGGAGAGGAGGGTCTCATTTCCACCTGGAGGCGGAAAGTGGGCCACAGGACATCAACTTGAGCCCTAGGCTTTCCCGGAGTGGCGTCTCTGATGCTGGCAGCCTCAGAGAGGCCGCGGACAGCCTAGGCGAGCAGTTTTCAAAATGGCCGCCGAGGCCGCCACGGTCCTTTCTCCTCCCAGGGCGCCCTGGGAGAGGGAGGGCACCACGGCCAGGCCACGGTCACTCCTGCAGCCCAGGGGTGCAGCAGAGTAGGGCAGGAGGCGTGGGGAGGAGGGAGTTGGGGTGGGTGGGGGGCAGAGAAGAGCCAGAGAGAGGGGCCGGGAGAGGAACAAAAGGTCCCTTTGTGACACGGGGCAGGGAGAAGAGGGAGCGCATTACCCAATGCCCAGAAGCCATGTTGGTAACAAGAGAACCATTCTCTGCCTCGTTTGGAAAACAACTTGGAGCAGAGAGAGACAGGGAGAGATTTAACCCCATGGGCGCGGGCACAGGGGCCTGAGGCCACTGTGGGAGGTGGGAAGAGGCAAGAGCTGGAGGGGCCTACGGTCCAGAGCAGTGGGACTTCCTGTCTCCCAACCCTGTTTTCTAGAGTCACGACCAGACTCCCAACATGGCCGCTTGGCCAAATCCCAGCAGCCTCTGGCCTGGGGACGAGCCATAAACGGGCTTCTACCTGCCTAGGCCTGGCTGGATGAGCTATGAGGAGGGCTTTAAAGTTCCAGGGCCTCGCCTGCCCCAACCTCTGGGGAAGCCCCTGATTCCTTACGTCTTCTGGGTTCAGGTCCCATGGCTGGTCCACCCAGTTCCAAGGCTGTTGGGCTGCTTCTTGCTGCAGGGAAGCATCTCTCCTTGACAAAGCACCTCCCATCTTTACCCTGTTTTTGTCTTATAGAAAGTTCCTCAAATCTAATTGAATTTCTTTAATCTCAGCCCAGCTTTTCCTCTTACCCCACCTTCTACATACTGGTCTTGGTGGCCAGGCTTCTAGAAGCCACATCTGATAACAGGGCAAGGGACACTAAAAGGTCCTTTTCCTTTCCCTCCCCCTCCTCCTTTTTCTCTTTGCCTTCTTCCTCTTTTGCCCTCTTTCCTTCACTTCCTCCTCCCTCCTTCTTCAAACATTGATGGAACACTGGCTGTGTCCTCAACCCTTTTCCAGCCCTGGGGCTATAGCCATGGACAAATGGACTGACTTTACCCTTGCAAATCTAATGGGGTTCATATGAGGGAGATGGACAATAAACAAACCTATGAGCTAATATCAGGGTGTCTTAAGCTGTGTGATGAAAACTAAAGCAGGGTAGAGGGCAAAACGGGAAGGAGGTCATAAGAGAATGAAATTGCTGCAGGTGTGTTAGTGGGTGCCTGTGATGCCAGGACTCCAAGGCTAAGGTAGGAAAATCTCAAGTTCTAGACCAGCCTGGGCTATAGAGTAAGTGCCAGGCCCTATCAAGAAAAAGGTGGAGGAGAAGGAAGGGGAAGAAGAGGAGAGGAGGAAGGGAGAGAGAGAGGGGACACCACTGAAAGAGTGTGACATTGGACTATGATTCTGAATGAACGGGAAGAGTATTTAGAAGAAGAATGTTCTAGACAGAGAGATGAACACATGCCAAGGCCCCAAGAGGGAATGTATTGCTGAGCTTAGGAATAAGCAGGATGCAGACAGAGCCAAGGAGATGAGGGAGCAGAAGTCCAACACTGAGGGGTGGGAGCCCAGCTGTGAAGGCTAAAGGAAGGGAAGATATCAGGGGTTCACCACGGCTTGGAGTAGGGGTGGTGTAGTCTGTGCTATCCATGGGTAAAGCTTTATAGGATGTCTCAAGTATAGACACCTTTGGAGATGACTTCCACAGGCTCCTCCTCCTTGGGTGGCCGTCCCACTATTATCCAATCCTTGCAGTTAGTGTTTATGTAATACCTACTAAGTGCCAAGAGTAGGAATTGTACCTACTAGGTGTATAAGGTGAGCTCACTGGTGGTAGGTAGGTGACAGGCCCCTGAACAGCAATTCTAGAGAACAAACCTCACCTACAATGCCCTGGCCACGTAGCATGAAGTCCTCCTTAGGACTGTTTTTTAAGGACACCACCCCCGAAGTCCCATCTTGCTGTGGTACCTTGCTACAAATGGCTCCCAAAAGCAGAGTTTTAGTACTAAGCTGGCTGATGGCTTCCCCAAGCTTCACTTTCCTGAGTACAGCCACACCCACTCAGCAGGTTTGTGGGTACATTAAAAAAGAGAATTCAGCCAGGTACTATGGCACATGCCTTTAATCCCAGCACTTGGGAGGCAGAGGCAGGGGGATCTGTCTGGGTTTGAGACCAACCTGGTCTACAAAGTAAGTTCCAGGACAGCCAGAACTATATAGTGAGACTCTGCTTCAGAGAGGGGTAGCCGGTTGGGGGCGGTGGTGGTATGAATTCATCCCTCAGAGGGCAGAGAGGGGTCACTCAGCTGAGGTCATCATCACTCAGTTAGTCTTCTGGCCGGGCTTGCAGAGACACAGCTGAGTGGGAATCAGGCCAAGCTTGGGCATTAGAGCAACCTGAGGCCATATAGGTGGTGGCTGCAGGAAGGTGACATGCTGTGGGCCCTTGGCCAGCCCCAGGTCTTGGTACCTCACCTCTCTGTAGGAGTCACTTCAAGCCCCTAGGGTAGTGTCAAGAGAAGAGCCTGGTGCAGGGAAGGCTGCTGATGGAAACAGTAGAAGGGGCCCAGGCATGGGCACATTTCACAATGTAATCCAGCAGGTACTGAGAGGCAGAGGCAGAAGAATGGCAGACAGAAGGACTGGGTGAGGGGATTTGGGGGGGGGGGGCTCCAGTGGCAGAGAGGGTGGACCACACAGTAGGAAGACTCTTGTCTACATTCTAATGTAAACTCTTTCACTAAAACACACCTGTGAGCAAGCCCTGATCTCACCAGGTCTTTATTTTTCTCATCCATAGAATGAAGACCATATTGGCGCCATTCTTATAGATGGTCCAGTGAACTGATAAACTTCAGGGATGGGACTGGCCCCTCAGTTAAGCCCTGGCCTGGCATGTAAAAAGCATTTAATGCATTTAATTATTAACTTCAATTTAGTTACAGAGTCTGCTGTTACTACACATGGATCCTAGTTCCCACTAAAAATAAATGACCCAGCCAGGTGTAGTGGAAAACAACTTTAATGCCAGTACTCCGGAGGTGGAGGCAGGTGGAGCTCCCTGAGTTTGAGGCTAGCCTGGTCTACACAGGAATTTCAGGCTAGTAGGACCACACAATGAGACACTGTTTCACTAAGTGAGTAAATAAGTAAACAAATAATTCAGTGTGATTGTGATTTTGTTAAAGCCCCCGTTTGCCCTGTGGCCTCTGCTTCCCTGGGATATGAGATCGGAGTTTCTGTGATTCTATCCTGATTCATTGACATGGGCTCTACAGGCCTGGCCTCTCCAAGAAGCCAGGCTTCCATCACAAATGGAAAGTACTGTTATTTTCATTTTTCAGAGGGAAAAACTGAGTCTCAGAGCAATGCCCCAGGCTTCACAGCTGTAAGGGGTCGGACTGTAACTAAGATTAAGAGAGAGCCCTTCCTGCTGCCACTACCCACCCTACCCCAGGCACTTCTCTCCTACCAACCCAGGGGGTGGCGGGTGGGGTCCTTGGTTCTTCTGGAACAATCCCACTGCTCAGAGGAGTAGCTGAAAGCCTCCCAAAGGCTGGGACTGGCCGGCTACCCCAGGCAGTGTCAGAGGTCAGAGGAAGCAGAGATGAGTGGAAAGGATAAGGCCACGCGGAGGCAGTGACCAGTGTGTGGAGCCCAAGATGGCAAGAAAGACACCAGCTGGAATGGGGAGTCCAGGTGGGGCACGCATCAAGACCCAGGATGGTGGACCCACAGACAGGCAGTAGGAAAGAGCTTAGGGGGCAGTTGGAGCAGGAAGAGGAAGCTGGGGAGAGAGGCAGCTATGTACGCCCCAGGCCTGTTTAGGTACTTGCCCCCCCCCCCCCAGGATGACACTGAGACTGGGATTCAGCCACCATCATGATCACTCTTAACTCACGGGATCAAAGGGTGGACCCAAGTGAGACAGCCTGCTTGGAGACAACGGATCACGCGGGGCGCGGCCCGTGTGGCCCAGTGTCTTGGTCAACGCCACCCATTTGTCCAGCAGCCCAGGACGGAAGCCTCTAGGCCTTTCCACGCAGTACTGTCGTCAGCCAAGTCACATGGGGGGCAGGCAGCAGTGGGGCTATGGCGCCTTCCGGTGGCTTCTCCGCCTCCACCCCGCCCCTCAGGATACTGCTACCACGTTTGGAAAACAACCGAGGAAATCAAGTGGAAACACAAATCCGCCACCCGGTTCCTCCCGTTCCTCTGGGCCAGACACCCCCTCCCCCCCACACACACCAGCACAGGGAGACAGAGCCAGCACAGCTTGGTTTGCTTTGGCGAGGCCCCGTGGGTACTGTGGCTCTTTCCCAGGATTCGCAGCAGCTAGGCTTACCACCCAACCTGTCCTCCCCAAAGGAACTTGGGGCACTAGGCTTGAGCCCCTTCCTTCCTCACGCCCAACCCTCTAGACTCAGGGAAATGGCCCACCAGGCTTCTCCCAAAGATACACAATGACCCTGGCCAAGTCCTTTCTTCTGTGGCTCTGTGTAAAATGGCCAAGTGTTCAGCCGGACCCTCTTGCTTTCCCAGACTCCAGATTGGAGAAGCTGACCCCATTAAGAAGACAGGAATTGCTGGGCGGTGGTGGTGCACGCCTTAATGCCAGCACTCAGTAGGCAAAGGCAGGTGTATCTCTGTGAGTTTGAGGCCAGCCTGGTCTACAAAGCTACACAGAGAAAACCCTATCTCGGAAAGAAAAAAAAAAAAAACTACTTAGAAGACAGGCATTATGGATGGCAAGAAGAGTCCCTGAGGCCACACATCTCTGATCAGTCCTTTAGTCCACAAGCCTTTCTCAGCCTAGCTTCACTATCCCTCAGTCTGGCTACCTCACCTCTCCCAGGTTCCAGGTTGACCACTAAACACTTCCAAGCCCCTCCTAAGTCTGTGCGTACCACTTCTCCTGCCCAAGCCTGCCTCAAGATAAAACCATGTCCATTCAAGCCTCAACTTCACTGTCCTCTGCCAAGCTCCAGATCGCAGAAGAATGGCACCTGCTGCCCCTTGTGTGTATGTACAAAGCAGATGGTGCCAGTGTGGGGCATCATTGGGTCTTTACCCTTGTGTCTGACTAAGGGCAGGGCCCAATGGGGATGGGCAGAGGGCGTAGGTGGTGGTGATGAATGGTGGTGGTCGAGATTGAGCTTGGGAGACAAGGGTATTCTTGAAAGGTCAAAGCTCAGTGTGGTGCCCTGCACACACCCTTTAGGGTTCCTTCTTCCTCCTGCAGGTTTAATCACAGCAGCCTCCCCAGCCTCTCCTGGGCCCCAGCCTCCAGGGTGCAGCAAGACTCCTTACTAAGGGGGTTGGGATGGGGAGCTCGTGGATGGTAAGTCACTTCCTACCAGAAAACTGTGTTTCTTGGAGGGTCCCAGGACAATCCCTGGAGCTCTGCTAGGATTGGCCATTTAGAAAGTGGACAGAAGCATCCAGACTTCAGACCAAAACAGAATCCAAGAAAGAAAGAACTAGAGCCCTTGGAAGGGGTTGTTGGATATGAACAATGGCTTGAAGGGAAAACTGTTGTGGCTGATGACCAGCCATGGGGGTGGTGAATTCAAAAGTTTCATGCCTGCATCATTCAAGAACAGTGGGGCCATTGATGTGCAAGGAAGTGGTGGGGGCTTGTTTGAGGGCAGAATGGTGACACAGGTTTGGGACATGGATATTTTGGGGACTAGAAACAACTCTAGAAGCTATACACATCCCACATGAGGAAGTAGCCGCCAGATGAGGACTGCTAGGTGGCTACCTAGCCAGGAACCCTGTGAAAAGAAGGGTCTGGGACCAAGGATTGGAGTTGACTTGAGGGCTAAGGCTGGGGACTCAGCAAGGTCACAGGTGTGATGTTCATGCTAAGCTGTGGGAACCCAGAGGGGAATGCCACTCACTCTGCACCCTCAGAAATTTGCTGTCCTATACGGGAGATGGACATGACCACAGTCCTATCTGGATCTTGGAGTGCCCATAGGCAGATGGGGACCCTGAGGAAAATTAAGGAGGGCAGGGAGGGTAGCAAGGAGCCACAATGTCAACACTGTCCCGAATAGTCTCTCCTCTGTGTTACAGGCATCCATTTAACCCTTGCAACCATGATACAAAATGCAAGCAGCACTGTTTGTAAAGGATGTTAGTAAGATAATTGATGGTTAGTAAAACTGAGATCTGTAAATTATAAAGCAGCGATGCTGATTTCTTGATATTTGATAATTACATTGTAGTTAGGTAAAAGAACACCTTGTTTTAATGAAGCACACCAAATCATGGAGAATGAAGATTTATTTCAGCACCTATTCTTCAACAAGCAGTTAAGAAAGCATGCCTGATGTGTAGTGTGTGTGTGGTCATGCATGCCAGTCACGAGCAAGTAGAAGAGTGGAAAAGAAAGTAGGACAATAGATCAAATGAGGTCAAATGTTAGCCTTTGTGGAATTTGTGTTGTATAGATTTGAATTTTTTCACTATTTTAGTGGACTCTTCTATTAGATGTATTGCTTAAAAATAAAACAAGGACTGGAGAGATATCTCAGTGGGTAAGAGTGCCTCCTGCCTTTCCAGAGGACCCAAGTTCAATTTTCAGCACCCACATGGGGCAGCTCACAACTGTCTATAACTCCAGCTCCAGAGAGTCATACACCCTCTATGGATGCCCCTCTCTACATACATATAAATAAATAATAAAATAATATTTTAAAAAATCTAAACAAAAACAGAATCTACATGACAATAAAGTACTATACTAAAAACAAACAAAAAAAGATCAAAGTGTTGTCCCTAGTTGATAACTGAGCCTAAGAAAGATCAAGCAGACTGGAGGCCATGTTGGATCCAAGTGCTTTAGACCAGGGCTTTTCCCAGAGACAGGGGGCAAAGCCAGATGCGTTAAGGCCTAGAGACACAGCTCATCACAGGTAGGTTGAGGCATAGGTGATCTGGAGTATCTTGCCTGGGGAGTCTCCTGTGGTTCTCCCTGCGACTGTCTTCAAGCCCCTCACTTTGCATTTCCTGCATGCCCCACAAATGAACTAACGGTAGTCTTTATCCTTGTGCAGCCCAGCCCATCCTGTGTCTAGCCCCCTTCCTATATGTGGTCCTCCAGTGGTCTCACACAGCCCTGAGTGTGGAGTGAAGGGTGCTGAGTCACAGTACACTGTCACCAAGCAAAAGCTGAGATGTAGTTCAGGTCTCAGACAGACAGAAGAGGGTTTGCCCACCCAGGCTGCCATCTGCTTGGTCCCCCTGCTTAAGGGATAAACCAGGATAGAAGGAGAGCTGGGTACCCACTGACGTAGAAACTGCACCCTACAGCCCTGAAGAGGCAGCTCACACCAGCTCAAAAGAGCTGGCTGCTCCACTCACCTGCACTTCTAAGCTGTGGTTTTCCCTTGGAAATGTAACGTGGCTTGAAGGGAGATTTTTTTCTGATTTTTTTTTTTGGTTTGGTTTTTCGAGACAGGGTTTCCCTGTGGCTTTGGAGGCTGTCCTGGAACTAGCTCTTGTAGACCAGGCTGGTCTCGAATTCACAGAGATCCACCTGCCTCTGCCTCCCAAGTGCTGGGATTAAAGGCGTGCGCCACCAATGCCCTTGAAGGGAGATTTTAACACTTGAAAATCCAAATCTACCTCTCTGCTCTCCATCACTCTCAGAACTTATTACTAAGCTCCTAACAAACTGCTGCCCAGGGCCCTTTGCCTGGCTCCCTTAGAGACTTCTTAAGTCTGTCAAGCTCACGGGTGAGTCTTGAACTCAAAGTTGCTGCTGTGCTCAGAATCCCTCAGTGCCCAAACTCTCCCCTGGGGTTTCCAGTCCAGCCCAAGGCAGCCAGGGCTGCTAGTTGGTGTGGCACAGTCCCTTTATGCCTTGGTCTAAGCCACAGAGGAAGAGGTAGCACCCAGGTGCTGAGGAGACCAGATGGAACAAACTGGGCTTGGACTGAGGCTCTGGAACCAGAAGGGAGCTGGGAAACTGAATCAGACATCTCACCTCACCATAGAAGCTTAGGGACGTGTACCTTTGGCACCACACTACCCAGTCTCTGGAGCCCAGATGGGCTGCAGATGTCAATCAGGGAAAACTCAGGAGCCAACACAACCTACCTGTGCTATATGGGAACCAGTTCCCCCACTTCCTGATCAGTCTCCTCAACTCCTCTAAACACAGCCCAGATGTTACCTCCTGCAGAGTTCTTTCCTATGGTCAGTCAAGTTCCCACTCTGACCGTTGCCCTCATGGCACTGAGTAGTGATCATATGATTGTCACCCCCTAGACAACAGACCCCCCCCCCAGACAGAGCCTTGTGAGGCTGAGCCCTCAGCCTGGTGCTCAGCAGGAGCAGGAGCTCCTTTTTGAGTTGGATTGTCTCATCTCAGCTGTCTTCCTCCCTCCCTGGCCTCAGCTCTTCCCCTCTGTTTTGGGTTTTCTCTGAACTTAGAGGTCAAACTAAGGCTTCCTTTGGTTTTAGTTTTTTGTTTCATTTTGTTTTAAAACAAGGTTGTACCATGCAGCCCAGGCTGGTTTAGAACTGAGCAATCCCCTGCCTCAGCCTCCTGAGTGCTGGGATTACAAGCATTGGCCACCATGCCTAACTTTCTCCTCTCTGTATAAACTAGATTTAGACAGTAGCTTACTATACTCTCATTCAAGGGCCTGTGAGGACACCTGACACCACTCCTCTTTTTTAAATATTTGTTTATTTACTTTTATTTATTTTTAAAGATTTTATCTATTTGTTATGTATATAACATTCTGCTTCCACGTATATCTGCACACCAGAAGAGGGCACCAGATCTCATTAAGGGTGGTTAGGGTTAACCAATTCCCATGTGGTTGCTGGGAATTGAACTCAGGACCTCTGGAAGAGCAGTCAGTGCTCTTAACCTTTGAGCCATCTCTCCAGCCCCTTAATTTATTTTTTAATAATTTATTTTTATTTTATGTGCATTGGTGTTCTGCCTGCATGTATGTCTGTGTGAGGGTGTCAGATCTTGGAGTTATAGACAGTTGTGAGCTGCCATGTGGGTACTGGAAATTGAACCCGGGTCCTCTGGAAGAGCAGTGGGTGCTCTTAATCGCTGAGCCATCTCTCCAGCCCCTACTTAATTTATTAATGTATATGAGTACATTAATACTCATATACTTATATGAGTAAGTGTTTTGCCTTCATATTTGTCTATGCACCATGTGCATTCCTGGTGCCTATGGAGGCCAGAAGAGGGCATGGAATCCTCTGGAACTGGAGTTACAGAGGGTTGAGAGCTAGCATATAGGTGCTGGGAACTGAACCCAGATCCTCTACAAGAACAGTAAGTACTCTAGGCACTGAGCCATCTCTCCAGCCTCTTGTTTGTTTGTGTTTTGAGACAAGGTTTCTCTGTGTAGCTCTGGCTGTTCTAGAACTCACTCTGTAGACCAGGCTGGGCTTGAATTTAGAGATCCACTATCTCTACCTCCCAAAGCTGGGATTAAAGGTGTGGGCCCCAACACTGGCCTCTCTTCCTCCTAATCAGTCCCTAACCTCCAGCCCTTGGTGGGCAGCACTCCCCCTCTGCTGCCTTTATTCCTACTCTACCGAGTTCCCTGGCAGTTTTTCAGGGTGCTTTCTTTTCTCAGATTGTGCTTCCTGAAGGAACATAGACTGCGTCCGTCCCCCAAGTCCAGCCTCCCTAGCTCCCTAGTAGAAACACAGCACCCTAAATACACATCAGTAGACCAGGTTGCTATGGCCTGTGCTTGCAGGCTGGTGGCAGAGTCCCCATTCAGATGGGCCCATCCATCACAGCGAGTGTTCTCCTGAATCTCAGGAGAGTAGATAGACACATGTTCTATCTGTACTACAGAGAGGACATGTCTGTGTGCTCAGGCGCGTGAGTAGGAGTGTGTATGGGAAGATGTGCCTGCTCCTCAGCCACAGATAAGATGTAGTGGTCATGCAGTCGTCATCCTCTCTGATCCATGCACAGGCGGGGACAGCTGCACACTTCACATTTGCACTAACACACCTGCACGCAAGTACGGTCACCCTGCATCTGGAATCTCTGCGGGTATCAGCATGCTGTCCACTTGTGCTGTCCACTGGGGACCACAAGAATCTCTCAAAAGTCTTTCTCCCCCTTTTCTTTTAAAGAATTACTGATTTTATAGATGAGAGACACATACAAAGAGAGACAGAAAGAGCAAAAGCAAGCAAGAGCGTACATGTGCCTTGGTACATGTGTGGAAGTCAGAGGACAACTTGGAGTCAATTCTCTCATTCCATCATGGGGTGTCCTGGGAATTTAGCTCAGGTTGTCAGACTTAGCAGCAAGTGTCATTACCTCTGAGCCATATCGCTGGTCCCTTATAGTAATTTTTTTTTAAGGTAGGGTCTCATGTAGCCCAGGCTGACCTCAAACTACATATGTACTCAAGGATGAACTTGAACTTCTGATCTTCCTGTCTCTCTTTTTATTTTATGTGCATTGGTGTTCTGCCTGCATGTATGTCTGTGTGAGGGTGTCAGATCTTGGAGTTATAGACAGTTGTGAGCTGCCGTGTGGGTACTGGGAATTGAACCCGGGTCCTCAGTAAGAGCAGTGGGTGCTCTTAATCACTGAGCCATCTCTCCAGCCCCTATTAATTTATTAATGTATATGAGTACATTAATACTCATATACTTATATGAGTAAGTATAGATAGAACATGTGTCTATCTACTCTCCTGAGATTCAGGAGAACGCTCGCTGTGATGGATGGGTCCATCTGAATGGGGACTCTGCCACCAGCCTGCAAGCACAGGCCATAGCAATCTGGTCTACTGATGTGTATTTAGGGTGCTGTGTTTCTACTAGGGAGCTAGGGAGGCTGGACTTGGGGGACGCAGTCTATGTTCCTCCAGGAAGCACAATCTGAGAAAAGGAAGCACCCTGAAAAACTGCCAGGGAACTCAGTAGAGTAGGAATAAAACCTCCCAAGTGCTGGAGTTACACCTGGTTTATACAGCTCTGGAGATAAACCCAGGGTTGTGAGCACGTGAAGCAAACACTCTACTAACTGAATTATTTTGTAGCCCTACTCAAGAGTTGTGAAATCCCAGAACCTTCACCAAGAGCAGTGTCCCACAGCGGGAGAGAGACAAACCCTGGTCTGGTTCTTTTCTCCAGTGCCTTCTACATTTGTACCTTCATCTTCTCTGTCTCTTTTGTGCCTGGGGAAGGGCTGAGCATACAAAGCAAGTGGCAGGATATCAAGCAGACAAGCTCCAGGGGCTTCAGAGGCTGGTCTCTGACATCTCCTTCCTAAAAAGCTGACGATTCTAGGCAGCTCCAAACCTCCCTCTAGCCCAGCTGGCCTCTGGGTAACACAGTGGCAGGGCACAGCATCCCCATAGAGCAGGCACTGTGATGCAGCGGGCTGACAGGTGTCTGCCCTACAGTAAGTGTTCCATAAACATTAGCAGCTGGTCTTAGGAGGCTAGGGGGGTGGCATCCAAAGTCCTTGTCTGAGCTAGGGGCTGAGACGTTCATGAAGATGAGCTGGGACAGACAGGGAGAGAAGGGCAGTGTGTGGGGGTGGGGGTGGGGGTGGGGCTGGCTTCTGTGTGGACACAACTACACACGCACACATGCTTCAAGGTGAACCAAGGAAGTAAGCAGAGACAGGTAAGGGGCCAAGCCCTGCTGGAGGAGGGTAGAGGACTCAAGAGCAGAAGAGTCCACAGAACAGAGATGTGAAGAGAGCAAGTTCGAGACAGAAGGACCACCTGTATAAATGCCCAGTGAGTGTTGTGCACCATGGCTGGGGACAGTCACTGTGAAGCCTACAGCCTCAAGAGAACCACTACCCAGTAAGTAGCACAGTAGACCGGTGAAGTAAAGTAGACAGTAAAGCACAGTAAAGTAGACCAGTGAGCTAACCTTGACCCTGTCCCCCATCACTTCACAGGGGCTCCCAGCCCCGCTCAGGCTGCCATGCCCCTCCCTTCAAGTTCTGTGCCTTTGTTTACATTGCTTCCTCCCAAAGAAGTCACTGCCTCTTAGAAGCACTGGAACCCAGTTAGTTTTTTCCATTATCATCAACAGACGGACCTACACTAATGGGAAACTCAGACTAGTTGATGAGTGAATGAATGAATGAATGAATGAATGAATGAATGAATGAAGCAACCACCACATCTCCTCAATGCTAATGAGTCACCTGGTGACTGAAACCATTGGCATGTGACCACACTGAACAACTCAGAGAACACCAACACATACCAGCAGGCCAGTAACATCACGAAGCCTAGCTGCCACTGTCGCCACAACCACGTGGAGAGTGGCTTTCTGTCCCTGTGCCCCTCCCCACCAGCCACCACCCACGCACACTTTCCCTCTTGCCTGGGGCAGCTGGTGGGAGGGGGCTGGGCCAAACTGGCGACTGGGGGAGGCTGGGAAAGTCCAGGCTGTTCCTCTTGGGGGGGTGGGTCAGGGGCTGTGTGCTGGGATGCTTACGGGGATGGAGGGAGGGAGGGTCCGCAGCCTGTACAGCTGCGGTCCCCTTCCCAGCAGCCTGCCCGGGCACAGAAAGGTCTCTTTGTTCTCTGCCTTTAAAGGGTAAGAGAAACACTTACGCATGGCAAATTAGCCCAAAAATGTATTTCTCTAAAGCACTCGATTGTCCTCCCAGCCTGCAGCTGCAGGGAAGTCCCAGGAGCTGGGAAGGGGCGGCTTTGGGGTGACCCTGGGGGACAGGGAGAGGAGGTGGGGAAAGAGGGGCCGTCTTGCCTTCCTGTCTCTGCTCTCAGACTTCCAGTCACAGAAGGGCACAGCTGGGGAGGGTCTTGGGCTTAGGGAGACAACCCACCCCTGTATTATGGAGAAGTGGTACAATTACCTTCAGGTCATACTGCAGTGAGGAACATTGACCTGTGGAAGAAAAGTTCTCTTGAATTAGAATTATTCTATCTGCTTTGTCCTCACCTGAGGGAAGGGGCTCATAGTCCCCATGGTCAGCCAAGCCAGTTGCCCCAGGCATGGAAGAAAAAGGAACCTGGTCACTTGGCTTAGTCTTTGCCAGGGACAGAAGGTGGACAAGGCCACACCTACCAAGCCTCCTCCTGAGCCTGGAGTCACCCTCAGACATTTGAAGGCTGGCAGGCCTAGGGGAAGTAAAGGTTGAGGATGAAGCCCATGGTGGGAATCCTCCCTAGGGGCAGCAGAAAGGTCACCTTGACTTGGAAATGAATGAGTCAGGTAAGGAGAAAGTTCCGGAATCCCACACTGTGCTCCAAGAACCAGCTTTCTGTGGACCCTACCAGCATCGATAGGTTCCCAAAAGCAAATAGGGCATTGTTGTGTTTCCAGGGAGCTCACAGTCCTTTGAGGGAGACAGACAAGCTAATGGTAACAAGAGTCCCACTGGGAGAGGCCCCAGAGACAGACCCAAACCAAGCACCACAAGTCCAGGGGAGCCAATATGAAGAAGGTCTTCCCCAGAGAGGGGTCCAAGCCTTGAGACATAGAGTGAGAGGAGGAGCATGCCACTGTGGCTTGTGACAGCCACTCTTGTGACAACCACCTCAGACCCTGATTCTGTAAGATCCATAGACCACTTCTGAGTCCAGCATGTGGAGGACAGACAAGACAGTCTGCACCCTGGAGGTCTCATTCACCAGCTTGGTGAAGTAAGTGTTCTATGGGGACACTGCCCAGCTGGCACAAACTGCCCCCTAAGAGGGTTCAGCTCTTGTGAGACGACCAAATTCTTGGTACACACTGGGGTGGTGAGGCATCCAACCAGACAGCTACAAGAAGTGAGCAACAGACATTGGATGAGCCAAGCCTTTTGCTGAGGCATGTGGCAGTTGCTAGTGCAGGTGCAGTGCATACACACAGGCAAAACACGTAAAATAAATAAATCTTTTTTTTAAAAGTAAAGAACATATGAGTGAGAGGCTGGTGCGAGGGCTCAGCAGGTAAAGGCTCCTGCCTCCAAGGTTGGTGGAAGGAGAGAATGGACTCCTAAATTTTCCCCTGACCTACACACAGACACACAGACACACAGACATACAGACACACAGACACACACACACACAGACACACACACACAATAAATAAATAAATGTAGTTTTTGTTGTTGTTGTTGTTGTTTGTTTGTTTTTTACTTTCTTCTATTTTATTTTGCCTCAGGGTCTCTCTATGAAGTCTTGGCTGCCCTGGGACTCGATATGTAGACCAGGTTGGTCTCGAACTCAAAGAGATCTGCCTTTGCTTCCCAAGTGCAAAGATTAAAGGTGTGTGCCACCACACCAGGCTTGTAAGTGTAATTTTGTTTTTTTGTTTTGTTTTTTTTTGTTTTGTTTTTTGAGACAGGGTTTCTCTGTGGCTTTGGAGGCTGTCCTGAAATTAGCTCTTGTAGACCAGGCTGGTCTCAAACTCACAGAGATCCACCTGCCTCTGCCTCCCGAGTGCTGGGATTAAAGGCCTGCGCCACCAACGCCAGGCGTAAGTGTAATTTTAAAAAGCTAAGGAGTTCACTCGTGTGTGCAAATGAGTATGGATGAGCGAGGTGTGTATGTGAGTGTTCTGGGGTTGCATGTAAGAATGTGAAGGTTGTGCCAAGCCTCTGTGGATGTGCTATGATTGGATATGGCTGGGTCCCCCCGTGGGTGGTCATGCTTGTGAATGCATTTGCACACATGTAGGTGACCGGTATACACACTTACATTTGAGCCAGTACATGCCAGTGAATTTTGGGTACGTGTTGGTGGTGTGTGCGTATGTGTTCCTGTGTCTAATATGGCAATTAGATGAATGCAGAGTGTTGAGTTTCTGGATGAAAGTGCCTGGAAAGCGTATGTAGAATATGCATGCTCTGAGCACATGGGTGAGCGTGGTGAATGTGTATGTACATGCGGCCATGGAGGGACCCTCTTGGGAATGCTTCTCAGGAAGGGAACCCAACTGAGTCACTAGGTGTCAAGGGTATGAAGGAGCCAAACTGCCTGGCTAGGGGGACCATGAAGAACTCCAGGAGATTGATTTGCCATGGATGAAGCCTTCACTCAACATGCTGTTCCCTGACTCAAGGTGACACCAGCAGTTGAGCCAAATCCTGAGTGGAGTATGGCTCCGCTCCTACAGTCTAGAATCTTGCCTCCAGCAGAAGCCAGCACTATTACACAGGACTGATGGATGCCCTCACAGTCACACCCTGCTAGGTGGCTGGGCTCTTCAGGCAGACTCTAAAATACCAACCTGCAACTCTCTCTCACACACCTTACCTGCTCAGGAATCTTGTTAGCCACCAAGTGCCTAACCTCACTGGTCCCTCCCCTTACCTCCCTAGACACCCCATAGTGATATTGTCACAGGCAGAGGGGACAGTCCTCAGGTGTGGAGCTGAAACCACAGGAAACTTGTCAATGATCCCTCTGTAAAACAGCACAGACACTGAAAGCAGACTCATACAGGTGGATGGACGCCAGACTGCCCCTGCTCCTAGCAGCATGACTCACACAGCCAAATGACGGGTCAACCCAGGGCCCAGAGACAGCAAATGGGCAAACAGACTGTAGTCAGTGCCATGATGGACTTCATATTGTTCACCATAAAAGGGAGGCAGGGAGGCAAGGATGGGTCAGTCATTCAATCCTGATGACCTGAGTTCCATCCCTGGGGTCCGGAGAAAGGAGGCAAGAGAGAACTAACTTCACAGATTTGTCTGTCACTATCTACATGAACACCGTGGCAATCATGTCCACATACACATGTTATGCACATGCTATGACATGGATGACCCTTGAAGATACATGCTAAGTGGAAGAAGCCAGAAACAGGGAGACTCCACTTAAATAATGGAGCTGGAGTGGGCAAGGTGAGAGGCAGAGAGAAGAGTAGTGATTAGCAGGGAGTTGAGGGGAACTTGGAGGGTTAGTGCTTAAGAGGTACAAAAATTTAAATTTAGGAAGATGAGAGAGCTGTGCGGTGGTGGCGCATCATTTAATCCCAGCACTCAGGAGGCAGAGGCAGGTAGATCTCTGTGAGCTCAAGACCAGCCTGGTCTACAGAACGAGTTCCAGGATAGCCAGGGCTAAACAGAGAAGCCCTTTCTTGAAAAACAAGAAAGAAAGAAAGAAAGAAAGAAAGAAAGAAAGAAAGAAAGAAAGAAAGAATTGTGGAAATGGAGGTGGTAACAGTTTGAATGCAATTAATACCACTGACTTGTACATCCTAAAATGGTTGAAATGGTTAATTGCATATTATGTATACTTTTGATACATGTTCAATTGTGCACACGTGTACGTGTGTATGTGTGTATGCATGCACCCCCCCACACACACACACACAGGATTGAATCCAGGGTCTCATGCATTCTAAACTACATCTTCAGCCTCCAAGAGACATCAAGCCGAGCAGTTTTATAAGAAAGCCATTTTCATGGTTTGGTTTTATTTGAGGCAGGGTCCATGTAGTCCTTAGCTGACTTCAAAGTCATATGTAACAGAGGATGACCTTAAATTTCTGATTGTCCACCCCCCCACCTCCTGAGTGCTGTGATTACAAGTGGTGCCATCACACCTGCTTTGTATAGTGCAGGGGACCAAGTCCAGGGCCTCCTGAACTCTAGGGCAAGCACTCTGTCAACTGAGCTATAACTCAGCGCAGTTCTATAGATTTTAGGAAAGCATTCCTGCCTTATAACCTGCTGTGGCTGAAGGTGATTGAACAACTTTGGCAGATGTCACATCCCAGGGTCCTGTTGTCCTACACCCACCACAGGTGCAAGTAGAGGGAAGGCATAGTGACATGTGCCAATGGCTAGCTAAGTGTGACTGGGTCCCCGGCCAGGCAGTTTCTTTCCCTCTCACCACCCCCATGACAGCCCGGAGTTTTCAGAAAATGCCAGAACCCCCCAAGGGGATACCAAATGGCCCAGTGGGGTTCAGAGAGCCTCTGCTCATCTCTCCATTTTCATATTTATTGTCGCTATCTTAAGGGTTTTACTCTGAAAATGTATAATACAGACTCATATTTAAGTCATAAATAGAGAAATGGCTCTGGCTTGGGATGTAAGCAGACCCCAAGAGAGGTTCTATAAGATGTTCTCTGTCCAACCCTCAGGACCATGTCAACTGCAGTGAATGGCTTCAGTAACCAAACTGGCCAGGGGTGGGGGGTGGGGAGGCTGGAGCATGGCTCAGTGGTAGGGATTGCTCCTAGCATGTGTGAGTTCAGTCCTCAGCAGCATCGCAAACCAAAAAACTGGCATCTGAGTTTTTAAAAATGTATTGATTATTTACAGTGTCGGTGTTTTGCCTGCATGTGTATCCTCTTGGTGCCTGCGGAGGCTGTAAGAGTCCCACTGGAACTGGAGTTACAGGTGGTTGTGATATGTCTTGTGGGTTGCCGTCTCTCCAGCCCTGTGGCAACCGAGTCTTGCTCTCCAAGCTCAGGAGGTAAACAGCTTCTGCTGGCGAGGACTCTGCATTCTGGGGTCTCTGTGTTCCTCATTCTTTTTGTTTTGTTTTGTTTTTTTAAGACAAGGTTTCTCCGTGTACCTGGAACTTGTTATGTAGACCAGGCTGGCCTCAAACTCACAGTGATCCACCTGCCTCTGCCTCCCAAGTGCTGGGATTAAAGACATTCACCACTGCTGCCTGGTTGTGTTCCACAGTGGAGCAAATCTGAGACATTAGCCCAGGCCATTGCAGGACAGACATCTATGGTTCCATTTAACAGGCAGGAGCCGTGAGCCTTGCATCCTCACATGTCCCATGCAGATGAACCCTATATAGAGAGGCCCATTAGCTCCTCCCTGGTACCAGGGCTAGAAGGCACCAGAACCAGAGCTCAACTCCAGAGGATCTAACTCAAAAATGTGCTGTTTGCACTGGTTGTTCCCTGTCTTCTAGGAAGTGCTCCCTGCAACCACCACACCAAACATCAGCAAATCCAGGTACTAATAGCTAATAGCTAATAGCTGCCTGGTCTATCCCTCTACATCTAACTTCAAAGCCAGTAACATCATGAAACCTTCCTTGGTTCTTTCCCCAGCCGGACAACCTGTGAGCCCAGGCCTTCCCCTGCTAGTGGCTACCCCAGCAGAGCAGAGGCTCCTCTAGCAGGTACAGGCCCGTGTCTGTGGATTGGATGCTCAGCAGAGATTCAGTGTACTGTAGACAGAGAACAGGTAATATGCCTGAGAAGTATGGGAGGCCCCTGGGGTCCCTTTGGGACCTGACATTGTATGTATGATGACCCTCATAACAGAAGCCAAAGGTCTGGGAGATGGGCAGAGAGAGAGAAGAGAAAGACATCAGTGACCAGAGGGGGTATCCTCACCTACTTAACCCTTGCATGGAGGCAGAAGGAAACAATCAGAAAAGCCTAATAGTGGTGAGTGAGAGAGAGGCAGCAAGCCATCCATCTCATCCCACAGACTTCTCTTTGCCTTTTTTTGCTTGTTTGTTTTTGTTTTGAGACAGGATCTCATGTAGCCCAGGCTAGCTTCAAACTCCCTATATAGTCAAAAATGACCTTGACTCTGATCCTCCTGCCTCTACTTCCCAAATGCTAGAATTATGGTGTATACCGTCATGCCTGGTTTCATGCTAGGGATCCCATCCAGGGTTTGTGCATGCATGTGCTACCACAGTCCCCATGGGCTTCTTAGAAAGTGTCTGAAGATGTGAGTTTTGGTGGCCTCACCACCCTTCGTGTCCCCACATTGGACCCATCTCTGCTTGCCTTGGTCATGTGCCTGTAACCAGAATTTGCTTAGGAGGTATAGGAGAAAAAGTATGTGACACACAGGGCTGTGACTAAACTCTGAGCTGACAGTCACCCTACACAGCCACCTCTAAGCTGGTCCTTGCTAGGCCTTTGGGCTGTTTCTAATCTTGGAGCATCTCCAGCTACCAGCCAGTCATCACGGGCTCTCAGCTGACAGGGCATGCAAGGTCCAGATGCCAGTCATGTGGGATGGCCAGGACCCTGGTGGGATTCAGACCCCACGTGATGAAGAATCAGTACCCACAACTCAGGATGATGGAGAGAGAAGGCATCTACACGATTCCATCCCCACCTACCCACATCACACATATGCCCCCAACGCTAGTTCAGCCACCATCACCCCAGACTTAGGAGCAGTTCCCCACGGGACACCTTCCTAACACGTAATCTCCTATCAGCATATCTGCACATGGCAGGGGCTCCTCAATCTCTCTTCTTTCCCTGGGCCGGCCTCTTCCACTCCATTCTCCCTAGTCTCTCTGCAATAGCCATGTTTCCCAACCCCCAAGCATCTCTTCACAGACACAGCCCCAGACAGGGTCCTGACCCACATCACAGCTGAGCCCTGGCCCCAGGCCAGCCCCAGACAGAGTCCTTGACACTGGCTATAGATTGTCCATCAAAGCTGGGTGATTGCCAGAGGCCTTTACCCAGCCTGACCCTGGCCCTGACCCCAGTCTGCAACCTGACCTTAACCCAAAGTGAACACTTACCAGCCTTGATCTTGGTGACAGACATGAACCCTAACCCTGAATCAAAAATGAGCACTTTCCTTGGTCGTAGACTAAGCCTCAAGCCTGGCTTGAACCATTATCCTAATTCTAGAATGAATACTCACTCACCCTCTCTCTGACACAGACTATCTACTGAGCCTTTTTCCATACCCTACACTACCCTGATCCTTGGCCTGTACAGGACCCTTATCCTGAGTCTGGATCTTGAGTAAACCCTTACTTTCTCCTACAATGAATTTCCCCCCCAGCTACAGACTGAGCCCTGACCCTAAATATACCCTAGGCCATGATCCTAACTCCTGACTAAGTCCTGATCCTGATGCTACAATCTGAGCCATGATCCTAACCTCTGACTGACTAAGCCCCAGTCTTGAAGGTAGACTGAGCCCTAAGCTTAGGCTGAACCCTGACTAGCCATAGCCTGAGCCCCAGTCCTCATTCTGGCTATATGTGGCCTTCACCCTAACTCTCAGCAGTCCTAAAAAAAACTGGGCTCCATCTCCAGTGTCACACAACCTCCACCCTGTGAAGGGTCTCCTCAACTATTCCCAGGACAGCAAGGAGGATCTTGAACTTTCTAAAGACCCACATGCGACCTTGGGAGGACAATGGGGACACTTGTCTACTCTTTACAGGTGAAGAGTAGGAATCTCAGAGAGCCTTGACTTGTGGTTCCTGAAGCAAAGGCAGAAAAGCATTTCCCCAGTCTGGGCCGGCCAAAGACAGAGAGTGTTTGCTCTGTGAGATAGAGATGGGCCAGAACAGGCAGTGACTTCCAGACTGCCGTTACAGAGAAAGCCAACACGCAGTGGCAGAGAGAAGCCCATAGCCTTGAAGGTCCCTCCAGCTCTGAGAGGTCCAGGGGCTTCATGTCTCCTTCAGGGACCCTGAATTCCCACATCTAGATAAGCCCAGACTGGAGCCTGACACCAGAGGAGAGAGATAGGCTCAGAGCCACCTGGGAGCCTGTGGCTGATCTGGATGGGCCCATGGCTCCACCCCCCACTTCCAGGTTCCTCGCTTTCCCCTCCCCTCACATCTGTCAGAGGTCCAGATGGGAGATGAGGTCCCTGGAGCCAAGCTGGAATTTGGTATTGTCATTCTGGGGGCAGTTTGGGGCTCTGTCCCAGCATGTATTTCCTCCTCTGCCTGGGCTCAGGAGTATAGGCCCAGGACTAGGGAAAACACCCTTCTATTTCCAGAAGGCCAGGCAGCCTTTCACCCCTAGCACTGCCCATTTCACAGGCCTTAGACACAGAACTGAGAGGCAAAGCCAGCTGCCCAGGCAGCACAGGCTGGCAAGGCCACATCGGAATGCAGACCCTAACCCTGGCACTACAGCTGCCTCAGGAGGACCAGTGGATGGTGGGGGAACCTGGTGCCAGGCAGCAGAGGCTAGGGTGGGGGAGACTGGCTGACCCCTCATGCCACCACCCCCGCCACCAGGCACCCTGCCTGGCTCCATGCAGCCCTGCTGCCCAGCTGCCAACACATCCGCCCAGGCCCAGATATCAATCCACACCAGGGCCCTTGCTCCGCTTTCTTTGCTGTTCTCTTCCCTCCCCAGCTCCTCTCTCTCTCTCTCTCTCTCTCTCTCTCTCTCTCTCTCTCTCAACATGTCATTACAGTAGAAACAAAAAGCGCGGGGGACAATGCGGGCATTGACAGCGCCCCCTCCTGCCCCTCCCCCCTCAGTGCGTGCCAGCACTCTTTCCACCCGCCCAGGGCTGGAACCACTGCCAAAGGAGCCCTGCTCATAAACAAGAGGAACCAGATAAACCAGGAACACAATAGAGGGATTTGTTGCACTCAGAATGGTGGGAACAATGTCAACGTCGCGCGCAGCTGCTTCTAAGTCCCCACCCCACCAAGTCCTGCCAAGCAGCCCCTCGCCCCCAGCCCCTCTGATTTATGAAAGGTCAGAGGGCATCATGGCTAAAGGGCCCCTTCCTTGCATCCTTCTTTAACCCTTCGAAGACAATGGTCCCTTCTCTTAGAGGTGCCGCCTGGGGGCGGGTGTCATGCACAGCACTTCCTGGAGCATCCTGGGGCTGGCTGGTGACAGGGTATAATATAGGGAGGCAGGGGCTCCAAGATGCCTTTGGGCCAGGCTTCATCCTTTTCCAAGTGACAGTCCCGTTGGAGGAGGTCCTTCTGCGTGACCCCACATTGGGTTGACAAGATGGCACCTGGCATTGCATTTGGGGACAGCAGTGGCTGCTGATGCTCAGTGTGCACTGAGTCCTTTGACAGATGCAGGGGGTGTGAGAAGAGTCACATAAAGTCCCTAATCTGGAAGGAGACAGATTGTGAGTGGGTGGAAGCCCAGGGAAGCGGGCCTGGCACTGCTGGCACTGGACAGGGAGCGGGAGGGTGGCAGGGCAGAATTCCAGGGCAGGTGATGCATGAGCAGAGGTGGCAGGAGTAACAGCAAAGCCGACAGTTCCCAGTGCCTCCCTGCTCCACTCCTTAGGGGCTGGAGAGGGTCTCCGCGGTCAGTGAGACAGGGGTCCTATAGCCACCTCACAGGGTGCTTAGGGACACTGAATGAATGGCCACAAACAAGGCATGTGGTGGCATTCAGTGTGTCATGGCTGCTGCTGTGGAGTCTCACAGACATCCTGTCTTCCTCAAGATCCCCATGGCCGGACACCTGAGCTGAGACTCCTCTAACAATGCCCATCTGACCTGATTGCAACCCAGATCTTGTCAGCTGGGAACCCTCTCCCTCTCAGCTGTTTCCGGAAAGGGGTCCTGAAGCCAAGAGTCTGGGATTGAGGAAGAGACGGATGCTGAGGACTGCTCTCAGGCAGAGGCCAAGCAGACTTGAGACTTCTGACAGTAACTATTTTAGCCCCTTTGTGTTTAAGTTCCAGTGTAGGATGAAGACTCGGGGAAGTCAGTCTCTTTCCACCTCACTGAGAAGGGGCCCTTTGACAACATTACCCCTCCTTCTCCCAAGCAGCAACACCCCCACCTCCGTCACTAAACCCCAGTCTTTAAGGATTCCGTGATCACAACACATGGGGATGGATGGGCATCTGCTCTCACTTTCATTCAGCATTAATGGAGAAGCCAGTGCGGTAAGGCGAGGAAATGAAATAAAAGGGAGCAAAGTGGAAAGGGGGAAAATGACACTCTTCACAGTCAGTTATCCTAAACAAATGACTCACAAAAATGTATAATTAGTAAGTCACTTTAGCACCAGGCAGTGGAGGCACATGCCTTTAATCCTAGCACTCGAGAGGCAGAAGCAGGTGGATCTCAGTGAGTTTGAGGCCAGCCTGGTCTACAAAGTGAGTTCCAGGACAGCCGGGGCTACACAGAGAAACCCTGTCTTCAAAAACAAACAAACAAATAAATAAATAAATAAATAAATATGAATCTTAAAATAATATCACCAAATATGAAGTTTTAGGAAATTGGGGATAAATTTCTATTCTAAATGTATATTATAATGACACAGAATAGTGGAAAGGAGGGAGCTGAGCCCAACAGTGACGTGTTTGTGTACAGACTGGAGACTAAGGCAAAGACTAAGTGCACAAACACTGTATGATTGGTGGTAAGTTTATTTTAGACAAGAGTGTGAGTTAGCAATTTTGACACCAATTACATATATACTAATATAGAATGAATGGAGGGCCAAAAAGATGGCTCATGGGTTAAAGGTGCTGCCACTAAGCCCAAGGATCTGAGTTTGAACTCCAGAACCTACATGGTAGAAGGAGAGAAGCAACTCCCTCAAGTTATTCTCTAACCTCTGCACACGCACACACTAATACTCCATGATAAATAAATTGGAAAACTGAACACATAGCTAAACTCTCAGGATAAATAACAAGGGGCAGGGAGTTAGGATGGGCAATGGAGACAGGCCACAACACAGCCAGCACTACTGGGAAAGCTGTTTCCCTCTTTGTGAGTGTAAACTGCACTTAGTAATTCACCTCCCACACCTATAAAAGCCAGGTCTTTGCAGGAGAGAAACCCAGCTGGCTCATATTACCAATAAACATGACAGTATCACGCACCACCTAAAACCATGTAATGACCCCCAAGACCCCAAGACCATGGCCACACAACCAGTCTTGGTGGTGTTTTTCCGCCAAAGCCACACCTTCCACATGAGGAAAAAATAAGGATCAGGCTACAAAGTGTTCAACTCTTCAAACATGTCAAAGTCACAACACACAAGAGAAGATGCTGGAGGAACCGTCAGCAGATTGGAGGGGACTAAGAAAATGCAACAAGTGAATGCAGGGTGGAGTCCTGGCTTGAGTCCTGGAAGCAAGGGAGGGAAGAAGAGAGGGAGGAAAGAAGGAAGGGAGGGAAGGAGGGAGGGAGGGAGGAAGAGAGGACACTAGTGGAAAACTAAGAAAATCTGAAGTCAGTAATTCATTCACTTATTAGTTCTGCACCAAAGCTAATTCCCTCCCTCCCTTCCTACCTCCCTCCCTCAATTTTAAAAGACAGGGTCTCATGTAGCCCAGGCTGTCCTTAAACTTACTATGCAGTTAAGAAGACCCTGAACTCCTGGTCCTTCTGCCTCTACCTTCTAAGTTTGGGGCCAGCTTCGTCTATAAAGTGAGTTTCAGGTCAGGGCTACATAGTGAGACCCTGTCTTGGGTGTGGGTGTGGGTGGGAGGACTGTTATCATAGAAATCTGGGTAAAGGATATTTCCAGGATTTTTGTTTTTTGTTTTGTTTTGTTTTTGAGTGTCTTTACAAACTCTTCCTGTAATTCAAACTTTTTGCCAACTAAAACATAAAAGCAAGACAATTTAGCAGCTAAAACAGCCTTAAAATATGAACTAGGGCCAGGCGTTGGTGGCGCACACCTTTAATCCCAGCACTCGGGAGGCAGAGGCAGGCATATCTGTGTGAGTTCGAGGCCAGCCTGGTCTCCAGAGAGAGTGCCAGGATAGGCTCCAAAGCTACAGAGAGAAACCCTGTCTCGAAAAACAAACAAACAAAAAAACATGAACTAGGTGGGTGAGAAAGATGCCTCAGTGGGCAGACGCGCTTGCCACTGAGCCCGATAACTTGGGTTTGATCCCTGGAACCCACAAGGTAGAAGAAGAGAAGTGACTCATGTCTGTTGCCTCCCGAGGTCCACATATGCACACACATAAACAAGCAATTTTTGAGGGGGGTTTGAGACAGGGTTTCTCTGTGTAAGAGTCCTGGCTGTCCTGGAACTCAATTTGTAGACCAGGTTGGTCTTGAACTCACAGAAATCCTCCTGCCTCTGCCTCCCAAGTGCTGGTATTAAAGGCATGCGCCACCACTGCTCAGCTACAAACAATTCATAAGCAAAGGTTTATGAATAAATTTAACAGAAGACGTGAATGCCCATGAGTAAAATCTATGCCATAGATTTTATTTTATTTTATTTTATTTATTGTTGAGGGGCATTAAACAACAATCCATTACAAAGGTCTGTTACATTCATGGTGAAAAGCTCCATGTTGGTGAGGTATTCAGTTCCTAAAATTGTTTGACAGATTTAAGCCAATTCCAGTTGAAATGAAAACCCAGCAAGGGGTCAGCACTATGGCTCAATGGGTAGAGCACTCACTATGCAAGCTTGACAGACTGTTTCTCCCAAGAGATAGTGACTGAGACAGGGCAACCCCTGGAAGCTCAAGGGCTAGCTAACCCAGCATAGGCAGTGAGCACTGGAACCTGAGGTCATCCTCTGACCTCCATACACATAGACAGAGAAGCCCTGTCTTGAAAAACAAAAGAAAAATGTAGATTAATGGACCAACAGTACCTAAGAATAAACTCACACAGTCAATTAATTTTCAACATATGTGCAAAAGACAAGCAGGGACAGTAATGGCTCAACAGGTGAAGGTGCTTGCCACCAAACCTGACAACCTTTGTTCCATCCCTAGAACCTACATGGTTTAAGTAGAGAGCTGACTCCCACATGTTGTCTTCTGACCTCTACACATGTGCTTTGGTACAGATGTGCCCAAACACATACATCTGCACACACACATACACACAATAAATAAATAATAAAGTAATATGCTGGTTGGGTTTTTGTTTGTTTGTTTTGTCAACTTGCCACAGCCGCAGTCATTAGAAAGCAGAATCTCAATTGAGAAAATGCCTCCATCAGATTGGCCCATACACAAGCCTGTGGGGCGGTATCTTGATTAGTGACAGATGTGGGAGGGACCAGCCCACAGTGGGCAGTGCTATGCCTGCCAAATGGTCCTTGGGTGTATAAGAAAGCAGGCTGAGCAAGCCAGCAGGCAGCACTCCTCCAAGGCCTCTGCTTTAGTTCCTGCCTGGAGTCGCTGCCTTGACTTCCCTTCATGATGGGCTGTATGCTGTAAGATGAAACAAACCCTCTCCTACCCCGTTGTTGTGGAATATTCCCTTACACTGTGTGAAGATAGGTCATTGTGACTGGTTTAATAAAAAGCTGAATAGCCAATACCTAGGCAGGATTTCCAGGCACAGAGGATTCGGGGAAGAAAAGGGGTGGAGTAGAGAGCCAGATGCAGACACACAAAATGGGATAGAGGTAAAAGCCAAGTGGTAGAGCATAGATTAATATAAGTGTGGGTTAATTTAAATTATAAGTGTTATGATAAAGCTGTAGTGAACCTTAGTGGATTCCATGGCAGGTGAGGGGGACGGGGTGGGGGTGGGGGGCAGACAAACACGCCAGGGAGAGCTTAGGTGAGAAGTTTTATTAGAAAGGGGAGGGGAGGAAGGAAAGAGAAAAGAAGGTAAAGAGACACAGAAATGGAAGACAGAAGAGGGAGAAGGAAATGTCTTGTCTGGAATAGCAGGAAAGAGAGCGTAAGTGGGCAGGGGTGGGGGAGGCGGGGGTGGTTCTTTTAAAGCGGTCCTTTGCATCTGCATGCAGACTATGCAACCATGGAACCCTGGGCTGACCAGGGTACTGCCTGAGTGCATTCTGCCAGGTGACAGGAGCAGGCCAGCATAATGCCTGAATCCTTACAATAAGAGCTAGTCAGAAACAAGCCTAAGGTGTCAACCAAGCTTTCATAACTAATAAGAAGTCTCAGTGTGGTTATTTGGGAGCTAGTTTTTGGGAACAGAAAAGTCTGCCTATACTTTCCAACTTGTTTTTGGTTGTGGAGTGTGTCCCAGCAACAGAAAGCAAACTAGGGCAAGTGTTCTTAAAATGACAGGTCACTGGGGAAAGGACATTTTCTCCAATAGTGTTCCAGCAACTGACTAGCCAT
Organism: Cricetulus griseus; assembly: GCF_003668045.3. Classification (NCBI taxonomy): domain Eukaryota; kingdom Metazoa; phylum Chordata; class Mammalia; order Rodentia; family Cricetidae; genus Cricetulus; species Cricetulus griseus. Next base: position 376,305,892 of record NC_048595.1, on the reverse strand, counting down.
GTGTATAGTATATGCTGCATCTCACAGCATATATGAGAAAATTACCCAGGTGGGTCATAAATAGCATACTTGAAACTATTGTGTTTCTGGGAGAAAATCTGAGACCTTAGGCAAATATTCCCTAGACACATTAAATTCATGATGCATAAAAGGAAAGAAAAAGATAAACAAAACTTGCTTTTCAAAGAACACCATTAGATCAAGAGACATCAATACACACTAATTAAAATGTTTGTTGTTTGAGACAAGGTTTCACTGAGTGGGCCTGGCTGGTCTGCAATTCACAATGTAGACCAGGCTAGCCTTAGACTCACAGAGATCCACCTGCCTCTGCCTCTGAGTGCTGGGATTAAAGGTGTGCACCACCAGGCCTAACCTAATAATAACTTTTAAAAATTGAAGATAATCCAAAGACATAGAAATATTTGTGAGTTGCATAGACAATAAAGATCTGTAATCATAAAATATAAGAAATTCTCAGAACTCAAGAACTCAAATATCCCTATTTTACTTTTAACTCTTTTAAGATTTATTTATTTTACTTTATGTAAGTTAATGTTTTGCCTGCATGCATTGCGTGTATATGTATCATATATGTGCCTGTTGGATTCTCTGGAACTGAGGTTAAGGATGGTTGTGAACCATCATGTGGGTGCTGGGAATCAAACCCAGGGCTTCAGCAAAATCAGCATGTGCTCCTAATCACTGAGCCACCATCTTTCCATCCTTTATTATTATTTTGTAAAAATTTGTGCATGTGTGTGAGCTTATTGTGGGGGGAGGGCACACTTCAGGGTATATGTATAAAGGTCAGAGGTCAACTTTTGAAGAGTCAGTTCTTTCCTTCTGTCTGTCAAGGCAGGGTCTCTCATGTCCCTACCTACCTCCCCAGTCGGCCCATGAGCTTCCAGCTGAGTCTTCTGTCTCTAGCTCCCATATCACCGTGGGGGTGTTGGAATCCAGATGTGAGCCACTTATGGCTCTTTTCATGGGTTCCTGGGATTGCAAGCACTTTAACCGACTCAGCTGTCTCCCTGGTCCTATTTATGTTTTGAGACATGGTCTCACTATATCCCAGGCTGATCTTGAACTCTATGTAGCAGAGGATAACCTTGAACTTCTTGGTCCTCCCCCTTTCACCTTCCAAGTGCTGGGATTACAATCCTGCCCAAATACATCTTGTTTATGCTTTGCTGTAGGTGGAACAGGGTTTTGTGCAACCTAGGCAAGCACTCTACCAACTGAACCACATCCCAAGGCCCCACAATCCCCCCACCCGCCAGTTTTTTTGTTTTTTTGTTTTGTTTTGTTTTTCAAGACAGGGTTTCTCTGTGGCTTTGGAGGCTGTCCTGGAACTAGCTCTTGTAGACCAGGATGGTCTCGAACTCACAGAGATCCACCTGCCTCTGCCTCCCAAGTGCTGGGATTAAAGGTGTGCACCACCACCACCCGGCCACCCACCAGTTTTTTTAAGGCAGGGTTTCTCTGTGTAACAGTCCTGGCTGTCCTGGAACTCACTCTGTATACCAGGCTGGCCTTGAACTCACAGAGATCTGCCTGCCTCCCTTTAATACTGCTGGGATTAAAGATGTGTGCTACCACCACCCAGATTCTTTCTTTCTTTTTTAGATAAAAGATCTGTAGATAATTCAACAAAGAGGACATGTGGCAAATAAGCACAAGATACAGCAGAACATGATGCATTAGGGGAAAAACCAATGAGAGCCACCACAGGGAGGCTCCTCTGTGTTTATTAGAACAAGGAACCTTGAGTAAAGTAGCCACAGCAGGTGTCACCAGCATGGGGAGAAGCTGGACACTCTCACACTCTGCTGGTGGGGACATCAAGACACAGCCACTTAGTAAAATACAACAACCAAAAAAAAAAAAAAAGTTCTTGAAAAGTTAAATACACATAGTCTCTGACCCAGACATCTCACTTGTAGGTATTTACCTACAAGAAGAGAAACATAAATCTATATAATGAGAACAGGAATGATCATAGTGGTTTTGTTTGTAATAAGCTCAAATCTGGAAGCAGCCCAAACATCCATCAACAGACGGATGAGTAAACAAATTACAGTCTATCCATACAGTCAGGGCTCTTGCACAATGAAAAGGAAGCACTCCACACACAACAGCAGTGGCGGGGCTCAAAGTAAGCACGCTGCATGGAGGGAGCCAGATGCTCTGCTCCCAGAAAGCACACACTGAGTTCCATAAGAAGATTCTAGAAGATGCAGATGAACCCAGAGCAGACCAGTCCTATCAACAGCTCCCTGGGGATGACGTAGTGTTGGAGGGAAAGATCGATAAGAAGGAAACTGGGGAGAGTGTATGGTAATAGTTTAGCTTGGGGTTTGCTGTGTGTCAAAGTCCATCTAAGTGTATATTAAGCCTAAGAGTCTTGCGTGTCAACCATACTTCAATGGAGCTGTGAAGAAAAGGAAAATTTTTGTTTTGTTTTGTTTTTCACAACAGGGTTTCTCTGTGTAGCCTTCCTTGGCTATACTGGAACTCACTCTGTAGACCAGGCTGACCTCGAACTCACAGAGATCCACCTGCCTCTGCTTCCTGAGTGCTGGAATTAAAGGATGCTGCCACCACCACCCAGCAGGAAGAGTAATGTTTAAGGCATGGAATGTGGGGCGGTGGTAGAGTGTAGCATGTCTGAAAAGAAAGGAGAAGGTCTTGGAGGAGCTGCAGGAAGGTTTAGCAGAATGTACTATATGAAAGACAATCTATTTTCAATAAAATAAATGTAGAAATTGAAATTAAAAAAGAAGTCATTTTTAAGTGAGGGAAACTAACTCCCAATCAGGGCATTAGGGCCTCAGTATGTAGCCCAGGTGACCTCATTAAGTAGTGAGACTAGCTGTGAACGTGGGATCTTCTTGCCTTTGCCTCCCAAGTACCAGGACTGCAGAGTGAGCACCATCTCTCTTAGCTTACCGCTCGCTTCTGGATTGCCCCCAGGAGCCTCCTCCTGGCCTCCCAGGCCTGACAACCTCTGGCCTTCTCAGGAGCACAGGGCGGGCCCACCCTTGACAATGTAGGCCCCAACCTGTCTCTGTTGGGCTTCAGCCTTCTACCACCCCCTGTCCTCAGAGCAAACCCAGACCTGTGCAGAGACCATGTGGTGGCCTCAGACCTCTACCCCATTGCATGCCCTCTCTCCTCCAGCTCCAGTCACACTGGCCTCCTGCTATCCCTAGAATACCCCAGCCGCTTCGCCCATGGGGACTTCCGAACCCACTGTTCCTCCTGTCCAGAATGTTCTTTCTGGGATACCCCTGTGCCTGACCTCCTCAGAAGCCACAGGTCTTCAGTCAAGTGTTTTGATCTCAGAGGGTCAGCCTCAATACCTCTGTTCATGGCTGTGGCTGCCCGTCTTTCTGCTCCAGACACCTACCCTTCCTTGCTCAATTTCCTCTAATTACATCATGAAAACAATTGATTTGTAGCCCTTGTGAAAGTTCAGGCCTGAGGCAGGAGGACTGCAAGTTCAAGGCTAGCCTGAGTAATTTGTCTCCAAAAAAGGAAAGGGTGTTCAGTGCAAGTGTTTCCCAGCATGCACCAGGCCTCAGGCTCCATCCCAGTATTACCCCCCTCCTAGTCAATCTATTTTAGTTTCTGTTTGTTTCCTTTGGGTACAATTTGAATCATACTACTTCCCTGATGTAGCCTGAGGGCTTGAGAACACATGGCACCCAATAGATTCCAGTACGCATCTGTGGAAGGGATGTTCCCTGTGCCCAGTGTGACATTCAAATGTTCCCACACATCACAATGACTTCAGAAGCTGAACTGTGGTTCCATCTTGCAGATGTAGCAACTAAAGCACAACCTCAGCCACTGGCTCTCACCCAGTCGGCTCTGCCACCTCCCAGTGCCAGGCTTGGGTCACCCAGACACAGCTTTCAGTTATACCTGGCATGTACAGTCAGGCTTCTGCTAGCTGCCGGAGTCGAGGCTTTGCTCCTGCCTAGTTCAGTCTCATGTTGTAAGAGCAACAGTGAGAATGGTTCTTCCTGGTTTCCATCCAGAGGGGAAAAGGGAAGCCAGGCATGGGACACAATCAAAAACAGCGGAGTGGGGAGTCACCACTCAGTCAGTGGAGTGCTGACTATGCAAGCCTGAAGACCAGAGTTCAGACTCCCAGCAACCACATGCAAATCTGGCTCAGCGACAGGCATCTGTAATCCCAGCACTGGGAGGCAGAGGCCAGAGGGTGCCTGGAACTTTCTGGCTACCCAGGCCAGCTCAATCAGTGAGCCCCAGCTTCAGTGAGACATGAAGTCTTAAACTAGGGTGGAAGGTACGAACCTGATGTTCACCTCTGGTCTCCACATTCATGCACTCCCCACAAATGTGTACATATTACACACACACACACTATGAACTCCCATGCATGCACATATACACACACTCACATACACACACACTCACACACACATACACACTTACATACACATACATACACACACACTCACACACGCACACATATAACATACACATACACTCACACATACACACTCACACACACACACACACACACACACAAGAACACACACACACACACACACGCACACATCACACATATACACATACACTCACACATACACACACTCACACACATACACACACTCACATACACATACATACACACACACTCACATACACACGCACACATGCGCACACCACACACATATACACATACACTCACACACATACACTCTCTCACACACATACACACACTCACACATACACACGCACACATGCACACACCACACACATACACACACACTCACACACACACACACACACTCACATACACACTCACACACACACTCACATACACACGCACACATGCACACACCACACACATATACACATACACTCACACACACACACTCACACACACACACACTCACATACACTCTCACACACACACTCACTCACACACACACTCACATACACACTCACATACACACGCACACATGCACACACCACACACATATACACATACACTCACACACACACACACTCTCACACACATACACACACTCACACATACACAACACTCATACACATACATGCACACACACTCACGTACACACGCACACATGCACACACCACACACATATACACATACACACACTCTCACACACACTCACACACACACACTCACACACACTCACACACGCACACACACTCACATACACACACACACTCACACACACTCACACACGCACACACACACTCACACACACACTCACACACACTCACACACACACACACTCACACACACACACTCACATACACACGCACACACACTTGTACTCCCATGCATGCACATACACATGATGACCGTGTCATTTTCCTATTCCTCTTCTTAAAACTCTTCATGGTCTCTGATTGTCCATAAGATAAATCAAGCCTGCTACCTAACACTCAGCCAGCCTCCTACGTTCACCTAAATTCTCCATGTGTTTTCCTTTCCTATAACCATCACTGGACCACTTTTCCTTCTGCTCAATCCCTGCTCCTCCTTTAAGGTTTGACCCAAGTATCACCTCCACTGGGAAGTCTTCCCTGGTTGGCCCTGGACACAGCTCTGCTTGCTGAACACCCTCTGTCTCTGGCACAAAGGAGCCCCTCTCACCTTGAGCTGTACAAACACCTCTAAATTTTCCCATCTCCATATAAATATAGAAAGATAGATAGATAGATAGATAGATAGATAGATAGATAGATAGATAGATAGATATCAACCTATAACAAATAGAACTACTTGTTTATAATCGTGTTTATTTTTATTTTATTTTATTTTGGTTTTTGTTTTTTTTTCTTGAGACAAGATTTCACTGTGTAGTCCTGGCTGACCTGGAACTCAATCTGTATACCAGGCTGGCTTCAAACTCAGAGTTCCACCTGCCTCTTCCTCCTGAGTGCTGAAATTAAAAGCATGCACCACTACTTGGCTGTTTATTTTTAATTTTAAAAAGGTTTTTTGTTTTTTTTTTTTTAAATTAGCCCAGTGTGGTGGCACATGCCTTTAATGCCATTACTTGGGAGATAGAAGAGTGTGAATCTCTATGAATTCAAGGCCAGCCTGGTCTACTTAACAAATTCTAGGAAATATATATATAGTGAGAGTCTGTCTCAAAAACAAAACAAAACAAAAAAAGCTTTTTCAAATTTACAAGTTTGTGAAGGTATGAATATAGGAGTGTAGGTGCCCTCAGAAGCTGGAGTTCCAGGCAGTTGTGAGCTGCCTGACAAGGGTTCTGGGAATCAAACCGGAGTTTTCTGCAAGGCAGCATGTACTCTTGGCCATCTCTCCAGCCCTGTTGTCTGAAAACACTTCCATGCAGCAGACAGAGTAGCTCATTCCTACAACCCCAGTGCTCAGTGAGGCTGGGAACCTTGGGCTTCCTGCCCTCAGTCCTGCGTCCTCTGCACCTCTGGTTAGTGCCCATCCCTACACAGGGTTTGTGAACCAGCTTGGAACAGGACTGGCCCACCTGCTCTCCCTCTTTGAAGCTGTGTTTGAGAATTCTGGTGTAGACCACTGAGCAGTTCCTTCATGAGGACCCTCAAAGCGGCCCTTCTCCATGCCTCATCTTTGTGAACCATGGCACACAAGGGCATTGATCGACTCTGGTTTGAGCTACATAATGACTTCCAGGTCAGCCTGTCTACAATGTGAGGCTCTGACCAAAAAATAAAAACAAAAAAGTGGGGCATGTAATCATAGTATGGGGGGATCAGGAGGTTCAAGCATTCAAGGTCAGTCTGGGCTACATGAGAACCTGTCTCAAACAACAGCAAAATACTTGTGTGGGTTTCCAACAGAAACTTTCATTGATTTCTATTTTTCCATCTTTGTGTATTTTGTATGTGCATATTTATGCTCCTGTACGGTGTGTGTGTGTGTGTGTGTGTGTGTGTGTGTGTGTGTGTATGTGTGTACACGTGGAGCCCAAACTCGTTATTGAATGTCTTCATTAATCACTCTCCGCCTTAGTTTTTATGTAATTTATTTATTTTTATTTTATGTGCATTGGTGTTTTGCCTGCATGTATGTCTGTGTGAGGGTGTCAGGTTCCCTAGAACTGGAGTTACAGTTGTGAGGTGCCTTGTGGGTGTTGGAAATTAAACCAGAGTCCTCTGGAAGAGCAGTCAGTGCTCTTAACCACTGAGCCATCTCTCCAACCCCTCCACCTTAGTTTTTGAGATAGTGAAACCAAAGCTCACTGGCATCCTCCTGCCTCCTCCTCCTCTCCGGCATGGGGTTATAGGTGCCTGCTAGCTACCAAACCTATCTTTTATGTGAGTGTTGAGGATCTAAATTCAGGTCCTCATGATTGTGCACCAAGCTCCTTATTCACAGAGCCATCTCCCCAGCCCTTTCTTTGTGTGTCCTCTAGCTCTTATTTTTTTCCTTCCAGCCTTGTATAGGCTGGCAAGAAGCCCACAGCCCTGAGCAGTGAGGCTCCAGTACAAGAATTAGAAAATGCCCAGTACTGCCTCCATGCCACCCTGACCTCTGGTGTGCAGTGCTTAACCCTGTCTCTTCCTTGGATCTGGGTGCTTCAGGGCAAGGCAGAGCCAGGCTCCTGTGTCTTTGCAGTTGGATAAGTTCATGACTTCTCACTCCACCAATCTGTTTCTCCTGTCTCTGAGTCTAGCATATTGCAGCCCCTGCATGTTTCTCTGTCACCTAGGTCACTACAAAGCTCTTCTCTCAGAAGCTGTCTGTGCACCACACAGGGCACAGTGGCCAGAACACCATCCACCCATATGCCACCCCCTCTTGAGCCCTGAGTAACTTCCATCATCCCTGCTTCATAGAAAAGGAGGCTGCAGCTAAGAGGGAAGGGCTGGTGCACAAGAGACTACAGCTTGAGTCTGAGGATGACCCAGGACTGTGTGATCCCAGCTTTTCTGATCTTTCTCAGTACCCCTTCAGCAACCCTGCCTGAGACAGCCATCAGATGTCTCTTGATCCTGCCCTGTTCCCACCAAGATCCATGCTTCCCATCTGCCATACACCTCATCTTGCCAGCAGTTGGGTTGGCTCAACAGCATTGTTCAATCCCACATTCCCTGAGGTCCCACTATATGATGCCAGGCAGGGAAAACAACAAATACCAAGACCATCAGCTTTTGGGCCCCTCGGGGTGGTAGGATCTTGGAAGCCTCCTTGAGATTTTTCTGTGGCCTGTGTCCCTGTGGATCCAACACCCACCACAGCTCCAAGCTAAGCAGGAAACGTGGGTTGCCCACTCTTTAGTCCTATGCCATCTGCACCTCTAGTTGGAACTTGAAATAGGCCTGTCCCGCCTGCTGTCCACCTTTGAGACTGCCATGAGGGTTCCCCTACAGGTCATTGGATCAGTTCCTTCATGAGGACCCCCAAAGTGGCCCTTCTGTACTTTTCCATCTTTGTGGACCACGTCACACAATTTGGGAAAGGAAATGGATTCTTCATTGATCATCTCCTTCACTGATCCTCTCCCCACCCTGGCTAGGAATAAGGAATTACTGAGGTCCCGGGAAGCCGCTGTGAGTCAGGATGCAGGAGTCCAGCCTCCTAGCCTTGGGTGGCTAGTATTTATTATCCAGGTTGGCAGGATCTAGAGTTGCTAAAGAGGCAAGTCTCTGTGCATGGCAGTGGGGAGTAATCTAGATGAGACTGAGGTGGAATGATTCTCCCTAAATGTGAGTGGTAAGGACGGGTCCATGGGCTGGACTAAATTAAAAGGAGAAAATAAGGCCTGGAGTGGTGGCTCAGCTTGCTGCTTTTGCAAAGGATCAAAACTCAGTTCCCAGCACCCACATCAGGCAGTTCACCAACTGCTCCAGCAGACACTACCTTCTGGTTTCTGCAGGTGTCTATATGCACATGTTATGCACATGTGTGCACACAAACATACACACACACAATAAAAATGGGGGGCATTCATTTCTCCTCTTCCTGACTGTGGATGAAATATCACTGGTTGTCTCAAGCTTCCTGTGGCCCTGACTTCCTCTCCATGATAGACTGTAGCCTCCAAATATGAACCTAAATAAACTGTCCTGCCTTAAGTAGCTTTTGTCAGATGGTCTGTCACAGCCCTGAGACAAGAAACTGATACACAGCCCAGTGTAGAAAGGTTGATATACTCTGCTGATCACTTGGTACCCCAGGAGTCCCCTCTTCTCCAGACTCCAGCTCCCCACTTGCACAATTGGAGGGTGCAGCCAGGCTTCCCCATGCCCCAGTTCCCATGGTGACTAAAACTGATGGCTTCATAGGGAAGGAAACTGAGATCTGAAGAACTCCAGATCTGTCATTGTGTCACACAGTGTCATGTCCCCTGACTCTTCACCACACTACTAGCCATCAGGAATGCAGAAACAGGATGGTCCATGGGAGCTCTGGGCACCAGGAACTCACCCCACCAAAACTGCAGGTAAGGAGCCTGATGGCACTCCAGGTATTGGGGCTGCCATGTGTGGCGGTGAGCAGCAAAATGGTGTGCACAGGAAGCCGTCTAGCCCAAGGGCACTGGGTACTGTCTAGACCTGAAACTGTATCAGTCCAGGAACTGTAACAGTCCTGAGCCAGGCCTGAGCTAAAGCTCAGTGGTAGAGTATTTGCCTCGAAGGCACAAGACTCCAGGTTTGATCCCTAACACCAAATAACTAAATAAATGAGTTTGAGGCCAGCCTGGTCTACATAGCGAGTTCCAGGACAACCCGGACTATACAGAGAAACCCTGTCTTGGAAGGAAGGAAGGAAGGAAGGAAGGAAGGAAGGAAGGAAGGAAGGGAGAGAGGGAGGGAGGGAGGTAAAAAAAAAATAGCAGCACACAGTGCCTGTATCCAGGTTACAAGCCTTCATTTTACCCCATAATGAAGTTGCCAGCTGACAATGGTTGATGATGAGTTACAGAGCCAGAGATGGTGCCTGAATCAACAGCCAGGTGTTCTGCACCCTCTGTGGTTCTAGTTCTTTTTGCCCCCAGTCTGAGTACACGGTGTTTGGTGAGACTCTACACAGGGGTCAGGATACCAATCTGGAGGCAGATGGCCTGGGTTAACTCCAGCTCAGCTCCAACCCATGGCAAGCTAGTGCCCTCCCAGGCCTCTGTATATGTGCCCACTAAGCCAGAAGTGTAGCCAGGAGTTCCTCCAGGGTCAGAATTGGGCTGTGACATTCTGAAGACTCTGGGGGCTGCTGTTACTCAGCCATGAGCCAGGCTGACACCAGAAGGTGCAGGCTCAGGAGCTGATAAGCCATGTCCCTGTGATGGTTGAGCTGCCCAGTGTTCCCCTCCCATGCAGGCCACTAAAGGGTCACCTGGTGGTATGTGTCTGAGCTGACCCTGGAGTTGGGTCAAAGGAGCTCCTGGGTCTAGGACAGAGGCTACAGCTCTGGAGCACAGGCTGGCCTTCCACAGCAGCCTGGGGGGTCCAAGTGAATCCCGGACCCCTAAGAAAAAATAGGGGCGGGTAGGGGTACCCAGAGAGTGGGAGCAGCAGCCAGTCCTGACAGCACCCAGGGGAGAAAGACACATAGGGTGGAGGGTGCAGCCATCTGGGAATGATAAAAGAGAAGAAAGGGAGTGCCTTGATGAGAGAT